>NC_091284.1:260633909-261233909 GCF_032444005.1 Ranitomeya imitator | reverse complement strand
TCACTGGTGTTTTCTAAAAAGGTCGGTGTGATATCGGGAGCAGAAGTGTATAATTGGGTGTCGTCAGCATAGAGATGGTACTGGAAACCAAATCTACTGATTGTTTGTCCAATAGGGGCAGTATACAACGAGAAGAGTAGGGGGCCTAGGACTGATCCTTGAGGAACCCCAACAGTAAGGGGAAGGTGAGAGGAGGAGGAACCAGCAAAACATACAGTGAAGGATCGGTCAGAGAGATAGGAGGAGAACCAGGAGAGAACGGTGTCCTTGAGGCCGATGGAGCGGAGCATAGTGAGGAGGAGCTGATGATCCACAGTGTCAAATGCTGCAGAGAGATCCAAGAGAATTAGCATGGAGTAGTGACCATTAGATTTAGCTGTTAGTAGGTCATTAGAGACTTTAATGAGGGCAGTTTCAGTAGAGTGTAAAGAGCGGAAGCCAGACTGAAGAGGGTCGAGAAGAGAGTTATCTGAGAGATAGCGGGTAAGACGGGAGTGGACCAGGCGTTCGAGGAGTTTAGAGATGAAGGGAAGATTAGAGACAGGTCTATAATTAGCGGCACAGTTTTGATCGAGGGATGGTTTTTTAAGTAATGGATGTATGATGGCATGCTTAAATGAGGAGGGAAAAATACCGGAAGTGAGGGAAAGGTTGAATATTTTTGTTAGGTGAGAGGTGATAGCCGGGGAAAGGGACTGGAGGAGATGTGACGGAATGGGGTCACTGGTGCAAGTGGTCGGGCGCGAAGATGCAAGGAGCCTGCTTACTTCTTCTTCTGTAACTGCTTCAAAGTCAGAGAGTGAACTAGATGCAGTGGGGGAGGGAGGACAGTGCATGGTATGAAGAGATTGGGAGATGATTTCCTGTCGAATGTGGTCAATTTTTTCTTTGAAGTAATTGGCCAGATCGTCAGCACGGAGATCCGTGGTTGGGGCCTGCTCTCTTGGGTTGAGTAGGGACTGGAACGTGTCAAAGAGACGTTTAGGGTTATTGGACAGGGAGGTGATGAGGGTGTTGAAGTAGGTTTGTTTGGAGAGGTGAAGGGCAGAATTGTATGTCTTTAGCATGAACTTATAATGGATGAAATCTTCGGGTAGATTAGATTTTCTCCACAGACGTTCTGCGCACCTGGAGCACCGCTGCAGGAAACGTGTTTGCAGCGTGTGCCACGGTTGTTGCCGTCTGTGCCGAGTTGTTTTATGTATAGGAGGAGCAGCTTCATCCAGAGCACTTTGCAGGGTTTCATTGTAATGCTTCAATGCAGAATCAGGAAATAAGATGGAGGAAATAGGGGCCAATGAGGACTGCAAGTTCATCATAAGTTTCTGGGTGTTAATGGCCTGAATGTTTCTATAGGTGTGGAAAGTGGGGGTGACCTGAGCGGGATGGCAGTTCTTGATAGAGAATGAAAGAAGGTTGTGGTCAGAGAGCGGGAGAGGGGAGTTTGTGAAGTCATCCACTGAGCAAAGTCGGGAGAAGACCAAGTCAAGGGAGTTTCCATCTTCATGTGTTGGAGAGTTAGTATGCTGCGAGAGGCCAAAAGAGGAGGATAGAGATAAAAGGTGAGAAGCAGATGGGGAGAGGGGAGAGGCAATGGGGATGTTGAAATCACCCATGATAAGGGTAGGGGTGTCACAGGAGAGAAAGTGTGGAAGCCAGGTGGCAAAGTGATCCAGGAACTGATGAGAGGGGCCGGGAGGACGATACACCACCGCCACTCGCATGGAGAAGGGGACGTAGAGTCTGACCACATGGACCTCAAAGGAAGGGAAGACAAGTGAGGGTACTTGGGGGATAACTTGGAAAGTACATTTGGGTGAAAGGAGCAGACCAACGCCTCCACCTGCTCTGTTGTCTGATCTTGGGGTATGAGAAAAGTGCAGTCCACCATATGAAAGAGCAGCAGCAGCGGTGGTGTCTGACTGCTGGATCCAGGTTTCAGTAAGAGCCAGGAGATTAAGAGAATTAGAAAGGAAGAAGTCATGAATGAAGGAGAGTTTATTACACACAGAGCGAGAATTCCAAAGGGCACAATTGAAAGAGACAGCAGGCATGCAGGGAATATTAATAAGGTTAGAGGGGTTTCTGGGTGTAGCAATTGGGAGGTTTGACTGGCTATAACATGGGGGGCCGGGGTTTGGAGATATGTCTCCAGCGACTAGGAGAAGGAGGATCGAAAGAGTGAGCAGATGGTTAAGTGATTTGTGAGAGCGTCTCTTGTGTTGGATGTTGGGACTGAATGGATCTGTGCTGTTAAGCAATGTGAATAGAGCATGAGTGCTATACATAGGAGAGGCAAGGACAGAGGGGCCGATATGGATGGAGGTTAAGCTTACTGGCCTATAATTTGAGTTCAGTGTTTGTCCCCTTTTTGAATATTGGCACCACATTTGCTATGTCTGTGGTACAGACCCTGTTATTGAGTCTTTAAAGATTAAAAGTAATGGCCTATCAATGACTGTACTTAATTCCTGCAGTACTCGGGGGTGTATCCCATCCGGGCCCGGAGATTTGTCAATTTTAGTGATTTTTAGACGCCGCCGTACTTCCTGCTGGGTTAAGCAGGTGACATTTAATGGGGAATTTTTGTTATCACTGATCATATTGTCTGCCATGGAATTTTCTTGTGTAAATACTGATGAAAAAAGTCATCTACTATATAAGTGTCTAAGGGTCAGTTCCGTCTTTCTGTCTGTCCTTCTGTCTGTAATGGAAATCCCAAGTCGCTGATTTGTCGCGGCAAAAAGGCCCCGACCAATCAGCGACAGGCACAGTCCGGCGGCAAAATGGCCGCTCCTTACTCCCTACAGTCAGTGCCCACAGTCCGGTGACCGGTCCATGCATTGCGGTCTCGCGAAATGATAACGTAGCAGTCTCGCGAGACCGCTATGTCATCATCTCACGAGACCGCAATGCACTCTTGGGACCGGAGCGTCACGAGAAGCATCGGTAAACGCCTCGGCTGGATCCGGTATATAACTATTTTTTATTTTAATTTTTTTTTAACAGGGATATGGTGCCTACATTGCTATATACTACGTGGGCTCTGTTAGATACTGTGTGGGCTGTGTTACATACTGTGTGGGCTGTGGTGTATACTACATCTCTGTGCTATATACTATATGGGCTGTGCTATATAGTATGTGGCTGTGGTATATATTACGTGGCTGGCCAATATACATCGCTGTGCTCTATACTACGTGGCCTGGGTTATATACTACATCTCTGCTATATACTACATGGCTGGGCAATATACTACGTGGCTGTAAACTACATACATATTCTAGAATACCCGATGCGTTAGAATCGGGCCACCATCTAGGTTAGCATATTGGCCTTTTCCTCATCCTCCTCCACCATTTCACCCAGACTATTTTTAAAGAGGCCAACACTATCATTTTTTAGTTTCTTACTATTTATGTAGTTAAAGAATATTTTGGGATTATTTTTACTCTCTCTGGCAATGAGTCTCTCTGTCTCAAATTTTGCTGCCTTAATTTGCTTTTTACAGAATGTAATTTTTTGTATTTATTTAATGCCTCATCACTACCTACTTCCTTTAATTCTCTAAATGCTTTCTTATTGTCACTTATTGCGCCCCTTACAGCTCTTTTTAGCCATATTGGTTTCCTCCTATTCCTAGTATGTTTATTCCCATACGGTATATACTGTGCACAGGTCCTATCCAGGATGCTAATAAACATCTCACATTTTCTTTGTGTATTTTTATGTCTCAGGATATCGTCCCAGTTAATTGCACCAAGATCATCTCTCATCCATTGGAAATTTGCCCTCCTGAAGTTTAGTGTCCTTGTAACCCCTCTTCTACACATCTTATTAAAAGATACATGAAAGCTTATTATTTTGTGATCACTATTCCCCAAGTGACCCCCAACCCTTATATTTGATATGCGGTCTGGCCTGTTGGTTAACCCCTTTACCCCCAAGGGTGGTTTGCACGTTAATGACCGGGCCAATTTTTACAATTCTGACCACTGTCCCTTTATGAGGTTATAACTCTGGAACGCTTCAACGGATCCCAGTGATTCTGACATTGTTTTCTCGTGACATATTGTACTTCATGATAGTGGTAAAAATTATTTGATAGTACCTGCGTTTATTTGTAAAAAAAACTGAATTTTGGCGAAAATTATGAAAATTTCGCAATTTGTTAACTTTGAATTTTTATGCAATTAAATCACAGAGATATGTCACACAAAATACTTAATAAATAACATTTCCCACATGTCTACTTTACATCAGCACAATTTTGGAACCAAAAATTTTTTTTGTTAGGGAGTTATAAGGGTTAAAAGTTGACCAGTAATTTCTCTTACAACACCATTTTTTTTTTAGGGACCACATCTCATTTGAAGTCATTTTGAGGGGTCTATATGATAGAAAATACCCAAGTGTGACACCATTCTAAAAACTGCACCCCTCAAGGTGCTCAAAACCATATTCAAGAAGTTTATTAACCCTTCAGGTGCTTCACAGGAATTTTTGGAATGTTTAAATAAAAATGAACATTTACCGTAACTTTTTTTCACAAAAAATTTACTTCAGCTCCAATTTGTTTTATTTTACCAAGGGTAACAGGAGAAAATGGACCCCAAAAGTTGTTTTACAATTTGTCCTGAGTACACCGATACCCGATATGTGGGAGTAAACCACTGTTTGGGCGCATGACAGAGCTCGGAAGCGAAGGAGCGCCATTTGACTTTTCAATGCAAAATTGACTGGAATCGAGATGGGACACCATGTTGCGTTTGGAGAGCCCCTGATGTGCCTAAACATTGAAACCCCCCACAAGTGACACCATTTTGGAAAGTAGACCCCCTAAGGAACTTATCTAGAGGTGTGGTGAGCACTTTGACCCACCAAGTGCTTCACAGAAGTTTATAATGCAGAACCATAAAAATAAAAAATCATATTTTTTCACAAAAATTATCTTTTCGCCCCCAATTTTTTATTTTCCCTAGGGTAAGAGAAGAAATTGGACCCCAAAAGTTGTTGTACAATTTGTCCTGAGTACGCTGATACCCCATATGTGGGGTAAACCACTGTTTGGGCGCATGGGAGAGCTCGGAAGGGAAGGAGCGCCGTTTGACTTTTCAATGCAAAATTGACAGGAATTGAGATGGGACGCCATGTTGCGTTTGGAGAGCCACTGATGTGCCTAAACATTGAAACCCCCCACAAGTGACACCATTTGGAAAGTAGACCCCCTAAGGAACTTATCTAGATGTGTTTTGAGCGCTTTGACCCACCAAGGGCTTCAGAGAAGTTTATAATGCAGAGCCGTAAAAATAAAATTAATTTTTTCCCCACAAAAATTATTTTTTTAGCCCCCAGTTTTGTATTTTCCCAAGGGTAACAGGAGAAATTGGATCCCAAAAGTTGTTGTCCTATTTGTCCTGAGTTCGCTGATACCCCATATGTTGGGGTAAACCCCTGTTTGGGCACACGGGAGAGCTCGGAAGGGAAGGAGTACTGTTTTACTTTTTCAACGCAGAATTGGCTGGAATTGAGATCGGACGCCATGTCGCGTTTGGAGAGCCCCTGATGTGCCTAAACAGTGGAAACCCCCCAATTATAACTGAAACCCTAATCCAAATACACCCCTAACCCTAATCCCAACCCTATTCCCAACTGTAAATGTAATCAAAACCCTAACCGTAACTTTAGCCCCAACCCTAACTGTAGCCTTAACCCTAGCCCCAACCCTAGCCCTAACCCTAGCCCTAACCCTAACCCTAATGGGAAAATGGAAATGAATACATTTTTTTAATTTTTCCCTAACTAAGGGGGTGATGAAGGGGGGTTTGATTTACTTTTATAGCGTTTTTTTTAGCAGATTTTTATGATTGGCAGCTGTCACACACTGAACGACGCTTTTTATTGCAAAAAATATTTTTTTGTTACCACATTTTGAGAGCTATAATTTTTCCATATTTTGGTCCACAGAGTCATGTGAGGTCTTGTTTTTTGCGGGACGAGTTGACGTTTTTATTGGTAACATTTTCGGGCACGTGACATTTTTTGATCGCTTTTTATTCCGATTTTTGTGAGGCAGAATTACCAAAAACCAGCTATTCATGAATTTCTTTTGGGGGAGGAGTTTATACCGTTCCGCAAAATTGATAAAGCAGTTTTATTCTTCTGGTCAGTACGATTACAGCGACACCTCATTTATATTATTTTTTTATCTTTTGGCGCTTTTATACGATAAAAACTATTTTATAGAAAAAATAATTATGTTTGCATCGCTTTATTCTCAGGACTATAACTTTTTTATTTTTTTGCTGTTGATGCTGTATGGCGGCTCGTTTCTTGCGGGACAAGATGACGTTTTCAGCGGTACCATGGTTATTTATATCTGTCTTTTTGATCGCGTGTTATTCCACTTTTTGTTCGGCGGTATGATAATAAAGCGTTGTTTTTTTGCCTCTTTTTTTTTTTTTTTCTTTTTTTTCTTACGGTGTTTACTGAAGGGGTTAACTAGTGGGCCAGTTTTATAGGTCGGGCCGTTACGGACGCGGCGATACTAAATGTGTACTTTTATTGTTTTTTTTTTTGTTTTTTTTTATTTAACCCCTTCCCGACCTTTGACGCATACGCTGTGTCATGAAAGTCGGTGCCATTCCGACCCATGACGCAGCATATGCGTCATGGAAAGATCGCGTCCCTGCAGGCCGGGTGAAAGGGTTAACTCCCATTTCACCCGATCTGCAGGGACAGGGGGAGTGGTAGTTTAGCCCAGGGGGGGTGGCTTCACCCCCTCGTGGCTACGATCGCTCTGATTGGCTGTTGAAAGTGAAACTGCCAATCAGAGCGATTTGTAATATTTCACCTAAAAAACTGGTGAAATATTACAATCCAGCCATGGCCGATGCTGCAATATCATCGGCCATGGCTGGAAACACTTATGTGCACCCACCCCACTCCTCCGATCGCCCCCCCAGCCCCCCGATCTGTGGTCCGCTCCCCTCCGTCCTGTGCTCCGCTCCCCCGTCCTCCTGTCCGCTTCCCCGTGCACCAATCACACCCCCCGCGCTCCAATCAAACCCCCCCGCACTCCGATCCCCCCCCCCGTGCTCCGATCCACCCCCCCGCACAGCGATCCCTCACCCCGTGCTCCAATCCTTCCCCGTGCTCCAATCCTCCCTCCCGTGTTCCGATCCACCCCCCCCCCATGATCCGATCCACCCCCCCGTGCTCCGACGCCCCCCCCCGTGCCCTGATCTCCCCCCCCCTTATACTTACCTGGCCGCCCGAGGTCCGTCCGTCTTCTTTCCTCGGCGCCGCCATCTTCCAAAATGGCGGGCGCATGTGCAGTGCGCCCGCCGAATCTGCCGGCCGGCAGATTCGTTCCAGAGTGAATTTTGATCACTGAGATAGGTTATATCTCAGTGATCAAAATAAAAAAAATAGTAAATGACCCCCCCCCCCCTTTGTCACCCCCATAGATGGGGACAATAAAAAAAATAAAGAATTTTTTTTTTTTTTCACTAAGGTTGGGGTAAGAACTAGGGTTAGGGTTAGGGTTAGGGGTAGGGTTAGGGGTAGGGTTAGGGTTAGGGGTAGGGTTAGGGTTAGGGCTAGGGGTAGGGTTAGGGGTAGGGTTAGGGGTAGGGCTAGGGTTAGGGCTAGGGTTAGGGTTTCGGTATGTGCACACGTATTCTGGTCCTATGCGGATTTTTCCGCAGCGGATTTGAAAAATCCACAGTGCTAAACCGCTGCCGATTTATCGTGGATTTACCGCGGTTTTTCTGCGCATTTCACTGCGGTTTTACAACTGCGATTTTCTATTGGAGCAGTTGTAAAACCGCTGCGGAATCCGCAGAAAGAAGTGACATGCTGCGGAATGTAAACCGCTGCGTTTCCGTGCAGTTTTTCCGCAGCATGTGTACAGCGATTTTTGGTTCCCCTAGGTTCACATTGAACTGTAAACTCATGGGAAACTGCTGCGGATCCGCAGCGTTTTCCGCAGCGTGTGCACATACCTTTAGAATTAGGCTATGTGCACACGGTGCGGATTGGCCGCTGCGGATCCGCAGCAGTGTTCCATCAGGTTTACAGTACCATGTAAACATATGGAAAACCAAATCCGCTGTGCCCATGGTGCAGAAAATACCGCGCGGGAACGCTGCGTTGTATTTTCCGCAGCATGCCAATTCTTTGTGCGGATTCCGCAGCGTTTTACACCTGTTCCTCAATAGGAATCCACAGGTGAAATCCGCACAAAAAATACTGGAAATCCACGGTAAATCCACAGGTAAAACGCAGTGCCTTTTACCCGCGGATTTTTCAAAAATGATGCTGAAAAATCTCATACGAATCCGCAACGTTGGCACATAGCCTTAGAGTTGGGTTGGAATTAGGGTTGTGGTTAGGGTTAGGGGTGTGTTGGGGTTAGGGTTGTGGTTAGGGGTGTGTTGGGGTTAGGGTTGTGATTAGGGTTACGGCTACAGTTGGGATAAGGGTTAGGGGTGTGTTGGAGGTAGAATTGAGGGGTTTCCACTGTTTAGGCACTTCAGAGGGTCTCCAAACGCAACATGGCGCCACCATTGATTCCAGCCAATCTTGTATTCAAAAATTCAAATGGTGCTCCCTCACTTCCGAACCCCGACGTGTGCCCAAACAGTGGTTTACCCCCACATATGGGGTACCAGCATACTCAGGACAAACTGCGCAACAATTACTGGGGTCCAATTTCTCCTGTTACCCTTGAGAAAATAAAAAATTGCTTGCTAAAACATCATTTTTGAGGAAAGAAAAATGATTTTTTATTTTCACGGCTCTGCGTTGTAAACGTCTGTGAAGCACTTGGGGGTTCAAAGTGCTCACCACATATCTAGATAAGTTCCTTGGGGGGTCTAGTTTCCAAAATGGGGTCACTTGTGGGGGGTTTCTACTGTTTAGGCACACCAGGGGCTCTGCAAACGCAACGTGACGCCCGCAGACCATTCCATCAAAGTCTGCATTTCAAAAGTCACTACTTCCCTTCTGAGCCCCCACGTGTGCCCAAACAGTGGTTTACCCCCACACATGGGGCATCAGCGTACTCAGGAGAAACTGGACAACAACTTTTGTGGTCCAATTTCTCCTGTAACCCTTGGGAAAATAAAAAATTCTGGGCTAAAAAATTATTTTTGAGGAAAGAAAACGTATTTATTATTTTCACGGCTCTGCGTTATAAACTTCTGTAAAGCACTTGGGGGTTGAAAGTGCTCACCACACATCTAGATAAGTTCCTTTGGGGGTCTAGTTTCCAAAATGGGGTCACTTGTGGGGGGTTTCTACTGTTTAGGCACACCAGGGGCTCTGCAAACGCAATGTGACGCCCGCAGACCATTCCATCAAAGTCTGCATTTCAAAAGTCACTACTTCCCTTCTGAGCCCCCACGTGTGCCCAAACAGTGGTTTACCCCCACACATGGGGTATCAGCGTACTCAGGAGAAACTGGACAACAACTTTTGTGGTCCAATTTCTCCTGTAACCCTTGGGAAAATAAAAAATTCTGGGCTAAAAAATTATTTTTGAGGAAAGAAAACGTATTTATTATTTTCACTGCTCTGTGTTATGAACTTCTGTGAAGCACTTGGGGGTTCAAAGTGCTCACCTCACATCTAGATAAGTTCCTTTGGGGGTCTAGTTTCCAAAATGGGGTCACTTGTGGGGGGTTTCTACTGTTTAGCCACATCAGGGGCTCTGCAAACGCAACGTGACGCCCACAGAGCATTCCATCAAAGTCTGCATTTCAAAACGTCACTACTTCACTTCCGAGCCCCAGCATGTGCCTAAACAGTGGTTTACCCCCACATATGGGGTATCAGCGTACTCAGGAGAAACTGGACAACAACTTTTGGGGTCAAATTTCTCCTGTTACCCTTGGGAAAATAAAAAATTGCGGGCTAAAATTCATTTTTGAGAAAATAATTTTTTTTTTTTATTTTCATGGCTCTGCGTTATAAACTTCTGTGAAGCACTTGAGGGTTCAAAGTGCTCACTACACATCTAGATTAGTTCCTTTGGGGGTCTAGTTTCCAAAATGGGGTAATTTGTGGGGGATCTCCAATGTTTAGGCACACAGGGGCTCTCCAAACGCGACATGGTGTCCGCTAATGATTGGAGATAATTTTCCATTTAAAAAGCCAAATGGCGTGCCTTCCCTTCTGAGCCCTGCCGTGCGCCCAAACAGTGGTTTACCCCCACATATGGGGTATCTGCATACTCAGGACAAACTGGACAACAACATTTGTGGTCCAATTTCTCCTATTACCATTGGCAAAATAGGAAATTCCAGGCTAAAAAATCATTTTTGAGAAAAGAAAAATTATTTTTTATTTTCATGGCTCTGCATTATAAACTTCTGTGAAGCACCTGGGGGTTTAAAGTGCTCAGTATGCATCTAGATAAGTTCCTTGGGGGGTCTAGTTTCCAAAATGGGGTCACTTGTGGGGGAGCTCCATTGCATAGGCACACAGGGGCTCTCCAAATGCGACATGGTGTCCGCTAACAATTGGAGCTAATTTTCCATTCAAAAAGTTAAAAGGCGCGCCTTCCCTTCCGAGCCCTGCCGTGTGCCCAAACAGTGGTTTACCCCCACATATGAGGTATCGGCGTACTCGGGAGAAATTGCTCAACAAATTTTAGGATCCATTTTATCCTATTGCCCATGTGAAAATGAAAAAATTGAGGCGAAAATAAATTTTTTGTGAAAAAAAAGTACTTTTTCATTTTTACGGATCAATTTGTGAAGCACCTGAGGGTTTAAAGTGCTCACTAGGCATCTAGATAAGTTCCTTGGGGGGTCCAGTTTCCAAAATGGGGTCACTTGTGGGGGAGCTCCAATGTTTAGGCACACAGGGTCTCTCCAAACGCGACATGGTGTCCGCTAACGATGGAGATAATTTTTCATTCAAAAAGTCAAATGGCGCTCCTTCCCTTCCGAGCCTTACCATGTGCCCAAACAGTGGTTTACCCCCACATATGAGGTATCAGCGTACTCAGGACAAATTGGACAACAACGTACGTGGTTCAGTTTCTCCTTTTACCATTGGGAAAATAAAAAAATTGTTGCTGAAAAATCATTTTTGTGACTAAAAAGTTAAATGTTCATTTTTTCCTTCCATGTTGCTTCTGCTGCTGTGAAGCACCTGAAGGGTTAATAAACTTCTTGAATGTGGTTTTGTGCACCTTGAGGGGTGCAGTTTTTAGAATGGTGTCACTTTTGGGTATTTTCAGCCATATAGACCCCTCAAACTGACTTCAAATGTGAGGTGGTCCCTAAAAAAAATGGTTTTGTAAATTTCGTTGTAAAAATGAGAAATCGCTGGTCAAATTTTAACCCTTATAACTTCCTAGCAAAAAAAAATTTTGTTTCCAAAATTGTGCTGATGTAAAGTAGACGTGTGGGAAATGTTATTTATTAACTATTTTGTGTCACATAACTCTCTGGTTTAACAGAATAAAAATTCAAAATGTGAAAATTGCGAAATTTTCAAAATTTTCGTCAAATTTCCGTTTTTATCACAAATAAACACAGAATTTATTGACCTAAATTTACCACTAACATGAAGCCCAATATGTCACGAAAAAACAATCTCAGAACCGCTAGGATCCATTGAAGCGTTCCTGAGTTATTACCTCATGAAGGGACACTGGTCAGAATTGCAAAAAACGGCAAGGTCTTTAAGGTCAAAATAGGCTGGGTCATGAAGGGGTTAAAGAAATGTATTTATGGGAATAATATATATATATATATATATATATATATATATATATATATATATATATATATATAATTTTTTTTTTTTTTTTTTTTCATTATTTAGGAATTTTTTTAAAAAATTTTTTTTTTACACATTTGTAATTTTTTTTTTTTTACTTTTTAACTTTGTCCCAGGGGGACTCTGTCAGATCACCGATCTGTCTCAGAGCACTGCAGGCTTCACAGTGCCTCTGCTGCTCTGAGCAGGCTCTGTGAAGCCACCTCCCTCCCTGCAGGACCCGGATGCCGCGGCCATCTTGGATCCGGGCCTGGAGCAGGGAGGGAGGTAGGGAGACCCTCGCATCAACGCGATCACATCTGTTATGATCCGGTGACCTTGGAGCCGCATGAAACTTTCTCTGGAGTAGGTGGTAACTGTACTGACCACAAATCCTGAACTAACACCGCAACTAGAAGTAGCCATGGGGTGTGCCTAACAAACCCTAGACACCTCGACACAGCCGGAGGACTAAATACCCCTATAGATGGAAATAGGAATTCTACCTTGCCTCAGAGCAGAACCCCAAAGGATAAGCAGCCCCCCACGAATATTGACTGTGAGTAGGAGAGGAAAGACACACGCAGGCAGAAAACAGGATTTAGCAAAAGAGGCCACTCTAGCTAAATAGGAAAGGATAGGACAGAATACTAAGCGGTCAGTATTAAAACCCTTCCAAAAATATCCACAGCAGATAATACAAAAAATTCCACCATCTAACTAAAGACGTGGAACGTATATCTGCAACTCCTGAGAATCCAACTAGACTGAGTAAATACTGATACAATCTAAGCTGGACAAGAAAAAACAAATGAATAGCACTGAATTATCAAGCACACAGCATGTGTGCCACAGAAACAAAACCAGACACTTATCTTTGCTGATTTGGCAGCAAGGCAGGAGGAACCAGACAGAGGTCCAACACCTCCCAAAAACCATGGACAACTGGCAAGGACTAGGGTTGAGCGACCTTGACTTTTTTAGGGTCGAGCCGGGTTTCGCGAAACCCGACTATCTCAAAAGTCGAGTCGAGTGAAATCGGCCGATTATGGCGAAAAGTCGAGGATCGACCGAAACACGAAACCCAATGCAAAGGCAATGGGATTTTTTTTTTTTTTTTGTCTCTCTCTCTCTCTCTCTCTCTCTCTCTCTCTCTCTCTCTCTCTCTCTCTCTCTCTCTCTCTCTCTCCCCCTCTCCCCCTCTCCCCCTCTCCCCCTCTCCCCCTCTCCCCCTCTCCCCCTCTCCCCCTCTCCCCCCCTCCGTCCCTGAACTGAAAGGCTGGTGTTACACAGTGCAAATCGCTACAGCGCACAAGAGACAACATGGCGATAGGCGTCCACGCCCCTAAGACCTATGTCATCACTCTGCCCACGCCCCTTCATTGGCTGAAAAAAATGGCGCCAAGCGCGTCATACGAAACGCGACTTTGGCGCGAAAGTCGCGTACCGCATGGCCGACCCCACACAGGGATCGGGTCGGGTTTCATGAAACCCGACTTTGCCAAAAGTCGGCGACTTTTGAAAATGAACGATCCGTTTCGCTCAACCCTAGCAAGGACTAGTGAATCCTGCACACCTAAATACCCCTGTCAGAACTGCAATCAGCAGATACACCTGACCAGGACTGCAACCCAGGGACAACTGCATTGTCACCTACAACCACCGGAGGGAGCCCAAAAGCAGAATTCACAACACACATCGCGTTGCTGCGGGGGGCTCAGGGAAGCCCGCAGGGAGCCCCCTCCCTGCGCGATGCTTCCCTGTACCGCTGGCACATCGCGATCATGTTTGATCGCGGTGTGCCAGGGGTTAATGTGCCGGGAGCGGTCCATGACCGCTCCTGGCACATAGTGCCGGATGTCAGCTGTGATAGGCAGCTGACACCCGGCCGCGCTCCCCCCGTGAGCGCGGCCGATCGCGTATGACGTACTATCCCGTCGGTGGGCATACAGGCCCACCCCACCTCGACGGGATAGTACGTCTGATGTCAGAAAGGGGTTAATATTAGGTCTAGCAGTGCCCCCCTTCTTGTTGGGTCCTGAACCAGTTGGGAAAGATAATTGTCTCTCATAGTTGTCAAAAACCGATTACCTTTGCTGGAACTGCAGGTTTCTGTTCCCCAATCTGTTTCAGGGTAGTTGAAGTCCCCCATAATAATGACTTCTCCTTGAGTCACAGCTTCATCTATTTGCTTTACAAGAATATTCTCCGTTGCTTCCATTATTTTTGGAGACTTCTAACAAACCCCTATTAGTAATTTATTATTTTTTCCCTCTCCCCTTATCTCCACCCACACTGACTCTACATTTTCATTAGATTCACCTATATTCTCACGCAGGATGGGATTTAAGGATGATTTTACATATAGACACACACCTCCCCCTCGCTTATCCGTTCGGTCATTTCTGAACAGACTATAGCCCTGCAAGTTAACAGCCCAGTCATGGCTCTCATCCAGACATGTCTCAAATATCCCCACCACGTCATAATTATGCTCCAACAACATTAATTCTATTTCGTACATTTTGTTGGCGAGGCTTCTGGCATTAGTATGCATGCACTTTATGTATCTCTCTGTACCTCTATTCTTTCTTAAATTATTAATTGTTCTAACCCCACCCCCCATGCCACCGCCACCCCCAACTTCCTTATTTGTGCCCAGGTCTCTATCTACACTATCTTCCCCTCCTATAAATTGAATACCCTCTCCCCAATCCCTAGTTTAACCCCTTAATGACCACCAATACGTCTTTTAACTGACCTGAGATATAAGAGAATAGCCTCCCCATACAGATGACAATCCAGCATCTGTTGGTTGTACACTATAGCTGACAACTTGCTGTATCAGCCACGATCAGTATTTGCACCATCCAAATCTGTTTAACCCCTTAGATGCTGCTATCAATAGTGACTACATCATTATAAATGGTCAGAGTGTGGGGGCTTCTTCTTTATCCCAATTGGTGCCCTTATATCATGATTTTGTTGTCCTGATGTTTGCGATGGCAATTCATGACCAAATAGAGGCCTTAGAGTCTGACGGCTATAGTAATCTGTTTAGAAGTTAGCAACATTTAGGTGGCAAAAATACACATTTTCATTTCTGTCATGCCACTTTGCATTAATTCCTGTAAAGCACCTGAAGGGTTAATAAACTACCTGACAGCAGTTTTCAATATGTCAGGGGGTGCTGTTTTTAAAATGGTATCACGTTTGGGGGTTTCCCAATATATGGGACCCCTAAAGTTACTTCAAACATGGATAAGTCACTAAAAAAATAAATGTGGTAAATTTCTTTGAAAAAATGAAAAATTGCTGCTACATTTTTAAACCTCCTACAATGCTAACAAAATAAAATAACATTTTACAAATGGTGCTGATGTAAAGCAGACATGTGGGAAATGTTATTTATTAATGGTTTGCTGTTGTATGACTATCTGGATTAAAGGGATAATCATTCAAATGTAGAAAATTGCTAATTTTTTAACATTTTCCTCAAATTTTTTATATTTTTTATAAATAAACACGAAAAATGTTGAACTAAATTTACCATTATCATAAAGTATAATGTGTCACGAAAAAACAATCTCAAAATCACTGGGATTTGTTGAAGCGATGCAGAGTTATTACCACATAAAGTGACACTGGTCAGATTTCAAAAATTTGGCTCGGTCACTAAGGGGTTAAACACTCCTCCAACCTTCTAGCCATTTTCTCCCCCAGCACAGCTGCACCTTCCCCATTAAGGTTCAGCCTGTCCCTAGCATAGAACCTGTAGCCAACTGAGAAGTCGGTCCAGTTCTGCAGAAACCCAAACCCCTTCTACCTACTCCAATTCTTGAGCCACTTATTAACCTCCCTAATCTCCCGTTGCCTCTCTTGCATGGCACGTGGTACAGGCAGTATCCGGCATGATTGTAAATGGCCGGTATGTGTCGCATAGGGAGTCTGTGCTGTAAGCCACTATTGTTGTTCTGGGACTTGTAGTTCCATAAGAGTTGTGTTTGTGTAGCTTTAAAGGGAGGCTTACAGGGTTAGTCGGAGACCTGGCTGGATCTGACTAACCACATACCTCCCATCTATGGGAGTGGTTACAGGTACATAATGTGACCATGGTGTAGTCACATGGGAGAGAGTGTATGGACCTGAATGGTCTGTGTGTAAGATCCTGGATGTTTACCCTGGTTACCAGTGAAGACATCATTGAATCGGCGTCACACACGCCAATTCAGCGATGTCTGCGGGAGTCCAGCGACGAAATAAAGTTCTGGCCTTTCTGCTCCGACCAACGATGGCACAGCAGGATCCTGATCGCTGCTGCCTGTCAAACTCAACGATATCGCTAGCCAGGACGCTGCAACGTCACGGATCGCTAGCGATATCGTTCAGTGTGACGGTACCTTTAGGCTGCTTTCACACATCAGTTTTTTGCCATCAGTCACAATCCATCGAATGGTGGAAAAAAATCGTATCTGTCGCAGATTGTGAAAAACTGATACGACGGATCAGTGTTTTCGACAGATCTGACTAGCTGATCCAGCTAATTGAATCCTAAAAAAATCGGAGCATGCTCAGTTAAAAAATAAAAAGGAATCAATCGCCGGATTCCATCATTTGATGGATCCGGCGCCATGGGGTTCCATTTTAGCAAAATTCGCCGGATTGTGACTGACGGCAAAAAAGTGATGTGTGAAAGCAGCCTAAGAATGACAGTAAGCTAAACTGAGCGGACTTGATGCTGCCAGGCGCGGTATTGTCTGCTGGAGAAGAGCCGATTTTCTTTAGATGTTTTGTTAGTGTCAGCAGATTAACCTTTGGTTCCTGCAAAACTTCATTTTCTCTCTGTAGTCAGGCTTCCAGTATACCTGCCAGATTTGAGTTAAGTGCTATTTATCTGCAAATTGCCATATGTTCCTTTTAACCCCTTCACCACCTTGGGTTTTGCATTTGAGTTTTCGGGGGTTTTTTGCACTTCTTCCTAGAGTCATAACTTTTTTTTTCAGTCAATATGGCCGTGTAAGGGCTTTGTGAGGGTTTTTTGAGGGAAGAGCTGTACTTTTGAGCGACACCATTGGTGTACTGGAAAATGGGGAAAAAATTAAGTGCCGTGAAATTGCCAAAAAAAAAAAAATGCAATTCCTCAATTTTTATTATTTTTTTTACCGTATTCACTAAATGCTAAGGGTATGTGTGCATGGGGCGAATTACATCCGGATTAGCTGCGGATTGAATGCTGCGTACAGCCGCAGCATTCAACCCGCATCGTCCAGATGTTACAGCATAGTGGAGGGGATTTTATTAAATCCCGTCTCCACTATGCGTGCGAACACGTATCCGGCATGTCTGTTCACCTTGCGGTGATGCTCCTATGTATGGGGTGCGGCGATTCCAGATGTGTGCAATGAACACATCCGGAATCACCGCACGTACAGAAGGGGGCGGCGCTTTGGGCAGAGCGGGGTTTCCACTTCGTCCAAAGCACCGACAATCCAGACCGTGGACACGCACCTTAAAACTGACCTGCCATTATGATTCTTCAGGTCGTTATGAGTTCGTAGACACTGAACATGTAAAGGTTTTTTTATTTATGTAGTGGAAAAAAAATCCGAAGTTTGTTAAAATAAATAAAATAAAAATAAATAAAAATGCCATTTTTCATGATCTGGGTCTGGGTAAGGGCTTATTTTTTGCGTGCCGAGCTGATGTTTTTATTGATACCATTTTGGTGTAGATACGATTTTATGATCGCCCGGTATTGCATATGAATGCAATGTTGCAGTGACCAAAAAAACCTTATCCTGTCTCTTTGACTTTTATCTCATTATTGCCATTTACCGATCGGGTTCATTCTTTTTATATCTTGATAGATCGGGCGATAAGCATGTGTTAAAAAAAAAAAGTTTTTATTCTGAATGTGGTGAATGTGAGTGATTTAAACTTTTATATTTTTTACATTTAGGGTATGTTTCCACGGTCAGGATTCCAAGTGCTGCGAAATTCCAAAAAAACGTGCAATCCCACACTTGCTTATTGTTTGGCTATTTTGCTAGGTTCACTAAATGCTAACACTGACCTGCCATTATGATTCTGCAGGTCATTATGAGTTCATAGACACCAAACATGTCTAGGTTATTTTTTATCTAAGTGGTGAAAATAAAAATTCAGAAATTTGCTTTAAAAAAAAAAAATTGCGCAATTTTCCGAGACCCATCGCATCTCCATTTTTCGGGACCTCAGGTTGTGTGAGGGCTTATTTTTTTGTGTGCCGAGCTGTCGTTTTTAATTATAACATTTTGGTGCAGATACGTTCTTTTGATCGCCTGCTATTGCATTTTAATGCAATGTTGCTGCAACCAAAAAAACAAAATTCTGATGGTTTTTGAATTTTTTTTCGCTATGCCGTTTAGTGATCAGCTTAATCTTTTTTTGTGTTGATAGATAGGGCGATTTTGAGCACGGCGATACCAAATATGAGTAGGTTTGATTTTCTTTTTTTTTTATTTTTTTATTTTTATTTTGAATAGGGCAAAAGGGGGGGGGGGTGATTTAAACGTTTATATTTTTTTCATATTTTTTAAAACATTTTTTTTTTACTTTTGCCATGCTTCAATAGCCTCCATGAGAAGCTAGAAGCTGGCATAGCCTGATCGGCTATGCTACATTCAGGCGATGCTCAGATTGCTCCTATACAGTAGAATTCCTGCATTGCTATGAGCGCCGACCACAAGGTGGCACTCGCAGCAATCTGGCATCATCAACCATAGAGGTCTGCAGGAGACCTCTGGTTGTTAAGCCAACACACCGCTAACCCCCGGTCACGTGACTGGGATCAGCGGTGCGCACATTTCCGGCCCGATGGCCAGAAGCACTTGTTAAATGCTGCTGCCAGTGTTTGACAGCGGCATTTAACCAGTTAATAGCAGCGGGTGAATCGCGATTCCACTCGCCGCTATTGCGGGCACATGTCAGCTGTACAAAACACCTGACCTGTCCCGGCTTTGATGCGGGCTCATCGCCGGAGCCCGCATCAAAGCAGGGGATCTAGCATCGGATATACGATTCCATCCGATGGCAGAAAGAGGTTAAATGCCACAGTCAGAGATTGATAGTGGCATTTAACATGTTAACAGCCGTGGGTGTATCGCGATTCCATCCGCGGCTGTTAGGGGCACATGTCAGCTGATTAAATCAGCTGACATGTCCTGGAAAACCTGGACAGGGGAAGGCGACTGTGGATGTACGTATATGTCCAAGATTGTAGAGGGGTTAAAATCTGCTCCTCAGGCACTTGTGCTTGCAAACTGAAAACTGCGTGACTGATGCAAATGGCTACGGGGGAACCGATTGTTCATTAACTATGGAGTCTGTTTGGATTTTTGTGTCATGAGGCGCTTTTTGTTTTTCCGCTTTTAATGCGCTTTCTTCTCATCATTCATAGACGGATACATAACGGAATCCAAAGAGACCATTTGGTAATCAGGGGGTCCTCTTCTTCCACTTGCATCAGTTATGTAACTGATCTAATATGGAAATATTTTTCTGTTCCTAAAAAACGGAATGTCCAAATGCCAAGTGTGAAGTGGGCTTCATGTAATGTACTTCTCATGTTTTATTAAACCTTCTAATCCTTTCCATCCCGGGACTGTTGTTTACTGTTAGATTCCAGGATGCCTGCGGAAGCGATGTCGCCCAAAGACATCATGACAAACTCTCATGCCAAGTCCATCTTAAATACTATGAACTCCCTGCGCAAGAGCCAGACATTATGTGATGTGACACTCCGGGTAAACATGAAGGATTTTCCTGCTCACCGAATTGTACTTGCTGCCTGCAGTGATTACTTTTGTGCAATGTTTACTAGTGAGGTAAGTAGTGCCCAAGATTAAGAATGAAAAAGTTTTGTAAAAAATGCAGTTTTCACACTTTTACACCACATGTCTATTATACACACAGGTAATGTATTATTCTAATCTGCAAAAAGAAAATAATACGTTTATATTTGTGTGTACAAATACAGCCAAGAGTTAGTCCCCACCGCTGTATGTCTCGCGGCTGTTAGACAGCCACAACTCGTGCCTAAAATGTCTGTTAAGCAATCCCTGCATGTGTTGAGCTGTTGACAGCCATGAGACATGCGGGGGCGCAAACATATTTTTCGAGCAAGTTGAAGACACTGTTAGCACACGAGCATGCTCAGATAAGACCTCATCTGAGCACGTTCACTCATCGCTTGTGTCCACAACTTCATGTCTGGACATCATTTATGAAAGCTATTGTATGAGATGCTGTCAATCTGTGGTTTCTGAGGCTCCTAACTGATGTATTTATCTTCTGCAGCAGAGGTTATTTAGCTGAGAACCAGTGATGGTGACTCATGGTTTTCATAACTGCCCTTGAGAATACCTTCAAGGTTCTAGCAATTTTCCACATTGGCTGATCTTCATTTCTTAAAGTGATGAACAACTATCATTTGCCTGTACTTATTTGAGTGGTTCTTGCCATATTGTGGCTTTGAACAGTTGAGGAATAGGAATCCGTGCTGTTTTCATCTGTGTACCAACACTGCAAAACTCACTATGGTCACAAACATTTTTTTGGAGACCAGTCATTCTACAAATGAACTCTTGACGAGGCATATATGTTCATAAGACACCATTCCAGGTGACTACCTCATGAATCTGCCTGCGAGAATACCAAGGGGGTATAAAGCTGTCATTAGAGTAAACATTGTACTTGTAAGGAATCTAAGGTTTAGCATACATTCCGGTTAGTTTCACATGTGTTTCCTTACTCTTTGTTTTCATGTGTGTTCCTTCATGATTTTGCTTCCTTCAGTCTAAATCTACATTCAAATACCAGCAAAGAAATTAATGCATGAACAGATGTGTCCAAACTTTTAACTGGTACTGTAAGTGTGTGTATAGATGCATTAAACAAATATTTCACCAAGAATATCTCAGAAGAATTTGTGTTATTCAGTGCACAGAACACGACTGCCATATTTAATGTTAGGTTTGACTCATTTGAGACAACCTGTGTAGCTTGGGACTATTTTTGGGATCAACAAAGCTTGACTCTTCTTCTCACTCCGTCCCTGTCCTTCTTTTGTGTCTTTGTTCTGTGTCCTCAGCTATGCTAGCGGTGTGTGTCAATATCCTAAAGCCAAGTTTGTTTAGCTCCTTTAATAGTTTTTCTTATAATGAAAGTTATTATATAGTCGTGTGAACTTGGTGCCAAGATCTACATCTGCACATGCGTCGCCCCCGGCAGCCATTTTCCGGGAGTCCACCGCATAGTAAACCATGTAAGTGCGGGGGCTCTGGGCTTTCACAAAATGTCGGCAGGGCCCCCGCACCACCGAACATCAGCAGCGGCACACCACACATCCGAACACCCCCCTCATCCCATCCTGTGGCTCAGGAACGCTCCACTCTTGCCTCTTCCAGCAGCGACCCTGCTTCACCGCAGCCACCACCCCCAGTAAGGAGTATGACGCATCTACTATATAATTGTCTAAGGGTCACTTCCGTCTTTCTGTCTGTCCTTCTGTCTGTCTGTCACGAATATTCATTAGTCGCGGCCTCTGTCTGTCATGGAAATCCAAGTCGCTGATTGGTCGTGGCAAAACAGCCACGACCAATCAGGGACGGGCACAGTCCAGCGGCAACATCCTTCTTCCCCGCAGTCAGTACCCGCTCCGTACTCCCCTCCAGTCAGCGCTCAGACAGGGTTAATGGCAGCGTTGACCGCAGTGTAACGCACTCGGTTAACGCTGCTATTAACCCTGTGTGACTAATTTTTTACTATTCATGCTGCCTATGCAGCATCAATCGTAAAAAGATCTAATGTTAAAAATAATAAAAAAAAATAGTTATATACTCACCGTCCGTCGGCCCCCCGGATCAGGAACAGACCTTTCCCACTCCTCGCGACGCCCCAGTGACCGCTCCATGCATTGCGGTCTCGCAAGATGATGACGTAGCGGTCCACGTGGGCTGTGCAATATACGATGTGAAATGTACTGCGCGGGCTGTGCAATGTCCTGCGCGGGCTGTGCAATGTACTGCGCGGACTATGCAATGTACTGCGCGGGCTGTGCAATGTACTGCGTGACCTGTGTTATACAGTCATGGCCAAAAGTTTTGAGAAGGACACCAAAATTATATTTTCACATGATCTGCTGCCCTCTGGTTTTTATTAGTGTTTGTCTGATGTTTATATCACATACATAAATATAATTGCAATCATATTATGTGTACCAATAGGTTATATTGACAGTTAGAATGAGTTAATGCAGCAAGTCAATATTTGCAGTGTTGACCCTTTTTCTTCAAGACCTCTGCAATTCTCCCTGGCATGCTCTCAATCAACTTCTGGACCAAATCCTGACTGATTGCAGTCCAATCTTTCATAATCAATGCTTGCATTTTGCCAAAATTTGTTGGTTTTTGTTTGTCCACCCGTCTCTTGATGATTGACCACAAGTTCTCAATGGGATTAAGATCTGGGGAGTTTCCAGGCCACGGACCCAAAATCTCTGTTTTGTTCCATGAGCCATTTAGTTATCACCTTTGCTTTATGGCAAGGTGCTCCATCATGCTGGAAAAGGCATTGTTGGGCGCCAAACTGCTCTTGGACGGTTGGGAGAAGTTGCTCTTGGAGGACATTCTGGTACCATTCTTTATTCATGGCTGTGTTTTTAGGCAAGACTGTGAGTGAGCCGATTCCCTTGGCTGAGAAGCAACCCCACACATGAATGGTTTCAGGATGCTTTACAGTTGGCATGAGACAAGACTGGTGGTAGCGCTCACCTCTTCTTCTCCGAATAAGCTGTTTTCCAGATGTCCCAAACAATCGAAAAGGGGATTCATCAGAGGAAATGACTTTGCCCCAGTCCTGAGCAGTCCACTCCCTGTACCTTTTGCAGAATATCAGTCGGTCCCTGATGTTTTTTCTGGAGAGAAGTGGCTTCTTTGCTGCCCTCCTTGAAACCAGGCCTTGCTCAATGACCTACTAACTTCCAGGAGCAAGCGACACTACTCTGTCCTCCTTCTCCTGGACTTGTCTTCTGCCTTTGACACTGTAGACCACTCCCTTTTGCTACAAATCCTCTCATCCCTTGGCATCACAGACTTGGCCCTTTCCTGGATCTCGTAATATCTGACAGACCGAACATTCAGTGTCTCCCTCCCCCACACCACCTCCTCACTTCGCCCCTTGTCAGTCGGTGTTCCTCAAGGCTCTGTTCTAGGACCCCTACTCTTCTCCATCTACACTTTCGGCCTGGGACAGCTCATAGAATCCCACGGTATGCAGTACCATCTCTACGCTGACGACACGCAGATCTACCTCTCCGGACCTGACCTCTCCTCCTTGCTTACCAAAATCCCGCACTGTCTGTCTGCCATTTCAGCCTTCTTTTCTGCTCGCTTTCTACAACTGAACATGGACAAAACAGAATTCATCATCTTTCCCCCATCTCACTCTACCCCTCCACCAGACCTATCCATCAATGTCAATGGCTGCTCACTATCCCCAGTCCCACACGCCCGGTGCCTCGGGGTGATCCTCGACTCTGCCCTCTCTTTCAAGCCACATATCCAAGCCCTTGCCTCCTTCTGTCGTCTCAAACGCAAAAATATTTCCCGGATCCGTGCTTTCCTTGACCGCAACACTGCAAAAACGCTAGTGCATGCCCTTATCATCTCCCGCCTCGACTACTGCAACCTCCTACTCTCTGGACTCCCCTCCAGCACTCTGGCACCACTCCAATCCATCCTACACTCTGCTGCCCGACTAATCCACCTGTCCCCCCGCTATTCCCCAGCCTCTCCCCTGTGTCAAGCCCTTCACTGGCTTCCTATCGCCCAGAGACTCCAGTTCAAAACCCTCACACTGACATACAAAGCCATCCACAACCTGTCTCCTCCATACATCTGTGACATGGTCTCCCAGTACCTACCTACACGCGACCTCCGATCCTCCCAAGACCTTCTCTACTCCCCTCTCATCTCTTCTTCCCATAACCGCATCCAAGACTTCTCCCGTGCTTCCCCCATACTCTGGAACTCTCTACCCCAACACATCAGACTCGCGCCTACCATAGAAACCTTCAAAAAGAACCTGAAGACTCATCTCTTCCGACAAGCCTACAGCCTGCAGTGATCCTCAACCTACTGAACAGCCGCACAGCCAGCTCTTCCCTCTCCTAGTGTATCCTCACCCACCCCCTGCAGACTGTGAGCCCTCGCGGGCAGGGTCCTCCCTCCTTATGTACTCGTGTGCCTTGTTATCTGCTCATGTTTAATGTATTTGTCTATATTTGCCCCGTATTCACATGTAAAGCGCCATGGAATAAATGGCGCTATAAAAATGTATAATAATAATAATAAAAAGAGTCTCCGCCAGACAGTGCATGCAGAAGCACTCACCAGCCTGCTGCCATTCCTGAGCAAGCTCGGCACTGCTGGTAGTCCGATCCCGCAGCTGAAACAGTTTTAAGATACGGTCCTGGCGCTTGCTGGTCTTTCTTGGGCTCCCTGGAGCCTTTTTGACAACAATGGAAGCTCTCTCCTTGAAGTTCTTGATGATGCGATAGATTGTTGACTGAGGTGCAATCTTTGTAGCTGCGATACTCTTCCCTGTTAGGCCATTTTTGTGCAGTGCAATGATGGCTGCACGTGTTTCTTTAGAGATGACCATGGTTAACTGAAGAGAAACAATGATACCAAGCACCAGCCTCCTTTTAAAGTGTCCAGTGATGTCATTCTTACTTAATCATGACTGATCGCCAGCCCTGTCCTCATCAACACCCACACCTGTGTTAATGGATCAATCACTAAAACCATGTTTGCTGCTCCTTTTAAGGCAGGACTGCAATGATGTTGAAATGTGTTTTGGGGGTTAAAGTTCATTTTCTGGGCAAATATTGACTTTGCAAGTACAGTAATTGCTGTTAAGCTGATCACTCTGACATCCAGGAGTATATGCAAATTGCCATTAGAAAAAATGAAGCAGTAGACTTTGGAAAAATTAATATTTGTCTCATTCTCAATTTTTGGCCATGACTGTACACTACGTGACCTGTGTTATACACTACGTGCGTGGTACTGCGCGGGCTGTACAATATACTACGCGGGCTCTGCAATATACTCCGCGGGCTGTGCTATATACTCCGCGGGCTGTGCTATATACTCCGCGGGCTGTTATATACTACGTGGCTGTGCTATATACTACGTGGCCGGCCGCGAACAATCAGCGACAGGATTTGAACCACGCTTCACTAATTGGTCGCGGCCGAATCCTGTGTATTCAATGTATTATTCTAAAATCTTCATAAATAAACTACATACATATTCTAGAATACCCGATGCGTTCGAATCGGGCCACCATCTAGTGGATTATAAGAAGCATCACCATTTTATTAAAAAAAAAAAAAAAAATTCATGTTTTTCTCCTCAAAATTTGGGGTGCATTTTATAATCCGCAAAATACTGTACTATTGTAGCATTAAAAACGCGGTAAACTGTATGGCGGAGTGGGAGGGGGAAAAAAATGGACGAAGTGTTGATTGCACTGGGAAAGGTCTTAATGGGGGGTGTAAGGGAAGGGGGGATATTTCTGTAATTTTGTAAAATGAGTATTGTCATGTCATATCTGTTCTAAGTTTTATGTTCAATAACTTGTCTGATTAAAAAAAAAAAAAAAGAATTAGCCCTTTTTGCCCATTAAAGAGCCTTTGATATAATGGTCCAATTACTTTTGGTTCCTTTAGAAAGAGGCATCTGCATATTAAAAAGCTGTCATTCCTAAACCGTTACTCCCAATTAGGATGTGAGGCTTATTTTATTTACAGAACTGTATCTTGAATATATTTTGGTAAGCAAACTAAGAGACAAGTGCATTCTGGCTTACTGACTCAGACTGGACTGACCTGTCAATCAAATGCAGGAGCAAGGCGCTGTGCAGAGAAGGAGGCGTGAGGGTCGGAGAAGTGTAAATGCTTTAACACTCTCCAATGCATTTGCAGCTAGTTTGTATAGAACTTTAATTTTTGTATTTCTGCAAGAAACGTATCGATTAACTTAGAGTAATAATTTCCTTTTAGATCTGAGCAAAATAAGGTACCTTGGATTGTCACATCTTCGGCTTTATTACATTTCTTTATATTACCACTTTCATCCACAGCTATCTGAGAAAGGCAAACCGTATGTGGATATCCAGGGTCTTACGTCATGTACCATGGAGATCCTACTTGATTTTGTATATACTGAGACTGTTCACGTTACTGTGGAGAATGTACAGGAGCTCCTGCCAGCTGCCTGCTTACTTCAGTTAAAAGGTAAGCTGGTTACTTCTCATTACTTCTCAAGCCATTCTGCAAGAATTAGGGTATGTGAACACGATCGTTAAATGCTGTGGGTTGGACACTGTTGACTTGCGCAGCATCCAGATGTTACAGCATAGTGGATGTGATTTCTTGAAATCCCATGTCCACTATGTGTGCACCGACACCTGCAGCTCAGCCGCAGAGACGGACATGCGGCGCGGCTCTCCAGACTGCAGCATGTCTATTTATCTTGCGGAGATGCTCAGTCTCCATAAGATAAATATCACTCCTACAATGTATTGGGCGCTGTGATTCCGCACGGTTCAGTGATCACATGGGGAATCACCTGCGTTCAATAACCAGCATCATTTTGGAGGCAGCGGACATATGCTGCGTCCAAGGCACTGCCAATTTCTGAATGTCTGTCTGCACATATCCTTAGTAATTGCCTGCTATTAATTTTTTTTTTTTTTTTTTTTTTTTAAACCTAATCTGTTGGCAACCTGGCAGTTCTTTCATTGTATGTTTCCATGAGCCATATTACTTTGGGTATGTGCACACGTCAGGATTTCTTGCAGAAATTTCCTGACAAAAAACAGACATTTCTGCCAGAAATCCGCATGCGTTTTTTGAGCGTTTTTGTGCGTTTTTTGCTCGTTTCTTTCCCAATGCATTAAATAGCAGGAAAAATGTGAAGAAAAACGCACAATTAATGAACATGCTGCTTTTTTTACCGCAATGCGTTTTTTTCGCGGAAAAAAAGCGCATCATGTGCACAAAAATTGCAGAATGCATTCTAAATAATAGGATGCATATGTATGCGTTTTTATCGCGAAAAAAACCTGAACGTGTGCACATACCCTTAGGCTGTGTGCACACGATGCATATTTGGTGCAGAAAAATCTGCTGCAGTTCTGCACTAAATCTGCATCTCCTGGCAGAATCTGCAGGTGCGTTTTTTGATGCGTTTTTTATGCGTTTTTTACAGTGCAGTTTTGGTGCAGATTTGAAGTAAGTTTTTTGTGCGTTTTTTGTGCGTTTTTTCATGCAGTTTTGTAATCGTTTTTTAAAGCTAAATTAAGCCCTAACCCTAGACCTAACCCTAGCCCTAACCCTAGCCATAACCCTAGCCCTAGCCATAACCCTAACCCTAGCCATAACCCTAGCCCTAACCCTAGCCATAACCCTAACCCTAGCCATAACCCTAACCCTAGCCCTAACCCTAACCCTATTCTAACCTTAGTGGGAAAAAAAATATATATTTATTTTTTTATTGTTCCTACCTATGGGGGTGACAAAGGGAGGGGGGGGTCATTTACTATTTTTTTATTTTGATCACTGAGATAGGTTATATCTCAGTGATCAAAATGCACTTTGGAACGAATCTGGCGGCCGGCAGATTCGTCGGGCGCACTGCGCATGCGCCCGCCATTTTGGAAGATGGCGGCGCCCAGGGAGAAGACGGACGGACCCCGGGAGGAACGGTAAGTATGATGAGGTGGGGGGGGGGGCACTTCTTTGAAATCTGCAGCGTTTCTGCACGGATTTTTCTGCACCATGTGCACAGCTTTTTTTTTTTTCTATTGATTTTCATTGAATTGTAACTCACAGTGCAGTTCTGCAGCGTTTCTGCTGCAGAAAAAAACGCTGCAGAACTGCACTAAATCTGCATCGTGTGCACATACCCTTAGGCCATGTTCACACTTTGCGGCGTCCCTCTGCGGGTTCTCCCGCAGCGGATTTGATAAATCTGCAGGGCAAAACAACTGCGGTTCTCCCTGCAGATTTATCGCGGTTTGTTCCGCGGTTTCCGCTGCGGGTTTCCGCCTATACTATTGATGCTGCATATGCAGCAATATGCAGCATCAATAGTAATGTTAAAAATAATAAAAATTGGTTATACTCACCCTCTGACGTCCCGATCTCCTCGGCGCTGCACCTGGCGGTCCGGTTCCAAAGATGCTGTGCGAAAAGGACCCTTCGTGACGTCACGGTCATGTGACCACGACGTCACCGAAGGTCCTGGTCGCACAGCTACTCTGACCGGACGGCCGCGTGCAGCGCTGAGACTTCAGAGGATGAGTATAACATGATTTTTTATTTTTATTCCTTTTTTTAACCCCAAATATGGTTCCCAGGGCCTGGAGGAGAGTCTCCTCTCCTCCACCCCGGGTAGGAACCGCACATTAGCCGCTTACTTCCCGCAACGTGGGCACAGCCCGATGCGGGAAGTAAGCGGTTCAATGCATACCTATGGGTGCAGAATCGCAGCGATTCTGCACAAAGAAGTGACATGCTGCAGGTTTTAAACCGCTGCGTTTCTGCGCGGTTTTTCCCGCAGCATGTGCACAGCGGTTTGCGGTTTCCATAGGATTTACATGTAAATGGAAACGCTATGGAAACTGCTGCGGACCCGCAGCATCAAAATCGCGGCGGTTCCGCGGTAAAAACCGCAAAGTGTGAACCCAGCCTTATGGTTCTTGGAAACACACACACATAGATAAACATGTGAATGCCATCTGCAGAAATACACGCACTTACACGCCTTGGCAGCATGTGAAAAATTAGGTTATTAATGGTTTGCTAAGGAATTTTCTAAACATAAAGTGTCAATCAACTCAGCTCACCAGTCCTGTGTTAGAGATAAGTATCCCAGGAGACTTCCAGTGTAGACAATCTGTGGTCTAGGTGTGGTCCAAGGAGTAATCCCTGGTCTGGCTTCCAGGTCAAAGAACGCTCAATGGTCTAGAACAGAGGTGGGGAATCTTTTTTTTTTTTTTTTTCTGCCATGGCCATTTGGATATTTATACCATCCTTCGGGGGCCGTACAAACTCAACCCACAAAGTACATCCTGACTCTGGCACTGGTGTCAGGACGTAATCTTTCATTGCATGCCCTTCAGTGTTCAGTAGTGAACACTGCATGTGTGTGCTCACAGAGCAAGAAGAAATGAATGAGTAGGTGGTGATCAAAATACAGCTCCTTGCCCAAGAATGCGGTCCCTGACAATCTGCTCGGTGGCCTAATAAAAGGTCATCGAGTGCCGGAAATGGACGTGGGGCCTGAGGTTCCCCACCCCTGCTCTAGAAGAACATGTTCTCCAACACCAAAGGCGAGTCAGCAGGGTGAATGGGATCTCTGAGGTTTCATACATACGCTGCTTATTTTTGTCTTCTATATTTGAACCATTGAGACTTTTCTTTGGATCACTCAGTACTTTGTGCGGAGAAAACATACAGAGGAAAGTTTTTTCTGTCCTGCGAAAAAACGCTCAGCGACGCATCCGGCGAAAAACATATGAAACTGAGATGTGAAATGACGAATCTGGCCTCCGAATCCGTTTTTTCATGCATTTTTCCATTGAAACCATGCACATTTTCCGTTCTCCCTCTCTCAAAAAAAAAACGGATCAGTTGCATCAGTTTTTCACTGTTTGCAACAGATCCGTTTTTTCATTAATTCCCCGGATCCTGCCTGATAATCTGGGATTATCTTGACGTTTGGTGGATGGGCTCACATTTTTTGGCCAAATCTTGTGCTAAGCATCTCATGTGTTTTTTCATAGATTTCACAAGACATTATGCTATTCACATTTCATGTATCGCACATTTCCTTGCTTTAGTACAGTTGAGTGCAGCCATTGATCTATTTTCTACTTCAGATTAATCAGTGACTTTTTTCAAAGCTGCAGCAAGCAGCCCAGTAAATGGTAAAATTGCTGAAATCAGATTTTCTCAGTGTATCGTTCCTGTAACTATAAAACTGATAGGCAGCCTATTGGGACCTGCTTTTTGGCTTCTGGGTATATCCCATACCTATGTTATTCATTCACGTCACCTTTCATCTACTATATAATTGTCTAACGGTCACTTCCGTCTTTCTGTCTGTCACGGATATTCATTGGTCCCGGCCTCTGTCTGTCATGGAATCCAAGTCGCTGATTGGTCGTGGCAAATAGCCCACGACCATTGCCACAACCAATCAGCGACGGGCGCAGTCCGGCGGCAACATGGCCGCTCCATCCTCCCCGCAGTCAGTGCCCGCTCCGTACTCCCCTACAGTCAGCGCTCACACAGGGTTAATGGCAGCGCTAATGGACCGCGTTATGCCGCGGTGTAACGCACTCAATTAACACTGCTATTAACCCTGTGTGACCAACTTTTTTACTATTGATGGTGCCTATGCAGCCTCGATAGTAAAAAGATCTAATGTTAAAAATAATTAAAAAAAATAAAAAATCATCATATACTCAGATTCCGGCACCTTTCCCACTCCTCGCGGCGCTCCGGTGACCAGTCCATGCAAGCGGCAGGTTCCAGTGGCAAAGATGGTATGCGACAAGGACCTGCCATGACGTCACGGTCATGTGACCGCGACGTCATCACAGGTCCTGTGCCCATTCCAACCCTGGGACCGGAAGCTGCCGGGTGCACCGCACGCAGGGCCAGGACTTCAACGGAGGGTGAGTATATGTTTATTTTTTATTTTAAGTCTGTATACTACATGGCTCTGTGCTGTATACTACGTCGCTGTGCAATATACTACGTGGCTGGGCAATATACTACGTGGCTGGGCAATATACTACGTGGCTGTGCAATATACTACGTGGCTGGGCAATATACTACGTGGGCTGGGCAATATACTACGTGGCTGGGCAATATACTACGTGGCTGGGCAATATACTACGTGACTGGGCAAAATACTACGTGACTGGGCAATATACTACGTCACTGGGCAATATACTACGTGGACATGCATATTCTAGAATACCCGATGCGTTAGAATCGGGCCACCATCTAGTAGGTCAGGGGTGTCAAACTGCATTCCTCGAGGGCCTCAAACCATGCGTGTTTTCAAGATTTCCTTAGCTTTGCACAAGGTGCTGCAATCATTATGTGTGTAGGTGATTAAAATATCACATGTGCAGTACAAAGAAATCCTGAAAACATGACCTGGTTGAAGCCCTTGAGGAATGCAGTTTGACACCCCTGTAGTAGGTTATAATGTTCTGGCTGATCGGTGTGTATATATGAAATATAGGTATACACTTTATTTCCCCCATCATGACCAATGTTTTTTTTCACTCAGAATACAAAGCAATGTGCCATTTCCAATGTAAATAATTGTGTATAACCGCTGATCGTGTGGTCCACTACACAGGTGTCAAGCAGGCATGTTGCGACTTTCTGGAGTCTCAGCTTGATCCATCCAACTGTTTAGGGATTCGCGACTTTGCGGAGACCCATAATTGCCTGGACCTGATGCAGGCCGCTGAGGTGTACAGCCAGAAGCACTTCCCTGAGGTGGTACAACACGAGGAGTTCATGTTACTGCAGCAAGAGGAGGTGGAGAAGTTAATCCGATGTGATGAGATTCAGGTAGGGTTTGCTGTATACTATATGCGGCTTGGGCCTTCTTATTCTGGGTTGCCAGTTTACTGCATATTATTTCAATTTAACTTATTTGTTTTGTCTTGAAGATTGACTCTGAAGAACCGGTGTTTGAGGCTGTTTTAAACTGGGTGAAACACAACAAGCAACATAGGGAAAAATGCCTTTCCCAGCTTCTTCAGTACGTGCGCATGCCTTTGCTGACTCCACGGTACATCACAGATGTAATAGACACAGAGGTATGTGGCAAATACGTGGATATTCTTTTATCGTCTGTGATTTTCCACTGTTATACGATAACTTGTCCTATTTTTTCCCGTGTTTACATATTTGCAGCCCTTGATCAAATGTAGTTTACAATGCAGAGACCTGGTGGATGAGGCTAAGAAATTTCATTTACGCCCAGAGTTGCGGAGTCAGATGCAGGGTCCAAGGACCCGAGTACGTCTGGGTAAGTTCAGGAATCATTCTTATGTCAAGGTCCCTATGTTAGCGTTGACTCTTCAGTCATCCAGTGTAAGATCTTAGGTGCGGTCCTAAACTGTACAGGGAAGACTGATTAGGACTACCTCCTACTACTTAATTCAAAATATTTAATGAGTAAAATACAAGTTTTATGGAATCTTTTTCAGCTCAAAGCTATGAATTAACCCCTTCCCGACCAATGACGCCACGTAGGCGTCATGAAAGTCGGTGCCAATCCGACCCATGACACCTATGTGGCGTCATGGAAAGATCGCGTCCCTGCAGACCGGGTGAAAGGGTTAACTCCCATTTCACCCGATCTGCAGGGACAGGGGGAGTGGTAGTTTAGCCCAGGGGGGGTGGCTTCACCCCCCCGTGGCTACGATCGCTCTGATTGGCAGTTTCACTTTCAACAGCCAATCAGAGCGATTTGTAATATTTCACCTATTATAACGGGTGAAATATTACAATCCAGCCATGGCCGATGCTGCAATATCATCGGCCATGGCTGGAAATACTAATGTGCCCCCACCCCACCCCACCGATCGCCCCCCCAGCCCTCCGATCTGTCCGGTACACTGCTCCGGCTCCCCTCCGTCCTGTGCTCCGCTCCCCCCGTGCTCTTGTCCGCTCCCCCCGTGCTCCAATCACCCCCCCCCGTGCTCCAATCACCCCCCCTGCACTCCGATCCACCCCCCCCTGCAGTCCGATCCACCCCCCCTGCAGTCCGATCCACCCCCCGATGCTCCAATGCACCCCCCCGTGCTCCGTTCCACCCCTCCCGCGCTCCGATCCACCCCCCCATGCTCCGATCACCCCCCCGTGCTCCCCCCCACCCCATCATACTTACCGATCCTGCCGGGGTCCGTCCGTCTTCCTCCCGGGCGCCGCCATCTTCCAAAATGGCGGGCGCATGCGCAGTGCGCCCGCCGAATCGGCCGGCCGGCAGATTCGTTCCAAAGTGCATTTTGATCACTGAGATATAATCTATCTCAGTGATCAAAATAAAAAAAATAATAAATGACCCCCCCCCCCCCTTTGTCACCCCCATAGGTAGGGACAATAAAAAAATAAAGATTTTTTTTTTTTTTCCACTAATGTTAGAATAGGGGTAGGGTTAGGGCTAGGGTTAGGGGTAGGGTTAGGGCTAGGGTTAGGGTTTCGGTATGTGCACACGTATTCTGGTCCTCTGCGGATTTTTCCGCTGCGGATTTGATAAATCCGCGGTGCTAAACCGCTGCGGATTTATGGCGGATTTACCGCGTTTTTCTGCGCATTTCACTGCGGTTTTACAACTGCGATTTTCTATTTGAGCAGTTGTAAAACCGCTGCGGAATTCGCACAAAGAAGTGACATGCTGCGGAATGTAAACCGCTGCGTTTCCGTGCAGTTTTTCTGCAGCGTGTGTACAGCGATTTTTGTTTCCCATAGGTTTACATTGAACTGTAAACTCATGGGAAACTGCTGCGGATCCGCAGCGTTTTCCGCAGCGTGTGCACATACCTTTAGAATTAGGCTATGTGCACACGGTGCGGATTTGGCTGCGGATTCGCAGCAGTGTTTCATCAGGTTTACAGTACCATGTAAACATATGGAAACCAAATCCGCTGTGCCCATGGTGCGGAAAATACCGCGCGGAAACGCTGCGTTGTATTTTCCGCAGCATGTCAATTCTTTGTGCGGATTCCGCAGCGTTTTACACCTGTTCCTCAATAGGAATCCGCAGGTGAAATTCGCACAAAAAACACTGGAAATCCGCGGAAAATCCGCAGGTAAAAAGCAGTGCCTTTTACCCGCGGATTTTTCAAAAATGATGCTGAAAAATCTCACACGAATCCGCAACGTGGGCACATAGCCTTAGGGTTAGGGTTGGAATTAGGGTTGGGGTTAGGGTTGTGGTTAGGGGTGTGTTGGGGTTAGGGTTGTGATTAGGGTTATGGCTACAGTTGGGATTAGAGTTGGGGTATGTTCACACGTTCCTGATTTCCATCCTTTTTTTTTCAGGACTGTTTTTTAAAAAACTGCAGCTCTTGGCAGAAAATGCAGGTCCTTTTTTTGGTCCTTTTTTTGTCCTTTTTTGATGCGTTTTTTGATGAGTTTTTTGATCCTTTTTTTGATCCTTTTTTTATGCAGTTTTCTACGCAGAGTCTGTGTGTTTTCTAGGAAGTTTTTTAGGGTTAAAATGGCTGAAAATACCCTACCCCTAAGCCTAACCCTACCCCTAACCCTACCCCTAACCCTATTCTAACATTAGTGGAAAAAAAAAAAAATCTTTATTTTTTTATTGTCCCTACCTATGGGGGTGACAAAGGGGGGGGGGGGGGGGGTGTCATTTAATATTTTTTTTTATTTTGATCACTGAGATAGATTATATCTCAGTGATCAAAATGCACTTTGGAACGAATCTGCCGGCCGGCAGATTCGGCAGGCGCACTGCGCATGCGCCCGCCATTTTGCAAGATGGCGGCGCCCAGGGAGAAGACGGCCGGACGGACACCGGGACGCCGGGTAAGTATAAGGGGGGGAGATTGGGGCACGGGGGGGGCATCGGAGCACTGGGGGGGGGCATCGGAGCACAGGGCGGTGGGATTGGAGCACGGGGGGGCGGGATCGGAGCACGGGGGGGGCAGCCACACTCCGCCCACGCACTTCCGCCCGCTTACCCGCACTTCCTGCTGCAGCGGTTCTGCACCACAAACCGCAGTAAAACCCGCAGATATTTTTTTCATCTGCGGGTTTTACTGCGGGTTTGACCTCACAATGGAGGTCAATGGGTGCAGAACCGCTGCGGCTCCGAAAAAAGAAGTGACATGGTACTTCTTTTTTCCCGCAGCTATTCAGCGCGGCTTTTTTTTTTATTTTCCGCATTGTGGGCACAGCAGTTCCTGTTTTCCATAGGGTACAATGTAATGTACCCTGCATGGAAAACAGCTGCGAACCCGCAGCGGGAAAATCGCGGCAATTCCGCATGAAAAAAAGGATCGTGTGAACATGGCCTTAGGGGTGTGGGGGGGTTAGTGTTGGAGGTAGAATTGAGGGGTTACCACTGTTTAGGCACATCAGGGGTCTCCAAACGCAACATGGCGCCACCATTGATTCCAACCAATCTCGTATCCAAAAAGTCAAATGGTGCTCCCTCAATTCCGAGCCCCGACGTGTGCCCAAACAGTGGTTTACCCCCACATATGGGGTACCAGCATACTCAGGATAAACTGCGCAACAATTACTGGGGTCCAATTTCTCCTGTTACCCTTGTGAAAATAAAAAAATGCTTGCTAAAACATCATTATTGAGGAAAGAAAAATTATTTTTTATTTTCACGGCTCTGCGTTGTAAACGTCTGTGAAGCACTTGGGGGTTCAAAGTGCTCACCACATATCTAGATAAGTTCCTTGGGGGGTCTAGTTTCTAAAATGGGGTCACTTGTGGGGGGTTTCTACTGTTTAGGCACACCAGGGGCTCTGCAAACGCAACGTGACGCCCGCAGACCATTCCATCAAAGTCTGCATTTCAAAAGTCACTACTTCCCTTCTGAGCCCCGACGTGTGCCCAAACAGTGGTTTACCTCCACACATGGGGTATCAGCGTACTCAGGAGAAACTGGACAACAACTTTTGGGGTCCAATTTCTCCTGTAACCCTTGGGAAAATAAAAAATTCTGGGCTAAATAATTATTTTTGAGGAAAGAAAACGTATTTATTATTTTCACGGCTCTGCATTATAAACTTCTATGAAGCATTTGGGGGTTCAAAGTGCTCACCACACATCTAGATAAGTTCCTTTGGGGGTCTAGTTTCCAAAATGGGGTCACTTGTGGGGGGTTTCTACTGTTTAGCCACATCAGGGGCTCTGCAAACGCAACGTGACGCCCGCAGAGCATTCCATCAAAGTCTGCATTTCAAAACGTCACTACTTCACTTCCGAGCCCCGGCATGTGCCCAAACAGTAGTTTACCCCCACATATGGGGTATCACCGTACTCAGGAGAAACTGGACAACAAATATTGGGGTCAAATTTCTCCTGTTACCCTTGGGAAAATTAAAAAATTCTGGGCTAAATAATTATTTTTGAGGAAAGAAAACGTATTTATTATTTTCACGGCTCTGCATTATAAACTTCTGTGAAGCACTTGGGGGTTCAAAGTGCTCACCACACATCTAGATAAGTTCCTTTCGGGGTCTAGTTTCCAAAATGGGGTCACTTGTGGGGGGTTTCTACTGTTAAGCCACATCAGGGGCTCTGCAAACGCAACGTGACGCCCACAGAGCATTCCATCAAAGTCTGCATTTCAAAGCGTCACTACTTCACTTCCGAGCCCCGGCATGTGCCCAAACAGTGGTTTACCCCCACATATGGGGTATCAGCGTACTCAGGAGAAACTGGACAACAACTTTTGGGGTCAAATTTCTCCTGTTACCCTTGGGAAAATAAAAAATTGCAGGCTAAAAGATCATTTTTGAGAAAAAAATTTTTTTATATTTTCATGGCTCTGCGTTATAAACTTCTGTGAAGCACTTGGGGGTTCAAAGTCCTCACCACACATCTAGATTAGTTCCTTGGGGGGTCTAGTTTCCAAAATGGGGTCATTTCTGGGGGATCTCCAATGTTTAGGCACACAGGGGCTCTCCAAACGTGACATGGTGTCCGCTAATGATTGGAGCTAATTTTTCATTTAAAAAGCCAAATGGCGTGCCTTCCCTTCCGAGCCCTGCCGTGCGCCCAAACAGTGGTTTACCCCCACATATGGGGTATCAGCGTACTCAGGACAAACTGGACAACAACATTTGGGGTCCAATTTCTCCTATTACCCTTGGCAAAATAGGAAATTCCAGGCTAAAAAATCATTTTTGAGGAAAGAAAAATTATTTTTTATTTCATGGCTCTGCGTTATAAACTTCTGTGAAGCACCTGGGGGTTTAAAGTGCTCAATATTCATCTAGATAAGTTCCTTGGGGGGTCTAGTTTCCAAAATGGGGTCACTTGTGGGGGAGCTCCAATGTTTAGGCACACAGGGGCTCTCCAAACGCAACATGGTGTCCGCTAACAATTGGAGCTAATTTTCCATTCAAAAAGTCAAATGGCGCGCCTTCCCTTCCGAGCCCTGCTGAGTGCCCAAACAGTGGTTTACCCCCACATATGAGGTATCGGCGTACTCAGGAGAAATTGCCCAACAAATTTTAGGTTCCATTTTATCCTGTTGCCCATGTGAAAATGAAAAAATTGAGGCTAAAAGAATTTTTTTGTGAAAAAAAAGTACTTTTTCATTTTTACGGATCAATTTGTGAAGCACCTGGGGGTTCAAAGTGCTCACTATGCATCTAGATAAGTTCCTTGGGGCATCTAGTTTCCAAAATGGGGTCACTTGTGGGGGAGCTCCAATTTTTAGGCACACGGGGACTCTCCAAACGTGACATGGTGTCCGCTAAAGAGTGGAGCCAATTTTTGATTCAAAAAGTCAAATGGTGCTCCTTCCCTTCCAAGCCCTGCCGTGCGCCCAAACAGTGGTTTACCCCCACATATGAGGTATCAGCGTACTCAGGACAAATTGGACAACAACTTTCGTGGTTCAGTTTCTCCTTTTACCATTGGGAAAATAAAAAAATTGTTGCTAAAAGATCATTTTTGTGACTAAAAAGTTAAATGTTCATTTTTTCCTTCTATGTTGCTTCTGCTGCTGTGAAGCACCTGAAGGGTTAATAAACTTCTTGAATGTGGTTTTGAGTACCTTGAGGGGTGCAGTTTTTAGAATGGTGTCACTTTTGGGTATTTTCAGCCATATAGACCCCTCAAACTGACTTAAAATGTGAGGTGGTCCCTAAAAAAAATGGTTTTGTAAATTTCGTTGTAAAAATGAGAAATCGCTGGTCAAATTTTAACCCTTTTAACTTCCTAGCAAAAAAAAATTTTGTTTCCAAAATTGTGCTGATGTAAAGTAAACATGTGGGAAATGTTATTTATTAACTATTTTGTGTCACATAACTCTCTGGTTTAACAGAATAAAAATTCAAAATGTGAAAATTGCTAAATTTTCAAAATTTTCACCAAATTTCCGTTTTTCTCACAAATAAACGCAGAATTTATTGACCTAAATTTACCACTAACATGAAGCCCAATATGTCACGAAAAAACAATCTCAGAACCGCTAGGATCCGTTGAAGCGTTCCTGAGTTATTACCTCATAAAGAGACACTGGTCAGAATTGCAAAAAACGGCAAGGTCTTTAACCCCTTTACCCCCAAGGGTGGTTTGCACGTCAATGACCAGGCCAATTTTTACAATTCTGACCACTGTCCCTTTATGAGGTTATAACTCCGAAACGCTTCAACGCATCCTGGTGATTCTGACATTGTTTTCTCGTGACATATTGTACTTCATGATAGTGGTAAAATTTCTTTGATAGTACCTGCGTTTATTTGTGAAAAAAACGGAAATTTGGCGAAAATTTTGAAAATTTCGCAATTTTCAAACTTTGAATTTTTATGCAATTAAATCACAGAGATATGTCACACAAAATACTTAATAAGTAACATTTCCCACATGTCTCCTTTACATCAGCATAATTTTGGAACCAATTTTTTTTTTTTGTTAGGGAGTTATAAGGGTTAAAAGTTGACCAGCAATTTCTCATTTTTACAACACCATTTTTTTTTAGGGACCACGTCTCATTTGAAGTCATTTTGAGGGGTCTATATGATAGAAAATGCCCAAGTGTGACACCATTCTAAAAACTGCACCCCTCAAGGTGCTCAAAACCACATTCAAGAAGTTTATTAACCCTTCAGGTGTTTAATAGGAATTTTTGGAATGTTTAAATAAAAATGAACATTTAACTTTTTTACACAAAAAATGTACTTCAGCTCCAATTTGTTTTATTTTACCAAGGGTAACAGGAGAAATTGGACCCAAAAAGTTGTTGTCCAATTTGTCCTGAGTACGCTGATACCCCATATGTGGCAGTAAACCACTGTTTGGGCGCATGGGAGAGCTCGGAAGGGAAGGAGCGCAGTTTGACTTTGCAATGCAAAATTGACAGAAATTGAGATGGGACGCCATGTTGCGTTTGGAGAGCCACTGATGTGCCTAAACATTGAAACCCCCCACAAGTGACACCATTTTGGAAAGTAGACCCCCTAAGGAACTTATCTGGATGTGTGGTGAGCACTTTGACCCACCAAGGGCTTCACAGAAGTTTATAATGCAGAGGCATAAAAATAAAACAAAATTTTTTTCCCACAAAAATTATTTTTTAGCCCCCAGTTTTGTATTTTCCCTAGGGTAACAGGAGAAATTGGACCCCAAAAGTTGTTGTCCAATTTGTCCTGAGTACGCTGATACCCCATATGTGGGGGGGAACCACCGTTTGGGCGCATGGGAGGGCTCGGAAGGGAAGGAGCGCCATTTGGAATGCAGACTTAGATGGAATGGTCTGCAGGCGTCACATTGCGTTTGCAGAGCCCCTAATGTACCTAAACAGTAGAAACCCCCCACAAGTGACACCATTTTGGAAAGTAGACCCCCTAAGGAACTCATCTTGATGTGTTGTGAGAGCTTTGAACCCCCAAGTATTTCACTACAGTTTATAACGCAGAGCCATGCAAATAAAAAATATTTTTTTTTCCACAAAAATTATATTTTAGCCCCCAGTTTTGTATTTTTCCAAGGTTAGCAGGAGAAATTGGACCCTAAATGTTGTTGTCCAATTTGTCCTGAGTACGCTGATACCCGATATGTGGGGGGGAACCACCGTTTGGGCGCATGGGAGGGCTCGGAAGGGAAGGAGCATCATTTGGAATGCAGACTTAGATGGATTGGTCTGCAGGCGTCACATTGCGTTTGCAGAGCCCCTAATGTACCTAAACAGTAGAAACCCCCCACAAGTGACCCCATATTGGAAACTAGACCCCTCAATGAACTTATCTAGATGTGTTGTGAGAACTTTGAACCCCCAAGTGTTTCACTACAGTTTATAACGCAAAGCCGTGAAAATAAAAAATCTTTTTGTTTTCCCACAAAAATTATTTTTTAGCCCCCAGTTTTGTATTTTCCCAAGGGTAACAGGAGAAATTGGTCCACAAAAGTTGTTGTCCAATTTGTCCTGAGTACGCTGATACCCCATATGTTGGGGTAAACCCCTGTTTGGGCACACAGGAGAGCTCGGAAGGGAAGGAGCACTGTTTTACTTTTTCAACGCAGAATTGGCTGGAATTGAGATCGGACGCCATGTCGTGTTTGGAGAGCCCCTGATGTGCCGAAACAGTGGAAACCCCCCAATTATAACTGAAACCCTAATCTAAACACACCCCTAACCCTAATTCCAACGGTAACCCTAACCACACCTCTAACCCTGACACACCCCTAACCCTAATCCCAACCCTATTCCCAACTGTAACTGTAATCTAAACCCTAACCCTAACTTTAGCCCCAACCCTAACTGTAGCCCCAACCCTAACCCTAGCCCTAACCCTAGCCCTAACCCTAACCCTAGCCCTAACCCTAGCCCTAGCCCTAACCCTAACCCTAGCCCTAACCCTAACCCTAGCCCTAGCCCTAACCCTAGCCCTAGCCCTAACCCTAGCCCTAGCCCTAACCCTAGCCCTAACCCTAGCCCTAATGGGAAAATGGAAATAAATACATTTTTTTTTATTTTTCCCTAACTAAGGGGGTGATGAAGGGGGGTTTGATTTACTTTTATAGCGAGTTTTTTAGCGGATTTTTATGATTGGCAGCCGTCACACACTGAAAGACCCTTTTTATTGCAAAAAATATTTTTTGCAATACCACATTTTGAGAGCTATAATTTTTCCATATTTTGGTCCACAGAGTCATGTGAGGTCTTGTTTTTTGCGGGACGAGTTGACGTTTTTATTGAAAACATTTTTGGGCACGTGACATTTTTTGATCGCTTTTTATTCCGATTTTTGTGAGGAAGAATGACCAAAAGCCAGCTATTCATGAATTTCTATTGGGGGAGGCGTTTATACCGTTCCGCGTTTGGTAAAATTGATAAATCAGTTTTATTCTTCGGGTCAGTACGATTACAGCGATACCTCATTTATATCATTTTTTTATGGTTTGGCGCTTTTATACGATAAAAACTATTTTACAGAAAAAATAATTATTTTTGCATCGCTTTATTCTCAGGACTATAACTTTTTTATTTTTTTGCTGATGATGCTGTATGGCGGCTCTTTTTTTGCGGGACAATATGACGCTTTCAGCGGTACCATGGTTATTTATATCTGTCCTTTTGATCGCGTGTTATTCCACTTTTTGTTCGGCGGTATGATAATAAAGCGTTGTTTTTTGCCTCGTTTTTTTTTTTTTTTCTTACGGTGTTTACTGAAGGGGTTAAGTAGTGGGACAGTTTTATAGGTCGGGTCGTTACGGACGCGGCGATACTAAATATGTGTACTTTTATTAGTTTTTTTTTTTTATTTAGATGAAGAAATGTATTTATGGGAATAATATTTTTTTTTTTTTTTTCATTATTTTGGAATATTTTTTTTTATTTTTTTTACACATTTGGAAAAATTTTTTTTAACTTTTTTACTGTGTCCCAGGGGGGGACATCACAGATCAGTGATCTGACAGTTTGCACAGCACTCTGTCAGATCACTGATCTGACATGCAGCGCTGCAGGCTTCACAGTGCCTGCTCTGAGCAGGCTCTGTGAAGCCACCTCCCTCCCTGCAGGACCCGGATCCGCGGCCATCTTGGATCCGGGGCTGGAGGGAGCAGGGAGGGAGGTGAGACCCTCGCAGCAACGTGATCACATCGCGTTGCTGCGGGGGGCTCAGGGAAGCCCGCAGGGAGCCCCCTCCCTGCGCGGTGCTTCCCTGCACCGCCGGCACATCGCGATCATCTTTGATCGCGGTGTGCCAGGGGTTAATGTGCCGGGGGCGGTCCGTGACCGCTCCTGGCACATAGTGCCGGATGTCAGCTGCGATAAGCAGCTGACACCCGGCCGCGATCGGCCGCGCTCCCCCCGTGAGCGCGGCCGATCGGCTATGACGTACTATCCCGTCCAGGGTCAGATAAGCCCAGGGCACCTCGACGGGATAGTACGTCTAAGGTCACAGAGGGGTTAAGGTCAAAATAGGCTGGGTCATGAAGGGGTTAATTGAGCTTCTCTTTCTGTAGAACAGTGTTTCTCAACTCCAGTCCTCAATACCCACCAACAGGTCAAGTTTTCAGGATCTCCTTAGAATTGCACAGGTGATAATTTCATCACCTTCTCAAGCAATAGTTCCATCACCTGTATAATAGTAAGGAAAACATGACCTGTTGGTGGGTCTTGAGGACTGGAGTTGAGAAACATTGCTCTAGATCAGGGGTCCCCAACTCCAGTCCTCAAGGCCCACCAACAGGTCATGTTTTCAGGATTTCCTTAGTCTTGCCCAGGTAATAAGTGCATCACCTGTGCAATGCAAAGGAAATCCTGAAAACATGACCTGTTGGTGGGCCTTGAGGACTGGAGTTGGGGACCTCTGCTCTAGATTGATGCTCCGCGATTGAACACAATTTCCAAGCTGGCATGTCATAGAAAACATTGTATACAGAAGTTCGTCAAATGATGGATTTTATTGTTACCGTTCGTGTAGAACCTTTTTGTTAAGGTACCTTCACACATAACGATTTCATTAACGATATCGTTGCCACGTCACGCTTTTTGGGACATAACAACGATCCCGCTAACGATCTTGTTATGTGTGACGGCGACCAACGATCAGGCCCCTGCTGGGAGATCATTGGTCATGGAGAATGATCAGGACCTTTTTTTTGGTCGCTGATCACCCCGCTGTCATCGCTAGATCGGCGTGTGTGATGCCGATCTAGTGATGTGTTCACCTGTAACCAGGGTAAACATCGGGTTACTAAGTGCAGGGCCGCGCTTAGTAACCCTTACCCTGGTTACCATTGTAAAAGTAAAAAAAAAAAAAAATTGTTCCCCTGATCGTTGGTCGCTGGAGAGAGCTGTCTGTGTGACAGCTCCCCAGCGACCACACAACGACTTACCAACGATCACGGCCAGGTCGTATCGCTGGTCGTGATCGTTGGTAAATCATTTAGTGTAACGGTACCTTTAGTCTCTTGACTAATTGGCTCATGAATTACACATGAGCAACCCAAATACGAAGAAGTTATTCTGCGATTGGATATTTATGAGCTTGAGCATGTTCATGTAGCCACAAGCCTGTTTAGTGTCAAATAGAGCTGTATAAAGGCTCCCATCCACATTAGATAAGTTACTGAACCTCTCAATTTCAGTAGGACTACATCTAATGTCTATAAGTGGGGGCACCCGATCTGTCCCCAACTTATTTTGGAAGAGAGGTGAGGACGGGGCAGATAAAAGTGAAATACGAAGATAAGCTGCCACCAGAGGTTTTTGGCAGTGGCTTTCTATGCTCTTCCCTTTGAACGCTTGGTTGAACATTCATGAATGATGAAGTCTGGAGAGCGGGACGTAGGGGCATCTTGAGTCTATTTTTATTTCTTATCTCTTTAGGATACAATATTAGTTTCACCGATAAAGACACTGTGCTGGATGATCAGGAGCTTAAAGGGAACTTGTCATGTCCTGAAATGTTATTTACCTGAAGATATAGGGTAATCTGTAGGTAAATATAAACCCTGTGTAGCCCGCTTACTGGAAGCATGTCTACAGGGAGTCAACAGGGCGGTGTAGGCAGCAGTGACTATAAGCCATCAATAAGATATGACGTAAGTAAGTATAACTGCACAAACAAGAAACATGTCAACATTTTTTAATTATGTTGGCGTTTCCTTATATGAGACAAAAGTTAAACTGGGATCACGTTCGAGAAGAAGGGCTTTGATAGACTGCTTGCTCTACACACACATACTGCAATGCAGGCTGGCCATCAAGATGAGGCATTATTCCATTGCTCACAGTATAGTGAGTGGTGACTGTCACAGATCCCCTGCACTGCCCTGATGACTGGAGACGAGCGGTTGCAGGGATAATAAAACTTAATTTTCTCCCTGTAGCCGCTGCTCCAGTAAGCCGGCTAAAAAAGATTTTAAAATATAACCTTCAGATAATTGCTAGATTCTGGGCATGACAGGTTCCCTGTAATAGGGGTGCAGGTGACAAATGGTAGCTTGGCCCATGGGCAAAACTATTCATAATTTACATTCAAAATACTAAATGGCTAAATTGGTCAAAAGAGCTTTTTGGGGCTTTTCCACATAGTATAGGGGCACTGAGACACCATCAATAAAGTTGTATTACAAAGATAGTACATGTATCTTGGGTGTGCTCGGATAATATGTTTGAGTGCCCGCGGCTGTATGTCTCGCAACTGTTAGACAGCCACAACACATGCAGGGATTGCCTAACAGCCACAATGCATGCAGCCAAAGGGACTTGAACATGTTATCTGAGCTCGCTAAGGACACTCGGTTAGCACCAGAGCATGCTCAGATAATACCTTATCCCAGCACGTTCGCTCATCACTATACATTTGATTATCACATGAATTATTAACCCCTTTCTGACCTTGGAGGGGTAGTACATCTGAGGTCAGAACTCCCACTTTGATGCGGGCTCCAGCGGTGATCCCACATCAAAGCCTGGACATGTCAGCTGTTTTGTACAGTTGACATGTGCCCGCAATAGCGGCGGCTGAAATCGCAATCCACCCACTGCTATTAACTAGTTAAATGCCGCTGTCAAACGCTGACAGCGGCATTTCACTATAGCGCTTCTGGCCATCGGGTCAGAAATGAGCGTTCGCTGACCCCCGTCACTTGATCAGGGGTCAGCGATGCGTCGGCATGACAACCAGAGCTCTATTGCAGATCTCTGATTGTTGAGGCCGGATTGCTGTGAGCGCCATCCTGTGGTCGGTGCTGATAGCAATGCAGTAAATCTACTACATAGGAGCGATCTATGCATCGCTCCTATGTAGCAGAGCCGATTGAGTTGTGCCAGTTGGCAAAAGTAAAAAAAAAATATAAAAGTTTAAATCACCCCCCTTTTGCCCCATTCAAAAAAAAAAAATCACACCTACACATATTTGGTATCGCCGCGCTCAGAATCGCCCCATCTATCAATAAAAAGCAAGGATTAACCTGATCGCTAAACTGCGTAGCGAGAAAAAAATTAGAAACTCCAGAATTACGTTTTTTTGGTCGCCGTGACATTGCATTAAAATGCAATAACGGGCAATCAAAAGATCGTATCTGCACCAAAATGGAATCATTAAAAATGTCAGCTTGACACACAAAAAAATAAGCCCTCACCTGACCCAAGATCGCGAAAAATGAAGACACTATGGGTATCGGAAATTGCTCAATTTTTTTTTTTTTTTTTTTATTTTAGCAAAGTTTGGATTTTTTTTTTACCACTTACATCAAAAATAAGCTAGACATGTTTGGTGTCTATGAACTCGTAAAGACCTGCAGATTCCTAATGGCAGGTCAGTTTTAGCTTTTAGTGAAGCTAGTAAAAAAGCCAAACAAAAAACAAGTGTGGGACTGCACTTTTTTTTGCAATTTCACCGCAATTGGAATTTTTTTTCCCGTTTTCTAGTACATGACATGCTAAAACCAATGACGTCGTTCAAAAGTAAGCCCTCACATGACCATATTGATGGAAAAATAAAAAAATTATGGCTCTGGGAAGGCGGGGAGCGGAAAAAGCTGGGGTCATTAAGGGGTTAATGGATGGCGGACTATAACCATTGTGCATCGGACCTGCCAAAGTAGGAGCCACATTTACAGGCATGTATATTTAATTCTCTTATTTTTATCTATTTTTTTTAAGGAGCTAATGAGGTGCTGCTTGTCATTGGAGGATTTGGTAGCCAACAGTCTCCTATAGATGTAGTGGAGAAATTTGACCCCAAAACACAAGAGTGGGGTTTCCTTCCGGTGAGTTTCATAGGATTCTGGTAGTGGTTTTCACTCCACCTCTTTATATGATTTTTATCTCGTGGTGTAGAACCATATTTTCAGTCTTATATATTTTTCACAATTTTCTTATTTTTGTATTTCACCTGATGCTTCATTTTGCTTATAGTGATATTCACTGTACAGGACACATCGGTTCTAGGTCTTGAGGACACCGCAATTATTTTTTGTAGTTTTTGCATCAGAGTGCAGCGTGAGCCATAGTTACAGTCATGGCCAAAAGTATTGACACCCCTGCAATTCTGTCAGATAACACTCAGTTTCTTCCTGAAAATGATTGCAAACACAAATTCTTTGGTATTATTATCTTCATTTAATTTGTCTTAAATGAAAAAACACAAAAGAGAATGAAGCAAAATGCAAAACATTGATCATTTCACACAAAACTCCAAAAATGGGCCAGACAAAAGTATTGGCACCCTCAGCCTAATACTTGGTTGCACAACCTTTAGCCAAAATAACTGCGACGAACCGCTTCCGGTAACCATCAATGAGTTTCTTACAATGCTCTGCTGGAATTTTAGACCATTCTTCTTTGGCAAACTGCTCCAGGTCCCTGATATTTGAAGTGTGCCTCCTCCAAACTGCCATTTTTAGATCTCTCCACAGGTGTTCTATGGGATTCAGGTCTGGACTCATTGCTGGCCACCTTAGAAGTCTCCAGTGCTTTCTCTCAAACCATTTTCTAGTGCTTTTTGAAGTGTGTTTTGGGTCATTGTCCTGCTGGAAGACCCATGACCTCTGAGGGAGACCCAGCTTTCTCACACTGGGCCCTACATTATGCTGCAAAATTTGAGGGTAGTCTTCAGACTTCATAAAGCCATGCACACGGTCAAGCAGTCCAGTGCCAGAGGCAGCAAAGCAACCCCAAAACATCAGGGAACCTCCGCCATGTTTGACTGTAGGGACCGTGTTCTTTTCTTTGAATGCCTCTTTTTTTCTTCTGTAAACTCTATGTTGATGCCTTTGCCCAAAAAGCTCTACGTTTGTCTCATCTGACCAGAGAACATTCTTCCAAAACATTTTAGGCTTTTTCAGGTAAGTTTTGGCAAACTCCAGCCTGGCTTTTTTATGTCTCGGGGTAAGAAGTGGGGTCTTCCTGGGTCTCCTACCATACAGTCACTTTTCATTCAGACACCGACGGATAGTACGGGTTGACACTGTTGTACCCTCGGACTGCAGGGCAGCTTGAACTTGTTTGGATGTTAGTCGAGGTTCTTTATCCAACATCCGCACAATCTTGCGTTGAAATCTCTTGTCAATTTTTCTTTTCCGTCCACATCTAGGGAGGTTAGACACAGTGCCATGGGCTTTAAACTTCTTGATGACACTGCGCACGGTAGACACAGGAACATTCAGGTCTTTGGAGATGGACTTGTAGCCTTGACATTGCTCATGCTTCCTCACAATTTGGTTTCTCAAGTCCTCAGACAGTTCTTTGGTCGTCTTTCTTTTCTCCATGCTCAATGTGGTACACACAAAGACACAGGACAGAGGTTGAGTCAACTTTAATCCATGTCAACTGGCTGCAAGTGTGATTTAGTTATTGCCAAAACCTGTTAGGTGCCACAGGTAAGTTACAGGTGCTGTTAATTACACAAATTAGAGAAGCATCACATGATTTTTCGAACAGTGCCAATACTTTTGTCCACCCCTTTTTTTATGTTTGGTGTGTAATTATAGCTAATTTGGCTTTAGGACAATTCTTTTTGTGTTTTTTTATTTAAGACAAATTAAATGAAGATAATAATAACAAAGAATTTGTGTTTGCAATCATTTTCAGGAAGAAAATTAGTATTATCTGACAGAATTGCAGGGGTGTTAATACTTTTGGCCATGACTGTATGTGGTCTAATGTGGGTAGATAAAAAAACAGCTATTCTGCAATTCTTCTTAAGAGTAATCATCGGTTTTATTTTGGTTTTTTTCATAAATCAATGTACACATGACAATAAACTTCGTATTATATCTTATCAGAGAAATCTGCTTTTCTCCTCCTGGATAGATCTTTCAGTCTCAATATTCTCAATTGATAAGTAATCTGTCTTCAGTGTAGATAGTCTTTTCCCTTTTAATACTTTTTTTTTTTTTTTAATCAGATATTTTTTTTTTAAGTTTTCAGAACATAACAGAATTTTCACCAAACTACCCCACAATCTTTCCCCCATTCCCAACCGCTTCCCCCCTACCCAACCCTGGTCCAATGATAAAATATATCACAAGAAAAATGCAGACATAGATAAGGCACATATCCCAAACACCAGTCATGGAGTACAACTAAATCTCTTTCAGGGTGATATAAACAGGGTATCACAAGAATTAATTTACAGACGGTAAGCCCGGAACATTCAGCCATCCTGGCCAAATTTTCTCAATCACTGCCGGTCTACCCCGTTTAAGATAAATGGTCTTTTCTCTGCATAGTATGAGGTTTAGCCTATTTACATATTCCTTCCTCGTGGGAACTTTATCTGAGATCCAGTGATATGCTATTAATTTTCTAGCAGTAAAAAGCATTCTGGCAACAGCTATTTGTGATTAATCATCTCCTCCCGCCTCCTCAACATATCCAAGCCCACAGACAATAGGGTCTCTGGGAACATCCTGCTCTGTGGCCATATATATTAAGTTGAGAACCATAATCCAGAATATTTGTATACAGGGACACGTCCAGAACATATGTAGGATATCTGCATTATCGAGCGTACACTTGGGACATTTTGAATTCGGCCTTAGACCCAAATCAAACAGCCACTTAGGAGTCCTATAAACCCTATAAAGGATATATAGTTGAGACAGATGGTTAGGCTCACTGAGGGACAACTTATGGATCATTTGCATTATTGACTCCCATTGATCTACCGAAATCCCCCCCACTTGTTGTTCCCATTTCGCTAATGCCGTCATCGGGTGACCCAATAGCACCCTCGAGAGGAGCTCCCCGTACACGAATGAAATGAGTCCTCTTGTAGATGCCTGTAAACCGAGCCTATTAATAACAGTATCATGATGTATAATAATAGGGTGTTTATGAGTCTGCATTATATAAGCATGTCTTACTTGTAAATACTGATAAAATACAGAATGCTGAAGTCAGAACTCCTTTTGCCTTTTAATCCTTTTTAACGCTTTTTTGGGGGGTAGAGTAGAAAAAAAACAATTATTCCGTTATGAGTATGCTGTGTGGTGTAAATAATAGTTTTATCTTAAGATTGCAATGATGCCAAATAGCCTTTCTATTTTTATATATTTAATTTATTAAAGGGTTGGTCACTTCCTTTCATTTAACAAATTTATTAGGAATGTGATTTTGTAGCATTTACTAATATATTACACTATTATTGTACAGTGGCTTGCAAAGGTATTCACCCTCTTGACATTCTTGCTGGAATTTCACTTCATAACTATTCACCCTCCCTAAAGTCGGTACTTTGTAGAGCCTCCTTTTGCAGCACCTGCATGTTCCTTTTGATAAGTCTCTGAGCTTTCTACATCTTGCGCATTCCTCATGGCAAAACTGCTCCAGCTCCTTCAAGTTAGATGGCTTCCTCTGGTGAACAGCAATATTCAAGTCTGACAACAGATTCTCAATTGGATTAAGGTCCGGGCTTTGACTAGGTCACTTCAGAACATTTACACGTTTCCCCTTAAACCACTCGAGTATTGCTTCAGCAGTGTGCTTTGGGTTATTGTCTTGTTGGAGGATTTACTCAAGAATATTCCTGCATTTTGCCCCACCCATCTTCCCCTCGACTTGGATCATTTTCACTGTCCATGCTGCTGATAAGCATCCCCACAGCATGATGCTGCCACCACCATCTTTCACTGTGGGGATGGTGTTCTTGGGGTGATGGTTTGGCGTTTGACACAGCATTTACCTATGTGGCTAATAAGTTAAATTTTGGTCTGCTCTTCCCACAGCACATTCCCCCATACACTTGCGGAGTTTCCCACATGTCTTTTGGCAGACTCAAAATGAGCCTTACAATTTTTTTTGTGTAAGAAAGGCTTTTTCTGCCCACTTTTTCCATAAAGGCCACTTCTATGGAGTGTACGGCCTATTGTGGTGGTATGAACAGATACTCAACATCGAACAAAGTCCAGCTCACCATGATCGACATCCTTGGAGACTCGGAGCATGGAACCGCTGTGTCAGGGCGTAGGAAATCAAAGAAGAAATGAGGAATCCAGCTCAACGAGGTAGTGAAAAAAACTTCTTTCTTTATTCACTTGAAAATATATTCAGTGGAGGATGAAAACATCAGCAGTTACAAAAGATAAAAAGCAATATCACTTTTTATCTTTTGTAACTGCTGATGTTTTCATCCTCCACTGAATATATTTTCCAGTGAATAAAGAAAAGTTTTTTTCACTACCTCGTTGAGCTGGATTCCTCATTTCTTCCATGAACAGATACTCCAGTGTCTGCTTGGGAACTCTGCAGCTACTTCAGGGTTATCTTTTGGTCTTTGTGCTGCCTCTCTGATTCATACCCTCCTTGCCTGGGCTGAGAGTTTTGGTGGGCGGCCCTCTATTGGCAGGTTTGTTGCGCTACCATGTTCTTTCCATTTGATGATAATGGATTTGATGGTGCTCCAGGGGCTCATCAGAGATTGGGATATTTTTTATAACCCAACCCTGACTTTGTCCCTCACGTGTTTGGAGATCTCCTTGTTCTTCATGGTGTTATCTGGTTAGTGGTGCCTCTTGCTTAAAGGGAACCTGTCACCCCCAAAATGGAAGTTGAGCTAAGCCCACCGGCATCAGTGGCTTATCTACAGCATTTTGAAATGCTGTAGATAAGCCCCCGATGTATCCTGAAAGATGAGAAAAAGATGTTAGATTATACTCCCCCAGGGGCGGTTCCGCTGCGGTCTGATGGGTGTCGCGGTCTGGCCTGGGGCCTCCCATCTTCATAGGATGACGTCCTCTTCTTGCCATCCTGCTCCGGCGCAGGCGTACTTTGTGTGCCCTGTTGAGGGCAGAGCAAAGTACTGCAGTGCGCAGGCGCCGGGCCTCTCTAACCTTTCCCGACACCTGCGCACTACAGTACTTGGCTCTGCCCTCAACAGGGCACACAAAGTACGCCTGTGCCAGAACCGCAGCGTAAAGACAAGAGGAGGACGTGATCGTAAAAAGATGGGAGGCCCCGGACCGCGACGCCCATCGCAGCAGGACCGCCCCTGGGTGAGTATAATCTAACCTTTTTTTCTGATCTTTCAGGTTACATCGGGGGCTTATCTACAGCATTACAGAATGCTGTAGATAAGCCGCTGATGCCGGTGGGCTTAGCTCAACTTCCATTTTGGGGTGACAGGTTCCCTTTAATGGTGTTGCAGCCTCTGTAGCCTTTCAGAAAAGGTGGGTATATACTGACAGACCTTGTGACACTTCGATTGCACACATGTGGACTTCCTTTCACTAAGCATGTGACTTATGAAGGTAATTGCTTGCATCCGAAATTTCTAGGGGTTTCATAGGAAAAGGGGTGAATACATATGCACATGCCAATTTTTAGTTATTTGATCCTTTAAATTTAATTGATTCCTATATTTTTCTCACTTCTCGTCACCAACTTAAACTATTTAGTGCAGAAGCATAACACACAAATCGGATTACAAAAGTATTTAAAACAAGTTGTAATGTAAGAAAATCGGTAAAAAGCCAAGGGAGATGAATACTTACACAAGCCACTGTAGATTCCTTCCTGTAATTGCTTTTGCAAGCTTCCCGCTGCTGTTGGAGCAGCATGTGACCAGACCTGTCCATCAGTGTAACCTCGCTCCATCTCTGTGCTATTCATGAACAACTGCTTCTCTCCAATGGCAGTATGGAGGCAAACCTTAGACAATGCTGACACCACGTGTAATAGACCATAAAGTGAACAGAGCTGGTTGGCACGGCAAGTGAGATCAAGTATTCTGAGCTATTTAAAGGGATCCTGTCACCATGAAAATGCAAGGAGACCTGCAGGCACCATGTTATAGAGCCGGGAGAGTAGATTGATACAGTGCCTTGAAAAAGTATTCATACCCTGTGAACTTTTCCACACTTTTTCACGTTACTCCCACAAACCTAAATGTATTTTATTGGGATATGCCAACACAAAGTAGCAAGTATTTGTAATGTTTAAAGGGATCCAAGAAGTATAGTTTCTACTTGCGGAGAGTGACATGATAAGCATGTCAAGGTGAGGAGACTTAAAGCCGCAATGCTCCTCTGGGAAATATGCAAATTTAAAGGGTCGACATTGGCTGTTAGGATTGCTTCTTCCAATAGGTGGCACTAGAGTTCTAATCCTCTTCCTCTCTGAAGAGACAATTTGCTTAATGTTTAAAGGAAATTATACATGGTTTTTTAAATATTTTACAAATAGAAGTCTTAAAATTGTGATGTCCATTTGTATTCAGCCCCCATGAGTCAATACTTTGTAGGACCAACTTTCTCTGCAGTTACTGCTGCAAGTCTTTTGGGTTATGTCTCTACCAGCTTTGCACATCTAGAGGCTGACATTTTTGCCCATTCCTCTTTGCAACCGCGTCTAACTCGATGAGATTGGATGGGGGGGGGAGCATCTGTGAACACTAATTTTCAAGTCTTACACAGATTCCCAAAGGGATTTAAGTCTGGACTGTAACTGGGCCATTGAAATATAGGAACATGGTTTGAACTAAACCATTTGATTGTTAGCTCTGGCAGTACGTTTAGGGTCATTGTCCTACTGAAAGGTGAATCTACGCTCCAGTCTCAAGTTTTTGCAGCCTTCAGCAGGTTTTTACAGGAGTGTGCTGTATTTAGCGCCATTCATCTTTTCCCATTAACTCTCACCAGTTTACATGTCCCTGCTCAAGAAAAGCATTCCCACAGCATGATGCTGTCACCACCATGTTTGAAGGTGGGGGTGGTGTTTTTCAGGGTGATATGCATCCGCCACACATAGTGTTTTGCATTTACCCTAAAAAGTTCTACCTTGGTCTCATCTGACCAGAAGCACCTTCTTCCATGTTCTAGCTATGTACTCCTTCATGGCTAATTTCTTCATATGTGATCATCTAACAGCTATACTTAGAGATAAGGTACATAAATTGATTATCCTAGGCAGAATACAGCAGCCATATTCCCTTTACCACACCACTCCTACCTCTGCAGACTTCTACTAACTCCGATTCCCCTTTATAAATATCATAATTTTTAATTCTATAATGCCAATATAGTCTGCAGCACTTTACATTTCATAGGGGACTTGTACAGACAATAAAGACAATTTCATCCAATAAATAGAACTCGACTCTCCCTCGGGCATCTATCCTCCTCCCCATCCCACCACCTTTTCTCCCTTCTGACAGCTCCCCTTATTGTTCTGTTTTCCATCATTTTATTCAAAAGTTTGTACTGTTACTTTGATGTATAATAACTGTTTGACCTTACTTTTCATTGAAAATATTAAAAAAGAGAAGGGTACAATGTCATATCTTACATTATCCCGAGCCAACCTGTATCACACCCTGAAAATTCATGTAAGGGAAGAGGCAGAAAATCACATGCTCTAAAAAACAAGAAACTCAAATTAAACCTAGTAAACAATTTCTGCCAAATTTTCTAAACCTCTACATATTTGCAACGTCTTTGATAAATATTTTTTTTCATAAAAGATGTTTTGAGGGACTTTATCTAACCAATACACATTAACTGTTAGTAAGTTTGGTCACCAAAATCGATATGTACCTCTGAAGGGTGACTGATAATGTCGTACTTACTGCTCTTATTATCTCTGCTCTATAGAGTATTACTCGCAAGCGCCGCTATGTAGCGACAGTATCACTTGGGGACCGTGTCTACGTTATTGGAGGATACGATGGCCGTTCCCGCCTCAGCTCCGTGGAGTGCTTGGATTACACCGCAGAAGAGGATGGCGTGTGGTACTCTGTGGCCCCCATGAATGTAAGGCGAGGCCTTGCTGGAGCCACTACATTAGGAGGTACTGGAATCGTGAAATACTGTGGCAATCTTAGAAAACAATGATCATTTATTGGCATGGGTTTGGGCATGGTGCCATGAGCGCTGGACCTTGGTATCTCTAGGTGTTTTTATTGTGAATGATTGAAACGTTTAACATTGATTTATATTTTCTTAGATATGATTTATGTCTCTGGTGGATTTGATGGAAGTCGTCGGCACACCAGTATGGAGCGCTATGACCCGAACATTGACCAGTGGAGCATGCTTGGTGATATGCAGACTGCACGTGAAGGAGCCGGCCTTGTGGTTGCCAATGGGGTTATTTATTGTCTAGGTGAGTGAGGGTAGAGGCGCCCGATTTGCATGGCTGGGCACTGGTTTTCCAAGATTTCACTTTGCATGTGACTTTCAGGTGGTTATGATGGTTTAAACATCTTGAGTTCTGTAGAAAGATATGATCCTCACACCGGGCACTGGAGCCACGTGACGCCCATGGCTACTAAACGGTCAGGTAAATAAGACCACTTGTGTCTTTTGTTTTTCTGTAGCTCCTCAAGGATATGTACCATTGTTTGTTCTGTAATTGCAGGTGCTGGGGTGGCACTTTTGAATGATCACATCTACGTAGTTGGCGGTTTTGATGGCACTGCTCATTTGTCATCTGTGGAAGCCTACAATATCCGTACAGACTCGTGGACAACAATGACTAGCATGACTACACCACGCTGTTATGTTGGAGCCACAGTTTTACGTGGTAGACTATATGCCATAGCTGGGTATGTACATTGACTTGTGAACAGAAAACATTTCTTTGAGGTCATTTCAGCTTAAAGGGAATCCGTCAGGAGGTTTTTGTTATGTAATCTGAGATCAGCATAACGTAGGGCAAGAGAGCCTGATTTCAGCGATGTGTCACTTACTGGGCTGCTTGATGCTGTTTTGCTAGAATCCTTGTTTTATCTGTTGTAGATAAAGCGGTGCTCATAATGCTAAGCTGTGTATAACCCCGCCCACAGCCCTGATTGGCAGTTTCCTGTGACAATCAATGTTGGGCGTGGGGTTACACCAATTAGCTGGCCTGCCGTGCATGAGAGTCCAGTCCTGCAGTGAAAATTTCCTGATAAAACACTGATTGTATTGAAACTGCAAAACACAGCCCAGCAAGTGATACATCCCTTGATTCAGGATCTCTGCTCCTATATACTGCTGCTTTCGGATTACGGTAAGCAGCAAGAACCTGCTGACAGACTGTATTTAAACAGGGATTTCTAGGATCTTGTTATTGAGGGCCTAATCTAGTCATGGCGTGGAGCTTAACTGACTTTATAAAAAGATTTAAAACCTTGGTATTTTTTCTCCAGTACCTACACTCTTGTTCATAAAAAAATCAAATAAAATTGCATGAGTGAGGCTCCGTAGATCCACTATAAATGATGCCAGTGTGGGTAAAATTCTATGACAATCTTGATAAATCATAGCCAAAAACATTGGAATTTAAGGCCTTCACTCCTTTTGGAATAACAATCTTTAGTGAACAGCTGTAATGATGGGGGTGCAGTTGGGGAAAGATGACTAACTTTTTTGCCTGAATTGACAAGCACCAAATCTATCAAATATGTATGGAGTATAAGAAAATGTTTGTTTTTTTAATTTATTTTTGTAAATGGATAACTGTTTTAAGGGTATTCCAGTTACTAGATACTATAGATGGGTGATAACTTGTAGATCGGTGGAGGTCTGACCACTGGACACTTCTGTCCACTGTCTGCTGTACCTCCGCTTCATTCATTCTCTATGAGACTGCTGGAGTAAGCGGAGTACAGTGGTCGCTTTCTCCTGTAGTCCAGTATAGAATGAATGGCCCAAAGGTAGAGTATGTACACTGCCGCTCTATTACCTTGCTTTGGTGACTGATGGGGTCTCACTGGTTGGACCACTACTGAGTTAGGCCATGTTCACACAGTGCGTTTTTTACCGCGGAACCGCGGCGGTTTTGCCGCTGCGGTTCCGCAGCTGTTTTCCATGCAGGGTACAGTACACTGTACCCTATGGAAAACAGGACACACTGTGCACATGGTCCGGAAATTGTAAAAAAAAAAGCCGCGCTGAATAGCTCCCGGAAAAAAGAAGGAGCATGTCAATTCTTCTTCCTGAACCGCAGCGGTTCTGCACCCATAGACCTCCATTGTGAGGTCAAAATCGCAGTAAAACCCGCAGATCAAAAATATATCTGCGGGTTTTACTGCGATTTGATGTGCAGAACCGCTGCAGCAGGAAGTGCGGGGAGCGGGCGGAAGTGCGTGGGCGGAGTGTGGCTGCCCCCCCGTGCTCCGATCCCGCCCCCCCGTGCTCCGATGCCACCCCCCCGTGCTCCGATGCCCCCCCCCCCGTGCTCCGATGCCCCCCCCCCCAGTGCTCCGATGCCCCCCCCGTGCCCTAATCTCCCCCCCTTATACTTACCCGGCGTCCCGGTGTCCGTCCGGCCGTCTTCTCCCTGGGCGCCGCCATCTTGCAAAATGGCGGGCGCATGCGCAGTGCGCCCGCCGAATCTGCCGGCCGGCAGATTCGCTCCAAAGTGCATTTTGATCACTGAGATATAACCTATCTCAGTGATCAAAATAAAAAAATAGTAAATGACACCCCCCCCACTTTGTCACCCCCATTGGTAGGGACAATAAAAAAATTAAGAATTTTTTTTTTTTTTTTTTTTTTCACTAAGGTTAGAATAGGGTTAGGGTTAGGGGTAGGGTTAGGGGTAGGGGTAGGGTTAGGGGTAGGGGTAGGGTTAGGGTATTTTCAGCCATTTTAGCCCTAAAAAGCTTCCTAGGAAACACACAGTAAAAAAAGGATAAAAAAACGCATCAAAAAACGCATCAAAAACGCATCAAAAAAGGACAAAAAAAGGACCTGCGTTTTCTGCCAAGAGCTGCAGTTTTTTAAAAAAACTGTCCTGAAAAAAAAAGGATGGAAATCCTGAACGTGTGAACATACCCTTAGAAGTTATCACCTATGTTATGTATGGCTGAGTAAGACCCTCTGGAGACTAACCTCTATAACCCATACCTGACGTAGGGGGTACTGATATGTTATAGGTCACGTGTGGGTGTGTTGAACGGAGCCAGGAGTTGAGCCTATCCCATACCGGGTTGGATAAGCTAGCTCCAATCACTGCTGCTTAACCATTTAAATGCTGTTGTCGCCCTTTATAAACTGGCACGATTGCAGGGAGCTGATGGTTTGCCATGATAACCGGGAGTCTACTAAAGGCCTCCATAGCCGCCATCTTGTTTCTATGAAGCCCTGGGCTTCATAGGAGAATGGTAATTTTACTATTACTATGCAGTACTTCAGTACATAATACAATTGATCAAACGATCGAAGGTTCAAGACTTAACTAAAAAAAATAAAGATGAATATTTAAAAAAAAAAAAAAAACATATTTAGAATTTTGCTACCTATAAAAGTTTGTTCTATGAAAATATAAAATTACTTAACCCCCATGGTAGTTGTGCTGTAAAGCAAAAAACTTTGGAATTGCTGATTTTTGGTTAATGCCTTTCCCTCCCTAAAACTGAATACTAACCCCCTCACGACGTGGCCAATTTCCGTTTTCATTTTTTCCTCCCTTTCTTCCCAGAGCCACAGCTTTTTTTTATTTTTCTGTCCACATAAAACGATGAGGGCTTGTTTTTTGCAAGACAAGTTCTACTTTTGAATGACACCATTCATTTTACCATATAGAAGGGGAAAAAAAGTTAAATTGTGGGGAAAAAACACAATTCTGACGTTGTTTTCTGTGAATTTATGGTGTACATTGTGTGGTAGAGATGACATCGCGATATGATTCTGCCCATTGGTATGGTTACAGCAATACAAAAATGTCTAGTTTTTTAAATTATTTTAGTGGTGCAAAACACAGAAGTTTTTTTTAAAAAAAATGTTTTCATTGAGCCGCCATTTTCTGAGATTCGTAACGTTTTCATTTTTCGGTCAATGGAGCTGTGTGACGGCTTATTGTTGTTGGGGCGAGACAACATTTTTATTATCCCATTTTGAGATAGAAATTACATTTTGATCACTTGTTACAGCATTTTGTGGTACTGTAGTGACTAAAAAAAACCTTAATTTTGGCATTTTTTTTATTTTTTTTTCCATTTACAGGGTGTACCGATCAATTATTTTTATGTTTTACTAGATCGGACTTTTCTAAATGCGGCTATAGCACTTATGTACGGTATTTTTTTATTTTTAAATATTATCATCACTTATTTTTAATGAGGGGGTGGGAAGGTGATTTGAACTTTGTTTTTTTTCATAGCATTTTTTAAAAACTTTTCATTGTACTTAGGAGACTTGAGCTTGCGATCGTCTGATCACTTATACTATAGACAACAATATCCGTGTTACTCAAAACTTCAACTGGTCCCACAGAAAGCAAGCCCTCATAGAGCTATTTTGGCAGAGTAATAAAGTTATAGCTCTTGAAAGGAGGGTCAGAAGAAATAAAAGCGCAAAACAAAAAAACACTTGGCCTGGAAGCAGTTACATTTGAAAACAACTACTAGATATTTGTGCCGCCATAAAGGAAAATAATAGGTCGGCACGTCCCGCTTGATTAATCCTGCAGCCAGCTTGCGGCACCTTTCGTCAGCTACGATTTCTGACCTCGGTATTAACTCTTAATTCTTTTTGGTTTTAGGTACGATGGTAATTCACTACTAAACAGTGTTGAATGCTACGACCCCGTCCTGGACAGCTGGGATGTTGTTACCTCCATGGCCACTCAGCGCTGTGATGCTGGAGTCTGTGTACTTCGGGAAAAATGACGACCGAGAATGCAATACTGGAGCTAGATTATCCTGCTAGTCTTTACTATGTGGAAAAACGTGAATATAGACCTTGCGTAAAATCTGTAAAATATACATCCTGCCAACCACTGGAGCTTAATGAGACTTTCCGAGATGAAGATCTTTCGAAACTGTGAAACAAAAGGTGCCTCATCGTAGTGCCACAGACGCAGTACAGGTGTGGCTGTGATAAGTTCCAACTAGTACTACCCTGTGCCAAGGCAGTGCCACCTGACACATGCACGAATATGCACTTAATTAAAGCATACATTGTAAATACCAAAGGATGACTTGTTTATTGTTGTATTAGTACAGGAATGCCCTCGTCTCCGCCTGTAAGGCTACTTTCACACTTGCGTCGGTACGGGTCCACCACTAAGCGTCAGCGCAACGTACCAACGCACGTTGTGAAAATTTGGCACAACGTGGGTAGCGGATGCAGTTTTTCAACACATCTGCTGCCCATTGTAAAGTCCTGGAAAGGAGGGGGCGGAGCTCCGGCCACGCATGCGCGGTAGGAAATGGCGGATCCGACGTACGAAAAAACGTTACATTGAACGTTTTTTCGTGCCGTCGGTCCGCCAAAACACGACGCATCCAGTGCACGACTGATGCGACGGATGGCCATCCGTCACAATCCGTCGCTAATACAAGTCTATGGGAAAATGCAGGATCCTGCAAATTTTTTTGCAGGATCCTGCATTCTCAAAAAACGACGGATTGTGACGGAAGCTGAAAAACGCAAGTGTGAAAGTGGTCTGATACTGGTGCAGATGTGGGAATTTCTGGGATATTTATGTACTTCGTTATTTTTAAAATCCACAATACGGTGTCACAAATACTGTCCTTTTTTATTTAGTGCTTGTTTTATGGTCTTTACCAAGAGGCAGGATTCTCTGGGGGGGGGGGTGTAAAGGAAGGATTCTCTAGGGGGGTGTAAAAGCAGGATTCTCTGGGGGGTGTAAAGGCAGGATTCTCTAGGGGGGTGTAAACCAGGATTCTCTAGGGGGGTGTTAAGGCAGAATTCTCTAGGGGGGGGTGTAAAGGCAGGATTCTCTAGGGGGGTGTAAAGGCAGAATTCTCTAGGGGGGTGTAAAGGCAGAATTCTCTAGGGGGGGGTGTAAAGGCAGGATTCTCTAGGGGTGTCTTTCCGCAGCTCTATATTATGCCCAATTAGTAAAGAATAGTGATGAGCGAGTATACTCGCTGCTCGGGTGATCTCCGAGTATTTGTTAGTGTTCGGAGATTAAGTTTTCATCGCCTCAGCTGAATGATTTACAGCTACTAGACAGCTTGATTACATGTGAGGATTCCCTAGCAACCAGGCAACCCCCACATGTACTCAGCCTGGCTAATAGCTGTAAATCATTCAGCTGAGGCGATGAAAACGTTATCTCCGAACACCAACACATACTCGGAGGTCACCCGAGCAACGAGTACACTCGCTCATCACTAGTAAAGAACATCAAAACCAGCACTGACACTGCATAAGCAAAACCAGGTCGTCTTCAGCTGCAACATGATGACATGTGTACTACTCTACACTTATTTATAGTGAAATTTCCTTTTTTTCCTGAAATATACCAACTTCTTGCTGATTCTAGACAAGTCATATCGCATTTTTAAAGCTATAGTGCATTCGCGCAAATATTACTGTAGCATTAAAGCCAGTCTGTCACATTTTCAAATACAAGCTGTATATGTGATAAAATAGACTTGTTGGACCTGAGAGGCTGCTCTACTTTCTTTGAAAATCTCAGTCAAAATGGCTATATAATCCCGATATTAAAATGATCATTTTATGAGCTAATTTGCAGAGAGAGCTCGCAAGTCCAACTCTATTCAGTCTACACCGACTCATCCTGACTGAAAGCTGCTGCTTCTACTAAGCTGTGTGAGAACTCAGCAGGAGAGACACTTAGGAGCTGTCAATCAGGCTAGATGGGAAGACGGAGAGTTTAAGCTTTCCAAAAGGATTATACAGTCATTATGCCATTAATTTCCAAGTACATCGGCCTTCTCAGGTCTCAGAAAAAAGCAACAAAAAGGCAATATGTGCACAGACCCAATGTTGTCTGAGGATGTGTGCAAACATTGCATTTTTGTCACAATTTTTTTCTCCAGTTTTGTCACAAAACCTGAAGAATTTCCTGGTACAAGCAAAGTGAATGAGATTCCTGAAGTCTCTTATCTTTTCCCTGCATATCTGCAGCAGATTTAAATTACAGGTATGTCAATTTTGTTTGTAGATTTCACCCACACTTAGGGTACCGTCTCAGTGGCACTTTGGTCGCTACGACGGCACGATCCGTGACGCTCCAGCGTCGCTCTATTATCGCTCCAGCGTCATAGACTGCGGTCACACTTCGCAATGCACGGCGCTGGAGCGATAATTTCATGACGTATTTGCAATGTTGAAGTCGTACGGGACAGTCGTACGGGCATGTCACACAGGAGGTGCTCTCACAATTCAGAGCACATTTTGCATAATCTATGCGTGATGTTGTTCACGAGGGGCGTGTTGTGCTGCTAGCTAACTACACCTGTAATGTGCTGATTGGTCATTGGTTACTGTGCGCGCATTGGTTGGAAAAATTGTCACCTGAGCGCTATTGTTCCCGACGCCACCTCAGCTTTCAAAAGAATACAGCGCTCGAGAGCTGCGGTTTTATCGGCTGAGAACAATAGTACCACGTCTGTCGAATGAGCGCACAGTATTGTACCGCCCAATCAGCACACAGGAGGTGGAGAATTTGGCGCTCCTACGTATCAAGCTCCTCCACCCATTACATCGTATACAATATCGTGCACACCTTTGTTACACAATGCGATCATGCCGCCACAGCGGAACACTTGACGACATAAGAAAGTTTCAAACGATCTGCTACGACGTACGATTCTCAGCGGGGTCCCTGATCGCAGGAGCGTGTCAGACACAGCGAGATCGTAAGTATATCGCTGGAATGTCACGGATCGTGCCGTCGTAGCAACCAAAGTGCCACTGTGAGACCGTACCCTAAGGGTATGTTCCCACAGTCAGTAAACGCTGCGGGTTGGATGCTGCGTACATCCGCAGCGTCCAGATGTTACAGCATAGTGGATGGGATTTCAAGAAACCCCATGCCCACTATGCGTGCACCAATGCCCGCGGATCACCTGCGGAGACGGACGTGCAGCGTGTCTTTCTAGACCACAGCATGTCTATATTGCAGAAACGCTCAGTCTCAACAAGATAAATATCACCCGTCCAATGTATTGGGTGTGGTGATTCCGCACGGTTGAGTGAACACATACGGAATCACCTGTGTTCAAAAGCCGGCAGCGCTTTGGATGGAGCGGATATGTGCTGCGTCCAAAGCGCTGCCGATTACTGACCGTGTGCGCAGACCCTTACAAGTGAGGAAATATCTGCGGCAAAACATTCATATTTTGCACAGCATTTTTCTTGCCAAGATATGCAGAAATGATGCAAAAATTTCTTCTGCAGATACTTAACGTGTGCACATACCCTAAAAGTGCAAACGTACAGTAGTTTGGCAATGCACCCAATTAACCCCTTTCTGACCTCGGACGGGATAGTACGTCCGAGGTCAGATCCCCTGCTTTGATGTGGGCTCTGGCGGTGAGCCCACATCAAAGCCGCGACATGTCAGCTGTTTTGAACAGCTGACATGTGCGCCCAATAGCAGCGAGTGGAATCGCGATCCGCCCGCCTCTATTAACTAGTTAAATGCCGCTGTCAAACGCTAACAGTGGCATTTAACTACCGCTTCCAGACGCGCGACCGGAAATGCACGCTTCGCCAACCCCCGTCACATGATCGTGGGTCAGCGATGCATCAGGATAGTAACCATAGAGGTCCTTGAGACCTCTATGGTTACTGATGCCGCCTTGCTGTGAGCGCCACTCTGTTGTCGGCGCTCAAAGCAAGCCTATAATTAAGCTACATAGCAGCGATCATCAGATCGCTCCTATGTAGCAGAGCCGATCAGGCTATGCCAGCTTCTAGCCTCCCATGGAGGCTATTGAAGCTTGACAAAATAAAAAAAAATGTTTAAAAAAATGTGAAATAAAAAAAAAAATATAAAAGTTTAAATCACCCCCCTTTTGCCCCATTCAAAATAAAACAATAAAAAAAATCAAACATACACATATTTGGTATCGCCGCGTTCAGAATCGCCCGATCTATCAATAAAAAAAAGGGATTAATCTGATCGCTAAACGGCGTAGCGATAAAAACATTCGAAACGGCAAAATTATTATTTTATTTTTTTTGTCGCTGCGACATTGCATTAAAATGTAATAACGGGCGATCAAAAGAACGTATCTGCACCAAAATGGTATCACTATAAACGTTAGCTCGGCACGGAAAAAAGTAAGCCCTCACCCGACCCCAGATCACGAAAAATGGAGACAAAAAACGGGTATCGAAAAATGGCACAATTTTTTTTTTTTTTTTTTTTTTTAGCAAAGTTTTGAATTTTTTTTCACCACTTAGATAAAAAATAACCTAGACATGTTTGGTGTCTATGAACTTGTACTGACCTCGAGAATCATGTTGGCAGGTCAGTTTTAGCATTTAGTGAACCTAGCAAAAATGCCGAACAAAAAACACCCATGGGATTGCACTTTTTTTGCAATTTCACCGCACTTAATAATTGAACAATTGACTCCAAGGCTATTTCATGGACAGGTGTGGGAAACTCCCTCATTATGTCATTCTCAATTAAGCAGATAAAAGGCCTGGAGTTGATTTGAGGTGTGGTGCTTGTATTTGGAAGATTTTGCTGTGAAGTAAACATGCGAAACAAGCAAGACCTTCCAAATGCAAGCACCACACCTCAAATCAACTCCAGGCCTTTTATCTGCTTAATTGAGAATGACATAATGAAGGGATTGCCCACACCTGTCCATGAAATAGCCTTGGAGTCAATTGTCCAATTACTTTTGGTCCCTTTTAAAAACAGGGTGGCACATGTTAAGGAGCTAAAACTCCTAAACCCTTCATTCAATTTTAATGTGGATATGCTCAAATGAAAGCTGAATGTCTGAACTTCAACTGCATCTGAATTGTTTTTTTTTTAAATTCATTGTGGTAATGTCTATAACCAAAATTAGAAAAATGTTGTGTCTGTCCAAATATATATGGACTTAACTGTATGTCCATCAATGTGCCAGGATGGAGCTACAGATGACACCCAGCTGCCACAGTCATGGACAGTGCTAGCACTGATTGTGGTCATTTGATTACCTCTTAATCTATTAATATGGGCAGCAGTGTCTAGATGGTTAACAGAAGAAGGGAGCTCCTTTTTCTTGGCCATGCAACCCAGAGTGAAGTGCTAAACTCACAAGTCTAATGCACGACATAACAGAAAAAAATGTTCTGCCATTAAAAACTCAAGTTTTATGCTTAAAAAAAATAAAAAAAATAGTCCATATCATTGTTATCAGCGCTTTCGGAATGCCTGTATTCTAATACCATAACAATACCATAACAATAAATATTAAACTTCTCTATTATTTATCGCTCTAATCGTACTGATCCGAAAAGTAAACTTGTCTTATTACTTGAAAACAATTCTTGAACTGCTGTTTATTTGTTCATTCTGCCTCCCAAAAATCAAAATAAGGCAATGTTCACATGTATCTTGTGTTCACACTGAGCACTTGTATTAAAGTTTGGGTCTCCTTTTGCAAAAACGGAATCCTGGCTTGAACCATCCACTGATAGAGAATTCTGTGCCTTTGGGGTGTAGGAAACCAGAGTACCCAGAGAGAACATACAAACTCCTTGCAGATGTTGTCCGCAAAGCTCCCTATACATTATGATTCCACCCACAACCCACTGTATAAAGAATGATAGATTCTACATCCTACCTATTCACAGTATGATGGCCCCATACACCGTATTTAACCCACACCCTGTTAGACCGGTTTCACATGTCAGTGTCTCCAGTACGTGTGGTGATAGTTTTCTCACATACCGGAGACACTGACACATGTAGACCTATGCACATGTCAGCGTGTTTTCACGGACCGTGTGTCAGTGTGTAAAACACGCAGACATGTCTGTTTTCACCCGGATACAGGAGCCGCAAAACGTGCCACACACGTGCACACTGAGAACAGTGCACACTGTCCTCCGTGTGCACAGACAGCCGCCGGGGAAGTAGCGCTACTGTAAGCCGCTGTTCCCTGGCGGTTGGTGCTGAACGTGACTCATCCATTCTCCCTTGCTCTGCCAGCGAACAGCGGAGAATGGAAAATCTGACTTGGGGTCCCCCTATGTTTTTAAACCAACCGAACAAAACTCACAGGTGTGGGCTGCTATTCTCAGGCCAGTAGGGGTAAGGGGCCATGGATATGGGCCCCCCCAGCCTAAAAACGGCAGCCAGCAGCTGCCCAGAAAGGGCCCATCTATTAATGCGCCAATTCTGGAGCTTTGCCCTGTTCTTCCCACTTGCCCTTTAGTGGTGGCAAGCGGGGTAATGGGTTAATGTCACCTTCCTATTGTAAGGTGACATTAAGCCCAACTTAGTAATGGAGAGGTATCAATAAAACACGTATCCATTATTAATCCTACAGTTGGTGAAGGGTTAAATAAACACCACACAGTAAGAATAAAGTATTTTAATGAAATCATACACCACACAGTTTTGCTGTCTTAAATATACAGCTAATCTAAGCGACGCCCTCTCGCCTCATCTCTTGTAAAAAAAAATAAACCAACAATATACCCATACCTGTCCAGCGTTCAGTCCAGCGTTCAGTCCCACGGCGTAATCCATATCTGGGGAATGAATGTACAGTTTACAACCGGAACTGTGCCAAGATGTGACCATCCCGGCTGTAAACTACTGGGGGATGGATGAGAAGCTCAGTAACTAGCGGTGACGTCACCGAGTCTGTGCTCGCTGCCGGCATTACCTCCTGTGACCTCAGTACCGTGGGAGAATGAAAATGACGAGGTCACGGAAGTTCAAGGTCTGTCACAGTGACCTCATCACTTGCATTCTCCTACGGTCCTGAGGTCACAGGAGTTCATGCCGGCAGCAAGCAGACTCAGCAACGTCACCGCTAGTTGCTGAGCTTCTCATTCATTCCCCAGTAGTTTATAGCCGGAGCGGTCACATCTTAGCACCGCTCCGGTTGTAAACTGTACATTCCCCAGATATGAATTACGCCGTGGGACTGAACACTGGACAGGTATGGTATATTGTTGGTTTATTATTTTTATACAGGAGATCGAGGGCGTCGCTTGAATTAGCTGTATAATAAAGATGGCAAAACTGTGTGGTGTATGATTTCATTAAAATACTTTATTCTTACTGTGTGGTGTTTATTTACCCTTAACCAACTATAGGATTAGTAATGGATGGGTGTCTTATTGACACCTCTCCATTACCAAGCCGGGCTTAATGTCACCTTACAATAGTACAATAGGAAGGTGACATTAACCCCCATTATCCCACTTGCCACCGCTACAGAGCAAGTGGGAAAATAGATAGATCCACACAAACAGTAAAGTGGCATACTCAGCCCCATTACACATGGTATAATTCCCCCACAATCCCCTATAAGTACTGATTCATAAACTAAACACATATATTCTCCTAACCCCAGATTTTGGCGAGTCAAGCAAAACAGTCAGCGTCTTAGCATGGGACAAGTGACATGGTCACCTTATCAGCCATTTGCGTGCTCTTGCCGTTCTGTACGTTGCAGGCCTAATGTGAACTGTAGATATAGAATGGAGATTGGTAGGGCAGGAAGACCCTCACTGCTGCAGAGTTTAAAGGGAACCTGTCACCCCCAAAATGGAAGATGAGCTAAGCCCACCGGCATCAGGGGCCCCCGATGTATCCTGAAAGATGAGAAAAAGAGGTTTGATTATACTCACCCAGGGGCGGTCCCTGTCCGGGGCCTCCCATCTTCTTACGATGACGTCCTCTTCTTGTCTTCACTCTGCAGGTCCGGCGCAGGAGTACTTTGTCTGCCTGGTTGAGGGCAGAGCAAAGTACTGCAGTGCGCAGGGGCTGGGCCTCTCTGACCTTTCCCGGCGCCTGCGCACTGCAGTACTTTGCTCTGCCCTCAACAGGGCAGACAAAGTACGCCGGAGCTGCAGCATGAAGAGGATGTGATCATAAGAAGATGGGAGGCCCCGGACCGGACCGCGACGCTTATCAGCCCGGACCTCAGCGGGACCGCACCTGGGTGAGAATAATCTAACATCTTTTTCTCATCTTTCAGGTTACATCGGGGGCTTATCTACTACAGCATTCCAGAATGCTGTAGATAAGCCCCTGATGCCGGTGGGCTTAGCTCAACTTCCATTTTGGGAGTGCCAGGTTCCCTTTAACTGTATTGGCATGCTGCGCCCGCCGATACTATTGTGTGGCAGTCGTTCAGATGTGCCCTAGCGTGTATGCCCAGTGCAGCTGCTACTTTTGGGGTCCCTTTTGGGAATGGTTGCCCTGAGCAATTACCCAGTCTCCTCACCTCCAAAGTGCTGGACCAGCAGACATGTTAACTTTAATCCACATTGGATGGAATGAAAGTGATTCCCTAAACCTTTCAAATGAGCCCCTAATAGTTTTCTCTACTTAAAATTAAATCAAAGCAAACACCAGGGATATTAAATAACATACACTACAAACTGCATTTTGCAATATACAAACTGGGTCACCCCATGTGTCACTATGCCCATCTGTAACCAGGTAATACTTGCAGAAACAGTCTGCATTTAGGATTACCATTCGGTATCTTCCTCCCCCTTTGTGTCCCATTCCTTAGCAAGGCATCTTTTTGATTACTTTTTTTTTCAGAATGAGTCTTCAAAAATAAGATGCCAATTGTTCAGTTTGTGTTAGCCTTCAAATATGTCATTCCATTGCCATTTGGATACTTTGTTTCAGGTGTGAACTGGGATCATCTCTTTATTTCTCAACATATTTTCCTTACATAAACTTGTTTTTTTTAACTCTTGAGGCCTGGTTTACAACTAAAGCACCGTTACTATTGATCTTGTGAAGACCTGAAAGCCACTGCCCCACATGCACTTAGCCTGGCAGAGTGTTTGTGTATGGGGAGTTTGGCTGATCACTATTGGGGGCCTTTAATTGAGAGAGATTTTCTGCCTGCTCATATCTCCAAGCTACCATTACGGATTAGGATACTAAAATCTACTTTGGTGCTTGAAACTTTGTAACATCTTCAGAATTTTCTATATTTCTACATAAGTTTGACCTAAAACTAACTCAAATTGTCATACAAGTCCTAAAAGTACATAAAGAATACCAAAGCAAAGAGGCAAAAATATTACTGTTTTTTTTATAGAGTAATCTAATTCAATATCACATGTATGCGAGTGGCAAAAGTATGTGAACCTTTAAGATTAGTAGGTCATTTCACATTCATATTAAGAAACTGTGTTCTCAATCAATGGGATAACAATCAGGCATGAGTGGGCGGCCTGTTTATTTTTAGAGCACCATTGATTCCATGGTGCTGTACATGACACAGGGTTATATAGAAAGAAATAAATTACAGTGAATAAACTAACGACAGACTGGTACAGTTTTGAGAGAACACCTAGCGTGTTTAAAACGCGTTGCTGCTACTCCTGGTTAGGTGAACTATATCCTGCCTAATCCTGTTTTATCCTTGAACCAATAAACTTTGGAGAAAAATATTTTGGAAGCTGGTTCACCCTTTTCTTGATTTGCTACACGTGAAACTACACGAGTCCCGTGCTTTCTCTCACCACATGCTGCTACAGGTGAGCTTTTTTTTCCCTTTTATCCAGAGGGAAGGACCCAGCCATTGCGGGCTTACATTGGGGGTTTGCAGTAATGGCGGTCAGGTTATTGCAGGCTGTAAACTTTCTTGAAGAGAGGTATTCAGGTTCTGTCTGAAAGTTGAAAGTGATAACATAACTTTTGCCAGGGGTTGTATATACATAAGGATGTAATAATACAATTAATCGGATACAAAAACTTAACAAAAGCAATATACATTCAATGCAAAACAAAGTCCAGATTTCAGCGAGGTATAAATTAAAGCTATAGGATAAATGGACCAAGGTTATGTGCAACAGTCATGCTAGAGAAAACCTACTTTTTTCTACGACATGAAAGGGAGAACAAAGAACAAGTAAGAGGGGAAAAAAAGAGCCCGGTCGTCTGCTTCTTCCTCCACCTACAGAGGGTGATGATGCCTCTCCATGACGCTTCTTGGATTGCACCGCCTATTCCTCTTATATCACGCCCCATTGTGAGCGCTCACTGGTTATTCCACTATCCAGATGTGACACTTTTCCACGATGACGCACGAGCCCATCCCACTCTCCTACTCATACCGTGACCTATTGGTTCACCATTCCCTTCCACTGATTGGTTCTTGTTAGTGAGCAAACGTTCTCAGATACTGTGTTACCCGAACACGCTTGTGTGCTTATTAGGCTAAGTGTACACGTTGCAGAATTGCCGCGGAAATTCCGCAACTCCTGCCGTGGGTATATCGCATGCGGAATTGGCATGCGTATTCCCGCTAAACACTAACGTTTTCCAAGCATAATTAGCTTGCAGAATGCTAGCGTTTTACAAGCGATCTGTAGCATCGCTTGGAAAACTGATTGACAGGTTGGTCACACTTGTCGAGCATAGTGTTTGACAAGCATTAACAACTTATTACTATTGATGCTGCCTATGCAGCATCAATAGTAAAAAGATCTAATGTTAAAAATAATTTAAAAAAAAATAGTTATTCTTGCCTTCCGACGGCCCCTGATCTCCTCAGCGGTGCACACGGCGGCTTCCGTTCCCAGGGATGTGCAAAGGACCTTTGTGACATCACAGTCGCGTGACTGCAACGTCATCGCAGGTCCTTCGCACATAGCATTCCTGGGAACGGAAGCAGCCGCGTGCACCGCTGAGAGACGGGAGGACTCCGGGGCCATCAGAAGGTGAGTATATCACGATTTTTTATTTTAATTATTTTTTTTTTAACAACTATATGGTACCCAGTCCGTGGAGGAGAGTCTCTTCTCCTCCACCCTGGGTACCAACTGCACATGATCCGCTTACTTCCCGCATGGTGGGCATAGCCCCATGCGGGAAGTAAGCGGATCGATGCACTTCCTATGTGTGCGAAATCCCCGCGATTCTGCAAATTAATGAACATGCTGCTTTTTTTTCCGGAATGTTTCCGCTCAGGAAAAAAACGCAGCATGTGCATACAAAATTCGGATGGCATTCTTTTAATAGGATGCTTAATGTGAGCATTTTTTTCGCAGTTTTATCGCGTTTTTATTGCAAAAAAAAGTGAAAAATCCGGAACATGTGCACACAGCCTTAGAGTATCTTTGTTACACTATGTTCAAGTCCCACAGCTGCATGTCTCATGGTTGTTCAACAGCCACAACACATGCAGGGATTGCCTGTTAGAACGCTGCACACTGGCGGGTAACAGTGGCGATGTTGGAAGTCACCCATGATGATGGTGGGAATGTCAGCAGAGAGAAAGTGCAGAAGCCAGGTGGAGAACTGGTCAATAAAGGCAGTGGCCGGGCTCAGTGTATAACAGCCACTTGGAAGTTAGGGGGAGAGTATGTATGGACAGACAGAACTTCAAAAGAAGAGAGGATGACTGAGGGTACACGTGGGATTGGGTTGAAAGTGCAGTTGTTAGGAAGGAGACCCAGTCCTCCACCATGTCTATTGTCAGGTCGAGGAGTGTGGGTGAGGAGGGAAGGCGAGATCATTATTTATTTGGAGAGAGCTGAGGTTTGGGGATAGGGAAGAAGAGTAAGGCTATGTGCACACGATGCGGATTTCGCTGCGGCCCCGCAGCGTTTCCGCAGTTGCGTGTCTGCAGCAGTTTCCCATGAGTTTACATTACAATGTAAACCTATGGGAAACAGAAAACTCTGTGCACATGCTGCGGAAAAAAACGCGTGGAAACGCAGCAGTTTATATTCCGCAGCATGTCACTTCTTTCTGCGGATTCCGCAGCTGTTTTAAACCTGCTCCATAATAGAAAACCGCAGGTGTAAAACCGCAGTGAAATCAGCAAAAAAAATCCGGGATAAATCTGCAGCAAAAATGCAGCATTTTTGCCCGGCAGATTTATCAAATCCGCTGCGGAAAAATCCGCAGTGGACCATGGCCCTACAAGACCATTTAACACGTATGAAAGAAATGATACAACATCAATTATTGTGGATGAAAAATGGCAGTGAGTTTTATTTTGGGTTACATAAATTAAATAAATAACCAAAATCCAATAAATAATCCAAATAAATACTCATTAAAACTGTACCAATCGACCAATCCGCCCAGGATAAGGGCGATTTTCCCTCAAATAAAAACTCACGACAAAAAGGAGAATCCAATCAGGGAGGGAGGGGAAAAGCTTCTTTCTTCTCAGGAAACCGTTAGGTATGAAAATAATCCCACAGCAAGGCTTTATATAGTGCAAAAGACGGCCAAATTATCCCAGACCAATCACAGCCCGTAGAAACGGCGCCAAAACAAACTAGGAATAACTGGTTTGAACTGCTTAACAGGCATCAGCAGGGCTGCCACTAGAAATTTCGGGGCCCCATACTGGCAAAATTTTCGGGGCCCCCTTGAGACTCCGCCCAGGCTCCACCCCAGCCCCGCCTCGAGGGTCCACCCCTCAAACTGTCCACAGTCCCACCGCTCTCTCTTGGAAAATATCTACTTCTCACCTATCACACATTAACAGTTCCCATCACCAGATCGCACATATAGCTGGCAGCTTTTGTTTTGGCCAAAAGATTTTTTAAGCCACCACCAGAACACGGTTGACACTTTTGGCCGGGCCCTACTGTACTGTAACCTACTAAATATTTGTTAAAATATGCAATATAATTTAGGTATATTTTTATTTTTCAATTTTTAAAATGACCTATAATACTACATTGTTGTGAATTCTGTGGCTGAATTCACTCCTGTGGTCACAAGTGGTATTGCAGCCTCTGGGCTTCCTCCCTCAGGTGTTTTGGTGAGCTCGTTGGCTGCCTTGCTATTTAACTCCACCTGAGTCTGTCTTCTTTGCTCCTTGTCAATGTTCCAGTGTTGGATCTGAGCTACTGCATCTTTCCTGTGGCCTGCTGCTCTGCTAGATAAGTGTTACTTTGTTTTTGTTTCCGTTTTTTCTGTCTAGCTTTGCTATTCTCTTTTGCTGGAAGCTCTGAGACGCAAAGGGTGCACCGCCGTGCCGTTAGTTCGGCACGGTGGGTCTTTTTGCCTCCCTTTGCGTGGTTTTGCTTTAGGGTTTTTTGTAGACTGCATAGTTCTCTTTGCTATCCTCGCTCTGTCTAGAATATCGGGCCTCACTTTGCTGAATCTATTTCATCCCTACGTTTTGTCTTTTCATCTTGCTAACAGTCATTATATGTGGGGGGCTGCCTATTCCTTTGGGGTATTTCTCTGAGGCAAGTCAGGCTTGTATTTCTATCTTCAGGCTAGTCAGCTCCTCAGGCAGTGCCGAGTTGCATAGGTAGTGTTAGGCGCAATCCACTGCTGCTTTTAGTTGTGTGAGGATAGGTTCAGGTATTGCAGTCTGCAGAGATTCCACGTCTCAGAGCTTGTTTTATTGTTTTTGGGTTATTGCCATATCACTGTATGTGCGCTGATTACTACACACTGTGTTGCCTGATAGCACAGCATAACACTACATACAAGGAACAAATACAACAGCACTATGACCAGATGACATATTACCACCACAGTGACCGAATAATATCAAACACAAGGAACAAATACCACAACACCATGACCAGACCGCATATTACCACCACATAGTGACTGAATACTACAATACTGATCAGTAATTAAAAAAAAAACCCACAATACTATCACCATCAGTGCCATTATACACAGGAGATCTGTAATTAGTAAGCAGTGTCTGTGTACAGGTAATACAGTGATCACCGGTGACATTATACACAGGAGCTCTGTATATAGTATACAGTGTATAGTGTCAGTGTATAGTTAACACTGACTCACCAGTGACGTCTCTAGGTGAAGTCCTTCATCTTTCATCCAGCACAGACCGCCATCATTTCTTCCAGCCAGGACTCGTCTCTGCAGGAAATAAGTTATCTCGAGTTCCACTTGCAGAATACATTACTTAATTTTCACAGCCTCTACATTACACCACATAAAGAAGGTGACATAGTATCACTCTGCACAGTAACAGGACCTCCCCCCATTTAAAACAGTATACTAAAAAACTAAAATAAATACATCACTGCAATAATAATATCCCTTAATTAGCCCCTATGGTAATATTCGCCATCCTAGCCCCCGTGTGTCTCATTGCAGGCTCCAGCCATATGTTCTCCCATCCTGCTCTCATGAGTATCCATTCTGCCCCATATGATCTCCCCATCCTGCCCCATCTGTCTCCATCGTATCCATCCTGCCCCATCTGTCTCCAATCCTGCCCCATCTGTCTCCATTCTGCCCCATCTGTTTCCAATCCTGCCCCATCTGTGTCCAGCACTCTGCCCCATCTGTGTCCAGCATATCTACCCCATCTGTGAACAGCACTCTGCCCCATCTGTGTCCAATCCTGCCCCATCTGTGTCCAGCACTCTGCCCCATCTGTGTCCAATCCTGCCCCATCTGTGTCCAGCACTCTGCCCCATCTGTGTCCAATCCTGCCCCATCTGTGTCCAGCACTCTGCCCCATCTGTGTCCAGCACTCTGCCCCATCTGTGTCCAGCATATCTACCCCATCTGTGTCCAGCACTCTGCCCCATCTGTGTCCAGCACTCTGCCCCATCTGTGTCCAGCACTCTGCCCCATCTGTGTCCAGCACTCTGCCCCATCTGTGTCCAGCACTCTGCCCCATCTGTGTCCAGCATATCTGCCCCATCTGTGTCCAGCACTCTGCCCCATCTGTGTCCAGCACTCTGCCCCATATGTGTCCAGCACTGAGTCTGCCCCATCTGTTTCCAATCCTGCCCCATCTGTGTCCAATCCTGCCCCATCTCTGTCCAGCATACTGCCCCATCTCTGTCCAGCACTCTGCCCCATCTCTGTCCAGCACTCTGCCCCATCTCTGTCCAGCACTCTGCCCCATCTCTGTCCAGCACTCTGCCCCATCTCTGTCCAGCACTCTGCCCCATCTCTGTCCAGCACTCTGCCCCATCTCTGTCCAGCACTCTGCCCCATCTCTGTCCAGCACTCTGCCCCATCTCTGTCCAGCACTCTGCCCCATCTCTGTCCAGCACTCTGCCCAGCACTCTGCCCCATCTCTTCCCAGCGCTCTGCCCCATCTCTTCCCAGCGCTCTGCCCCATCTCTGTCCAGCGCTCTGCCCCATCTCTGTCCAGCGCTCTGCCCCATCTCTGTCCAGCGCTCTGCCCCATCTCTGTCCAGCGCTCTGCCCCATCTCTGTCCAGCGCTCTGCCCCATCTCTGTCCAGCGCTCTGCCCCATCTCTGTCCAGCGCTCTGCCCCATCTCTGTCCAGCGCTCTGCCCCATCTCTGTCCAGCGCTCTGCCCCATCTCTGTCCAGCGCTCTGCCCCATCTCTGTCCAGCGCTCTGCCCCATCTCTGTCCAGCGCTCTGCCCCATCTCTGTCCAGCGCTCTGCCCCATCTCTGTCCAGCGCTCTGCCCCATCTCTGTCCAGCGCTCTGCCCCATCTCTGTACAGCGCTCTGCCCCATCTCTGTCCAGCTCTCTGCCCCATCTCTTCCCAGCGCTCTGCCCCATCTCTTCCCAGCGCTCTGCCCCATCTCTGTCCAGCACTCTGCGCCATCTCTGTCCAGCACTCTGCCCAGCACTCTGCCCCATCTCTGTCCAGCGTTTTGCCCCTGTGTCCAGCGTTCTTCCCTGGGCCCCCGGATCGCCGCTCTCAGGAAAAAAAAAAAAAAAAAGAAGTTCTTCTTACCTGCCGCGCTCCTGCGGCGGGCGAAGTCTCCACGCAGCTGCAGCGTGCATGCACTCGCCGGCGACTGACAATGATGTCAGACGCCGGCGACATGCACGCACGCTGCGGCTGACGTCAGCGCCTGCCAGCCTCAGATTGGCTGGCGGCGCCGCGGCTGTTAACTATTGACGTGCGGGCCCGCGCCCGCACGTCAATAGCTTTAAACAGCTGCAGCGTCGGCGCTAAGGGCCCGGTTCAGCCTGCGGCTGCCGGTAGGGGCCCGGTGAGCAGATAAGATGGGGCCCGATGCAGGCCCCCTCTGCTCACCGGGCCCCATACGCCAGTCACGGCCGTCATGCCCTGATGGCGGCCCTGGGCATCAGAGAAAAGGTTTAACCTTTCATTAACCCTTCTGTGAGGGAAAGAAACAACACATTAACAATAATAAACTTGAGGTTAAAATGCCGGCCTGTATGGCCATGAGACCCCCCATTTATTACATTTCATGTCCGGGGGAGGGCTGCCATGGCCCTACAAGACCAATTAACACGTATGAAAGAAATGACAACACCAATTATAATGGATGAAAAATGGCCGTGAGTTTTATTTTGGGTTATATAAATTAAATAAGTAACCAAAATCCAATAAATAATCCAAATAAATACTCATTAAAACTGTACCAATCGACCAATCTGCCCAGGATAAGGGCGATTTTCCCAGAAGCCAAGCCTCAAAGAGGCATGCCCCCTCCCCAAACAAACTCAGCCATTTTTCGACCATTGATTATAGATTTAAATTAAAAATGTCGAATCCAATGTCAGACAAATGGACTAAGTCCTGTCTGTAAAACCCTGAAAGGAAACCTTCTAAGTCCTCGTGCCTAAATGAAAAGCCGTTAACCAAAGGAAGAAACTTGTTTAAACTCCTATTAACACGAATGTGGATTTTATTCAAAAAATAACAATTATTCCTCTTCCATAAAAGTCTTGGAACGATTTCTGAGAAAATGAAACCGGTCTGAGGAAAAGACTGCTTTAAAGGGAACCTGTCACCCCGAAAATCGCGGGTGAGGTAAGCCCACCGGCATCAGGGGCTTATTTACAGCATTCTGTAATGCTGTAGATAAGCCCCCGATGTTACCTGAAAGAGGAGAAAAAGACGTTATATTATACTCACCCAGGGGCGGTCCCGCTGCTGGTCAGGTCGGATGGGTGTCTCTGGTCCGCTGCGGCGCCTCCCATCTTCAGCCACGGCTGATCTTCAGCCACGGCTCCGGCGTACTTTGCTCTGCCCTGTTGAGGGCAGAGGATAGTACTGCAGTGCGCAGGCGCCGGAAAGGTCAGAGGCCCGGCGCCTGCGCACTGCAGTACTTTGTCTGCCCTCAACAGGGCAAAGCAAAGTACGCCTGCGCCGGAGCCGTGGCTGAAGATCAGAAGAGGACGTCTCGTAATGAAGATGGGAGGCGCCGCAGCGGACCGGAGACGCCCGTTTGACCTGACCAGCAGCGGGACCGCCCCTGGGTGAGTATAATATAACGTCTTTTTCTCCTCTTTCAGGTAACATCGGGGGCTTATCTACAGCATTACAGAATGCTGTAGATAAGCCCCTGATGCCGGTGGGCTTACCTCACCCGCGAATTTCGGGGTGACAGGTTCCCTTTAAAGCAGAAATATCCGACCTCATAATTGCTAACCAATCTAAGGTCTTCATTTTCCCGATATCGTTGCCACCTACATGAAGAATAACCATATTAGGCAATGGAAACTGAGTAATACATTTTCTAAACTCTAAGGGTATGTGCACACGATGCGGATTTTGCTGCGGATCCGCAGCGTTTCCGCAGCTACGGATCCGCAGCAGTTTCCCATGAGTTTACAGTACAATGTAAACCTATGGGAAACGAAATCCGCAGTGTGCATGCTGAGGAAAAAACGTGTGGAAACGCAGCGTTTTATTTTCCGCAGCATGTCAATTCTTTGTGCGGAATCCGCAGCATTTTTACACCTGCTCCAATAGAAAACTGCAGATGTAAAACCGCAGCGGAATCCGCTATAGAAACCGCCATAAATCTGCAGGAAAAACCGCAGCGGTTTTGCACTGCGGATTTATTAAATCCACTGTGGAAAAATCCGTAGAGGAGCTTTCTACGTGTGCACATACCCTAAAACCAAGCTTGACCATTTCGTTCCTCGAAGGCTGTGCCAGAAAACTTGGACTAAATTAAGATTACATGACAAGTTCTCCGAATAAGATCGTTGACCAGCCCTCTTCTGGGCCCAGAACACGAATGAATGGCCGATGATCCAAACTACCAATGGGCCTAAAATCAAATAAGAAATTAATAATCATATAATTCATGACGAATATACAATTTAAACCTCCTGGATTCCCATCTTCACAGTTGTTTGACTTTGGAATCAGAAAAACCAGCCCTGGACGTTTCAGTAGCCGCTCCGATTCTAAAAGAATGACTAGTTATTTTAAGATTTTCCTTACCTAAAAACAATAAGCATTTCTTTCAAATAAAATTAAATTGGAAAATTGTAGCAGGGGTATGATCTTGATGGAGAAATAAAGGGCCAGGAACATTGGGCCTAATGCGAAGCCAATTCCGGACATTAACTACAGGGCAAATAATATGATTGGGAAAAGAGTCAACTTCCAGCCTAGCTCCCCTACCCATTTGATGTTTTGGATTTTTTTATAAAAAAAATGAGAGTCATGAACTTCCAAATCAGCTAACATGAGGCCAGAGGGTACCAACTTTCTAGATGATAGTAATTCGCATATACGAAGGGCCCCGAGAAAGGAGAGCAAAAACGCCACATGAAAAAGAACTTTCTCGTAGTAATTCGAACAAACCTTAGGAAGGGATAAGCAAAGGTCTCTTAATAACGAAAATGAAACCGGGCATCTAGAATCTGGTTTAAGTTGTTGTTTTTTAAAACCCTTCAAAAATTGTTTAATGGGGAAAAGGGCTGTCAGAGGAGTACTACCACTAGTTTGATAAAAAAAACGAAACACCAGCAAGTGATTTAACCAAACCTGAATACGACAAACCTTTATTAACTAAATATTCAACAAACTTTAAACCAGACGCAGCATTAGCCATCTTTGGATTGAAATCATGCAGGTTACAAAAATTAAACCATTGCAGCCATGCGGCTGAGTGCTCGGCCCACGATCTTTTCGATAGAGTGCTGGATTAAATAGTTTATCATATTGCAATCAAGTCCCAAAATTCTCATGGGCAAGGAGTCGCTTCTTTGTCTGCGTTTGGAACCTGAAAATAAAAATTTGACCACTGACGATTATACAAGGAATCAGTAGATGCATTTAAAACATTAGATCCTGATTTGGCTTTAATCCAAATGTTAAATTTGAGACATAAAAGAACTTAACTGTCTCAACATAGAGGATGCCCATCTATTTAAAAGTTGATAAAAACTGAAGCCAAATCCTGGCATCCTCTTTGAGCTCAGAAACTATCCTAATATGAGAATTGGGAGAACAAAAACCAATTGTAGAATCGTATAAACGTCTGGAAAAAGCCCTACCAATGGGAATAATGCAAAGGGCAAAATTTAGCAACCGCAAAATAGATTGCAATTCTTTAAGAGTAATTTTATCCTTGCTGATAAAATGCATCAACGCATTCTGCAATTTTGATACTTTATCAGCAGAAGAGAACAATCCATCTTAACGGAATCCAAAGTAATGCCTAGAAATTCAATTAAATTACAAGGAAAACCTGTCTTAGTCTAAGTTCACATTTGCGTTGTGCGCCGCAGCGTCGTCGCCGCAACGCACAACGCAAACAAAAACGCAGCAAAACGCATGCACATGCGGCGCCAATATTAAAGATAGGGTCGACACGACGCATGCGTTTTTTAAAAGGTCGGCGCCGCCCGAAAAATGCAACATGTTGCGTTTGCCGCGCCCAGACAGGTGCGCCCTAACGCCGCATGCGGCGTTAAACGCAACACAACGCAACACAACGCATGCACATGCGGCCCCATGCGGCGCCAATGTTAAAGATAGGCCCGCACGACGCATGCGTTTTGTTGCGGCGGCGACGCTGCGGCGCAAACCGCAAATGTGAACGTACCCTTATTGTTGGAGTTTTCAAACAAGCCGAAGATGAGGAGGAGCCCACAAACAAAAAGTTGTCCAAGTAATGTAAAATGCCGACATCATTAGAATTTAATTCCAGAACCCAGTGCAAAAATGAAGAAAAACTCTCAAAATAAAAACAAGAGAGGGAAAAACCCATTGGCAGGCACTTGTCAAAGAAAAATTCATTTTCAAAATAAAACTCCAAAGAATTGAACCCGTCTGGATGAACAGGGAGAAGCCTGAAGGCGAATTTAATATCCGATTTCGCCATCAGGGCATAATGACCAAAATTTCTCAGGATATCAATGGATGTATCAAGAGGCATAAGAAACAGAGCATAGCGATTTGTCGACCTAGTCATTTAACAATGAACCGTAGGGGTAAGGTAAATGATGGATCATCCTAAAAGAACCCTGTTCTTTTTTGGGAACAATGCCCAAAGGGGAAATTCTAAAATTTGAAAAAGGAGGGGAAGAAAAAGGACCAGCGATCCTGCCCAATTCCAGTTCATTCAAAATTTTCTCCCTAGCGATTTCAGAATACGTAAAAAGGGACGGTAGATTCCTAACAATTTTGCAGCCCACGCCTTTAAAAGGAGGGATGTAAAAACCATATGAAAAACCCGCGAAACTTAAATTACTAATCTCCTTGTTTGGGTACGTGTTAAACCAAAAAAGCATGTTTTCCAGTCTCACTGGAGTGTGTGCCCTTTGTGTTATTGTCTTTAGCAATTGATTGTTGGGCAGATAATTTTTTGAAGCACTTTGACATTGGGTGGGAATTACCGCAAAAGGAGCACTCATGCCGAAACCTGAATGGCTCTATTTGCAAACTGATTTGTTGAAAGCAAAACATACTCCCTTCTTAAGGGGGGTAGAAGAGGGCTGCTTGTTAAAAAATTGCCTTTGCGGTAACATCAAGTTGATCCACAACCCAACGTCCTTAACACCCCAGCTGACTTCAGGGTGAACCGCCAATTTCTGGCGGAAAGCCTCATCATAATGTAACCATGCAGACCCACCGAAATTACGGTAAGCCTCAAGGATTATATCAACATGCTGGAACAGTTTACTATAGAGATTTGGGAATTTCTCGCCAAGAACAGACGCATAAATGGAGAATGCTTGGATTCAATTATTAAAAGATTTTAAAGGACCACGTTTCAGATCATCCAATGTTAGGTCCAGGATGCGAGGCTGAGGTAAAAGCTTCACCTAAAGCCTCTGCTACAACATTCTTGATAAGTTTAAATTGAGATTGAGAGACAGATAAAGGGACATTGATGGTCTCACCGTTTCCAGCGCTGTTAATCTGAGTGTGGTCAGCCGCAGCACAGCCCGCGCTGGAGCCTTCCATGTTAGACAGGCGCGGCTGAAGGGAGAAGGCAGCTGAATCTTCTTCATCTTCGCTCGATTGAGGAGTAGCAGGAACAGGTTGAGATGCCCCGGCAAAGGGAGATGGTCCCAGGATGCCGGGTGAAGGAGCCGAAACTGCCAGCGTATTGCCAAGCAAAGACGCCGCAGTGCTTGTATGACCGCGACGCCCCGCTGTTGTGCTGGCGGCATTGGCAGCCCGGTGCTGACGGAGATCTCACGCCGGGCTGCTAGATTTCCTGGACGACTGATGTCCAGACTTCCTGTTCTTCATCTGGACGTGACGGCTTGAACGCTGAGGAGAAGCTGAAGGAAAGATGCCGGGGGTCTCCTGCTTCTTGCGCCGGAGGTAGAAGCCGCTGCATTAACCGGGGGCTGAGCTGGAGCCAAGGATGCTGCTCGGAGATGAGTACAAAGGGCAGAGGTAGGAGGGGTAGCGTCGGATGCTGCTGTAGCAGGTTTAGCCGCCAGGCAACTCTTAAGCCAGTCCAAACCATCTTCTTCGCCGGCCCTCAAAAATAGCTGCTGAAGGAGGCTGTCCATAATGTCAGGAGAAAAACTTCTTTCTTCTCAGGAAACCGTTAGGTATGAAAATAATCCCACAGCAAGGCTTTATATAGTGCAAAAGACGGCCAAGTTATCCCAGACCAATCACAGCCCGTAGAAACTGCGCCAAAACAAGCTAGGAATAACTGGTTTGAACTGCTTGACAGGCATCAGAGAAAAGGTTTAACCTTTCATTAACCCTTCTGTGAAGAAACCAGATTGTATCTTAATTTCCCAGACAACCATGTTTTTTGCAAACCAAAAGAACTGGCTTTTTATCTGTATATTGGCTTGTGAATTTAAGTGTTTATGACTGGTGGGTAAAGAAGACAGACTTGCCAACTGATATACTATCTAACATACTGTGTAAAGGCCCCTTCACATTAAGCGACGCTGCAGCGATACAGACAACGATCCGGATCGCTGCAGCGTCGCTGTTTGGTCGCTGGAGAGCTGTCACACAGACCGCTCTCCAGCGACCAACGATGCCGGTAACCAGGGTAAACATCGGGTAACTAAACGCAGGGCTGCGCTTAGTAACCCGATGTTTACCCTGGTTACCATGCTAAAAGTAAAAAAAAACAAACACTAGATACTTACCTACCGCTGTCTGTCCTCCAGCGCTGTGCTCTGCTTCTCTGCTCTCCTCCTGTACTGTCTGTGAGCCGGAAAGCAGAGCGGTGACGTCACCGCTCTGCTTTCCGGCTCACAGACAGTACAGGAGGAGTGCAGAGCACAGCGCTGGAGGACAGACAGCGGTAGGTAAGTATGTAGTGTTTGTTTTTTTTTACTTTTAGCATGGTAACCAGGGTAAACATCGGGTTACTAAGCGCGGCCCTGCGCTTAGTTACCCGATGTTTACCCTGGTTACCAGTGAAGACATCGCTGGATCGGTGTCACACACGCCGATCCAGCGATGTCAGCAGGGAGTCCAGCGACGAAATAAAGTTCTGGACTTTATTCAGCGACCAACGATCTCCCAGCAGGGGCCTGATCGTTGGTCGCTGTCACACATAACGATTTCATTAACGATATCGTTGCTACGTCACAAATAGCAACGATATCGTTAACAATATCGTTATGTGTGAAGGTACCTTAAGTCTGTAATAGTGACTGTAAATAGGGTGTGTTAAGCTTTGTTTATTGATGTGTGCTTATATGCTAATAGTGCTACTTAATCCCATCACCATTGTTTACCTTATCTTGATGTTGGACTGAATGACCCTGGGTAATTCTAATTATAGCTTACATGCCTTGGGTATAAAAAGACTCAGAGATCACATCCTGGGAGACTGAAGTAAAACAGAGCTACCAGCCGGACATTCTGCAAACCGCACAACAGACAAGAGAAAGGACTGCAGCCAATTCATCATGGCACCATCACGAGGGACACTGATCTATGATTCTATAGGAAACAACCTAGGGGTTTTCGGCTCTGGTTGGAAGGACACAGATCTGATCCAGTGACCATCTCTGAACCATAGATATGTTTGGAGAAAGCCAGGTTTGGGACTTGCTGGTCGCCTGGTACCATGGAGATGGTCAGATAAACCAAGTGGTGACTCTCGTGTCAACTGGCTTTGGACCTTGTATGGACTCTATGGACAGTTCTTGGTCATCTCCCTATGCTTGTCATTACCTCTTCTCTGTGCGTGCATCCACAGATGGAGTAGCGACCCTGGGAGCTCTAACATCAGGTCATACTGGAAATACGTGGAGATGCAGTGATATTTTATATGCGCCCATGTAATCAAGCAATTCCAGCCATGTTGGGATTGTTCTGTTTGCTATTGTGTGCTGTGGTTCAATAAAGTATTGCCACACTGTTTTACCTTAACCCTGTGTTGTCTGTGTAGTGTATTGCCCACTGGGAGATAGAGCGGGCGTTCAGTGGTATGAGCCGTGGTCCATGCAGTCTTGCTAAAGACAGCCAGGCCAGCGGACGAGAGCACCCACTGACCCCGTTTCTCCACACCTTCTGTGATGGAAAGAAACAACACATTAACAATAATAAACTAGGTTAAAATGCCGGCCTGCATGGTCATGAGACCCCCCTTTATTACATTTCATGTCTGGGGGAGGGCTGTCATTCTACGTGTGAACATACCCTAAGGATTAGTGGAGCGATTACTGTAAGGGAGTATGTAAGTTTAGGAATATAAAGAGATGGGGCAGTCAGTAACCAGTTGTAGCGCTTACCGTCTGCTCACTTCTGGGAAATTACTGGTATATTTCTAATGTGCACTTAATAGCTGCACAGACCTATGCTTCTATGGTGGGAACCGAAGGAAGGATCCACAGGGAGACCAGTCACACAACCAAAAGGAGTGGGAGAAATGAGGAGACCAGAGATAAGAAAACTGTTCACAGCAGGGGATGAAAACAAGACCTACCAAGAATAGACATAACCGGTGTGAACTGGGAGCAATGGAGTTAAAGGGAACCTGTCACCCCCAAAGTCGAAGGTGAGCTAAGCCCACCAGCATCAGGAGCTTATCTACAGTATTCTGTAATGCTGTAGATAAGCCCCCGAAGTAACCTGAAAGATGAGAAAAAGAGGTTAGATTATACTCACCCAGGGCCGGTCCCGGTCTGGTTCTGGTCTGATGGGTGTCGCGGTCCGGCCCCTCCCATCTTCTTACAAGGACGTCCTCTTCTTGTCTTCCTGCCACGGCTCCAGCGCAGGCGTACTTTGTCTGCCCTGTGGAGCAAAGTACTGCAGTGCGCAGGTGCTGGGCCTCTCTGACCTTTCCCGATGCCTGTGCACTGCAGTACTTTGCTCTGCCCTCAACAGGGCAGACAAAGTATACCGGAGCCGCAGAGTGAAGACCAGAAGAGAACGTCATCTGATGAAGATGGGAGGCCCCGGACCACAGCGGGACCGCCCCTGAGTTAGTATAATCTAACCTCTTTTTCTCATGTTTCAGGATACATTGGGGGCTTATCTACAGCATTGCAGAATACTGTAGAGAGGCCCCTGATGCCGGTGGGCTTAGTTCACCTTCGATTTGGGGGGTGACAGGTTCCCTTTAAGGGGTATTCTATTTGGGAGACATAGCCGTGAATGAGAGCTGGATGATCCCATCACGGGCGGTGGGAACACGGACAGCTATATACCGCTCCCGGGCCACTTCTAGGGTGCACTTAGTAACCTTTACACCACGCAGGATTCGGAGGCCATTGTGAAATAACACTGCCCGCTGAATGCTCCAGCAATCCGATCCACCCCGGGGAGAAGACAGCGCGGCTATTACCGGCTCAGAAAGCAGCACGGCATACAGAACGATTATTGCAAATTCATGTCACTTATGGAGCCTAAAACAAGTTTTTAATATTAAAAAAGAAAACCCTACACAGCTAAATCAATGGAAAATAGAAAGTTCTAGAAATAGATCTTCACCAGATAAAGCAGTGATTGTATCCAAACTGCAGCAAGCAGCCCAGTGAGGGACATCACTGGAATCAGGGTCTCTGCCTATAGCTTGGTTCCCTCAGGTCTGTGGGAGCGCTATAGACGGCCATATAGACGCTTATACCGCTGCATCTCTTTCAACTACTCTAGGAGCCGCGCGTTGTTTTTTATTAAGCCATTCACGTGCCCCAATGACGTCATCTCACTCGATCACATGACAATGACGTGGAGGCCCTGAGTCCGCAGAGCGACAATGGACGAGCCGCTGGTGGCTGCTGATGGAAAGAACCTGCGGGCGGTGCTGTGTCAGCGCTGCGGCTGCCGGGTGTTATCTGCCGGGACAGCCACACTGGCCACGAGAGAGGTATATGTAGGCCCTGCTTATAGCCCGGGGCACGCCCGCCTATACCCGGGGCTCCGGCGCATGCGCGCAGTGCACCCTGTGCTATGCTCTGGTCACAGACACACACTGCACTGGCTCTGCAATGTCAGGCTAGCTGGATGTCTAATGGCTCTTCCACTACTGGACAGCCCTTAACTGCCATAGAAAATGAAATGTTGGCGTCGTGTCTCACAGACATGCCCGGCCGGAGCTGGACTAGTCTTGGCTCAGGCTATGGTCCCCTGCCATGTTTTCTCTGACTCGTGTATCTACCTGACTGTGATGTGTGCAGCATGAATTGCTTGACAGTTCCCTTTAAGAGGATGGTGAAACATCCCTTTAATGCTGAATCGTTTGTGGCGCACTGCTCTGTGGGCTGGGACGGGGCAGGGTGGTGGGTGCTGTGATAATAAACCAAGGGGGAATGTTTCCTGAGGAGCGATCACTGCTGCAGACAATCCTGGAGACTGTGTGTTTCCCCTTATGTTACCATCTCCTTGTTACCATGGCTGTTATTGTCACAGGTCCTTACCGGTAGCAGGCGATCAGCACCATAGAAGTTAGTGGGGCTCTCCGAGGCTGATCTTATTTTTGCTGTGGTGCAGATCTCTGCCGGGTCGGAGTAGTCGCTGACCGCTTCTGCTGGTGATTCTGCAGCTTCACTGACGTCACATTGACAGAGCTGCCTCTTCTCTTCTGCTCTGCTCTGCGGAGCTTCTCTGCCAATGTCATGCTGATGGACAGTCAGCTCCGTGCTGCCTAACTGCGGGGAGCAGACGGTCAGCATGAAGTTTGCAGTGGCTCCCATCAACTGAGCGGGCAGGGAAGAGAAGGTTCTGCTCTGTTGACAAGAGGTGAAATGAGGCGGCAGAGATCGTCCCCTGGCAGAACAGGCCGGTAGTTAGCGATTACATGCCTGTTAGTTCAGATAACCCCTTTAATGGTGTCACAGAAAGCACCACATTCTGTTTGTGATTCGCTGCTACTGGTGGGAATACGTTAGGCCATGTTCACATGTTCAGTATTTTACCTCAGTATTTGTAAGCCAAAACCAGGAGTGGAAAAGTATAATAGAAACATATGCACCACTTCTGTATTTCTCACCCACTCCTGGTTTTGGCTTACAAATACTGAGGTAAAATACTGACCAAATACTGAATGTGTGCACGTGGTCTCACAATAAGCTTCATCATAACATGGATTAGCAGGAGCAGCTGCTCTTCATACTGAATTATGCTCAATATTAAGCAATAATATAAGTCTATCCTGTTGTCTAGAAGTTAAGAATCCTCTGAAGGCCTCCTTCACATGTCAGTGTGTCTTGTACATGTGGTGACAGTTTTCACCCGTACTGGAGACACTTGCATATGTACTCCCATTCAAGTGACTGGGTCTGTGCACATGTCATTGTGCTTCCTCCGACCGTGTGTCCATGGGCAAAACATGTCCATTTATTTTCAGCAGCACAGGCTGCAAAACATCCCACACACGTGCACACTGCTGACACATGGATGACATCCGTGTGTCATTAGTGTGACACATCCTGGCACCTGGGAATCAGCGGTACTGTTCACACTTATCCCCAGCGCCAGCTGCTGGAGACAGCGCAAGCGTTGTAGTCTGCCCCCCTCTGTCTACATCGAGTGTAAAATCAAGAATGACATAAAACACATTCTACTCGCCTTAACACCTAATCCCCTGAAGCCATTGTCCCCTGTAAATAAAAATGAAAAACGGCAATATCCCTCACCTGTCCGAAGTAGAAAGAATCCAGTGTCCCATGCCACAATCCATCCGTGTGACATTTGCTCATCAGCGTAAGCGGTGGCCAGAGGCAACCGATCATGCTGAAGCGCAGGAGAAAATGACTCGTGAGAACAGGCCTCACAGTTTGCTCACTGAGGTCAGCACAGTTCATGCTCTCACTGCAGCGGGTCATTGTCTACAATGCTCATCAGCATGATCAGTCGCCTCTGGCCACCGCCTACGCTGATGAGCAAATGTCGCACAGATGGATTGCGGCGTGGGACACTCTGGATTCTTTCTACTTCGGACAGGTGAGGGACGTTGTTGTTTTTCATTTTGTTTATTTACAGGGGACAATGGCTTCAGGGGATTGGGTGTTAGGTTGAGTATAATGTGTTTTATTCATTTTACACTCGATTTCGACAGTGGCGGCTGACTACAACTCTCAACATTGTCCGCTGATCGCAGGGAGCGCAGGGGACAATGATGTGAGCTGTCTTCAGCACCCGGTGCCTGAGAACAGCGCAAACTGTGGCGGCTCTTCTCAGGCGCCGCTACGTGTGATACCGATGCTGCACATGGGTGCCAGACGTATGGGACACACGGACACCGATATCCCTTTTGTGTATATAGATTTTGATCCCTTTTTTTTGTACTAGGAAAGTAAGACAATAATTTGGAATTGTTTTTAACCAGGTGATATCACAGGCAGTTTTTAGACCTTTTCTTTTTTTATTGCTGCAACCATAGCTTTTCTATTTTCCCTTTGCAGTCATATGAGGGCTTGTCTTTCTCCTGGATGAGATGTGTTTCTAAGTGGCATCATTTTGAAATACATATAATTTGTTAACAAACTTTTTTAACTATATTGAAAGTATTTTTTTGTTAAAGCACAGCAATTCTGCCATTGTCATTTATATATTACACTATAAGCTGTGCTACACAGTGTTAAAGGGATTGTCCACTACTCTTCTTAAATATTACAATCCCCGATGTGAAATAGAAACTCCTGCCGTGCCGCTGCCGTTCTGGCGAAGATCCTGCCGGGGCTCCCGACGCTTGTATGATCTCGTTATGCCATAATGACAGCAGCATGAGGTGTAAAAGTGCTGGGATCTAAGCTGCGCTGGTCCCAGCACATGTAGCACCAGCTTGTCTGTGTAAAACGCAGCTTTTGCACCAGAAAAAAAATCACTTTTTTCAATAAAATCGTAGGTTGTTTAAGTCATGTTTTAAGAGCCCCAACTGTTTCATTGTTCTGTTTACAGAGAGCTTCCAAGAGCTTTTTTTTTGTGCAACAAATTGTCATTTTTACTGTTGATACATACGACTTTAAAACTTTAATTAATTTTTTGTGAGACGAGGTGAACAGAAAGAACAATTATGGCATACTTTTTCATATGTTTTGTTCTGTTCTGAACAAATAATAAGGTTTGATAGAATGGGTTCAGGTAATCAGCTGCCAGATGGTGGAGGAGACTCCTTCTTTCCAGAACTCGCTCCCAGCAGCCAAAGGAAGACACAAAAGATAATGACAGTTACTTTTATATGCTACAACCAATGATAATTACTTATAACTGATATTTACTCTTTTACAGGCGTTTTTGTATGCAATAAACCCTTTAATTCAGAAATGTTGCCAGCAGAACTTGTGAATTAGAGTAAAGACAGATGAGGTCTGACATTTTAAAGCCTAGCAAGCAATGAGCATTGAATGCAGCTCCAGATGTGACTAGAGAAGTCATTTTTGGCTGTATGCCTTTTTTATTTTTGCTTTATTTTTCACCACTTTTAGGCTATTAAAAATGATATACTAAATAACGTTTTCCTCAGTGATCAGATAGTTAAAAGCCTGAAAGGAGCAGCAGCGTCATCTTGGTCTACTGTACGTAAGGTGGGCCTTGAGAAAAAGCGGAAAGACGAGTGGAAAAATGTCTGCCGGCCTTCACATTTGCATTTATCAAACATTTTCTCCTCCAAGTTTCTAACTCTTAGAAGTCCTTGCACTGTACTGGAGGTGTTTCCATTGCTATGTGGCCATGACTTGGTTCTATTGTTAGTTCTGCTGTATGACAACCCAAACGGTTTCCGTTACAACTGTAGCAGAGTCTCTCACCCGGTTTTCGGAGGGTATCTGCACATCAGATCTCTACTTGTAAAGGAAATTGCTGGGCTTTCCATGAGGAAGATGTTTCAGGACACGTCATCAGTTTTTCTGCTGAAGTGTCTTTTTGGTTGTTTCCTTTGGTCGCCATTTTTGACTGTTGTTGGTTTTTAGTGGTTTTCCATAGTTTTTGGGTTACTTTTGTACTGTCGTTTTCCAGTCGTCAATGAAGAAACTGCTAATAATTTCTGGAGCTTAAAGGCTAATAAAACGCACAAAAAGATGTCCTGTCTTTTTTGCTTTTTCCCATGGATTTGTATTGTAAAGTATGGAGTTTCTCCAGATTCGAAAACAACCTGAGGCGGCTAAGGCTAGGGTCACATTGCGTTAGTGCAATCCGCTAGCGCTAAACGGATTGCACTAACGCAATGTTTTCTATGGGGCTGCGGTCGGGGTCGCGGTAACGTCCCCGCTCTTGCAGATCCCTGATCTGCGAGAGCGGGGAACGGACCGCGGGCGCGCCTCGGACGCTGCAAGCAGCGTCCGCGGCGCGCCAGGAATCACCGGCGCGTCGCTAGCGCGTGCCGAACATGGCACGCGCTAGTGAAGCGCGTTCCCATTGCCTTCAATGGGCGCGTTAACGGACGCGTTGCACGGCGTTAATTTCGCCGTGCAACGCTGTCCGTTAAACGCGGTCCCATAACGCAATGGGAACCCAGCCTCAGAGACTCAAAAGCCGAAACATGCACAGCAAGCCGTTTATGCATAGAAATGCGTTTGTTCATTCTTTTGAGCGGTTTCCCGGTGCTTTTTCTGGTGGGTTTCGGAGCTGACCCGCCTGAAAAATGTTGTGTACAAAATTACAGGCCTATTTGATACAGAAAACATATCATTGACTAACTAGACCGTTTTGATCTTCAGTATAACATTAAAAACAGGTGGGTGGTGAACATGAAAAGCATCAATAAGTGCAATCATAATGATAAATCCTTTTTTTTTTTTTTTTGCATTGTACTCTGGTCTACCTCATCTGAGAGCAGCACGATTACAGTGATGTGTCACTTACTAGGCTGCTTGCTGCAGTTATGATAAAATCAGTTTTCTGTGCTCCAGATTTAGCAGTTCTCTGAATACTGAGCTTTGTATAACCCCGCCCACACCACTGATTGGCAGCTTTCAGTGTGTACTATGCATAGGCAGAAAGCTGCCAATCAGTGGTGTGTGGGTTTATTCAAAGCGCATGAATATGGAGGACATATAGGGCAGCAGATTTACTAGTCCTCTTTTGAGAATCTCCTGCTGGTAAAGCTGTTATTTTAGCAAAACAATAGCAAGCAGCCCAGTAAGTAAACATTGCTGGAATCACGTTCCCTGCCCTAATATTATGTGCTCTCATTAGGTGGCCAAAACCTGGTGAGATTTCCGTTAATACTTTTTAATTCTAGTGTGACTCTTGTCTACAACTATTACGTGTTTTGTTTTTTTTTAAATAAGTCTTTTTGTCATTTGTATTTTATTACTATAAGGTTTCCAGATCATATAAAAAGCAGCATCCTATCACCCGACAGCATCAAAACCCCTCCCGCTCCCCAAGAATGAAGTGACTGCATCGCTCAGCACAGCGAAGAGCAGTGGGGAACAACACTCTGCCAAACTCGGGGCCGCTGTCTCCTAGGAAGAGCAAGCAGCCTGTTCTTGATCTAGATCTGCAGAACATTGAGACGATTATGATCCTTATTGGTCGGTGTAGAGTTTGGTCACTAATGTGGATCAAAGGGGAGAAGGAGGGGAATAACAATGACCCCACAAAGAGAGTATTTCATTGAGCCCTGACCAGCCACACTGCGGGGAAGGCATGTGGTCTGTTTTAGCAGTGGAGTTAGGCTGCGTGCGCATGATGCGAATTTAGTGCGGATCCGCAGCGGGGTTTTTTCGCGCAGATCCGCAAAGTGATTTACAATACAATGCAAATCAATAGAAAAAAAAATGCTGTGCTAATGGTGCGGAAAATTCCGCATGAAAAACGCTGCGGATCAAAAGAAGTAGCATGTCACTTCTTTGTGCGGTTTCTGCACCCTTCCATTACAGAAATCCACAGTGGTTAAAACGCAAGAAATCCGCACAAAATCCGCAACAAAAACGTGTCAAATCTGCCCCTGCGTTTTCTGCCAGGAGATGCGGATTTTGTGCAGAAAATTCTGCACCCCATTTCGCAATGTGTGCAAATAATAATAATAATAATCTTTATTTTTATATAGCGCTAACATATTCCGCAGCGCTTTACTGTTTGCACACATCATCGCTGTCCCCGTTGGGGCTCAAAATCTAAATTCTCTATCAGTATGTCTTTGGAATGTGGGAGGAAACCGGAGTACACGGAGGAAACCCACGCAAACACGGGGAGAACATACAAACTCTTTGCAGATGTCCTTGGTGGGGATTGAGCCCAGGACTCCAGCGCTGCAAGGCTGCTGTGCCAACCACTGCGCCACCATGCTGCCCCGCCTTATGATGACGATATAGAGCCACCACTCCTCTGGAGCTGCACAACTAGGTCGGCCAGAGTGAGGCTCTCTGACATGCTGGAAAATACACCATGGCTGGAAGTTACAGAGCCATGACGGGTGCTAGTATGCATGGAGGCACAGATATACCTGAGAAAGTATCCAAAATACACACACACATACATATTGGTCACATGGAAGTTGTTAATATATGTTAAAAAAAAAATTGATGGACCAGTCAATTACGGGTGGTCCTGAGCAGGGACCTGACCTCTCTGTGATGTCCATATAGTCTGATCTCCTCTACCTTCCTTCCCGATTACTAATGTCTCTTATTGTACTCCTTTTCTGCAGCTACTTCTGCCTTCCATGAAGAAGAAATCGTCTCTTGCTGATGAGTCCAATCCTGACTGTGAGCTTCTTGCTGAGCACTGGCTTGTACATGACATGTTTACGTTTGAGAATGTGGGCTTCACCAAGGATGTAGGAAATGTAAAGTTTCTGGTGTGTGCAGACTGCGAAGTGGGGCCCATTGGTTGGCATAGTCTGGAAGAGAAGAGTAACTTTTATGTAGCATTGCAACGAGTCCGACATGAATGAGGAACACAAGAACTGACCCCAGAAGAGGCTTCTAAATCAAAGAGTGACTTTATGCTGTGATGACTTACAGGTTGGACCAGCACTTCACCCTAGTGCCATACTTGTTTTCTACACACTCATTAAAAGGTCACCAATGTTTTCAAGATAATGGAAAGAGTCGCATAGCATCCCCTTGTCTTATTTCACTGGGACAGTTACGAACAGTTACTAGATTTGGTGATAAAACAATCCTTCTATCCTAGCCCTGTATTGTAGTTGAGCTGGTATACCAATTATTGACCCTCAGTGTACTTTAAAGGGTTATTATTCCCTATCCATAGGATATGGCATAACTTGCTGATCCCTAAGGAACTCATTAACCAGGTTATGGAGAACCCTGTCCTGAATGGAGCAGAGGTGAGCATCTTCAGCCTTTGCTCTGTTCATTGTCTGTGGGACGTCCAGAAATAGCAGAATAGAGTGCCCGACTAGTTGTGGCAGTCACCATAGACCATGAATGGAATGAAGGTTGAGCATGCCCACCACTGCTCCACTCTACAATACTCTGGGGGGGCCCAGCAGTTGGACCCCATCTATCAGTAAAGTTTTCCCTCTCGTATAGATAGGGGATTATTGTTCATTCTTGGAATTCTTTTGATTATGTTTATAATAGATGGTCGTGAACCAAAGCGGCAATAAAAGAAAGATCATGAAAGTATCGTATATTATAAACTTGACTTGGAAAGCTAGTTAGGGTCTGTTCACACTGCGTTTGTTTGGTGCTTCTGCCTGAATCCTGTTTCTTGGGGTATTCAGATGGCAGCATCTCAAGGAGAGTTGAACGCACCTCAAAACGCTGTGTGCACAAGCCTTAGAGGAAAACTGGAGGAAAAATACTGTGACTGCATCAAAAACAAGCCAAAAAGTTGGTTTGTCAGTGGCAAATTTTAAAGGTGCACTTTAAAGGTGGCACTGGTAAGACATATACACAAATTCTGAATGTAGATAATATTGCATATACATACGAGATATGCCGTAAAAGAATCCTCATTTATCTCCAGACTTAAACTCTATTGATCGTCATCATGCCTGATTGGACATCTTTTTCCTGTGTTTTTTTTTTTTTTTTTCCAATCACTTCTATGGGACTTTGCTGAGCAAACTGCACAAATCCATGTCCACCTCTCACTTTTTTTTTCCCTCAGCCTGGATGCGATAGCCAGCTTAACCAAGAGACAGGGTGGGGAGTTCTAGACATAAGTGAGGGTCCTAAAAGTACGATCGACATCGATCAGACGAATATGAAATATTCTATGGATTTGTCATAAATGTTAGATGGGAAATGACAAGGGGAACATTTGGATCTGTATTATGACCACAAGTCGCGGCCTTATTATGAGTCTAGCAACCTGAACAGTATCACAGATCCCTATATTGCTGTCAGATGGGTCATACCTTCTTAACATTAGAAAAGTAAATGTTTTGAGATATATATATTCCTAGTCGGTGATTATTTCTGTTTTATTTGTATTTAATGGACAAAATAAATCCATTCAAAAGTGGCTGAGTATTTCAAAAATTCTACATTAGTTGTAAAAAATAATGTCAAATATGTTTGACTTATTTCTGTGCTAGCAGTTGATGTAGTAATAGTAAAAAAAACTAAGATGACATACTGTATAAAAAAAATTGGTGGTATTATTACTATTCTCTTTTTGTAAATTTGCAGCATCCCCTGTTTCTGAATTCATATGGTTAAAAGTCACAACGAGAAATCTGTCAGAGTGAAATCCACATCATAATATTCATGTTACACCTCGGATTTAAGGCTCTGATAACGATTTACTGGTAAACGAAGTTAGGCATATGCATTTGGCATATACACCGTTAGTATGTGTCAGCATATCCTTTTTTCTATTCGCCACGACAGCACCCACTAGAGAGAGGGGATCCGCCCCTAGGAACAGGAAACCTACAGAGAGATAAAAGGGGCGGCCCCCCCTCGCTCCTCAGTTGGTTTCCTGTTCCCAAGGAGGAAACCCTCAGAGAGAATCTCTGCAGCTAAGAAGAGGAAAAGCTCGCCTGGAACACAGCCTGTACGTCTCTGTTGAGCGACAGGGGCCCCAGAGCGAGCGTCAGAGACGGGTGTTCCTTTTGGTTCCCCCCTCATCTGGATACATCAGCAGCATGCCGGGATCACAACAGTCTCCCTGTTGGGAGACCGTTGGTAATCCCCGTCAGCACATCAAGTAAGTGTCGCTATGGAAAGCGCTTACCCTCCGGCCACAGTGGGGCATGAACGGCCGCGGTAGCAGGAGCTTCTCTTCCTCTGCAGCATAGAAGGAAGACGCGCGAGCGCACATGCAGGCGCTGTATGGTCGGCGTACCCGGATGTAAAGAGGAACTTCCGGGTATGCGGGGTCAGCTGAGCGTGCTGGCGTGGACGCCTTGGACAGCGGTGGAGAGGGCTAATAAAGTTGATCAGGTAAAAAAAAAAGGGGGGAGGAAAGATGGGGGCGTGTATCCCTTGTAAGAACGGCTCTATATAAGGCTGGAGACACATGGCACTGTGCGCACCATGTCGTCTCAGGAAGATATTGAGCGCCCACTGGAGGTTGTAATCCTGCCTAGTGGTGATGCTAATAAGAAAATCAGCGGACACTCAAAAATGAGTGATTCCACGGATAAATCAGGGAAAAAATCGTCCCGTTCCAAACCCCAGGCCGACCAGACAACTCTGCAGCCGGTATATATATATTTTTTTTTCCGGATAAGTGTATATATAGCTTCATATCTCTTACAGTAGTCTCCTCTGCTTGTGTCTTTTTTGTAGGCTAAGCGGACGTCAAAATCTAAACATAAGCAGTGTAAGATATGTAATGAGCCCCTACCTGACTCATATATTAAGGAGCTATGTCAACATTGCATTGATAACACTTTACAGCAGGAGAGTTCGGTCAGGATGAATGACATACGTCTCATGATCCGGGAAGAGCTTCAGTCCTTGAGGGGTAGTCCGGCGGTTAATATGGAAAGGAGAAGTAGAAGGACTCTTTCACCTATAGCCGACACATCAGCAGAAAGTGGAGAGGTGGACTCAGACATCTCTCAGAGATTGGATTCCTCGGAGGAGGAAGATTATGTCTGTTTTCCTACAGACAATGTAAATAATTTGGTTAAAGCTGTAAGAGGAACAATGGGGGTGTCAGAGTCTAAAGATCCCCAGACACCACAGGACATCATGTTCGCAGGTTTATCGCAGCGAAAGGGCCAAGTATTCCCTGTGAATCAGGCCATTAAAGACCTTGTTAAAAAAGAATGGGCTAAAGGACAGAAGGGCTTTGTACCGGTATCATGTAAGAGGCGGTACCCCTTTGATGATGAGGACTTGGCAGTTTGGTCTAAAATTCCTAAAGTGGATGCGGCTGTGGCATCAACTTCTCGCCGATCCTCCTTACCCGTAGAGGATGCGGGCTCCTTGCCTGACCCCATGGATAGAAAATCAGACGCTCTGCTTAAAAGGTCATGGGAAGCTTGTGTCACGGCATTTAAACCGGCGATCTCAGCCACGTCCACTAGTAGATCTATGCTGGTCTGGCTGGAGCAGTTGGACCAAAATATTAAGAGTGGTGTATCTAGGGAGAAACTACGTGCCTCTATTCCTTTGATTAAGGGGGCGGCAGCCTTCATTTCTGATGCCTCTATAGACTCTCTCCGCCTAGCAGCCAGAACAGCCAGCCTCACTAATACGGCACGACGCGCTTTATGGTTAAAGAATTGGAAAGGGGATGCCCAGTCCAGGGCTAAATTGTGTACTATACCCTGCCAGGGTGAGTACCTCTTTGGAACGGTCTTAGACGAAATTCTCACTAAGGCAGGTGAAAGGAAGAAGGGGTTCCCTAATCCCTTTATTCCTTCTTACAGAAGGGCGTTCAAGAAGCCACCATTCGGAAGGAAGGGAGGCTTCAAGGACAGATGGAATAACAAAGATTTCAAACAAAGAGGAAATTTGTTCAATAAGCGCCCCTTCAAGCCAGCAGATAAATTCCGCTGATTATATTTCACCGGTGGGAGGAAGACTAAAACAATTTAGTAAGCAGTGGAAAGACATAACGGTTAATCCATGGGCCATTGATTTAATATCTTCAGGCCTCACATTAGACTTTATTAAAAGGCCTCCGGACTCCTTCCTCCTTACCACCTTAAGATCCAGGCCTCAACAAGAGGCACTTGAAACCGAAGTTAAATCCCTCATACTCAAACAAGTCCTGGTAGAGGTTCCATCTTCCCAGATAGGGAGGGGATTTTACTCTCCCTTATTTCTGATTAGTAAGCCTGATGGCTCTTTCAGAACTATAATTAACTTGAGAAAACTGAACTCCTTTATAAGACCCAAAACATTTAAAATGGAATCCATACGTTCGGCCATAAAAAATCTATTTCCAAACTGTTACATGGTAGTATTGGATCTTAAAGATGCTTATTACCATATTCCTATACACCATTTACATCAGCAATTTCTTCGGGTAGCAGTTTGTATAGAAGGGCAAATTCGTCATCTACAATACCGGGCAATGCCCTTCGGTTTATCTATGGCCCCAAGGGTTTTTACTAAATTGCTAGCGGAAGTAATGTCCTTTTTACGGGTAAAAGATACCTTGGTCATTCCGTATTTGGATGACCTATTGATTGTAGGTAAGAACTCCCTACAGTGTGAGCAGAGGTTACAGGAGGTAGTGTCATCCTTACAAAACCTGGGCTGGCTGGTTAATTGGGAAAAATCTAGACTCCAGCCAGTAACGTGTCAGAAATTCCTTGGGCTCCTTCTAGATTCAGTTGACCAGATTTGCAAGCTTCCTGAGGATAAGAAAACTTCCATATTCGATAAAGTGTCCTTAGCGATCAGAAAGCGTAGTATGTCATTAAGGAATGTCATGTCACTACTAGGTTCTCTAACATCGTGCATTCCTGCGGTCCAGTGGGCGCAGTTCCATACTAGGCATCTACAAAAATTTGTATTGGATGAGGACATTAAAAATAGAGGATGTCTGGATAGAACAGTTTTCCTAACGTCAGAAGTAGTACACTCCCTTATGTGGTGGTTGAATCGAAAAAATCTTTCGAGAGGGGTTCTATGGGTAATCACCCCTTCTAGTATAGTGACCACAGACGCTAGTCCTGAAGGCTGGGGGGCACATTTTCAGGATCAGTGGGTCCAGGGTCTTTGGTCCAGTTCAGAACTTAATAATTCCTCAAATGTCAAAGAGTTGAGGGCTATATACTACTCCCTACTTCACTTTCTTCCTCAGCTCAGCGGCTCTCACACAAGAGTATTCTCCGACAACACCACTGCGGTGGCGTATCTGAACCATCAAGGAGGTACAAGGTCGGACAAACTCAGAGAAGTGGCTTCAGACATCATGGAGTTGGCCGAAGGTCATCTGCTATCCTTGTCAGCAGTGCACATCAGGGGCATAGACAATTTTCATGCCGATTTCCTCAGCCGTCACACTCTTCATCACGGAGAATGGATGCTGAACAGGAAGATTTTCAGATTAATAACAGCTCGATGGGGTGTTCCTCAAATAGACTTGTTTTCCACAAGAGCCAACCGTCAGGTCAGGAGGTTTGCCTCTCTATGCAGGGAGGACAAGCCGGACATACTCGATGCCCTCCAGGTACCATGGACATTCGACCTGGCCTATGCTTTCCCCCCATGGAATCTATTACCTATAGTAATAAGAAAAATAAGGGAGGAAGGCGCAAGAGTTCTGTTAATAGCCCCATTCTGGCCCAAAAGGCCATGGTTCTCATGGCTGAGGGCGATGTCAGTGTCAGACCCGTGGATTCTGCCTCAGTCCAAGGACTTGCTCTCTCAGGGACCATTCCTCCATCCTCAGGCAAAGGGCATGAACCTGACTGCCTGGAGTTTGAGAGGCAGTTACTAAGTATAAGGGGGTTTTCTAGTGGGTTAATTAACACTCTTATGAAGAGTAGAAAACCTTCAACTACTAGAATTTGTTAGAATTTGGAGAAAATTTCTTCAATTCCATACTGCACAACTTTCATCTGAAGTTCCTATATTTCCAGTGTTGGAATTTCTACAAAGAGGTTTGGAATTAGGACTCTCCGTAAGCACTCTGAAGGTCCAGGTTTCAGCTTTAGGAGCTCTTTTTAATTATGATGTTGCGGGTAATAGGTGGATATCCCGATTTATATCTGCCTGTGAGCGTTCAAGACCAATTAGCATACCGCAGGTTCCTCAGTGGGATTTATCCATAGTCCTGGAAGCATTGACACAGCCACCGTTTGAGCCTCTCCATACAGCCTCACTAAAAAATATTTCTTTGAAAACGGTATTGTTAGTGGCATTAGTTTCTGCTAGAAGAGTGAGTGATCTCCATGCATTATCTATAGATCCTCCCTTTTTATCTGTAACATCAGATAGGATAATTTTGAAAACAGACCCTTGTTATCTTCCTAAAGTAGCCACTACTTTTCATAGGGCCCAGGAGATCTTGTTACCTACCTTTTATGAGAACCACTCAACTCCAGAAGAAGTAAAACTTCATACTCTAGATGTAAAAAGGATTGTGCTAGCCTATTTAGAGAGAACCAGGGACTGGAGGAAGAGTAGGGCTCTCTTTGTGTCTTTCCAGGGTAAAACCAAAGGTACCAGAGTGACAAAGAACACATTATCTCGCTGGATCAGAGAGGCCATAATCTTGGCGTATAAAGCTGGAGGTAGAGATCCTCCAATGCATATAGGAGCACACTCTACAAGAGCCTTGTCGACTTCCTGGGCAGAAAGGGCGAATGTGCCAATAGACCTTATATGTAAGGCTGCAACTTGGTCTTCACCTAATACCTTCTATAAACATTATTGATTAGATCTATCTTCTGCTTCTGATCTGACTTTTGGGGTATCGGTCCTTGACTCAGTAAACCCACCCAGTCTATAGTCTCTGAAATTCTCTCTAGTGGGTGCTGTCGTGGCGAATAGAAAATACCGGATTACTCACCGGTAATGCTCTTTTATAGAACCCACGACAGCACCCTTTCACATCCCTCCCTTTTCTGTATATAGTCGCACGTGGTGCTTCTTTGGTGAGGTGTAAATATTAGAAGAAAGTAGCATAAGGTTGTAAATATGTATATATATATATATATGGATATACCTGAACCTGTTAACTAAAACCTTGCGGCGGTTCCTCCTATTCTCTGTAAAACAACTGAGGAGCGAGGGGGGGCCGCCCCTTTTATCTCTCTGTAGGTTTCCTGTTCCTAGGGGCGGATCCCCTCTCTCTAGTGGGTGCTGTCGTGGGCTCTATAAAAGAGCATTACCGGTGAGTAATCCGGTATTTTCTTGATAGATTACAATATTCAGAGCACAGGATTATAGTAAAAAAAATGTGTATGTCAACCTGTAAACCATGTCTGGTGTTGGTTACATACGTCATGGCCGAAAGTGTTGGCACCCATGAAATTATCCCAGAGAATGAAGAATTTCTCCTAGAAAATTATTGCAACTACACATTTTGTTATTCACCTTTTTATTTCATGTGTGTGTATTGGAACAACGCAAAAATAAACAGGGAAAAAAAGGCAAATATGACATCATTTCACACACAATCCCAAAAATGGGCCTGACAAAATTGTTGGCACCTTTCCAAAATTGTGGGTAAACAACTTTGTTTCACGCATGTGATGCTCGGTAACACTCACCTGTAGCAAGTAACAGGTGTGGGCTTATGAAAATCACACCTGAAACCAGATAAAAATTGAAGTTGATTCAATCTTTGCTTTGTGTGTGCCACACTAAGCATAGAGAACAGAAAGAGAAATGTCTTGAGAACTTGAGAGCCAAAATTGTTCAAAAATATCAATAACCTCAAGGTTACAAGTCCATCTCCAGAGATCTTGATGTTCCTTTGTCCACGATGCGCAACATAATCAAGGAGCCATTGCACTGTAGCTGATTTCCCTGGACGTGGACGGCAGAGCAAAATTTATAAAACTCAGATGGTCCGGATGGTGGATAAGTTGCCCCAATCAAGTTTCAAGGAAATTCAAGCTGTCCTGCAGGCTCAGGGAGCATCAGTATCAGCACAAACTTTGTCAACATTAAATGCTATGGCAGAAGGCCAGTAGGACCCCACTGCCGACACAGAGACATAAAAGGCTTGACTGCAGATTGCCAAAATATACATGAGTAAGGTAACATTTCTTGCAAAGCATTTTGTGGACAGATGAGGCCAAGATAGAACTTTTTGGTGAAGCACATCATTCTATTTACCGAAAATGGAATGAGTCCTGCAAAGAAAAGAACACAGTATCTACAGTCAAGTATGGTGGAAGTTCCAAGATGTTTTGGGGTTGTTTTGCTGCCTTTGGCATGAGGTTCTTTGACTGTGTGCAAGGCATCATGAAATTTGAAGATTACCAAAGAATTTTCGGTCGCATGTAGTGCCCAGTGTCAGAAACCTGGGTTTGCATTCTAGGATCATGGGTCTTCCAGCAGGACAATGACCCCAAACATGCTTCATGATGCACCCAGAAATGGATGGAAGCAAAGGACTGGAGAGTTCTGAAGTGGCCAGCAATGGATCCGGATCTACATCACCTTAAACACCTGTGGAGACAGTTTAAAATTGCTGTTGGGAGAAGGTGCCCTTTAAATATGAGAGACTTGAAGCAGTTTGCAAAAGAAGAGTTGTCCAAAATTCCACTTGAGAGGTGTAAGAAGCTTGTTGATGGTTATAGGCAGCGACTGATTGCAATTATTTATTCCAAAGGGTGTGTGTAACGAACAGAAATGGAGGCACAGATGTAGAAGTTCACATTCGTATTTACTGAAATTTAATGTGGAACCACTAGAACACGGTCCGTGGGGCTCCGAAGGGGCGTTACTACATGTGTCTGGGGCTCACACAGTAAGTCCCCTCAAACAGGGACAGAATGGTATGCCCGGAGGACACGGGTGCTACCTTCAGTTAGACCCCGTACTCGTGGAGCCTGTCTCAGCGGAACAGATAGACCAACAGCGTTAGTGGATGCTGCAGAGCTGACCATAAGATACCTGGTGTTCGAGTAGAAGCTGGTACCGGGAGTACTGGCGTAGACTAGAAGAGTGGCAGGCAGACTGGTGGGACTAGACGGGTCCAGCGTAGATGGTGCAGATGGAGTCCAGAATAACCGGGTAACAGATAGCAGCGGATCTGTGGAAACACAGTGTAAGCGGAGTACTTGGCAGATACTTCAGAAACAGAAGCGCACATAAACAGGAACCGGAAGTTAGCAACAGTGAATACTTGTTGCTCTGGCGCCCTCCCTAAGGTGGAGGAGCTAGAAATAGTAACCAGCCACACGCTATTGGTTAGAGGCAACTTTTGGAAAATGCACACTGTCTCTTTAAGAGACCGGGAGCGAGCGTGCGTGCGACCTAAGAACCCTACCCTACCCTAGAGGCTGCATTCAGACACCGTGGAGCCGGCACAGAGCGGGAGTCCCAACGGGGACCCCTTGGAGGTACAGGAACCGGACCGGGTGTAACAGTGTGCAACCAAATATTAAAGTGGTTGTCCACTAGTGCCGAATTGGCGAGGGCCAACACCCGGCACCCACGCCGATCAGCTGTTATTGGCAGCTGCCAGACGGAAATACTCATTTGTGGAGCTGTTCCATCTTTTGATAGTGGACGCTGCAGGGTACTACACATCCGCCTCCTATTGATTTTGAATAAGAGGGAATTTGCAGTATCAAGCCTCGGCCACTACTAGAAGACTGCCAGCTCCAAAAGGGCTGTTTCGCACATCCTGATATTTCCAGTACTGGAAAAAACTACTGGATATTTCAGTGTCCGTGTGTTTAATACGTGTGGCAACTGTGTGCCACATCAGTATCACAAGTACCATCGACTGGGAATCAGCGGTACTGTTCACATCCCCCGGCTCCAGGTGCTGAAGACAGCTCACATTGTCCCCTGTCAACTGATAACAGCGAGAGCAGATGTCGGCTGATGGGAGTATTCATCAGCTACCACCTGTGCGATTAAATAACTAAATAAAGAAAAAAAAAAGACTTGGAGTTCCCCTGTATTTTTGTTAACCAGCCAGGAAAAACTGAGAGCTTCGGGCTGCAACTTTCAGCTGTCATCTTTTTTTTAATCGGATACATTTTTACTGAGTATAACAAAGTAAAACATGTGTTACTCATGACAGAACATTTTACTCAAGTAACAGTTTTTAGTATAAATTATATCTCCCTCCCCCCTAGAGACCATAACATAAACAAACAAAGTTCCTCACATTCTATACATAATCAAGTAGCGTATAATCACCACCCCTGAACTTCTCTCATAATGTCACACCATTCCCGCTGCAGTAGTTCCAGTCAATCCATGGTTGCCATAACTTGTGGAAAAGATCCAGTTTATTTCTCTTGGTGTAAATGCTTTTTTCCAAAAGAAGTATATGATCCGTTTGTGTAATAGTCTCTTCTAGTTGGAGGTTCCTCTCTAATCCAGAATCAGCTGTCATCTTTAGCAAGGATGGTTATCAAAAGTAGAGGGGTCCCCACGCAGTATTTTTAAATTATTTAAATCATTTTAAAAAACGGAGTAGAGTCCCTCTCATTTTTTTACAACCAGCCAAGCTAAAGCAAACAGATGGGGACTGGTATTCTGAGGCTGGTAATGGGCCCCCACAGCCTAAAATTAGCAGCCCTCAGCCACCCCAGAAAAGACGCATCTATTAGATGTTCTAATGCTGACGCTTTGTCTGGCTGTTATTTGTGAGTGACCTCATCAAGGTTACCGCGGGTCACTGAGGTTGCGTTCCCAACCAGGTCTCTGAACTGTGGTGACCTCCGCACCATGAGAAAGTCTCACGGTGCAGCGCTCGGCTCAGTGAGTTCACTGCAGTCGAGGTTGAATTGCAGCCCGCAGCTGTCAGTTTTGCCTGGCAGGTTGGCAAAAACACGGGAACCCCAAGTAATTTTTTTAAAATTTATAGCGCAAGAGGAGGCTGATGAATGATCCCATCAGCCGCCGCCTGCTCTTGCGGTTATCAGTTGAATAGAACTCTCAACATTGTCCCCTGATAGCGCTGATCGCTGCGCAAGCAGGTGACAATGATGTAAGCTGTTGTCAGCACCTGACACCAGATAACCACAAACAGTACTGCTGATTCCCAGATGCCGGTACGTGTCACACTGATGACACACAGATGTCATCAGTGTGCAAATGTGCAGTATGCTTTGTGGCCCATACTGCTATGAAAAAAAGACATGTCCGCATGTTCTGTCTATGGATGCATGGTCCGTGGAAACACACTGACATGGGTGCAGACCCATTCACTTAACCCCTTCATGACCCAGCCTATTTTGACCTTAAAGACCTTGCCGTTTTTTGCAATTCTGACCAGTGTCCCTTTATGAGGTAATAACTCAGGAACGCTTCAACGGATCCTAGCAGTTCTGAGATTGTTTTTTCGTGACATATTGGGCTTCATGTTAGTGGTAAATTTAGGTCAATAAATTCTGCGTTTATTTGTGATAAAAATGGAAATTTGGCGAAAATTTTGAAAATTTCGCAATTTTCACATTTTGAATTTTTCTTCTGTTAAACCAGAGAGATATGTGACACAAAATAGTTAATAAATAACATTTCCCACATGTTTACTTTACATCAGCACAATTTTGGAAACAAAATTTTTTTTTGTTAGGAAGTTATAAGGGTTAAAATTTGACCAGCGATTTCTCATTTTTACAACGAAATTTACAAAACCATTTTTTTTAGAGACCACCTCACATTTGAAGTCAGTTTGAGGGGTCTATATGGCTGAAAATACCCAAAAGTGACACCATTCTAAAAACTGCACCCCTCAAGGTGCACAAAACCACATTCAAGAAGTTTATTAACCCTTCAGGTGCTTCACAGCAGCAGAAGCAACATGGAAGGAAAAAATGAACATTTAACTTTTTAGTCACAAAAATTATCTTTTAGCAACAATTTTTTCATTTTCACAATGGTAAAAGGAGAAACTGAACCACGAAAGTTGTTGTCCAATTTGTCCTGAGTACGCTGATACCTCATATGTGGGGGTAAACCACTGTTTGGGCGCACGGCAGGGCTTGGAAGGGAAGGAGCGCCATTTGACTTTTTGAATCAAAAATTGGCTCCACTCTTTAGCGGACACCATGTCACGTTTGGAGAGCCCCCGTGTGCCTAAAAATTGGAGCTCCCCCACAAGTGACCCCATTTTGGAAACTAGACCCCCCAAGGAACTTATCTAGATGCATAGTGAGCACTTTGAACCCCCAGGTGCTTCACAAATTGATCCGTAAAAATGAAAAAGTACTTTTTTTTCACAAAAAATTCTTTTAGCCTCAATTTTTTCATTTTCACATGGGCAACAGGATAAAATGGATCCTAAAATGTGTTGGGCAATTTCTCCTGAGTACACCAATACCTCACATGTGGGGGTAAACCACTGTTTGGGCACATGGTAAGGCTCGGAAGGGAAGGAGCGCCATTTGACTTTTTGAATGAAAAATTATTTCCATCGTTAGCGGACACCATGTCGCGTTTGGATAGCTCCTGCGTGCCTAAACATTGGCGCTCCCCCACAAGTGACCCCATTTTGGAAACTAGACCCCCCAAGGAACTTATTTAGATGCCTAGTGAGCACTTTAAACCCTCAGGTGCTTCACAAATTGATCTGTAAAAATGAAAAAGTACTTTTTTTTCACAAAAAAATTCTTTTCGCCTCAATTTTTTCATTTTCACATGGGCAGTAGGATAAAATGGATCATAAAATTTGTTGGGCAATTTCTCCCGAGTACGTCGATACCTCATATGTGGGGGTAAACCACTGTTTGGGCACTCGGCAGGGCTCGGAAGGGAAGGCGCGCCATTTGACTTTTTGAATGGAAAATTAGCTCCAATTGTTAGCAGACACCATGTCGCGTTTGGAGAGCCCCTGTGTGCCTAAACATTGGAGCAACCCCACAAGTGACCCCATTTTGGAAACTAGACCCCCCCCAAGGAACTTATCTAGATACATATGGAGCACTTTAAACCCCCAGGTGCTTCACAGAAGTTTATAACGCAGAGCCATGAAAATAAAAAATAATTTTTCTTTCCTCAAAAATGATTTTTTAGCCTGGAATTTCCTATTTTGCCAAGGATAATAGGAGAAATTGGACCCCAAATATTGTTGTACAGTTTGTCCTGAGTACGCTGATACCCCATATGTGGGGGTAAACCACTGTTTGGGCGCACGGCAGGGCTCGGAAGGGATGGCACGCCATTTGGCTTTTTAAATGGAAAATTAGCTCCAATCATTAGCAGACACCATGTCACGTTTGGAGAGCCCCTGTGTGCCTAAACATTGGAGATCCCCCAGAAATGACACCATTTTGGAAACTAGACCCCCAAAGGAACTAATCTAGATGTGTGGTGAGGACTTTGAACCCCCAAGTGCTTCACAGAAGTTTATAACGCAGAGCCATGAAAATAAAAATAAAAAATTATTTTCTCAAAAATGATCTTTTAGCCTGCAATTTTTTATTTTCCCAAGGGTAACAGGAGAAATTTGACCCCAAAAGTTGTTGTCCAGTTTCTCCTGAGTACGGTGATACCCCATATGTGGGGGTAAACTACTGTTTGGGCACATGCCGGGGCTTGGAATTGAAGTAGTGACGTTTTGAAATGCAGACTTTGATGGAATGCTCTGCGGGCGTCACGTTGCGTTTGCAGAGCCCCTGATGTGCCTAAACAGAAACCCCCCACAAGTGACCCCATTTTGGAAACTAGACCCCGAAAGGAACTAATCTAGATGTGTGGTGAGGACTTTGAACCCCCAAGTGCTTCACAGAAGTTTATAACGCAGAGCCATGAAAATAATAAATACGTTTTCTTTCCTCAAAAATAATTATTTAGCCCAGAATTTTTTAATTTTCCCAAGGGTAACAGGTGAAATTTGACCCCAATATTTGTTGTCCAGTTTCTCCTGAGTACGGTGATACCCCATATGTGGGGGTAAACTACTGTTTGGGCACATGCCGGGGCTTGGAATTGAAGTAGTGACGTTTTGAAATGCAGACTTTGATGGAATGCTCTGCGGGCGTCACGTTGCGTTTGCAGAGCCCCTGATGTGCCTAAACAGTAGAAACCCCCACAAGTGACCCCATTTTAGAAACTAGACCCCCCAAGGAACTTATCTAGATATGTGGTGAGCACTTTGAACCCCCAAGTGCTTCACAGACGTTTACAACGCAGAGCCGTGAAAATAAAAAATCATTTTTCTTTCCTCAAAAATTATGTTTTAGCAAGCATTTTTTTAGATTCACAAGGGTAACAGGAGAAATTGGACCCCAGTAATTGTTGCGCAGTTTGTCCTGAGTATGCTGGTACCCCATATGTGGGGGTAAACCACTGTTTGGGCACACGTCAGGGCTCGGAAGTGAGGGAGCACCATTTGACTTTTTGAATACGAGATTGGCTGGAATCAATGGTGGCGCCATGTTGCGTTTGGAGACCCCTGATGTGCCTCAACAGTGGTAACCCCTCAATTCTACCTCCAACACTAACCCCCCCACACCCCTAACCCTAATCCCAACTGTAGCCACAACCCTAATTCCAACCCTAACCACAACCCTAATTCCAACCCTAACCCTAAGGCTATGTGCCCACGTTGCGGATTCGTGTGAGATATTTCCGCACCATTTTTGAAAAATCCGCGGGTAAAAGGCACTGCGTTTTACCTGCGGATTTTCCGCGGATTTCCAGTGTTTTTTGTGCGGATTTCACCTGCGGATTCCTATTGAGGAACAGGTGTAAAACGCTGCGGAATCCGCACAAAGAATTGACATGCTGCGGAAAATTCAACGCAGCGTTTCCGCGCGGTATTTTCCGCACCATGGGCACAGCGGATTTGGTTTTTCATATGTTTACATGGTACTGTAAACCTGATGGAACACTGCTGCGAATCCGCAGCGGCCAATCCACTGCAGATCCGCAGCCAAATCCGCACCGTGTGCACATAGCCTAATTCTAAAGGTATGTGCACACGCTGCGGAAAGCGCTGCGGATCCGCAGCAGTTTCCCATGAGTTTACAGTTCAATGTAAACCTACGGGAAACAAAAATCGCTGTACACATGCTGCGGAAAAACTGCACGGAAACGCAGCGGTTTACATTCCGCAGCATGTCACTTCTTTGTGCGGATTCCACAGCGGTTTTACAACTGCTCCAATAGAAAATCGCAGTTGTAAAACCGCAGTGAAATGCGCAGAAAAAAACGCGGTAAATCCGCCATAAATCCGCAGCGGTTTAGCACTGCGGATTTATCAAATCCGCAGCGGAAAAATCCGCAGAGGACCAGAATACGTGTGCACATACCGAAACCCTAACCCTAGCCCTAACCCTAGCCCTAACCCTAACCCTAGCTCTAACCCTAACCCTAGCCCTAACCCTACCCCTAACCCTAACCCTATTCTAACATTAGTGGAAAAAAAAAATTTCTTTATTTTTTTATTGTCCCTACCTATGGCGGTGACAAAGGGGGGGGGTCATTTATTATTTTTTTTATTTTGATCACTGAGATAGATTATATCTCAGTGATCAAAATGCACTTTGGAACGAATCTGCCGGCCGGCAGATTCGGCGGGCGCACTGCGCATGCGCCCGCCATTTTGGAAGATGGCGGCGCCCAGGGAGAAGACGGACGGGACCCCGGCTGGATCGGTAAGTATGATGGGGTGGGGGGGAGACCACGGGGGGGGGGGGGGATCGGAGCACGGGGGGGGGGAATCGGAGCACGGGGGGGAATCGGAGCGCGGGAGGCGTGGAACGGAGCACGGGGGGCGTGGAACGGAGCACGGGGGGGCTGGAATGGAGCACGGGGGGGTGGAACGGAGCACCGGGGGGGGGTGGATCGGAGTGCAGGGGGGGTGATTGGAGCACGGGGGGGTGATTGGAGCACGGGGGGGTGATTGGAGCACGGGGGGAGCGGACAAGAGCACGGGGGGGAGCGGAGCCCTGTACTGAGGGAAGCCGGAGCAGTGTACCGGCCAGATCGGGGGGCTGGGGGGGCGATCGGAGGGGTGGGGGCACATTAGTATTTCCAGCCATGGCCGATGATATTGCAACATCGGCCATGGCTGGATCGTAATATTTCACCCGTTATAATAGGTGAAATATTACAAATCGCTCTTATTGGCTGTTGAAAGTGAAACTGCCAATCAGAGCGATCGTAGCCACGAGGGGGTGAAGCCACCCCCCCTGGGCTAAACTACCACTCCCCCTGTCCCTGCAGATCGGGTGAAATGGGAGTTAACCCTTTCACCCGATCTGCAGGGACGCGATCTTTCCATGACGCCACATAGGCGTCATGGGTCGGATTGGCACCGACTTTCATGACGCCTACGTGGCGTCATGGGTCGGGAAGGGGTTAAATGGGACTAGTGTGTAAGTGTCTACGGTACGTGTGAAAACTCACATCTACCAGAAGCACTTTCACGTGAAAGAGCCATAAGTGTCATGAGTTTACAGCAGCACAGAGGAGCCAGAAGACCGCGGTGTCTAATTTCTCCTATCCCTGACTGATTAGAAGCACTTCCCCTTCATATGAAATGGTACAGGTTTCTTTAAGCCCTACAGGGGTTAATCTGCTCAGTTGAGAGCTCCTGTAAGCTTTCCTGCATTAAGGCTCAGCTGTTCACTGTTAGCCACTCCCATTTCCTATATAATCTGGGCCCTGGCTAGCACTCATTGTCAGAGATAGCTTATGCTGCATGGCTGGAGGTTGTTGTTGATTGTTATTTGAGAAGGTGTTTGGTGGATATCTGTGACTTCATAGGTTTTGAGTGGTTGATAATTCCCCTTCTCCTACTTTGGTTTAACCCCATCCTCCACTCCCCGGTGCATCCCTCTGTTGTTTGTGATTATATTTGTATGATTGATATTTTTCATTATCCCTGTTCATATTACCTTGTTAGTCTGGTTGATGTATTTCTGTACACTACTACTCCCTTCTTCCCTTGGTGGTGTAAGGGTACAGACTGAGGGCAGATTCAGGAGCTAAGGCACGGTAAGTGGCCCTGACGTCTTCACCATCAGAAGTAATCCGGGGAATATGGCTAGCTTGGACGCCCTAGCGATAGGGACTGGGAAGGAGCCCCTGGTCCCGGGACGCCCGACAACAGAGTCGTGACACTGAGTACTTGCTGCGGCCGCCAACATCAATAACTGCTGATCGACGGAGCTGCTGTGTGTCAGACCCTGACCAGTCAAACATTGATGACCTATCTTTAAGGGAACCTGTCACCCCCAAAATCGAAGATGAGGTAAGCCCACTGGCATCAGGGGCTTATCTACAGCATTCTGTAATGCTGTAGATAAGCCCCCGATGTATCCTGAAAGATGAGAAAAAGAGGTTAGATTATACTCACCCAGGGGCGGTCCCGCTGCTGTCCGTTCCGATGGACGTCGCGGTCCGGGGCCTCCCATCTTCTTACGATGATGTCCTCTTGTCTTCATGCTGTGGCTCCGACGCAGGCGTATTTTGTCTGCCCTGTTGAAGGCAGAGCAAAGTACTGCAGTGCGCAGGCGTCGGGCCTCTCTGACATTTCCCGGCACCTGCGCACTGCAGTACTTTGCCGTACTTTGAGTATAATCTAACCTCTTTTTCTCATCTTTCAGGATAAATCGGGGGCTTATCTACCCCATTACCCAATGCTGTAGATAAGCCCCTGATGCCGGTGGGCTTAGCTCACCTTCGATTTTGGGGGTGACAGGTTCCCTTTAAGGCTAGGTCATCAATGAAAAAGTAGTGGACAACCTCTTTAAATTGAAGGAGTTATCAATTTTGTCCGGCCCATTTTTGCGTGAAATGCCCAATTTGCTTTTTTTTCTGCTGTTTTTTTTTGTATTGTGTATAATAAAACGTGTATGACAAACCTGCACCATGTCTCCCTGCTTGATGTCACTATTACGTCAGATGTACGGTCTCCACACTTGCACCAGCATGATGTTCCGCACCCCCTGGGGACACGGAATGTCAGCTGGCCACAGATTAAACATTCACCCCTTGTCCACATGGGCCCAGGCAGTCATGGGCTGTGAGAAGATGTGGTCTGCGCAGTTGTTGACGTGGCACCACACTCGCTCACAACCCTGACAGGCTGAGAGACCCTTTTCACTAGCACCAGTGAAACAGTGCCTGGTAGGACTTCCATCAGTTCCTTGTGAGATATAAGCCCGGTCCATTAACAGGATAGTAACACCACTGCCTTCAACCCTGCATGGCTTCCAATCTCCCACCAGGCAGGGACACCGACTTACCACCCCTGGCTGTGCTGTCCTCTGCTTGCAGTGCATCTTTTCTGGCAGCATGTTTAGGGTATTTAAGATCTAAGGGGTGCTCACTGAAATGAGGATTTGGTGCTCTGAAGAAAAAAATCCAAATATTCAGAATATGAGCATGTTTAAGGTGCATGAATGGGAACTTCCTGGTCTTTAAACGGCCAATGCATGCTTGCCTAATGTTTCCTCAGCCAATTGTTGGGAGGCAATTTGTATTTAAGGCATCTCCACATGTTGTGACATGCCTCTGAGCCACATTCTCCTTTAGTGTTGATGCAACTACTAAGTTGCCAGGTCCTGACCTGTTTCTGTCTCTGAACTCTGAACCTTGTTCCCCTGGGGCTGTATGCCCAGGCCTGAACCTGTATTCTTGGGGCTGTATGCCCAGGCCTGAACCTGTTTCCCTGGGGCTGTATGCCCAGGCCTGCACCTGTTTCCCTGGGGCTGTATGCCCAGGCCTGCACCTGTTTCCCTGGGGCTGTATGCCCAGGCCTGCACCAGTTTCCCTGGGGCTGTGTGCCCAGGCCTGCACCTGTTTCCCTGGGGCTGTATGCCCAGGCCTGAACCTGTTTCCCTGGGGCTGTATGCCCAGGCTTGTACCTATGTCTGATCTAGTCTGAATTAGGATATATGCCTGAACCTGTTTGTATCTAAATCTGCACTTATCTCTAAAATTGCAATGTCTGAACCAGTCCCTATCTCCTAGCTTGTGTCTGAATTAGTGCCTATCTCTAATCTGTTGTCACTGTGCAACTTTTTTGATCTGTTAGTACACTTGCTACTTCATTGTAAGTATCCAGTGTGAATCTGGCCCTGTCCGTACATCTGCGGTTCCCTGTCTGTCTGCACCTGCAGACTGGAACCTTTCATGTTAGTGACCCAGATCTTCCTGAAGCTGTTCCTGTTCGTCCAGTCTGAACTGGTTCCTACCCCTGCCTGTATATCAGCCGTGCTCGCCATTACCTGTCTGTATATAAGCTGTGTCTAAGCTGTGCCCGCCTGCTCCGACCTGCCTGTATACCAGCTGTGTCTACTTGTCTCCGCCTGCCTGTGCATTACCCGTACCCTCCAGCACCTGTCTGTCAATCAGCTATAGCAGACAGTATACCTACAGCACCTGCCATTACAGTGTCCTTTGGTGGTCAGCTGCCGAGCGTCCGAGGTCTGTCCTGGAGTAGCACCTGGCATCCATCTGGAGCCAAGTCTAATCCATCAGACTCTAGCAAAATCGGGTTTTTGCTTAGCCATTCCCCTCCTGACTCTATTCAGTCCACGGCCTAGTGGGTCCACAAGCCACGTGCGCTTCCTGCGCACATAACAGGGACTCTTATCAGGCCAGAAACCAGCCCAGTAGCATGGGAAGTTAACCTGAGAACACAGATGTGTGGATCGAGATAAAGGAGCAACCAAGGTTAAAATATATTTAATAGCCTTAAGGGCACGCTAGACAAAATACTATATACTCAATGGTTATACATAGACAATGGTCAGATATGCAAATACAAATAGCGGTACTACAAAGTATGCAGAAGATAAGTCAGTTACCAGTCAGATGAAAGGCCTGGCATGTGGAGGATTGGCTGCCACATTCAAGCTGTACAGAGTAAAAAGGCTGCGGGTTATGCGGTAATATAGTCAAGTAACAGACTACTGCTTATATAGGGGTTTTATTCAATGACTACCCCGTTTGTTTATGTGCATTCCATAGGTTTTTAGTGTTGGTTGTCCTATGCACCTTGCACTTTTTGTTAGTTTGTTGCTTTGAGAGTTACATTTAAAAAAAAAACTTTAAAGGTTATATTTTAAATACAAAACGCTAAATACTGCTTCACATCTATGTTGCATAGAGTCACCCAACTTCTGGCTCCTGTCAACTGTTACTTCAGTCCAGGACACTTTGACTACATCCCACAATTTTTTGGCATTTGTTGGCTTTGCCTCAGAAACGGCATTTTTGATGTCACCGACAAGTGTTCTATCGGATTAAGGTCCGGAGATTGGGCTGCCCACTCCATAACCTCAATTTTGTTGGACTGGAACCAAGATTTTGCTTGTTTACTGGTGTGTTTAGCGTTGTTGTCTTGTTGAACCACCCATTTCAAGGGCATATCCTCTTCAGCGTAAAGCAACATTACCTCTGCAAGTATTTTAATATATGCAAACTGGTCCATGATCCCTGGTATACAGTACATAGGTCCGGCACCATAGTAAGAGAATCATGCCCATATCATGATGTGTGCACCTCCATGCTTCACTGTCTTCAGTTTACAGTTGCTTGAATGCAGAGTTTGAGGGTCATCTGACAAACTGCGGCCCATGGAACCAAAAAGAACAATTTTACTTTCATGAGTCCTCAAAATGTTTCTCCATTTCACTTTAGGCCAGTTGATGCGTTCTTTGGCAAATTGTCTCCGGTTCAGTACATGTCTTTTTTTTTTTTTTTTAACAGTGGGACTTTGCGGGGACTTCTTGCTAAGAGATTAGCTTCACACAGGTGTCATCTATCTGTCACAGAACTCACAGGTAACTTGAGACTGTCTTTGATCATCCTGGAGCTGATCATTGGCTGAGCCTTTGTCATTCTGGCTATTCTTCCATCCATTCAAATGATAGTCTTCCATTTTCTTCCATGTCTCTCTGGTTTGGCTTTCCGTTTTAAAGCATGGTAAATCTAATTAGCTGAACAGCCTATCATTGTCTACACTTCTTTATAAGTTATACCCTATCCATTCAACTTTTTAACCAAAGTACGCTGTTCTTCTGACCAATGTCTCGAATGACCCATAATTCTCAGGCTTTCAAGGAGAAATGCATCTACATGTCCTGGCTTCACCCTTAAATATGGGCCAGCTGATTCACACTTGTTCCTTCACAGAATAATTGACCTCAGTCAGGCCGGTTTCACATTAGCGTTTCTGTGTGCAGCGTATGATCTGCAGAGATCCGCATGTGTTAGGCCGGCCTCACACTAGCGAGTTTTACGGACGTAAGAGCGCAGAAAATACGTTCGTAAAACTCGCAAAACAAACGGCACAATTATTCTCTATGCCCATGCTCCTATCTGCCGTATTTTACTGATCAGTATTATATGGCTTTCTACGGCCGTAGAAAATCGCAGCATGCTGCGTTTGTCACCGTATTGCGCAAAAAAAACGCCAATGAAAGTCTATGGAAGCCAGAAAAATACGGATTACACACGGACCAGCAGTGTGACTTGCGAGAAATACGCAGCGGTGTTAGAGAGAAAAGCCGGCAATTCAGTGCGGTGTACAGTAAAATCACACTGACAGCTTACAATAGAATAGGTAGAATAAATGTGTACACATAGAATAGATATATATATATATATATATATATCTATCTATTCTATGTCAGTGAGACACATATATGTATAATATATTATTATTTCATACAGCGCTAGATAGCTTTAAAGCCGGTAATTCAATTTCCGGCTTTTGCTATCTTCTTCCTAAAACCCGACATGATATGAGACCTGGTTTACATACAGTAAACCATCTCATATCACCTTTTTTTTGCATATTCCACACTACTAATGTTAGTAGTGTGTATGTGCAAAATTTGGGCGCTCTAGCTATTAAATTAAAGGGTTAAATGGCGGAAAAAATTGGCGTGGGCTCCCGCGCAATTTTCTCCGCCAGAGTAGTAAAGCCAGTAACTGAGGGCAGATATTAATAGCCTGGAGAGGGTCCACGGTTATTGGCACCCCCCTGGCTAAAAACATCTGCCCCCAGCCACCCCAGAAAAGGCACATCTGGAAGATGCGCCTATTCTGGCACTTGGCCACTCTCTTCCCATTCCCGTGTAGCGGTGGGATATGGGGTAATGAAGGGTTAATGCCACCTTGCTATTGTAAGGTGACATTAAGCGAAATTAATAATGGAGAGGCGTCAATTATGACACCTATCCATTATTAATCCAATAGTAGTAAAGGGTTAAAAAATACACAAACACATTATTAAAAATTATTTTAATGAAATAAAAACAAACGTTGTTGTAGTAATTTATTCTACGCTCAATCCAATCACTGAAGACCCTCGATCTGTAACAAAAAAAAACAAAAAACAACAATATCCATACCTTCCGAAGATCTGTAACGTCCAACGATATAAATCCATCTGAAGGGGTTAAAATATTTTGCAGCAAGGAGCTCTGCTAATGCAGCGCTGCTCCTTGCTGCAAAACCCCGGGGAATGAAGGTAAAGTAGGTCAATTACCTATATTTACCTTCATTTGCGGTGAGGCGCCCTCTGCTGGTTGTTCCTAGATCGTGGGAACTTTCCTAGAAAGCTCCCAGGCTCGAGTTCATATGAGGACAACCAGCAGAGGGCGCCTCTTATGAACTCGAGCCTGGCAGCTTTCTAGGAAAGTTCCCACGATCTAGGAACAACCAGCAGAGGGCGCCTCACCGCAAATGAAGGTAAATATAGGTCATTGACCTACTTTACCTTCATTCCCCGGGGTTTTGCAGCAAGGAGCAGCAGAGCTCCTTGCTGCAAAATATTTTAACCCCTTCAGATGGATTTACATCGTTGGACGTTACAGATCTTCGGAAGGTATGGATATTGTTGGGTTTTGTTTTTGTTTTACAGATCGAGGGTCTTCAGTGATTGGATTGAGCGTAGAATAAATTATGACAACAACCTTTGTTTTTATTTCATTAAAATATTTTTTAATAATGTGTTTGTGTATTTTTTAACCCTTTACTACTATTGGATTAATAATGGATAGGTGTCATAATTGACGCCTCTCCATTATTAATTTGGCTTAATGTCACCTTACAATAGCAAGGTGGCATTAACCCTTCATTACCCCATATCCCACCGCTACACGGGAATGTGTTGTGAATTCTGTGGTCAAGCTCCCTCCTGTGGTCATAAGTGGTACTTCGGCTGGTTCTGTCTATGAGCTTCCTCTGGTGGATGTGAGTGGGGCTGCGGCTTCTGAGTTTCCTTCCTCAGGTGACGAGGTTAAGTCGTTAGGTGCTGCTCTATTTAACTCCACCTAGTTCTTTGTTCCTGGCCTCCAGTCAATGTTCCAGTATTGGTCTTGCTCTCTCCTGGATCGTTCTTGTGGCCTGTCTGCCCTGCATAAGCTAAGTTTTGCTTGTGTTACTTTTGTTTGCTATATTTTCTGTCCAGCTTGCTATATTGGTTTTTCTTGCTTGCTGGAAGCTCTGAGACGCAGAGGGAGCACCTCCGTACCGTTAGTCGGTGCGGAGGGTCTTTTTGCGCCCTCTGCGTGGTTGTAGGTTTTTGTGCTGACCGCAAAGCTATCTTTCCTATCCTCGGTCTATTCAGTAAGTCGGGCCTCACTTTGCTAAAATCTATTTCATCTCTATGTTTGTATTTTCATCTTACTCAGTCATTATACAGTTAGGGCCAGAAATATTTGGACAGTGACACAAGTTTTGTTATTTTAGCTGTTTACAAAAACATGTTCAGAAATACAATTATATATATAATATGGGCTGAAAGTGCACACTCCCAGCTGCAATATGATAGTTTCCACATCCAAATCGGAGAAAGGGTTTAGGAATCATAGCTCTGTAATGCATAGCGTCCTCTTTTTCAAGGGACCAAAAGTAATTGGACAATGGACTCTAAGGGCTGCAATTAACTCTGAAGGCGTCTCCCTCGTTAACCTGTAATCAATGAAGTAGTTAAAAGGTCAGGGGTGGATTCCAGGTGTGTGGTTTTGCATTTGGAAGCTGTTGCTGTGAGCAGACAACATGCGGTCAAAGGAACTCTCAATTGAGGTGAAGCAGAACATCCTGAGGCTGAAAAAAAAGAAAAAATCCATCAGAGAGATAGCAGACATGCTTGGAGTAGCAAAATCAACAGTTGGGTACATTCTGAGAAAAAAGGAATTGACTGGTGAGCTTGGGAACTCAAAAAGGCCTGGGCGTCCACGGATGACAACAGTGGTGGATGATCGCCGCATACTTAATTTGGAGAAGAAGAACCCTTTCACAACATCAACTGAAGTCCAGAACACTCTCAGTGAAGTAGGTGTATCTGTCTCTAAGTCAACAGTAAAGAGAAGACTCCATGACAGTAAATACAAAGGGTTCACATCTAGATGCAAACCATTCATCAATACCAAAAATAGACAGGCCAGAGTTAAATTTGCAGAAAAACACCTCAAGAAGCCAGCTCAGTTCTGGAAAAGTATTCTATGGACAGATGAGACAAAGATCAACCTGTACCAGAATGATGGGAAGAAAAAAGTTTGGAGAAGAAAGGGAACGGCACATGATCCAAGGCACACCACATCCTCTGTAAAACATGGTGGAGGCAACGTGATGGCATGGGCATGCATGGCTTTCAATGGCACTGGGTCACTTGTGTTTATTGATGACATAAGAGCAGACAAGAGTAGCCGGATGAATTCTGAAGTGTACCGGGATATACTTTCAGCCCAGATTCAGCCAAATGCTGCAAAGTTGATTGGACGGCGCTTCATAGTACAGATGGACAATGACCCCAAGCATACAGCCAAAGCTACCCAGGAGTTCATGATTGCCAAAAAGTGGAACATTCTGCAATGGCCAAGTCAATCTCCAGATCTAAACCCAATTGAGCATGCATTTCACTTGCTGAAATCCAGACTTAAGACGGAAAGACCCACAAACAAGCAAGACCTGAAGGCTGCGGCTGTAAAGGCCTGGCAAAGCATTAAGAAGGAGGAAACCCAGCATTTGGTGATGTCCATTGGTTCCAGACTTAAGGCAGTGATTGCCTCCAAAGGATTTGCAACAAAATATTGAAAATAAAAATATTTTGTTTGGGTTATGTTTATTTGTCCAATTACTTTTGACCTCCTAAAATGTGGAGTGTTTGTAAAGAAATGTGTACAATTCCTACATTTTCTATCAGATATTTTTGTTCAACCCTTCAAATTAAACGTTACAATCTGCACTTGAATTCTGTTGTAGAGGTTTCATTTCAAATCCAATGTGGTGGCATGCAGAGCCCAACTCGCGAAAATTGTGTCACTGTCCAAATATTTCTGGCCCTAACTGTATGTGGGGGGCTGCCTTTTCTTTTGGGGAATTTCTCTGAGGCAAGGTAGGCTTGTTTTTCTATCTTCAGGGCTAGCTAGTTTCTCAGGCTGTGCCCGAGGCGCCTAGGTCTGGTCAGGAGCGCTCCACGGCTACCTCTAGTGTGGTATGATAGGATTAGGGATTGCGGTCAGCAGAGTTCCCACGTCTCAGAGCTCGTCCTATGTTATTAGTAACTATCAGGTCACTTGTGTGCTCTTAACCACTAGGTCCATCGTGGTTCTGAATCACCAGTTCATAACAGTACTGGAGGCCCAAAGTACTAATGCTTCTCAATAGAGGGAAAAGAGAAGTTCTGAGACCATTTTTTTTTCTCTGTACTGTGTTTTGTCTTTCTTTTCCCCTAGACATTTGGGTGGTTCAGGACACAGGTGTAGTGATGGACATTAAAGGTCTGTCTTCTTGTGTGGATCATCTCACTGCAAGAGTACAAAATATTCAAGACTTTGTGGTTCAGAATTCTATTTGTTTTCTGGAGATAGAGCTAAGTTTCTGAGTTTTAAAAATAATTGTAAACTGTTTCTGGCTTTGAAACTGGTGACCCAGTTCAACAAGTTAAGATCATTATTTCTTTATTACGTGGCGACCCTCAAGACTGGGCATTTTCCCTTGCGCCAGGAGATCCTGCATTATGTAATATTGATGCGTTTTTTCTGGCGCTCGGATTGCTTTATGATGAACCTAATTCAGTGGATCAGGCAGAGAAAAAATTTGCTGGCTCTGTGTCAGGGTCAGGATGAGGTCGAGATATATTGTCAGAAGTTTAGGAAGTGGTCTGTGCTCACTCAATGGAATGAATGTGCGCTGGCAGCAATTTTCAGAAAGGGTCTCTCTGAAGCCCTTAAGGATGTCATGGTGGGATTTCCTATGCCTGCTGGTCTGAATGAGTCTATGTCTTTGGCCACTCAGATCGGTCGACGCTTGCGTGAGCGTAAAACTGTGCACCATTTGGCGGTATTATCTGAGCATAAACCTGAGCCTATGCAGTGCGATAGGACTTTGACCAGAGCTGAACGGCAAGAACACAGACGTCAGAATGGGCTGTGTTTCTACTGTGGTGATTCCACTCATGCTATCTCCGATTGTCCTAAGCGCACTAAGCGGTTTGCTAGGTCTGCCACCATTGGTACGGTACAGTCGAAATTTCTTTTGTCCGTTACTTTGATCTGCTCTTTGTCATCCTATTCTGTCATGGCATTTGTGGATTCAGGCGCTGCCCTGAATTTGATGGACTTGGTGTTTGCTAGGCGCTGTGGGTTTTTCTTGGAGCCCTTGCAGTATCCTATTCCATTGAGAGGAATTGATGCTATGCCTTTGGCCAAGAATAAGCCTCAGTACTGGACCCAGCTGACCATGTGCATGGCTCCTGCGCATCAGGAGGATATTCGCTTTTTGGTGTTGCATAATCTGCATGATGTGGTCGTGTTGGGGTTGCCATGGCTACAAGTCCATAACCCAGTATTGGATGGAAATCAATGTCTGTGTCCAGCTGGGGTTGTCAGGGGGTACATGGTGATGTTCCATTTCTGTCTATTTCATCATCCACCCCTTCTGAGGTCCCAGAGTTCTTGTCGGATTACCGGGATGTATTTGATGAGCCCAAGTCCAGTGCCCTACCTCCGCATAGGGATTGCGATTGTGCTATCGATTTGATTCCTGGTAGTAAGTTTCCTAAAGGTCGACTGTTTAATTTGTCTGTACCTGAGCACGCCGCTATGCGGAGTTACGTAAAGGAATCCTTGGAGAAGGGTCATATTCACCCGTCGTCGTCACCATTGGGAGCAGGGTTCTTTTTTGTGGCCAAGAAGGATGGTTCGCTGAGACCTTGTATTGATTATCGCCTTCTAAATAAAATCACAGTCAAATTTCAGTACCCCTTGCCGCTGCTGTCTGATTTGTTTGCTCGGATTAAGGGGGCTAGTTGGTTCACCAAGATAGATCTTCGTGGTGCGTATAATCTTGTGCGTATTAAACAGGGCGATGAATGGAAAACCGCATTTAATACGCCCGAGGGCCATTTTGAGTACCTGGTTATGCCATTCGGGCTTTCTAATGCTCCATCAGTGTTTCAGTCCTTTATGCATGACATCTTCCGAGAGTACCTGGATAAATTCCTGATTGTATACTTGGATGATATTTTGGTCTTCTCGGATGATTGGGAGTCTCACGTGAAGCAGGTCAGAATGGTGTTCCAGGTCCTGCGTGCGAATTCTTTGTTTGTGAAGGGGTCAAAGTGTCTCTTTGGTGTTCAGAAGGTTTCATTTTTGGGTTTCATTTTTTCCCCTTCTACTATCGAGATGGACCCTGTTAAAGTTCAGGCCATTTATGAGTGGACTCAGCCAACATCTCTGAAGAGTCTGCAAAAGTTCCTGGGCTTTGCTAATTTTTATCGTCGCTTCTTCAATAATTTTTCTAGTATTGCTAAACCGTTGACTGATTTAACCAAGAAGGGTGCAGATGTGGTCAATTGGTCTTCTGCTGCTGTGGAAGCTTTTCAAGAGTTGAAGCGTCGTTTTTCTTCTACCCCTGTGTTGTGCCAACCAGATGTTTCGCTTCCGTTCCAGGTCGAGGTTGATGCTTCTGAGATTGGAGCAGGGGCTGTTTTGTCGCAAAGAAGTTCTGATGGCTCGGTGATGAAACCATGCGCCTTCTTTTCCAGGAAGTTTTCGCCTGCTGAGCGTAATTATGATGTTGGCAATCGAGAGTTGCTGGCCATGAAGTGGGCATTCGAGGAGTGGCGTCATTGGCTTGAAGGAGCTAAGCATCGCGTGGTGGTCTTGACTGATCACAAGAACTTGACTTATCTCGAGTCTGCCAAACGGTTGAATCCTAGACAGGCTCGTTGGTCGCTGTTTTTCTCCCGTTTTGACTTTGTGGTTTCGTACCTTCCGGGCTCTAAAAATGTGAAGGCGGATGCTCTGTCTAGGAGTTTTGTGCCCAACTCTCCGGGTTTGCCTGAGCCGGCGGGTATTCTCAAAGAGGGGGTAATTTTGTCTGCCATCTCCCCTGATTTGCGGCGGGTGCTGCAAAAATTTCAGGCTAATAGACCTGACCGTTGCCCAGCGGAGAAACTGTTTGTCCATGATAGATGGACGAGTAGAGTTATCTCTGAGATTCATTGTTCGGTGTTGGCTGGTCATCCTGGAATCTTTGGTACCAGAGATTTGGTGGCTAGATCCTTTTGGTGGCCGTCTCTGTCGTGGGATGTGCGTTCGTTTGTGCAGTCCTGTGGGATTTGTGCATGGGCTAAGCCCTGCTGTTCTCGTGCCAGTGGGTTGCTTTTGCCCTTGCCAGTCCCGAAGAGGCCTTGGACACATATCTCTATGGATTTTATTTCGGATCTCCCTGTCTCTCAAAAAATGTCGGTCATTTGCGTGGTTTGTGATCGCTTTTCTAAGATGGTCCATTTGGTACCCTTGTCTAATTTGCCTTCCTCCTCTGATTTGGTGCCATTGTTCTTCCAGCATGTGGTTCGTTTACATGGCATTCCGGAGAACATCGTTTCTGACAGAGGTTCCCAGTTTGTTTTGAGGTTTTGGCGAGCCTTTTGTGCTAGGATGGGCATTGATTTGTCTTTTTCCTCGGCTTTCCATCCTCAGACAAATGGCCAAACTGAACGAACCAATCAGACCTTGGAAACATATCTGAGATGTTTTGTTTCTGCTGATCAGGATGATTGGGTGTCCTTTTTGCCTTTGGCTGAGTTCGCCCTTAATAATCGGGCCAGCTCGGCTACTTTGGTTTCGCCGTTTTTCTGCAATTCTGGTTTCCATCCTCGTTTCTCTTCAGGGCAGGTTGAGTCTTCTGACTGTCCTGGTGTGGATACTGTGGTGGATAGGTTGCAGCAGATTTGGACTCATGTAGTGGACAATTTGACATTGTCTCAGGAGAAGGCTCAACGTTTCGCTAACCGCAGGCGCTGTGTGGGTCCCCGACTTCGTGTTGGGGATTTGGTTTGGTTGTCATCTCGTTATATTCCTATGAAAGTTTCCTTTCCTAAGTTTAAGCCTCGTTTCATTGGTCCGTATAGGATTTCTGAGGTTCTTAATCCTGTGTCTTTTCGTTTGACCCTTCCAGCCTCTTTTTCCATCCATAACGTATTCCATAGGTCATTTTTGCGGAGATACGTGGCACCTGTGGTTCCATCCGTTGATCCTCCTGCCCCGGTTTTGGTTGAGGGGGTGTTGGAGTATATAGTGGAGAAGATTTTGGATTCTCGTATTTCGAGACGGAAACTCCAGTACCTGGTTAAGTGGAAGGGTTATGGTCAGGAAGATAATTCCTGGGTCTTTGCCTCTGATGTTCATGCTGCCGATCTGGTTCGTGCCTTTCATTTGGCTCATCCTGGTCGGCCTGGGGGCTCTGGTGAGGGTTCGGTGACCCCTCCTCAAGGGGGGGTACTATTGTGAATTCTGTGGTCAAGCTCCCTCCTGTGGTCATGAGTGGTACTTCGGCTGGTTCTGTCTTAGCTTCCTCTGGTGGATGTGAGTGGGGCTGCGGCTTCTGAGTTTCCTTCCTCAGGTGACGAGGTTAAGTCGTTAGGTGCTGCTCTATTTAACTCCACCTAGTTCTTTGTTCCTGGCCTCCAGTCAATGTTCCAGTATTGGTCTTGCTCTCTCCTGGATCGTTCTTGTGGCCTGTCTGCCCTGCATAAGCTAAGTTTTGCTTGTGTTACTTTTGTTTGCTATATTTTCTGTCCAGCTTGCTATATTGGTTTTTCTTGCTTGTTGGAAGCTCTGAGACGCAGAGGGAGCACCTCCGTACCGTTAGTCGGTGCGGAGGGTCTTTTTGCGCCCTCTGCGTGGTTGTTTGTAGGTTTTTGTGCTGACCGCAAAGCTATCTTTCCTATCCTCGGTTTATTCAGTAAGTCGGGCCTCACTTTGCTAAAATCTATTTCATCTGTATGTTTGTATTTTCATCTTACTCACAGTCATTATATGTGGGGGGCTGCCTTTTTTCTTTTGGGGAATTTCTCTGAGGCAAGGTAGGCTTGTTTTTCTATCTTCAGGGCTAGCTAGTTTCTCAGGCTGTGCCCGAGGCGCCTAGGTCTGGTCAGGAGCGCTCCACGGCTACCTCTAGTGCGGTATGATAGGATTAGGGATTGCGGTCAGCAGAGTTCCCACGTCTCAGAGCTCGTCCTATGTTATTAATAACTATCAGGTCACTTGTGTGCTCTTAACCACTAGGTCCATCGTGGTTCTGAATCACCAGTTCATAACAGGAATGGGAAGAGAGTGGCCAAGTGCCAGAATAGGCGCATCTTGCAGATGAGCCTTTTCTGGGGTGGCTGGGGGCAGATGTTTTTAGCCAGCGGGGGGCCAATAACCGTGGACCCTCTCCAGGCTATTAATATCTGCCCTCAGTCACTGGCTTTACTACTCTGGCGGAGAAAATTGCGCGGGAGCCCACGCAAATTTTTTCCGCCATTTAACCCTTTAATTTAATAGCTAGAACGGCCAAATTTTGAATATACACACTAACATTAGTAGTGTGGAATATGCAAAAAAAAAAAGGTGATATGAGATGGTTTAGGCCATGTTCACACAATCCTTTTTTTAATGCGGAACCGCCGCGATTTTGCCGCTGCGGGTCCGCAGCTGTTTTCCATGCAGGGTACATTACAATGTACCCTATGGAAAACAGGAACTGCTGTGCCCACATTGCGGAAAATCCCGAAAAAAGCCGCGCTGAATAGCTGCGGTAAAAAAGAAGTACCATGTCACTTCTTTTTGCGGAACTGCAGCGGTTCTGCACCCATTGACCTCCATTGTGAGGTCAAACCCGCAGTAAAACCCGCAGATCAAAAATATATCTGCGGGTTTTCTGCGGTTTGTGGTGCAGAACCGCTGCAGCAGGAAGTGCGTGGGCGGAGTGTGGCTGTCCCCCCGTGCCCCAATCCCACCCCCCTCCATGCTCCGATGCCACCCCCCCGTGCCCTAATCTCCCCCCCTTATACTTACCGGGCCTCCCGGTGTCCGTCCGGCCGTCTTCTCCCTGGGCGCCGCCATCTTCCAAAATGGCGCGCGCATGCGCAGTGCGCCCGCCGAATCTGCCGGCCGGCAGATTCGTTCCAGGCACATTTTGATCACTGTGATAACCTCACAGTGATCAAAATAAAAAAAAAAGGTAAATGCCCCCCCCCCCTTTATCACCCCCATAGGTAGTAACAATAATAAAATAAAGAATTTTTTTTTTCCCCCACTACAGTTAGAACTAGGGGTAGGGGTAGGGGTAGGGTTAGGGTATTTTCAGCCATTTTAACCCTAAAAAAACTTCCTAGAAAACACACAGACTCTGCAGAGAAAACTGCATAAAAAACTGCACTAAAAACCGCATCAAAAAACGCACCAAAAAGCACCAAAAAACGCACCTGCATTTTCTGCCAAGAGCTGCGGTTTATAGTGCAGAAAAAACAGCAGGGAAATCAGGAACGTGTGAACATGGCCTTACTGTATGTAAACCAGGTCTCATATCATGTCGGGTTTTAGGAAGGAGATAGCAAAAGCCGGCAATTGAATTACCGGCTGTAAAGCTATCTAGCGCTGTATGAAGGAAGAATATATATACATCTATGTGTCTACTGACTATATATATATATATAGTCCACTCCCGTCTTACCCGCTATCTCTCAGATAACTCTCTTCTCGACCCTCTTCAATCTGGCTTCCGCTCTTTACACTCTACTGAAACTGCCCTCATTAAAGTCTCTAATGACCTACTAACAGCTAAATCTAATGGTCACTACTCCATGCTAATTCTCTTGGATCTCTCTGCAGCATTCGACACTGTGGATCATCAGCTCCTCCTCACTATGCTCCGCTCCATCGGCCTCAAGGACACCGTTCTCTCCTGGTTCTCCTCCTATCTCTCTGACCGATCCTTCACTGTATGTTTTGCTGGTTCCTCCTCCTCTCACCTTCCCCTTACTGTTGGGGTTCCTCAAGGATCAGTCCTAGGCCCCCTACTCTTCTCGTTGTATACTGCCCCTATTGGACAATCAGTAGATTTGGTTTCCAGTATCATCTCTATGCTGACGACACCCAATTATACACTTCTGCTCCCGATATCACACCGACCTTTTTAGAAAACACCAGTGATTGTCTTACCGCTGTCTCTAACATCATGTCCTCCCTCTATCTGAAACTAAACCTGTCAAAAACTGAACTCCTCGTGTTCTCTCCCTCTACTAACCTACCTTTGCCTGACATTGCCATCTCCGTGTGCAGTTCCACCATTACTCCAAAGCAACATGCCCGCTGCCTTGGGGTCATCCTTGATTCTGACCTTTCATTCACCCCCTACATCCGATCACTGGCTCGCTCTTCTTACCTGCATCTCAAAAACATTTCTAGAATTCGCCCTTTTCTTAATTTCGACTCTGCAAAAACTCTGACTGTTTCACTTATTCATTCTCGTCTGGACTATTGTAACTCTCTACTAATCGGTCTCCCTCTTGCAAAACTCTCCCCGCTCCAATCTGTCCTGAATGCTGCAGCCAGGATCATATTCCTCACCAACCGTTACACCGATGCCTCTACCCTGTGCCAGTCATTACACTGGCAACCCATCCACTCCAGAATCCAGTACAAAACTACTACCCTCATCCACAAAGCACTCCATGGCTCAGCACCACCCTACATCTCCTCCCTGGTATCAGTCTACCACCCTACCCGTGCCCTCCGCTCCGCTAATGACCTCAGGTTAGCATCCTCAATAATCAGAACCTCCCACTCCCGTCTCCAAGACTTTACACGTGCTGCGCCGATTCTTTGGAATGCACTACCTAGGTTAATACGATTAATCCCCAATCCCCACAGTTTTAAGCGTGCCCTAAAAACTCATTTGTTCAGACTGGCCTACCGCCTCAATGCATTAACCTAACGATCCCTGTGTGGCCTATTTATAATAAAAAAAAAAAAAAAAAAAGGTTCCTCGCATCATGTTCTCATACACTTTATGCAGTATTAGCCCTCTGTGTCTGTACTGCTACATACTTAGGCAGGTAACTGGTTCATGCAGCTTTACATGAACACCTGAGCCTTACACTATAGCTGGTCCGAATAACTAAAGCAATTGTTACCATCCACCTCTCGTGTCTCCCCTTTTCCCCATAGTTTGTAAGCTTGCGAGCAGGGCCCTCACTCCTCCTGGTATCTGTTTTGAACTGTATTTCTGTTATGCTGTAATGTCTATTGTCTGTACAAGTCCCCTCTATAATTTGTAAAGCGCTGCGGAATATGTTGGCGCTATATAAATAAAATTATTATTATTATTATTAATATATATATATATATATATATATATATATATATACAGTGTATATGTATGTATATATGTATATATATATATATATATATATATATATATATATATATATATATATATATATATATACAGTATATATGTTTTTTTTTTTTTTTTACACATGGATCCCTTGTATGGCCGTATGTTGGTTTTGCAAGCCTGCGAGAAAAACACGCAGTACGGATGCCATACGGATTACATACGGAGGATGACATGCGCAAAAAACGCTGAAACACCCTGCCTACGGAGGAGCTACGGACTACTATTTTGGGGACTTTTCAGCGTATTACGGCCGTAATATACGGACCGTATTTTTCAACGCTGAGTGTGAGGCCGGCCTTATGCGTACATATCTTTAACATTGTGTATGCAGGGACATGCGTTTGCATGCGTACGCATGCGTCTTTTCGCGGTGTGCGGCGGTGACCGGCGAACACAACATGTTGCATTTTTTAGGCATCAAATATTGCGCAATCATGCACATGCGGATGAGTGCGTAAAAAACGCATTACTGTCTATGGGAACGCATTGGTACACAAGGACATGCATTCGATACGCATGCGTACTTTAGACTGCGCATGTCCAGGAAATGATGTCACCAATTCCTCTATGCGCATAAAAAACGCAAACGCATTTAAACGCATGCACACACAGCTTTTTTTTGCGTCATGCTCAAGATGATGCGGAGGCATAAGCATGCATTTGCATACATTTTGGCATGCGTTTGCGCATGCAGATGATACGCTGCACACAGAAACGCTCACTTATATTATTTTGAACACACCTCCTTTCAATTATTCTAATACAAAAACTCAAAAACATTTCTTAGAATCTACTGCACCAACTCGTAAATTGTTTGACGTGGTAATATAATTTATACCAAAGCCAGTGATTAATCTGGTTAGCAATATTGGACTGCTATTATTTTGAACACTACTGTACTTGTTTTTACAAGCACTTTGCAATTTTATCCACCTAATAAAATGAAACAAAACTTTTAAAGGGGTTATCCAGGACTTTGCTTATTTTTTCCTATGGCTTAAAACTTACAGGCGGCAGCACAAAGTGGTCATGGACTGCTCCTGTCAGCAATTCTGCTGCTCCATTTGACCTTGTGTCTACAGATGAGCACTTTACCGCTCTGCTCTGTCAATGGGGTGTCACTGTCAACGTTTTTGAGAACAGAGAGAATTTTTTAAAAAATGGGTCAATTGCAGTTACTTGTTTTTACAAGCACTTTGCCAGTCATTTCCACTGGCTCCTCGCAGTTAGGAAGCAGGGTGCCAGCTGTCAATTAGCATGACATCGTCAATGACACCCTATCTACAGAGCAGCAGAGAAGCTGCTTTTGATGTGACTAGTGATCAGCGAACCAGAACTTTTTTTTACTGTTCTTTCTGAGCAAAACAGAGAGAGAGATTTTCCAGCTGCAAAGTTCGAGTCCCAATTGATTTTTATGGGGTTCAAGTTCTGTTACCCAACCCGAACTTTGGACTGAAGTATGTACAAACCTGAGCTTCTATGGATCCTCTCATCCCTAGACGTGACATCACTGGAAGCCGCAGAATCACTGGTTCATGGTAGAAAAGGCAGGTAGTTAGCAACTACCTGCCTATAAGTACTTAATCCCATAGGAAAAAATAAGCATAGTCCCACATAACCTCAATAAGTTGCAACTTTGCCTGTTATCCGACTCCCTACAGTGATTCAATTAGACTCAGGGAATTTGGAGGACAAGTCATTCTGCAACAATAATTAGATGTGTAGTTTGTGTCAAAGTAACATTGACATTATTAATACCAAGGCTAAAAGTTTTCTAGTATCACACTAGCTTCATCAGCATCCCTCATGGCTGTGTGTACCTAGCTGCAATCACATAACATGGCCCTGATCAGGTACGGACTGGGGCTGTTCAGCCCTGGCATTTCAAATCACACAGGCCCATGTTGTCCCCGTCCTCATGAACCAGATAAGATATATTCCTAATATTACCCTGGATGGAGGAAAGGAAGATTTTCTACAGGACCAATATTTCTAATGATATCCGTGGGCTACGGGTAACTTTGTGCTCCATCACAACTCTTAACAGTATGGGTTTCTTGAGAACGCCGATTCTGTTAAAAACCTAGCAGACAAGGCGGCCCATGACTACACAGGCCCTTCTGGCATTTGCCAGATGGCCAGTCCGGCCCTGGCCATGATTAATGCTGCCTGTGGTATGGCAGCATGAATGTAATGACAAGTTCTCTTGAATTGTCTATATTTTTAGCTAAAAAATAATTTTTGCTCTTAGGTTTTATTACAGATGTAACTTTGTGCACCTTGTGTAGCCTCTATATTCTATAGCCAACCTTTTATTAATGGCCCCAGGATGGTGCATATATTAAAAAAAAAAAAAAAATCTATATTTACTTTCCAGACCTATGCTGCTTTTCTGCTCTCAGCCCAGTGTCCTCCACTGGTCTCCTGACTTAAACAGTGTCTGAGTGTTGCAGACAATAAACCCCAGGATTCACAATTCTGACCCAGCAGAATTAGGGTATGTGCACAAAATCAGTAAACGCTGTGGGTTGGCCTCTGCGTACTTATGCAGCGTCCAACCTGCATTGTCCAGATATTACAGCATAGTGGATGGGATATCAAAAAATCCCATGCCCACTATGCGTCCAGAGGCGCCTACGGCTCACCCGCGGAGACGGACATGCGGTGCGTCTCTCCAGACCGCAGCATGTCTATTTATCTTGCAGAGACGCGACCCTCCGCAAGATACATTTCACCTGCATGAGAGATCTATTGGGGTATCGCTAGGATCTAGCCCATCCTTACAAGAGGGCGAATGTTCAGGTTCCTCATCGCCATCCTCCTCGGATGAAGAGGGAAGGCCATGCTTTTCGGTGGATGGTATGGATGTGTTGGTTAAGGCGGTTCGCACAACCATGGGGGTTGCGGAGAACAAGGAGCCGAGGTCAACCCAGGATTTAATGTTTGCGGGGTTGTGTCAGAAGAATTGTAGGTCATTTCCGGTAGTGGACACGGTTAAGGACCTTATTAAATGTGAATGGGATAAGCAGGATAAGGGTTTTTTGCCATTATCTGAAAAAGAGAAGATACCCCTTTGATGATAAGGTTCTAGCCAAGTGGGTGAAGGTCCCTAAGGTGGACGCAGCTGTGGCTTCCACATCTAAATCAGACACCTAACCACTAGAGGATGTAGGCCTTCTAAAGGATCTGTCTGATAGAAAGGCAGATATGTTTCTAAAAAAGGTTTGGGAGTCGTCGTCAGGAGCATTTAAACCTGCAATTACTAGTACCTGCATTGCCAGATCGGTTATGGTCTGGGTAGCTCAGCTGGAGGAACAGCTAAAGATTAAGGTACCTAGAGACAATTTGCGGGACTCCCTGTCTCAGATTTGTGAGGGTGTGGCGTATTTGGCGGATGCGTCTGTAGACTCTCTGAAACTTGCAGCCAGATCAGCAGGACTCTCGAATGCTGCCCGGCGAGCCCTATGGCTTAAGACCTGGAAAAGGGAAGCTCAGGCTAGAGCTAAACTATGTACGATTCCATGCAGGGGTGAGTACTTATTTGGCCCTGTGTTGAATGACATTCTCGCCAAGGCACAGGATAGGAAGAAGGGATTTCCTAAAGTGTTCAATCCCACTTTTAGGAATACCTTCAGGAGACGCATGCCCTACCGAAGACCCTATTCAAACCGGGATTGGGAGCCAAGGAAGAAAGGTTCAGACTTCAATACCTCATCATCATCTTCAAGACGTAGACGCAATTACCAATAAAACACAACTTCCAGTAGGGGGTAGACTAAGATATTTCTATAATCAATGGGCCAAAATAACTTCTAGCAGCTGGATTCTGGGTATAGTTGCGTCAGGATTAAAGTTGGAGTTTCGGGAGATACCTCCTGATTACTATGTATTAACTACCCTTAGTACTTCAGATCAACAACAGGCCCTGGAAAGAGAGGTTCAGCTGTTGAGACAAAAGGAGGTTATTGTTGAGGTACCGAAAGATCAGGAAAAAGAGGGATTCTATTCCCCTTTATTTTTAATCTCCAAGCCTGATGGATCCTTTCGGACCATCATAAATTTACGGAAGCTGAATACATTTCTACAATACCATGCCTTTAAGATGTTAACCATTAAATCGGCAACTAAACTTCTTTTTCCAGGTGTTATATGACAGTCCTGGATCTAAAGGATGCGTACTACCATCTACCCATTCACAAGGATCACAAGCAATTACTCAGAATGGCAGTGCAATTAAACAATCAGGTCAGACATATTCAGTTTAAGGCAATGCCATTTGGATTATCTATGGCACCGAGGGTGTTTACTAAAATCATTTCGGAAGTAATGGCCTACATCAGAGAACGGGATACATTAGTTATACCCTACTTGGATGACTTCCTGGTTGTGGGGAATTTGTTTTTTTCAGTGTAAAACCCGCCTGAACTGTATAATATCATCTCTACAGGACCTAGGTTGGTTGGTCAACCTAAAGAAATTGAAGTAAGAGCCATCAACGAGTCAGATTTTCCTCGGTATTCTGCTAAGTTCAGAAGATCAGCTGTTGTGAATTCTGTGGCCAAGCTCCCTCCTGTGGTCGTGAGTGGTACTGCGGCTGGTTCTGTCTATGAGCTTCCTTTGGTGGATGAGAGTGGTACTGCGGCTTCTGAGTTTCCTTCCTCAGGTGATGAGGTTAAGTCGTTAGGTGCTGGCTGCTCTATTTAACTCCACCTGGTGCTTTGATCCTGGCCTCCAGTCAATGTTCTAGTATTGGTCTTGCTTCCTCCTGGATCGTTCCTGTGGCCTGTCTATCCTGCATAAGCTAAGTTCTGCTTCTGTTATTTTTGTTTGATATATTTTTCTGTCCAGCTTGCTATATTGGTTTTTCTTGCTTGCTGGAAGCTCTGAGACGCAGAGGGAGCACCTCCGTACCGTTAGTCGGTGCGGAGGGTCTTTTTGCCCCTCTGCGTGGTTGTTTGTAGGTTTTTGTGTTGACCGCAAAGCTATCTTTCCTATCCTCGGTTTATTCAGTAAGTCGGGCCTCACTTTGCTAAATCTATTTCATCTCTGTGTTTGTATTTCATCTTTACGCACAGTCATTATCCCTAAACCAGGGATTCAAGCTTCAGGAGGCTAATTTGCATATTCCAGGTGCCTTCTGGGAGAAGCGAAGTCTCCCTAAGCTAGAAGATCGTTGGGTACAGCCGGGACCAGCTGCTTCGAAAGCATCACCAAACCAGGGATTCAAGCTTCAGGAGGCTAATTTGCATATTCCAGGTGCCTTCTGGGAGAAGCGAAGTCTCCCTAAGCTAGAAGATCGTTGGGTACAGCCGGGACCAGCTGCTTCGAAAGCATCACCAAACCAGGGATTCAAGCTTCAGGAGGCTAATTTGCATATTCCAGGTGCCTTCTGGGAGAAGCGAAGTCTCCCTAAGCTAGAAGATCGTTGGGTACAGCCGGGACCAGCTGCTTCGAAAGCATCACCAAACCAGGGATTCAAGCTTCAGGAGGCTAATTTGCATATTCCAGGTGCCTTCTGGGAGAAGCGAAGTCTCCCTAAGCTAGAAGATCGTTGGGTACAGCCGGGACCAGCTGCTTCGAAAGCATCACCAAACCAGGGATTCAAGCTTCAGGAGGCTAATTTGCATATTCCAGGTGCCTTCTGGGAGAAGCGAAGTCTCCCTAAGCTAGAAGATCGTTGGGTACAGCCGGGACCAGCTGCTTCGAAAGCATCACCAAACCAGGGATTCAAGCTTCAGGAGGCTAATTTGCATATTCCAGGTGCCTTCTGGGAGAAGCGAAGTCTCCCTAAGCTAGAAGATCGTTGGGTACAGCCGGGACCAGCTGCTTCGAAAGCATCACCAAACCAGGGATTCAAGCTTCAGGAGGCTAATTTGCATATTCCAGGTGCCTTCTGGGAGAAGCGAAGTCTCCCTAAGCTAGAAGATCGTTGGGTACAGCCGGGACCAGCTGCTTCGAAAGCATCACCAAACCAGGGATTCAAGCTTCAGGAGGCTAATTTGCATATTCCAGGTGCCTTCTGGGAGAAGCGAAGTCTCCCTAAGCTAGAAGATCGTTGGGTACAGCCAGGACCAGCTGCTTCGAAAGCATCACCAAACCAGGGATTCAAGCTTCAGGAGGCTAATTTGCATATTCCAGGTGCCTTCTGGGAGAAGCGAAGTCTCCCTAAGCTAGAAGATCGTTGGGTACAGCCGGGACCAGCTGCTTCGAAAGCATCACCAAACCAGGGATTCAAGCTTCAGGAGGCTAATTTGCATATTCCAGGTGCCTTCTGGGAGAAGCGAAGTCTCCCTAAGCTAGAAGATCGTTGGGTACAGCCGGGACCAGCTGCTTCGAAAGCATCACCAAACCAGGGATTCAAGCTTCAGGAGGCTAATTTGCATATTCCAGGTGCCTTCTGGGAGAAGCGAAGTCTCCCTAAGCTAGAAGATCGTTGGGTACAGCCGGGACCAGCTGCTTCGAAAGCATCACCAAACCAGGGATTCAAGCTTCAGGAGGCTAATTTGCATATTCCAGGTGCCTTCTGGGAGAAGCGAAGTCTCCCTAAGCTAGAAGATCGTTGGGTACAGCCGGGACCAGCTGCTTCGAAAGCATCACCAAACCAGGGATTCAAGCTTCAGGAGGCTAATTTGCATATTCCAGGTGCCTTCTGGGAGAAGCGAAGTCTCCCTAAGCTAGAAGATCGTTGGGTACAGCCGGGACCAGCTGCTTCGAAAGCATCACCAAAACAGGGATTCAAGCTTCAGGAGGCTAATTTGCATATTCCAGGTGCCTTCTGGGAGAAGCGAAGTCTCCCTAAGCTAGAAGATCGTTGGGTACAGCCGGGACCAGCTGCTTCGAAAGCATCACCAAACCAGGGATTCAAGCTTCAGGAGGCTAATTTGCATATTCCAGGTGCCTTCTGGGAGAAGCGAAGTCTCCCTAAGCTAGAAGATCGTTGGGTACAGCCGGGACCAGCTGCTTCGAAAGCATCACCAAACCAGGGATTCAAGCTTCAGGAGGCTAATTTGCATATTCCAGGTGCCTTCTGGGAGAAGCGAAGTCTCCCTAAGCTAGAAGATCGTTGGGTACAGCCGGGACCAGCTGCTTCGAAAGCATCACCAAACCAGGGATTCAAGCTTCAGGAGGCTAATTTGCATATTCCAGGTGCCTTCTGGGAGAAGCGAAGTCTCCCTAAGCTAGAAGATCGTTGGGTACAGCCGGGACCAGCTGCTTCGAAAGCATCACCAAACCAGGGATTCAAGCTTCAGGAGGCTAATTTGCATATTCCAGGTGCCTTCTGGGAGAAGCGAAGTCTCCCTAAGCTAGAAGATCGTTGGGTACAGCCGGGACCAGCTGCTTCGAAAGCATCACCAAACCAGGGATTCAAGCTTCAGGAGGCTAATTTGCATATTCCAGGTGCCTTCTGGGAGAAGCGAAGTCTCCCTAAGCTAGAAGATCGTTGGGTACAGCCGGGACCAGCTGCTTCGAAAGCATCACCAAACCAGGGATTCAAGCTTCAGGAGGCTAATTTGCATATTCCAGGTGCCTTCTGGGAGAAGCGAAGTCTCCCTAAGCTAGAAGATCGTTGGGTACAGCCGGGACCAGCTGCTTCGAAAGCATCACCAAACCAGGGATTCAAGCTTCAGGAGGCTAATTTGCATATTCCAGGTGCCTTCTGGGAGAAGCGAAGTCTCCCTAAGCTAGAAGATCGTTGGGTACAGCCGGGACCAGCTGCTTCGAAAGCATCACCAAACCAGGGATTCAAGCTTCAGGAGGCTAATTTGCATATTCCAGGTGCCTTCTGGGAGAAGCGAAGTCTCCCTAAGCTAGAAGATCGTTGGGTACAGCCGGGACCAGCTGCTTCGAAAGCATCACCAAACCAGAGATTCAAGCTTCAGGAGGCTAATTTGCTGCCTGTAGGACATTATTGCAAGAGAGCTTGGCTGAGTAGATTACACAAGAAGGAAAACACACAGCAAGTCAGCAGGATCTAGGAGCAACATGGCAGATGTGACAACCTACATGGTGAGCTGCAGCATGTGCTACATGTTCACAGATCGACCAGAAGAAGAATCCAATTTCACCTGTCAGAAGTGTAGACTAGTGGCCCTTTTAGAAGAAAAGGTGCGGGGTCTGGAAGAAAGAATAGCAACTTTGAAACTCATCAAAGAGAATGAAGACTTTCTAGACAGAACAGAAGCATCTCTACTGGTCACAGAAGGTGCAAAAAGTGTCAGAGAACCTCCAAAAGCAGATGAGTGGAAGCATGTGACCAAAAGAAGCAAGAAGACCATGGAGAAATCACCAACCACACAACTGAAGAACCGATATCAAATCTTTGTAGAGGATGAAGATGGCACACCTAAGAATGAAGCAATACCAGCAAGCAAAAAAGAAAAGGGCACACAGCAACAAGTGACAGCAAAAAGTACAGCCAAGAAGCAACGAAGAGTGGTGGTGGTGGGAGACTCACTACTGAGAGGCACCGAAGCAGCCATCTGCAGACCGGACATAACTGCAAGAGAAGTATGCTGCCTTCCAGGTGCGATGATCAAGGATGTGACCGATAGGATACCAAAGCTCTTCAGCTCCAAGGACGTCCACCCATTTCTTCTGATACATGTTGGCACCAATGACACGGCAAGGAAGGACCTACCGACAATCTGCAAGGACTTTGAAGAGTTGGGGAAGAAAGTAAAGGAACTGGATGCACAGGTAGTTTTTTCTTCTATCCTTCCAGTAGACGGGCATGGCACCAGGAGATGGAACAGGATCCTTGATGCAAACAACTGGCTAAGACGATGGTGCAGACAACAAGGATTTGGATTCCTGGACCACGGTGTGAATTACTGGTATGATGGACTCCTCGCCAGAGACGGACTACACCTCAACAAACCTGGGAAACACACATTCGCCAGAAGACTCGCTACACTCATCAGGATGGCGTTAAACTAGAAGAAGAGGGGACGGGAAGAAAAACATTAGACTCGAACAAAGACGACCCAGGAAAACATACTCAGAAGGGAGGTAAGAACATTTCTAAAACAATCCACAGTGAGGAGATTGGAACAAAACAAAATCCTCTAAACTGCATGCTCGCAAACGCCAGAAGCCTGACAAACAAGATGGAAGAACTAGAAGCAGAAATATCTACAGGTAACTTTGACATAGTGGGAATAACCGAGACATGGTTAGATGAAAGCTATGACTGGGCAGTTAACTTACAGGGTTACAGTCTGTTTAGAAAGGATCGTAAAAATCGGAGAGGAGGAGGGGTTTGTCTCTATGTAAAGTCTTGTCTAAAGTCCACTTTAAGGGAGGATATTAGCGAAGGGAATGAGGATGTCGAGTCCATATGGGTTGAAATTCATGGAGGGAAAAATGGTAACAAAATTCTCATTGGGGTCTGTTACAAACCCCCAAATATAACAGAAAGCATGGAAAGTCTACTTCTAAAGCAGATAGATGAAGCTGCAACCCATAATGAGGTCCTGGTTATGGGGGACTTTAACTACCCGGATATTAACTGGGAAACAGAAACCTGTGAAACCCATAAAGGCAACAGGTTTCTGCTAATAACCAAGAAAAATTATCTTTCACAATTGGTGCAGAATCCAACCAGAGGAGCAGCACTTTTAGACCTAATACTATCTAATAGACCTGACAGAATAACAAATCTGCAGGTGGTTGGGCATTTAGGAAATAGCGACCACAATATTGTGCAGTTTCACCTGTCTTTCACTAGGGGGACTTGTCAGGGAGTCACAAAAACATTGAACTTTAGGAAGGCAAAGTTTGAACAGCTTAGAGATGCCCTTAATCTGGTAGACTGGGACAATATCCTCAGAAATGAGAATACAGATAATAAATGGGAAATGTTTAAGAACATCCTAAATAGGCAGTGTAAGCGGTTTATACCTTGTGGGAATAAAAGGACTAGAAATAGGAAAAACCCAATGTGGCTAAACAAAGAAGTAAGACAGGCAATTAACAGTAAAAAGAAAGCATTTGCACTACTAAAGCAGGATGGCACCATTGAAGCTCTAAAAAACTATAGGGAGAAAAATACTTTATCTAAAAAACTAATTAAAGCTGCCAAAAAGGAAACAGAGAAGCACATTGCTAAGGAGAGTAAAACTAATCCCAAACTGTTCTTCAACTATATCAATAGTAAAAGAATAAAAACTGAAAATGTAGGCCCCTTAAAAAATAGTGAGGAAAGAATGGTTGTAGATGACGAGGAAAAAGCTAACATATTAAACACCTTCTTCTCCACGGTATTCACGGTGGAAAATGAAATGCTAGGTGAAATCCCAAGAAACAATGAAAACCCTATATTAAGGGTCACCAATCTAACCCAAGAAGAGGTGCGAAACCGGCTAAATAAGATTAAAATAGATAAATCTCCGGGTCCGGATGGCATACACCCACGAGTACTAAGAGAACTAAGTAATGTAATAGATAAACCATTATTTCTTATTTTTAGTGACTCTATAGCGACAGGGTCTGTTCCGCAGGACTGGCGCATAGCAAATGTGGTGCCAATATTCAAAAAGGGCTCTAAAAGTGAACCTGGAAATTATAGGCCAGTAAGTCTAACCTCTATTGTTGGTAAAATATTTGAAGGGTTTCTGAGGGATGTTATTCTGGATTATCTCAATGAGAATAACTGTTTAACTCCATATCAGCATGGGTTTATGAGAAATCGCTCCTGTCAAACCAATCTAATCAGTTTTTATGAAGAGGTAAGCTATAGACTGGACCACGGTGAGTCATTGGACGTGGTATATCTCGATTTTTCCAAAGCGTTTGATACCGTGCCGCACAAGAGGTTGGTACACAAAATGAGAATGCTTGGTCTGGGGGAAAATGTGTGTAAATGGGTTAGTAACTGGCTTAGTGATAGAAAGCAGAGGGTGGTTATAAATGGTATAGTCTCTAACTGGGTCGCTGTGACCAGTGGGGTACCGCAGGGGTCAGTATTGGGACCTGTTCTCTTCAACATATTCATTAATGATCTGGTAGAAGGTTTACACAGTAAAATATCGATATTTGCAGATGATACAAAACTATGTAAAGCAGTTAATACAAGAGAAGATAGTATTCTGCTACAGATGGATCTGGATAAGTTGGAAACTTGGGCTGAAAGGTGGCAGATGAGGTTTAACAATGATAAATGTAAGGTTATACACATGGGAAGAGGGAATCAATATCACCATTACACACTGAACGGGAAACCACTGGGTAAATCTGACAGGGAGAAGGACTTGGGGATCCTAGTTAATGATAAACTTACCTGGAGCAGCCAGTGCCAGGCAGCAGCTGCCAAGGCAAACAGGATCATGGGGTGCATTAAAAGAGGTCTGGATACACATGATGAGAGCATTATACTGCCTCTGTACAAATCCCTAGTTAGACCGCACATGGAGTACTGTGTCCAGTTTTGGGCACCGGTGCTCAGGAAGGATATAATGGAACTAGAGAGAGTACAAAGGAGGGCAACAAAATTAATAAAGGGGATGGGAGAACTACAATACCCAGATAGATTAGCGAAATTAGGATTATTTAGTCTAGAAAAAAGACGACTGAGGGGCGATCTAATAACCATGTATAAGTATATAAGGGGACAATACAAATATCTCGCTGAGGATCTGTTTATACCAAGGAAGGTGACGGGCACAAGGGGGCATTCTTTGCGTCTGGAGGAGAGAAGGTTTTTCCACCAACATAGAAGAGGATTCTTTACTGTTAGGGCAGTGAGAATCTGGAATTGCTTGCCTGAGGAGGTGGTGATGGCGAACTCAGTCGAGGGGTTCAAGAGAGGCCTGGATGTCTTCCTGGAGCAGAACAATATTGTATCATACAATTATTAGGTTCTGTAGAAGGACGTAGATCTGGGTATTTATTATGATGGAATATAGGCTGAACTGGATGGACAAATGTCTTTTTTCGGCCTTACTAACTATGTTACTATGTTACTATGTTATTATATGTGGGGGGCTGCCTTTTCCTTTGGGGAATTTCTCTGAGGCAAGGTAGGCTTATTTTTCTATCTTCAGGGCTAGTTAGTTTCTCAGGCTGTGCCGAGTTGCATAGGGAGCATTAGGCGCAATCCACGGCTACCTCTAGTGTGGTGTGATAGGATTAGGGATTGCGGTCAGCAGAGTTTCCACGTCTCAGAGCTCGTCCTATGTTTTTGGTAAATGTCAGGTCACTTTGTGTGCTCTGAACTTCAAGGTCCATTGTGGTTCTGAATTACCTGTTCATAACAATCAGCTATGTTTCCTTCCAGAAGAAAAAAAGCAGAGGATTATTCACAAAGTCAAGACTGTAAGGGAAGATCCAAATCTAACCTTAAGAGACGCAATGTCCCTTCTGGGGTCATTGACGTCATGTATATCGGCCGTTCAGTGGGCTCAATTCCACAATCTGGTATTGCAATCAGAAATCCTAGATGCAGAAAGGAGTCTTCAAGGTCGTCTGAATGGAAGACTCAGACTATCAGCCTCCACTCTCTACAGTCTAAAATGGTGGCTAGATATCGGACATTTGTCAAAAGGGGTACATTGGGGAATAGTACCGGACAACACGGTCACAACCGATGCCAGCCCAATAGGTTGGGGAGCTCACATGGGAAGTGTTTGGACCCAAGGGCGATGGTCTCTTCTAGAAACCCAAAGATCCTCAAATTGGAAGGAGCTTACAGCAGTCAAATATACCCTGCTCAAATTTCTACCGATACTGCAGAATGTGCAGGTACAGACCTACAACATGACCATGGTGGCATACCTCAACCATCAGGGAGGGACAAGGTCAAAATCTCTAATGATCACCACTGCAGACATACTTATCTTAGCCGAAACTCACTTCCTTTCTTTATCAGAAATCCACATACAAGGAGAGTACAATGTGGAAGCAGATTACCTCAGCCGTCATTCTCTACGTCAAGGAGAATGGTCGCTAAATCGGCTAATATTCAAACAGATAGTCGATCTTTGGGGGCTACCCATTATAGATCTGTTTGCTACGAGGGAAAACAGGCAGATCAGGAAGTTTGCATCCCTTCGGGTAGCGGACAAACCTTAAATTGTGGATTCCCTTCAAGTTCGATGGGATTTCCCTCTAGCATATGCATTTCCCCCAGTGTGTCTGATCCCTCTAGTTCTCAGAAAGATCAGGGAAGAGAAGGCGAGAGTAATCCTCTGTTTGTTTCGTTCCAGAATCCAAGAAAGGGGGCGAGTGTAACAAAAGGTTCTATTGCCAGATGGATCAGAGATGCAATATGTCTTGCCTATTCTGCCAAAGGACAAATACCACCAGAAGGCAACAAGGCCCACTCCACTCGAGCCATGGCCTCATCCTGGGCGGAGAAAGCAGACATCTCCATAGACGTAATATGTAAGGCGGCAACGTGGTCAACTCCTTCCACCTTTTATAAACACTACCGTCTTGATCTATCATCTAAGGCCAACTTAGAGTTTGGGCGATCAGTACTTAGTGCTGTGCTCCCTCTCAGGTGATTGGTCTTTGAAAGTCTCTCATAGGGTGCTGTCTTGGCGATAGGAAAACCGGTTTTCACTTACCGGTAATAGGATTTTACAGAGTCCACGACAGCACCCTGTCACGATTCACACCGTGACCGTCACCCCCACGTCACGGATCGGGGTGACTTTAGGCCAACAGACGGCTATCACATGTGCAGGGGGGCTTATCTTAGTTATCCCTCCACTGCAACAATGTGATGAAAAAAACACACACAAGGCTATTGACCTGTTAGTTTACAGCAGGGGCTTATTTTAGATATCCCACTGCTCTTCAATATACCACGAACTGCAGGAATTTATGTATATCCCACTTCACAGTTCCGCTTGAAAACTTGCAGCTCTCTGGCGCCCCCCTCACCCTCAGGTTAGACTAGGTACTGCACCTAGGGTAATTAGTCGCCAGAAAGGCTGCCTACTATGTACTGGCTATTGGGCACACTGCAGCAAGGCGATATAACTACTCCCACTCAGGCAGGAACAATGCCGCAGTCGCTACAACGACTCCCAAAGGCACAGCACACGGTATGCTGCCACCACTCCGTTTAAACGGGTCCGAAGCTAACCCAAAACAGTAGCGTAATTCCCTTCAGAAGACTTAGGGTACGTTTTAGAGCAGGAAGAACGAAAACTAGTAATTTATATATTTTACTCTGAAATTAAGGTAGTGTATATAAAGATGTTACAATATGAGACAATTGAAAATATGTACAAAAGTAATTATAAAAATAACAGGGATTAAATAAGAAATCAACACTTACATGTGTTCAGATCATGGCAGGCAGAACCAGGCTAGTGGGCGGAGCTCCCATATGTCCCAGTTCATCAGGGCTAGCAGTCAGGGCTCCTCAGGTAAAACTAACTGCTGGGGGCCTGGCAGAAACTTATAAACCGCAGCCCGTGACATCACCAACAGGGCTGGTTTACCCAGACCCTCCTCTCTCCTCAGCCTTATAGTTTTCTCCAACAATTCTTATAATTTGTGTATTTTCGGTCCAGAACATGTCAGAATCATAACACACCCAGCATTCACCTTATTTTAAAATTGGCTTTCTAATGAGACCAAATTTGTGCTCTTTGGGACGCACAGTTCCAGAGAAATCCATACTTTGTACCTGATGGAGTTAGAGGCTCATGCTTACAGCGGCAGACAGATCCGCCGATGGACGTTAACAATATGTACTTTTTATTTTCCTTGCCTAAATCGTTGGCCCAATATCTTGCAATATTAGGACAAAGAGCTAATGTTTTAAAAGGGAGTTCCGACCAGTTTCAGCTGGTACAACTGTCTATGCATCTATACTGATCGTAAAAATTCCTTTAGGAGGGGCATGAGGGGTTTGGGAGCTGAAAGTCAGGAATGCAGCCATAAGCAATAAAAGCTCTTCTACACCCATTGAAAAGAAAAGCTAAACCCTGAAGTGAAAGGGGGGTCAACGCCCACCTTATAGGTGCTGGCAGAGAAACTAAACTTATATACATTTTCCTCACACACCCGCACATTCCCCCCTGGTAGTTAATCACTGGATTCCTGCACTCTATTGGAAGGTGTGCCTTTAGTTTGCCACTCTATAGAGGCGATGGTATATAGTAATGTTTAAGTGTATATGATTGTATACTAACTCAATGGCGGTGTCCCTTATACTCTGAAACACAAACTGGAGTGGTGAGGGGGACCGCCCCTTTAAATCCTTTAGGTTCCTGTCCAGATGGTGGGCGGATCCCCTCTCTCGTAGGGTGCTGTCGTGGACTCTGTAAAAGCCTATTACCGGTAAGTAAAAAGTGCTTGTTTGTTTTTTCGTTTATGCTGGTAACCAGGGTAAACATCGGGTTACTAAGCGCGGCCCTGCGCTTAGTAACCCGATGTTTACCCTGGTTACCAGTGAAGACACACGCCGATTCAGCGATGTCTGCAGGGAGTCCACAAAATAAAGTTCTGGACTTTCTGCACCGACCAACGATGGCACAGCAGGATCCTGATCGCTGCTGCCTGTCAAACTCAACGATATCGCTAGCCAGGACGCTGCAACGTCACGGATCGCTAGCGATATCGTTGAGTGTGAAGGTACCTTTAAATCCGTACACTGACTCTCTACGACCTTTCTTGGCTGCTTACTGACATATGGAATACGACATGCCGGCCTCCTGCAAAAGCCTGAGCAAACATTTACATGGAGATGATAAAGTAAATTTCACATATTGTATTGTTTCCCTGGACATTTTCAGACGTTCTCCATCATGCCTATCCAGTAACGTTCCCGTAGGTTCTAGCTTATTCACCAATGGCAGAATATTCTGTTTGAACATCTCAATTCGACCTAAAAACTTTTTTTGGAAACTCACCTCTTAAGGACTCAGCTTTTCCATAAGTTTTCATGATAAAAACATGCACCACCAAACTGTATCTGTATGTTAACAAATGAAGAAGGAAGGAATTCTGCAGGACTGAAAAGCAAACACCATACATAAACTACTGAAAGGCATGCAGCAAGTCTATCTTGTAGTGAAGATGACTGGCCAGGTGACAAGTCGGCGAGACCACTTGGTGCAAGGATGTTTCTTGGCACTGTTGCTGAGGTTCATTCATTTGTCATGAACCAAAGTATCTACAGTCCAAGTATCAGAATGGTCGGCCTTTTCTTTTAGGCTATGTGCACACGGTGCAGATTTGCTGCGGATCCGCAGCGGATTTTACCGCGCAGAAACGCTGCAGATCCGCACTGTTATGTACAGTACAATATTAGTTAATGAGAAAAAAATAGCTGTGCACATGGTGCAGAAAAATCAGTGTGGAATTGCTGCGGATTTCAAAGAAGTGCATGTCACTTCTTTTGTGCGGATCTGCAGCGTTTCTGCACCCCTCCATGTTAAAAATCCGCAGTGGCAAAATCCGCACAAAATCCGCAGCAACTCCGCATAAAAAAACGCACAAAATCCACATAAAAACCGCGGCAAATCCGCGGCTGCGGATTCTGCCAGGAGCTGCAGATTTTGTGCAGAAAATTCTGTACCTCTTTTCTTACGTGTGCACATAGCCTTAGAACTTACAGCAATTTTTCCAGGTAAAGTAATGAGTGTGTAGAGAGATGGAAAAGAGAGACTAACTGTAAGCGAACACCGCCATCTGCTGGTCAAAATTGAAAGTTAAAGTAAAAAAGAAAGAATTGCATTAGCAGGAACCAAGAAGGAAGTATATGGTCCCCAGGGGAAGAGTTAATAGTACGACCCCAGTACAGGTGACATCTGTGTCGCAGTGACTAAATAAAAGGCCTGGCCAGGCCAAGTAGCAGCAGTTAGTGCTAAGGGAAGTTACAGTTGGTCTTGCTGCCTCTCCAGCATCCGTGACACTTTTGGCCACAGCAAGGTGGACCAGCAAGGCCCAAACTCAGGCGATGGTGGTCAAGCACCGAACGGCACCGGTCAACAGCCTAGGACCAGCCCCTATCGATACAGACCAAGGAGGCACTCATCAGCGGTCAAGTATAGAAGAAGCTCTGAGAATACCAGACCAGAGATCCGAGAGACGTGTGGGAAGGGATTTACTTTCAGCAGAGACTTATGGTATCGGGTGTGGGCAAAGAAGACACTGCTGATGAGGCTGGGTCCGGCTGATGCTAAAGCGGCCCAGAAAGCATTATTAGGCTTTGTCAGGGCCAGAAAGTTGCAAGAGTGCCCTAGAGATTGTTCCCGCTAAATACAGCGTTTGTCCTCTTCCTGGGTAGACCAAGGTTGGATTGTAGACCCCAAACTGATCTCGAGGACATATCTTTTGCAATGTACTAACCAGTCTATCTCTATACATGTAAATGATACTGTGAATATTGTTTTTGTGCGACTTATCTGTGATAATAATCTTTCCCGTATTTAACCCTGTTAAGTGAATAGAGTAGAAGTAGATTATTGATCCCCCTGTTGTCTCCGCTGTTGCATTCAGATCACCTGCTTTACAAGTGATTCATCTGGTACTTATTATTCTGGCTTACATTTTTAAGCACCCACCCCACTATCACAATGCAGGTTCATTTGGATGTCCTCTGAAAGGTTAAATGTTCAGGACTTATTCTAGCTCAAATCTTGGTTGTTGCAGGTGCTCAGCTTCTGAATTCATGGTATCGCAGCGCTATACATGTTCAGTTCTTTGCATTAACTACCACCTGTCAGCAATGTATATACATTACAGAGCAAAAGTTTGGAAACACCTTCTCATTTAAAGATTTTTCTGTATTTTCATGACTGAAAATTGTACATTCACACTGAAGGCATCAAAACTATGAAGTAACACATGTGGAATTATATACTTAACAAAAAAGTGTGAACAACTGAAATTATGTCTTATATTCTAGGTTCTTCAAAGTAGCTACCTTTTGCTTTGATGACTGCTTTGCACACTCTTGGCATTCTCTTGATGAGCTTCAAGAGGTAGTCACCGGAAATGGTTTATACTTCACAGGTGTGCCCTGTCAGGTTTAATAAGTGTGATTTCTTGCCTTAGGCCGGGATCACACATGCGAGAAACACGTCCGTGTCTCGCATGTGAAATCCAAGCTCTGGCGCCGGCACTCCAGAGAGGAGCGTGCGGCTCCATGTGTTGCTATGCGGCCGCACGCTACGCTCTGTAGTGCCGGCGCCAGAGCTTGGATTTCACATGCGAGACACAGACGTATTTCTTGCACGTGTGATCCCGGCCTTATAAATGGGGTTGGGACCATCAGTTGTGTTGTGCAGAAGTCTGGTGGATACACAGCTGATAGTCCTACTGAATACACTGTTATCTGCTTTTCTCTTGCCATAATACAAATTCTAAGTAAAGAAAAACGAGTGGCCATCATTATTTTAAGAAATGAAGGTCCAGTCAGTCCGAAAAATTGGGAAAACTTTGAAAGTGTCCCTGTACAGTGGCAAAAACCATCAAGCGCTGCAAAGAAACTGGCTCACATGAGGACCACTGTTGTGAATTCTGTGGCTGAATTCACTTCTGTGGTCACAAGTGGTATTGCAGTCTCTGGGCTTCCTCCCTCAGGTGTTTTGGTGAGCTCGTTGGCTGCCTTGCTATTTAGCTCCACCTGAGTCTGTCTTCCTTGCTCCTTGTCAATGTTCCAGTGTTGGATCTGAGCTACTGCATCTTTCCTTGGGCCTGCTGCTTTGCTAGATAAGTGCTTCTAGTTTGTTTTCTGTTTTTTCTGTCCAGCTTGCTATTAACTTTTGCTGGAAGCTCTGAGAAGCAAAGGAGTGCACCGCCGTGCTGTTAGTTCGGCACGGTGGGTCTTTTTGCCCTTTGCGTGGTTTTCGTTTTAGGGTTTTTTGTAGACTGCATAGTTCTCTTTGCTATCCTCGCTCTGTCTAGAATATCGGGCCTCACTTTGCTGAATCTATTTCATTCCTACGTTTGTCTTTTCATCTTGCTAACAGTCATTATATGTGGGGGGCTGCCTATTCCTTTGGGGTATTTCTCTGAGGTAAGTCAGGCTTGTATTTCTATCTTCAGGCTAGTCAGTTTCTCAGGCAGTGCCGAGTTGCATAGGTAGTGATAGGCGCAATCCACTGCTGCTTATAGTTGTGTGAGGATAGATCAGGTACTGCAGTCTACAGAGATTCCACGTCTCAGAGCTCGTCCTATTGTTTTTGGTTATTGCCAGATCTCTGTATGTGCGCTGATTACTGCACGCTGTGTTGCCTGATTGCCAGCCATAACAGACCACCTCAGGAAGACCAAGAGTCACCTCTGCTTCTGAGGATAAGTTTATCTGAGTCACCAGCCTCAGAAATCGCAGGTTAACAGCAGCTCAGAATAGAGACCAGGTCAATGCCACACAGAGTTCTAGCAGCAGACACATCTCTACAACAACTGTTAAAAGGAGACTTTGTGCAGCAAGCCTTCATGGTAAAATAGCTGCTAGGAAACCACTGCTGAGGACACGCAACAAGCAGAAGAGACTTGTTTGGGCTAAAAAACACAAGGAATGGACATTAGACCAGTGGAAATCTGTGCTCTGGTCTGATGAGTACAAATTTGAGAGCTTTGGTTCCAACCACCGTGTCTTTGTGCGATGCAGAAAATGTGAACGGATGGACTCTACATGCCTGATTCCCACCGTGAAGCATGGAGGAGGAGGTGTGATGGTGTGGGGGTGCTTTGCTGGTGACACTGTTGGGGATTTATTCAAAATTGAAGGCATACTGAACCAGCATGGCTACCACAGCATCTTGCAGTAGCATGCTATTCCATCTGGTTTGCGTTTAGTTGGACCATCATTTATTTTTCAACAGGACAATGACCCCAAACACACCTCCAGGCTGTGTAAGGGCTATTTGACCAAGAAGGAGAGTGATGGGGTGCTACGCCAGATGACGTGGCCTAAACAGTCACCAGACCTGAACCCAATCGAGATGGTTTGGGGTGAGCTGGACCGCAGAGTGAAGGCAAAAGGGCCAACATGTGCAAAGCATCTCTGGGAACTCCTTCAAGATTGTTGGAAGACCATTCCCGGTGACTACCTCTTGAAGCTCATCAAGAGAATGCCAAGAGTGTGCAAAGCAGTCATCAAAGCAAAAGGTGGCTACTTTGAAGAACCTAGAATATAAGACATAATTTTAGTTGTTTCACACTTTTTTGTTAAGTATATAATTCCACATGTGTTAATTCATAGTTTTGATGCCTTCAGTGTGAATGCACAATTTTCATAGTCATGAAAATACAGAAAAATCTTTAAATGAGAAGGTGTGTCCAAACTTTTGGTCTGTACTGTATACGCTACAGGGCAGATAGAGGTTAAACATTTATCAGTTGCGGTTTATCTTTGAATTTTGGTTTAAATAGATGCTTGCTACAGTCTATTGCACATGAGGTCAAAAACGCCTGGAGGTGCACATCATTTCAATAAGCATTTTTATTCTTCAGTTGTTAACTTTTGTTTAAGATCCTGTTTTTAATTTTATGATGGCAGCTCCCAATGATCTCCTTATTGTTCTGCATTTCCTAATAGGCCCACCAGGAGAAAAGATTCTGGGATACTGTAGATTCTGTATAGTGGTATCAATCCTTTCTCTTACCCCATGACGGCACCACGGAGAGAGGGATCCGCCCTCAAGGACAGGAAACCCACAGGTTAAAAAGGCGGGACCTCTCCTCCACCTCAGTGCGGTTTCCTGTCCCTGACAGGGATCCCACAGCTCACATCCAGGATTCCAGAGACCATCGGGCCGAGTACAGGCAGCGGGGAGCCCTGCCACGGTCGCGGGTGGATTCCTCCCTGAAGGCGCATTCCGGGGTCGGCGGGCCTCGTAGATATGTGCGGGAGGGGAGGCAGTGAAGAGGACCGAGTCTGCCTCTCCTCTTTCTTCTTTTAAAGCGGCTGGTAATAGGTAGCGGCGGTTACCTGGAGTAACTCCGCCGGTCCACGGGGCTCACAGGAGAAGGTGACGCCGGTCACCGACAGGTGGCCTAATGCAGGAAGCAGCGGCGGCTGCGGCAGCTCAGTTCCTCCTGTGAGCCAGCAGCTAGTGAGCGTGCGCGCGAGGCCTGGATACTTACTGCGCAGGCGCGGGGGTCACTTCCGGGGCGGCACAGGGTACCTCTGGGTATCCGGATGTTGCCTTGCGCCGCACTATTAGGATATAACCGAAAGGGAAGAGGCATACCGCTGCTCAAAAAAACACCACCATGAGTGGAATAGAGCAGTCGGTGGAAGAAATTTCACAGACTCCTGTGAGGAAAGACCCGAAGGAGCGCCGTTCTTCGCAGAAAGGAAGGCCTACACAGTGCAGCAGTTCAGGATCCCAGCGCAGCAGAGGCTCTGAGGGATCCAGGAGGAAAACCGTGGTTCAAATGGAGGAGGCGTCCCCAAGACCAGAACCGGTATCTTCCTCACGTTAGGAGGGTAAGTGACCTCTGTGAAAGTGTATATTTTAATAGGGGTTTATTGTTTTCTTAGGGAAAGAAGTGCCAGACGAAAAATAAGCATAGAGTATGCCCGCTTTGCTTGGTAGATTTGCCAGATACTTGGGTCAAAAAACTCTGTGCTTTATGCATAGAGAACACCATTAATGAGGAGTCTCCGAGATTCACGTCTGAGCTTAAAGACCTAATTAAAACCCAAGTGGCAGACGCACTAAAAAGCGTAAAGAGCCGTAAGAGGAAACATAAAGAGAAAACCCCAGATTACAGTTCCAGCGAGGAAGACAGCACGCATGATGATTCAGCTAGCTCTACAGATTCAACATCCTCCTCCGCATCTTCAGAAAGCGGCCGCAACTGTTTCCCAATTGAAGAAACGGATGCGCTGGTAAAAATGGTTAGGGCAACCATGGGTCTGGCAGACACTCGTTCTAAAAAATCTGTGCAAGATCTTATGTTTAGTGGCCTGGAACAAAAGAAGTATAGAGTGTTTCCATTAAACGAAAAACTACAGGCCCTAATAAAAAAGGAGTGGAAAAGGCCGGATAAAAAAGTATCCATTTGATGACCCAGCCTGTGCCTCATGGGGAAAGGCGCCAAAATTAGACGTCGCTATTGCGAAAGCTTCTAAAAAATTCGCCCTGCCCTTTGAGGATATGGGGACCCTCAAGGATCCTATGGATAAGAAGGCCGACGTCTTCTTAAAAGGGTCCTGGGAAGCCGCCAGCGGGGGATTGAAACCCGGTATAGCTGCTACATGTACAGCTAGAGCACTGATGGTCTGGTCGGATCACTTAGAAACTCAATTAAAAAATAAAACCCCTAGAGAGTCTATATTGGACTCCGTATCTGCTATGACAGGAGCCGCTGCATATTTAGCAGATGCCTCCATAGATTCGGTAAGACTGATGGCAAGATCAGCTTCGTTCTCAAATGCGGCCAGGAGAGCACTATGGCTGAAGTGCTGGCCGGGGGACTTGCAGACTAAGGCTAAGTTATGTTCCATACCGTGTGAAGGTGAATTTTTGTTCGGACCCACCCTGGATGATGTCCTCGAGAAAGCAGTGGATAAAAAGAAAGCCTTTCCAGGATTTCCAAATCAGTCCTATAGGCGACCCTTTCGAGGGAGAAGGTTCACACAAAGGCGCCCCCCAAAAAACCAAAAGGAGGGGTGGGAAGACAGGAAATTCAAAAGAGGAGGTTTCGGATAATAAAAAACAGCCACTACAAAAGCGGCAAGATCTTGGCTAGATACATTAACCCACGTGGCCCAAATACATTTATTCCCTTTATTAAAAATGGGAAAGGGGAAAAGTTACATAATACTAGAGATATCATCTCGAGCTTCAGTGATTACTACAAAGACTTATACAACATAGATGGCCACTACAAAGATCTGTCCACATCCGCTCTCCATAACAAAATTAATACGTATTTACAGCAAAACAATATACCCCTTCTACCGGAGGACGAGATTCTGGGCCTAGAGAGTGAGTTTACACTGGAGGAGGTTTTGGAGACTATCAAAGGCCTGAAACAAGGGAAAAGTCCAGGTCCAGACGGGTACTCAGCCGGTTTTTATAAATCATTCTCCTCATTATTGAGCCCGATTTTTCTTGAAGTGTGTAATTCGGTCTCCTCGGGTGGTTCCTTTCCCCCTCAGGCTTTGGCTGCTCATATCACGGTCATACCAAAACCAGATAAAGACCCCTCGTTACGTAATAATTATCGTCCAATATCTCTTATAAATTTAGACATTAAAATCTACGCGAAGATGATTGCAAATAGATTGAGCCCTCTCCTTCCAAACGTGATTAACCAAGACCAGGTTGGTTTTGTCCCAGGCAGGGAGGCGCGTGATAATACCATTAGGACCATCTCTTTAATAGACGGGGCGGGACGGGAGGGGGGTGATCCCATGTGTATCCTGTCGATCGAGAAGGCCTTCGACAGGGTACACTGGGAGTTTTTGTTCCGGGCCCTGGCGGGGATTGGTCTGGGAGAAAATATGATGCATAGAATAAAGGCCTTATATACCTCCCCTAACGCCCAGGTGAAGGTGAATGGCACCCTTTCAGACACGTTCGAGATACGGAATGGTACGAGGCAGGGGTGCCCGCTCTCCCCTCTCCTATATATCCTGTCAATGGAATACCTGGCCACCGTCATACGCAATAACCCCTCCATAAGAGGAGTTAAATTAAGATCAGAGGAACACAAGTTGGCGCTTTTTGCCGATGATATCCTCTTATATGTTACCTCCCCCATAACTAGCATACCCAATATCATTTTAGAATTATCGAAATTCGGTCACCTAAGCAATTTCAAAATTAATTCCCATAAATCCATGGCCTTAAACATATCCCTACCACCATCTGAGGTGAGTGGGCTGCGAGCCTCTTTCCCGTTTGGTTGGCGCTTCGATTCACTTCCATATCTGGGGATCAGAATAACAGCCAAAACATCTGGTTTGTACGATGCAAACTTTAAAAAGGCGTTGCAAAAAGCGGAGCTGGACTTAGAGAAGTGGCATAAACTTCAACTGTCTTGGTTTGGTAGAGTTAATGTAATTAAAATGGACTTATTGCCTCGCCTTTTATATTATTTCCAGACAATCCCGTTATATCTTCCCGCGTCCTTCTTCTCGCGACTCAAGAAAGCGGTCATCCGATTGGTCTGGTCTCATGCTAGATCAAGAATATCACATTTTGTATTAAGCAGGTCCAAGAAGAGGGGGGGAATTGGCCTACCAGACTTCCTAGTATATAGTCGTGCCTCATTAGGTACTTGCATTTTAGACCTATACCACAGCAGTAACAACAAGAAATGGGTGGGCCTGGAGGGTGATCTCGTTGGCGGGGATCCTCAGACGATACTATGGAACACGGGAGTGGGGGGGTTGAGGTCGAACCTTCCATTCATGACAAGGAACATGCTTCTACTTGTACGACAGAGTGGCAGAAATACTATAACCTCTACAGCCCCGGGTCCACTAACCCCAATTTACGACAATCCTCACTTCCCCGCAGGTCTCCGTAGGGAAAATTTCCTGAGTAAAAACAGAGCTTCAAGACCCATTATATTTGACTTCATAAATCAGACAGGTATTAAGTCCCTACACGAAATATACCAGGGGGGGGAACCTCCTGAGGGCTCTTGGTTCTTTTACGAACCGCTAAAGAGCTTCATAGGCACATCATTTAAACTTAATAAGTCCATGGGGTTGTTAACTCCTTTCAAGAAAATTTGTCTCGCTGAGGAGCCCCCGTCTCGTAAGGTGTCCCTCTTATATCATCTTTTCCAGGAGAGTCAGACCCCAACACATGACTTCCCAACGTTTTTCTCAAGATGGGAGAGTGACTTGGGGATTTCCTTGTCCCAAGAGGAAAGAGATAAGATTTTTCTGTTCACCTTTAGGACTTCGCTGTCGGCTGTGTCACAGGAGAGGAGTTACAAGGTTCTGTCGAGGTGGTATAGATGCCCCTGCCAGGTTCACGCTATGTTCCCGGTGATACCGGATATCTGTTGGAGATGCACATCAGAAAAAGGGACTTATGTCCATATCTGGTGGGAATGTCCACCCATAAAGAAATTCTGGATGCTAGTTTTCGATCTCCATAACAAATTATCCTTTCGCAAAATACAACCCACAGTGGAACTAGCCCTCTTGTCTCTCTGTGACATGTCGATATCTAGTTTTAAGAGGAGTCTTCTCAGACATTTTCTTACGGCTGCCAGGAATTTGATTCCTAGATACTGGAAGCAGGATCGTTACCCCTCAGGCTCCGATTTTGTTGCGGAGCTTAACAACATTTACAGAATGGAACAATTGATAAGTGAATCCATGGGGGATTCGGCAAAATTTTTTAACACTTGGGCTTCATGGATTGTATTCAGGGAGACCCCGGAGTTGGACATATGGTTGTCCAGGTCCTAATTCATATCTGGAGCCGATATGGGAGCGTTCGCGTAATGGTCGTTGCCCCTATCCTCTGGCCTGCTGTCGTGGCCTAAAGCCAATGTTGGTGACTCAATGTTCTTCTCTCCACTACATGGGGCCTGAGGTCGGCCCGGGAGGGGTGCCGCATTCCTCATACCTAGCGTACCCTCTTACCTTCACCCGCTTTCCTTCCCCCCCCTTTTTTTTTCCCTTTCTTTTTCTCTTCTTTCTTTCCTCCTATTTCCGTTTCTTTAATTCTTTCTACTTCTGCTTACTTCTTATATCTAGTGACATTCTATACTAATATAAACGATTAAATATATCTAGTAATGCTTGATTGCCTTTGATGCTTTTTATATGTTTCAACTATGAAGAGTATCATTGCTAACTTGAAAGTGTTATCGTTGGCAGTGGCCAACTACATTTAATATTTGCTGAGACTTTCTTTATTTGTACGATCTACGGGTTGTACCCCGTTGAGTTTAAGAATTGTTTCAGCACTGTACCATTGTTTGTATTGTTTATTTGCTTCAATAAACCTGATTTATACAAAAACAGCCACAATGAGGGTGCGCCCCAGGTAGGAGGGAGACTGACCCACTTTCTTCAAACCTGGGAAAAAATTTCTGGAAGTGCTTGGACTTTAAATATTATAAAGACGGGCCTAAAGCTAATGTTTCACACAATACCACACAATCAGTTTGTGGTAACACCACAAAGGAAGTCGGAGGTCGAGCAACTGAGCATCCAGAAAGAAGTTCTCAGTCTTCTGGAAAAGAAAGTTATACAGGAAGTACCACAACAGGAAGAGACAACGGGATTCTATTCTCCGCTCTTTCTCCGAACAAAGCCAGACGGAACTTTCAGAGTAATAATAAATTTGAAACCATTAAACAAATACCTGGTGATAGAGAAATTCAAAATGGAAACAATAAAATCATGTGTCAGATCCCTGATCCCGTCTTGTTTCATGACTGTTATAGACCTAAAATTATCATGTGCCAATCCATCCGGATTTCCAAAAATACCTCAGAGTGGCGGTGATGATACAAGGGAAACTAAAACATTACCAATACAGGGCTCTTCCGTTTGGTCTAGCCATTGCCTCGAGGGTGTTTACAAAGTTAATGGCGGAAGTAATGGCCCACATAAGGGAACAAGATATATTGATTGTCCCTTATCTGGACGACCTCCTAGTGATGGCCAGTTCCTCTTTGCATTGCAGTCAGCAACTAAACAGAGTGTTGGCAGCCCTATCGAATCTAGGATGGTTATTGAACCTGGAAAAGTCCAGACTTATCCCGTCTCAAGTACAACAGTACTTGGGGATAATAATAGACTCAACAAAGCAAGAGTGTCGTCTGCCAGAAGTAAAAATTTTCCAACATTAAAAACACCTAGTGGACCATTTAAGTCTCTCTCCACTGATCACTTTAAGGAAAGCCATGTCCATACTGGGGTCAATGACAGCGTGTATCCCAGCGGTTCAGTGGGCTCAGAGCCACTCGAGAGATCTCCAGTGGGAGATACTAGAGCCGGAACCCCGCACAAGAGGAAATTTAGAGAAGCGATTAAAAATATCCTCTCGGACAAAAGCTTCGCTAGCTTGGTGGACAGATCTGTCCAATCTCACCAATCTCAGGAGGGGGGTTCCATGGGTGTGGCCGGTTTCAGTAATCCTGACCACAGACGCAAGCCCTTGGGGGTGGGGAGCCCACCTAAACAGTCAAATTGCCCAAGGTCCTTGGTCAAGGGAAGAAAAAGGCCTTACTGCAAACATGAAAGAGCTTTTAGCAGTTCAGTACGCCGTCAATCATTTTTTAACATCCCTCCGTTCCCACCACGTGAGAGTACTGACAGACAACAGGGTGGTAGTAGCATATTTAAATCATCAGGGGGGAACGAGGTCTCAATCCCTAATGAAAGTAACAAATCTTATCCTGTCACAAGCAGAAGCCAACCTGTCCTCCCTGACAGCCCTCCACATCAAAGGGTCAGAAAATCAGACTGCAGATTTTTTAAGCAGAACTCAATTAAAACAGGGGGAATGGGAGTTAAATACAGAAATATTCAAACGCATAGTGGATCAATGGGGGGCCCCGGATATAGATCTATTTGCAAACAATCAAAACCGGAAAACAAAGACCTTCTGCTCAATAGATCCACGGGGGAGTCCAGTGGCTCTAGACGCATTGCCAATTCCATGGAGTTTCCAACTAGCTTATGCTTTTCCTCCGATAGCTCTAATTCCCTTAGTCTTGAAGAAAATCAGGGAGGACAGAGCCAAAGTGATATTGATAGCCCCGTTCTGGCCGAAAAGAGTATGGTTCCCATGGCTACGCCTAATGTCCATAGCGGATCCATGGGTACTCCCAGATATCCCAGACCTTCTGCACCAAGGGCCAGTGAATCACCCACAAATAAAAAGTTTACATATGACGGCCTGGCTTTTGAAAGGGCACTGTTAACAAAAAGGGGGTTTTCTTCAAATCTAATTTCAACCCTGATGGCCAGTAGAAAACCAATAACTACCAGAGAGTACGGTAAAGTCTGGAAAAAGTTCCTCTCCACTTCAGGGGTTACACTATCAGAACGGATCCCAATTCAGGAAATTCTAGAATTTCTTCAAAAAGGGCTAGAGAAAGGCCTGGCAACAAACACTCTGAAAGTTCAGATTGCAGCATTAGGTGCCCTTTATAACCAGGATTTGGTGGGAAATCACTGGGTAAAAAGGTTTATTAAAGCATCAACTAGGTCCAGACCAGTTATACATCTCACCGCACCTCCATGGGATCTGAACCTAGTCCTTTCGGCACTAACTAAAGCACCTTTTGAACCCTTATCTCAGGCGTCTTTAAAAATAATATCTCTGAAAACCTGTTTGTTGGTGGCCCTAACTTCAGCTCGCAGAATTAGTGATCTGCAAGCCTTATCAGCTTACCCACCTCTAACCCAAATATTAGAAGACAGAGTGGTCCTTAGAACTGACCCATCCTACCTCCCCAAAGTGGTGTCAAAATTCCACAGATCTCAGGAGATGGCTTTACCATCCTTTTGCCCAAATCCTAAAAACAAAAAAGAGGAAGCTCTACACACATTAGATGTAAAGAGATGCCTAACACACTATCTATCAGCTACAAGGGAGTGTAGGAAAGGGAGGGCTCTGTTTGTCTGCTTTCAGGGACCAAATAAGGGTCACAAAGCATCGAAAGCCACGTTGGCAAGGTGGGTAAGAGATGCCATCACAATGTCGTATACCTCATCCGGGGAACAAGTTCCAGACACAATTAAGGCCCATTCAACCAGGTCGGTGGCAACCTCTTGGGCAGAACGTGGTGGAGCATCAATAGATCAGATATGTAGAGCAGCCACTTGGTCTTCCCCCTCTACATTCTTCAAGCACTATCAGCTTAATCTATCTTCTTCCTCAGACTTAACTTTTGGTAGGAGAGTTCTTGAGGCAGTAGTCCCACCCTAAATACTGATTCTTTGAAATTCTCTCCGTGGTGCCGTCATGGGGTAAGAGAATATCGTAGTTACTTACCGATAACGGTATTTCTCTGATCCCATGACGGCACCCGTACATTCCCTCTCTTCACGTATGGGTGTTCACACTACTAATGTTTTAAGTCACGCGGTGTCGCAGAAAAAAAAAATAGAGTTTATATAGATACATATGTAGTTATGATTTCTTGTGTATAAATAACCAATTAAGTTACAGCAGAAAATCCCTGCAAGGCTCTATAAACCAAACTGAGGTGGAGGAGAGGTCCCGCCTTTTTAACCTGTGGGTTTCCTGTCCCTGAGTGCGGATCCCTCTCTCCGTGGTGCCGTCATGGGATCAGAGAAATACCGTTATCGGTAAGTAACTACGATATTCTTGCCTAGTCAGTACTTGGAGTTGATCAAAATTTTTGTATTTTTTTTTTTCCTATCCATTTGCTTTTTCAGGATTGAACACATATTCTCATTGGGATTGAGATCTGGGGAGTTTTCTAGCCATGGAACCAAAATTTCAATGTTTTATTCACTGAGACACTTAGTTACCACTTTTGCCTTGAGACATGGTGCGCTGTCATGATGGAAAAAAAAAAACATTGTTCATCAGCAAATTGCTCCTGGATGGTTGGGAGAGGTTGCTCTTAGAGGATGTTTAGATACCATTCTTTATTCATAGCAGTTTTCCTAGGCAAAATTGTGAGTGTGCCCACTCCGCCGGATGAGAAACAACTCCACAGGATGCTTTATTGTTGATGTGACACAGAACTCAGAGTAGCACTCTCCTTTTCTTCTCCAGATATTCACATTTAAAGATATCCCAATCAGTCTGTATGGGGCTTCATCAGAAAAAAAGAACTTTACCCCAGTCCTCTGCAGTCCAATCCCTAAACTTTCTGCAAGGATATTTTCTTGGATAAAAACTAATTCGGGCTTTTTGGGACATCTGGATGGATGGTTGTCTGGAGAAGAAAAGACAAGTGCTTCTCTGAGTCTTGTCACAGAAATTGTGATAAACTCCAAGCACTGATTTTGCAGGGCAGGGTTGCCATCAGTGAGGGTTTCACGCAAAATCTGTTATCCAACATAACAGCACGAATTACAGAAGTTTTGTTTTTTTAAATAGTGGTCAGCAATAAAAATATTGAAACTTTGCATGAAAAATTCCAATGGAGGGGGCACCATCTGTTTATTGTAGGAGTGCTAACCAAAATTTGTGTAAAACATATCTAGTTAAAAAAAGAGAGGCATGTGCAAAAGTTGGTGCACTTTCTAAATTTAAACAGCATAAATCTTTATTATAAGTCACACAAAAAATGTGAAAGAAAAAAATGTGTGTTGTACCAGGACCTGTTTCCTAGGTCAAATCTGGTACTTCAGTACTACCCATATGACTGGCATAATAACAATATGGCCATGCAAGTATAAAGAATATTTGAAAATAAATAGATAGAGGGTGAAATAAGTATTGAACTCGTTACCAATTTTATAAGTAAATATATTTCTAAAGGTGCTATTAACATGAAACACCAGATGTCTGTAACAACCCATCCAATCAACAAAGGCAAAGATATCAAACCACAATCGCAGCATTCCAGAAGCCGGCAGAGGGCTGACAGTCCCTCTGGCTTTGGTTCGGATCATTGCCCTGGTGACCCAATGTCATCACGACATCGGGGTCACCAGACCTAGCAAACTTGCTGATCATGCCTAGTGCAAGAAGAGCAAGTTTGTCAGTGCAGAGCTGACAGTTTCTGCAGCATGGACATGCTACTTCATCTCCGTATTGTAGAAGCGATCAGCATGCAAAAAATGATTGTCCCATATTGGGACAAAGTAAAAAAGTTCGAAAAAAGTAAAAAGTTGTTCTTTAATTTAATAAAAAAAATTTTTTAAATCAAAAATAATACAGTAATAAAGAAATCAGAAGATATTGTATCTCTACATAAATATTTTAATGAAAAACCCCCCAAAAACAATAAAAGTACACACATTTGGTATCACCGCATCCGCAACGATCCGACCTATAAAACTGTTCCACTAGTTAACCCATTTAGTGAACACCATAAAAAAAATAACAAGGCAAAAATCAATGCTTTATCATCATACCGCCAAACAAAAAGTGGAATAAAAAGCGATAAAAAAGACAGATATAAATAAACATGGTACCGCTGAAAATGTAATTTTGCCCTGCAAAAAACAAGCCATCATACAGCTCCATCAGCAGAAAAATAAAGCGTTCTAGCTCTCAGAATAAAGCGATGCAAAAATAATTATTTTTTCTATAAAAATAGTTTTTATTGTATAAAGGTGGCAAAACACAAAGAAACAATATAAATGAGGTATCACTGTAATCGTACTGACCCAAAAAATAAAACTGCCTTATCAATTTTACTACACATGGAATGGGACAAACCACCCCTCCCCCCTCCAAAAAAAAAAAAGAAATTCCTGAATTGCTGGTTTTTGTTCATTCTGCCTCACAAAAATTAGAATAGAAAGCGGTCAAAAAATGTCATGTACCCGAAAATGGTATCAATAAAAACGTCAACTTTTCCCGCAATAAACAAGACCTCACATGACTCTGTGGGCCAAAATATGGAGAAATTATAGCTCTCAAGATGTGGTGATGCAAGCGTCTTTTAGTGTGTGACTGCAGCGAAACATAAAAACCCTATATAAATCTTATATCTCTGTAATCGCACCAACCAGAAGAATTAAGTCACCATATCACGAGGAACGGCGTAAAAAATAAATAAAACCAATTCTTCACATGCTGTTGATTTTTTCATTCTGCCTCACAAAGATCGCAGTAAGGCTTTGCGCACATTTATCCTGCGCTCTGCGTTGAGCTCTCACACCCGGGTTTCTTTGTAAATATCTGAAATACGTGATTCAGAGTGAACCTCTGACGGAATATTCCCTATAATGAGGCAGATGGAGGCACTGTGAACGCTGTGTGACTTGTGATCCGGTGGTGTCTGTCTTTTAACCCCTTTCTGACCTCGGACTGGATAGTACGTCCTGTGACACAACAGTCTGGGATCGCCTTTGCTGGGGTCAAAGGCCACGTGGTTTGTGCACTGAATCTGAGGCGTACAGCAGGTTTCTGAGCAAGCTGACCTCAGGTCAGATTTATTAACGTGAAAGCAACATAGAAAAACAAAACATAAAAATAAATCCTAGCCTGTCCGGCGCTAACTAAACCAACACGTTGCTATCTCAACAGCTGGGGGGCTTCTCCCACCCAGCTAACATTACACAATTCTTGAACACAGCTCTCACTCACGTTTGTCTCACACAGACAGGCAATCTGTGTGCCCCAGGCTAACGCTGGAAACCCCCAGCTGGTCATCTTTTATTCCTGCACTTATTAACCCATTAGCACCCTGAAGATACTGAGTGGCATAATTCACATAGGACAAACACCTGGGCGAGATATACCTGCCTCCAACTACCACACCAGCATGAGTCTTACATACCCCCCCCCCCCCTTGCTCAGACCACTCCGGTCGAGCAAGAACACTCTCGAAACAGTGCACTCGGGATAGGGCATCGGCGTTCCCCATCTGCACCCCAGGTCGGTGCTCCACCGTAAAAGAGTAAGCCTGCAGGGCAAGGAACCACCGGGTTACCCGACTATTACGGTCTTTGTGGAGGTGCATCCACTTGAGAGGGGCATGGTCTGTGACCAGCCTAAACTTCCTACCGGCCAGGTAATACTTGAGGGAGTCGAGAGCCCATTTAATGGCTAGGCACTCTTTTTCAACCACCGCATACCTCTGCTCTGCTCATGTACATTCAGTTTCCGACTGAGGTAGAAGACCGGGTGTTCGACTCCGTCCCTCACCTGGGAAAGTACAGCTCCGACACCAGTATCAGAGGCATCAGTTTGTACCACAAACTCGCTGCTGAAATCAGGAGTCACTAGTACGGGCTGAGAGCACAAAGCCCGTTTCAGGCTGTGGAAGGCCTCTTCAGCAGCTGAGGTCCATTTTACCATGACGGAACCCTTCCCCTTGGTAAGATCCGTCAAGGGAGTAGCCATGGCTGCAAAATTGGGTATGAACCGGCGATAATAGCCGGCAATCCCCAGGAAAGCCTGTACTTGTTTTTTGTTCACTGGTTGTGGCCAGCCCTGAATTGCCTGTATTTTGTCGATCTGGGGTTTAACCACTCCTCGGCCAATCACGCAGCCCAAGTATCGGGCTTCTTCAAGCCCGATGTGGCATTTCTTGGGGTTTGCCGTTAAACCTGCATCTCGCAGGTCATCAATCACCGCTTGTACCTTCTGGAGATGAGTTTCCCAGTCCATGCTGTAAATTACGATGTCATCCAGGTAGGCAGAAGCGTACTGTCTGTGAGGCCTCAAGACTCGATCCATCAATCTCTGGAACGTTGCGCGAGCTCTGTGAAGTCCAAACGGCATATAGACATACTGGAACAGACCTTCCGGTGTAGCAAATGCCGTCTTCTCTCTGGCCGCCTCGGCCAGAGGAATCTGCCAGTACCCCTTTGTTAAATCCAGGGTCGTAATGTATCGGGCTTTACCAAGCCGGTCGATCAACTCATCGACCCGGGGTATAGGGTACGCATCAAATTTAGAAACTGCATTCAGTTTCCTAAAGTCATTACAAAACCGGATGGAGCCATCCGGTTTAGGTATCAACACAATTGGACTGGACCAGGCGCTGTGCAACTCCTCAATGACTCCTAAGTCCAACATTGCCATCGCTTCCCGGGAGACGGCTTCACGGCGGGCTTCCGGAATCCGGTAGGGCTTCACATGAACAGTGACGCCAGGCTCTGTGACAATCTCATGTTTCACCAACTTAGTCCAGCCAGGTTTTTCGGAGAAAAACTGTCGGTTCTGTAACAAAAATTGCTTAACCTCAGATTTTTGTCGTTCTGAGAGAGTCTCGGCAACCTGCACCTCCGGTACGGTAGGTGAACAAACCGGACGGGGCAGATCCGCCGTTAGGACAGAGCGATCTTTCCAGGGCTTTATCAGATTCACATGATAAATCTGTTCTGGTTTTCTCTTACCCGGCTGGTACACTTTATAGTTCACTTCACCAACTCTTTCTCGGACCTCAAATGGGCCCTGCCATTTCGCCAGGAATTTACTATCCATCGTAGGGATTAGGACCAACACCCTATTGCCGAGTGCAAATGTACGGACCTTAGCACCTCTATCATAACTTTGCCTCTGGGCTCCCTGGGCCTGTAACATATGGTCCCTAACAATGGGCATGACAGCGGCAATACGATCCTGCATTTGTGTTACATGGTCGATCACCGTTTTAAAGGGAGTGACTTGACCTTCCCAGGTTTCTTTTGCGACATCCAGCAGTCCCCGGGGACGACGGGCGTACAACAGTTCGAAAGGCGAAAACCCTGTGGAAGACTGGGGAACTTCCCTAATGGCAAACAGCAAATAGGGTAGCGAGTAATCCCAGTTCTTCCCATCTTTGTCTATCGCCTTCCGGAGCATCTGTTTTAAGGTTTTGTTGAAGCGCTCAACCAGGCCATCTGTTTGAGGGTGATAGACAGACGTACGCAACGGGTCTATTTGTAAGAGCCTGCAGAGCTCCTTCATTACCCTCGACATAAAGGGAGTCCCCTGGTCGGTGAGTATCTGTTTTGGAATTCCCACCCGACTAAACACTTGTACCAATTCCTTGGCGATCGTCTTGGTAACTGTGTTACGCAAAGGGACGGCTTCCGGGTAACGAGTGGCATAGTCCACGATGACGAGGATATGTTGGTGCCCACGTGCGGATCGGGGAAGGGGCCCAACCAAATCCATCCCAATTCTCTCAAAAGGGACCCCAATGATAGGAAGGGGTACCAAAGGGCTACGGAACCGAGATTTAGGGGCCGCGATTTGGCACTCTGGACAGGACTCACAATAGTTACGCACATCATAATGTATTCCAGGCCACACAAAACAATGCAATATCCTTTCTGTGGTTTTCTGTACCCCCAGATGTCCCCCCATTATATGTCCGTGGGCCAAATCCAGTACCTTCCGCCGATAAGGTTTGGGTACCACTAACCGTTGCTGTTATCAACTGGTGATTTAGAACCACAATGGACCTGGTGGTTAAGAGCTCGGAAAATGACCTGATAGTTACTAGTAACATAGGACGAGCTCTGAGACGTGGGAACTCTGCTGACCGCAATCCCTAATCCTATCACACCACACTAGAGGTAGCCGTGGAGGGCTCCTGACCAGACCTAGGCGCCTCGGGCACAGCCTGAGAAACTAGCTAGCCCTGAAGATAGAAAAATAAGCCTACCTTGCCTCAGAGAAATTCCCCAAAGGAAAAGGCAGCCCCCCCCCACATATAATGACTGTGAGTAAAGATGAAAATACAAACACAGAGATGAAATAGGTTTTAGCAAAGTGAGGCCCGACTTACTGAATAGACCGAGGATAGTAAAGATAGCTTTGCGGTCAGCACAAAAACCTACAAACAACCACGCAGAGGGCGCAAAAAGACCCTCCGCACCGACTAACGGTACGGAGGTGCTCCCTCTGCGTCCCAGAGCTTCCAGCAAGCAAGACAAACCAATATAGCAAGCTGGACAGAAAAAATAGCAAACAAAAGTAACACAAGCAGAACTTAGCTTATGCAGGGCAGACAGGCCACAAGAACGATCCAGGAGAGAGCAAGACCAATACTGGAACATTGACTGGAGGCCAGGAACAAAGAACTAGGTGGAGTTAAATAGAGCAGCACCTAATGACTTAACCTCGTCACCTGAGGAAGGAAACTCAGAAGCCGCAGCCCCACTCACATCCACCAAAGGAAGCTCATGGACAGGACCAGCCGAAGTACCACTCATGACCACAGGAGGGAGCCTGACCACAGAATTCACAACAGTACCCCCCTTGAGGAGGGGTCACTGAACCCTCACCAGAGCCCCCAGGCCGACCAGGATGAGCCAAATGAAAGGCACGAACCAGATCGGCAGCATGAACATCAGAGGCAAAGACCCAGGAATTATCTTCCTGACCATAACCCTTCCACTTAACCAGGTACTGGAGTTTCCGTCTCGAAATACGAGAATCCAAAATCTTCTCCACTATATACTCCAACTCCCCCTCAACCAAAACCGGGGCAGGAGGATCAATGGATGGAACCACAGGTGCCACGTATCTCCGCAAAAATGACCTATGGAATACATTATGGATGGAAAAAGAAGCTGGGAGGGTCAAACGAACAGACACAGGATTAAGAACCTCAGAAATCCTATACGGACCAATGAAACGAGGCTTAAACTTAGGAGAGGAAACTTTCATAGGAATATAACGAGACGACAACCAAACCAAATCCCCAACACGAAGTCGGGGACCCACACAGCGCCTGCGGTTAGCGAAACGTTGAGCCTTCTCCTGGGACAATGTCAAATTGTCCACCACATGAGTCCAAATCTGCTGCAACCTATCCACCACAGTATCCACACCAGGACAGTCCGAAGACTCAACCTGCCCTGAAGAGAAACGAGGATGGAAACCAGAATTGCAGAAAAACAGCGAAACCAAAGTAGCCGAGCTGGCCCGATTATTAAGGGCGAACTCAGCCAAAGGCAAAAAGGACACCCAATCATCCTGATCAGCAGAAACAAAACATCTCAGATATGTTTCCAAGGTCTGATTGGTTCGTTCAGTTTGGCCATTTGTTTGAGGATGGAAAGCCGAGGAAAAAGACAAATCAATGCCCATCCTAGCACAAAAGGCTCGCCAAAACCTCGAAACAGACTGGGAACCTCTGTCAGAAACGATGTTCTCCGGAATGCCATGTAAACGAACCACATGCTGGAAAAACAATGGCACCAAATCAGAGGAGGAAGGCAATTTAGACAAGGGTACCAAATGGACCATCTTAGAGAAGCGATCACAAACCACCCAAATGACCGACATCTTTTGAGAGACGGGGAGATCCGAAATAAAATCCATAGAGATATGTGTCCAGGGCCTCTTCGGGACCGGCAAGGGCAAAATCAACCCACTGGCTCGAGAACAGCAGGGCTTAGCCCGAGCACAAATCCCACAGGACTGCACAAACGAACGCACATCCCGCGACAGAGACGGCCACCATAAGGATCTAGCCACCAAATCTCTGGTACCAAAGATTCCAGGATGACCAGCCAACACCGAACAATGAACCTCAGAGATAACTCTACTCGTCCATTTATCAGGGACAGTTTCTCTGCTGGGCAACGGTCAGGTCTATCAGCCTGAAATTTTTGCAGCACCCGCCGCAAATCAGGGGAGATGGCAGACAAAATTACCCCCTCTTTGAGAATACCTGCCGGTTCAGGTAAACCCAGAGAATCGGGCACAAAACTCCTAGACAGGGCATCCACCTTCACATTCTTAGAGCCCGGAAGGTACGAAACCACAAAGTCAAAACAGGAGAAAAACAGCGACCAACGAGCCTGTCTAGGATTCAACCGTTTGGCAGACTCGAGATAAGTCAAGTTCTTGTGATCAGTCAAGGCCACCACGCGATGCTTAGCTCCTTCAAGCCAATGACGCCACTCCTCGAATGCCCACTTCATGGCCAGCAACTCTCGATTGCCAACATCATAATTACGCTCAGCAGGCGAAAACTTCCTGGAAAAGAAGGCGCATGGTTTCATCACCGAGCTATCAGAACTTCTTTGCGACAAAACAGCCCCTGCTCCAATCTCAGAAGCATCAACCTCGACCTGGAACGGGAGCGAAACATCTGGCTGGCACAACACAGGGGCAGAAGAAAAACGACGCTTCAACTCCTGAAAAGCTTCCACAGCAGCAGAAGACCAATTGACCACATCAGCACCCTTCTTGGTTAAATCAGTCAACGGTTTAGCAATACTAGAAAAATTATTGATGAAGCGACGATAAAAATTAGCAAAGCCCAGGAACTTTTGCAGACTATTCAGAGATGTCGGCTGAGTCCAATCATAAATGGCCTGCACTTTAACAGGGTCCATCTCGATAGTAGAAGGGGAAAAAATGAAACCCAAAAATGAAACCTTCTGAACACCAAAGAGACACTTTGACCCCTTCACAAACAAAGAATTCGCACGCAGGACCTGAAACACCATTCTAACCTGCTTCACGTGAGACTCCCAATCATCCGAGAAGACCAAAATATCATCCAAGTATACAATCAGGAATTTATCCAGGTACTCTCGGAAGATGTCATGCATAAAGGACTGAAATACTGATGGAGTATTGGGAAGCCCAAATGGCATAACCAGGTACTCAAAATGGCCCTCGGGCGTATTAAATGCTGTTTTCCATTCATTGCCCTGTTTAATACGCACAAGATTATACGCACCACGAAGATCTATCTTGGTGAACCAACTAGCCCCCTCAATCCGAGCAAACAAATCAGACAGCAGCGGCAAGGGGTACTGAAATTTGACTGTGATTTTATTTAGAAGGCGGTAATCAATACAAGGTCTCAACGAACCATCCTTCTTGGCCACTAAAAAGAACCCTGCTCCCAATGGCGACGACGACGGGCGAATATGACCCTTCTCCAAGGATTCCTTTACGTAACTCCGCATAGCGGCGTGCTCAGGCACAGACAAATTAAACAGTCGACCTTTAGGAAACTTACTAACAGGAATCAAATCGATAGCACAATCGCAATCCCTATGCGGAGGTAGGGCACTGGACTTGGGCTCATCAAATACATCCCGGTAATCTGACAAGAACTCTGGGACCTCAGAAGGGGTGGATGATGAAATAGACAGAAATGGAACATCACCATGTACCCCCTGACAACCCCAGCGGGACACAGACATAGATTTCCAATCCAATACTGGGTTATGGACTTGTAGCCATGGCAACCCCAACACGACCACATCATGCAGATTATGCAACACCAAAAAGCGAATATCCTCCTGATGCGCAGGAGCCATGCACATGGTCAGTTGGGTCCAGTACTGAGGCTTATTCTTGGCCAAAGGCGTAGCATCAATTCCTCTCAATGGAATAGGATACTGCAAAGGCTCCAAGAAAAATCCACAGCGCCTAGCATACTCCAAGTCCATCAAATTCAGGGCAGCGCCTGAATCCACAAATGCCATGACAGAATAGGATGACAAAGAGCAGATCAAAGTAACGGACAAAAGAAATTTAGACTGTACCGTACCAATGGTGGCAGACCTAGCGAACCGCTTAGTGCGCTTAGGACAATCGGAGATAGCATGAGTGGAATCACCACAGTAAAAACACAGCCCATTCCGACGTCTGTGTTCTTGCTGTTCAGCTCTGGTCAAAGTCCTATCACATTGCATAGGCTCAGGTTTATGCTCAGATAATACCGCCAAATGGTGCACAGTTTTACGCTCACGTAAGCGTCGATCGATCTGAATGGCCAAAGACATAGACTCATTCAGACCAGCAGGCATAGGAAATCCCACCATGACATCCTTAAGGGCTTCAGAGAGACCCTTTCTGAAAATTGCTGCCAGCGCACATTCATTCCATTGAGTGAGCACAGACCACTTCCTAAACTTCTGACAATATATCTCTACTTCATCCTGACCCTGACACAGAGCCAGCAAATTTTTCTCTGCCTGATCCACTGAATTAGGTTCATCATACAGCAATCCGAGCGCCAGAAAAAACGCATCAATATCACGTAATGCAGGATCTCCTGGCGCAAGGGAAAATGCCCAGTCTTGAGGGTCACCACGTAATAAAGAAATAATGATCTTAACTTGTTGAACTGAGTCACCAGAGGAGCGGGGTTTCAAAGCCAGAAATAGTTTACAATTATTTTTAAAACTCAGAAACTTAGCTCTATCTCCAAAAAACAAATCAGGAATAGGAATTCTAGGTTCTAACATAGAATTCTGAACCACAAAGTCTTGAATATTTTGTACTCTTGCAGTGAGATGATCCACACAAGAAGACAGGCCTTTAATGTCCATCACTACACCTGTGTCCTGAACCACCCAAATGTCTAGGGGAAAAGAAAGACAAAACACAGTACAGAGAAAAGAAAATGGTCTCAGAACTTCTCTTTTCCCTCTATTGAGAAGCATTAGTACTTTGGGCCTCCAGTACTGTTATGAACTGGTGATTTAGAACCACAATGGACCTGGTGGTTAAGAGCACTGAAAATGACCTGATAGTTACTAGTAACATAGGACGAGCTCTGAGATGTGGGAACTCTGCTGACCGCAATCCCTAATCCTATCACACCACACTAGAGGTAGCCGTGGAGCGCTCCTGACAAGACCTAGGCGCCTCGGGCACAGCCTGAGAAACTAGCTAGCCCTGAAGATAGAAAAATAAGCCTACCTTGCCTCAGAGAAATTCCCCAAAGGAAAAGGCAGCCCCCCACATATGACTGTGAGTAAAGATGAAAATACAAACACAGAGATGAAATAGGTTTTAGCAAAGTGAGGACCGACTTACTGAATAGACCGAGGATAGTAAAGATAGCTTTGCGGTCAGCACAAAAACCTACAAACAACCACGCAGAGGGCGCAAAAAGACCCTCCGCACCGACTAACGGTACGGAGGTGCTCCCTCTGCGTCCCAGAGCTTCCAGCAAGCAAGACAAACCAATATAGCAAGCAGGAAGAAAAAATAGCAAACAAAAGTAACACAAGCAGAACTTAGCTTATGCAGGGCAGACAGGCCACAAGAACGATCCAGGAGAGAGCAAGACCAATACTGGAACATTGACTGGAGGCCAGGAACAAAGAACTAGGTGGAGTTAAATAGAGCAGCACCTAACGACTTAACCTCGTCACCTGAGGAAGGAAACTCAGAAGCCGCAGCCCCACTCACATCCACCAAAGGAAGCTCATGGACAGAACCAGCCGAAGTACCACTCATGACCACAGGAGGGAGCCTGACCACAGAATTCACACGTTGCACTGTGTCTTCCCCTTTTTTTTCTACCTGGTAGAGCAAATCATTTTCAAGAACCATATACGGGTACGCTAGCCTACTGTCAGGTTCTACGGGTACCCCATCTATCATTTTTACATTTTTCCTAGCCGGAGTCAGGGTAGGATCTTTCATTTGCTCGCTATCTGCCACCGCCTCTCGCTGGGGTTCCTCAGTTTCCTCCGTTTCCCCCGCCATGACGGAAAAGAGGTACGGAAGGTTAGATTCACTAACCTCCCCAGCAACATCTTCCTGTGGGGTCTCCTCTAGGGACTCGGGACCTCCAGATGGCATGGGAGAAGATTCACGGGTACAGCTACCGTGAAGGAGCAACTGATTCTCCCACAACTGCCAGAAGTAGGGAAAATCCCTGCCCAGGATTACACCCTGTAACAATGCGGGAACGAGTCCCACTTTGTGCTGCACTGACCCATAGGGAGTAGAAATCCATATGACCGCTGTTAAGTACGAGCAGGTATCACCATGCACACACGTCACAGAAAACTTGTCAGACGGACCAGATGGAAGTGCCACCAGACTAGCTTTCACCAGAGTCACCACACTTCCAGAGTCTAGTAATGCCACAACATTTTTCCCATCAACAGATAATTCACACAGGTGTTTCGCTGTATCATTTTGACCCGCATTCACACTCACTAGCTGTGTAACCAAAGACATGCGTTTTCTAGAGTCTATAACGTCGCACTGCATGGGTTCAGCGGTAACAGGACAGTTCGCAGAAACATGACCCTTCTCACGGCAGCGGAAACACCTAACAGGTCCCCTACTGAGACCACCGTCCAATACGCTTGGTCTCGGAGTGCGAGCAGTCCCGGGCTCTTCCCCCACAGTTTTAAGCGATTTTCCTTCACCCGTGGTCCCTGGAACAGTCTTACCGGTTCCACGAGGAGGAGGCACAGACCGGGGGTTGGCGGTGTTGTCGGGAAGTCCTTCTGCCACGGAATAACGCTCGACCAACTCCACAAGTTGATCCGCTGTCGTGGGATTTCCTTGGCTTACCCACCTTTTCAGCGCTGGGGGTAGTACTCTCAGGTACTTGTCCAGGACAACTCGCTGGATTATTTCAGGTATTGTCAGTACCTCGGGTTGCAGCCATTTCTTTGTCAAGTAGATCAGGTCGAACATCTGAGACCGCGCCGGTTTATCTTGCAGGTATGTCCACTGATGTACCCTCTGTGCCCGGACAGCCGTCGTCACACCGAGCCGGGCCAGGATCTCAGCTTTCAGCTTCTCAAAATCCTGAGCGACCTCTGGGTCCAAATCATGGTAAGCTTTTTGGGCCTCGCCGGAGAGAAACGGGGCAATCAAATCGGCCCACCGTGTCTTCGGCCACTTCTCTCTCAATGCCGTCCGCTCAAACGTTGTCAGGTATGCCTCAATGTCATCTTCTGCAGTCAGCTTTTGCCAGTATCGACTCACATGGATCCTTCTGGACTCTGCTTCCGGGTCCGCAACAGGCATGCTCGCCAGACGCTGCGCCACCTGTTGGAGAAGTTGGAGGTCTGCAACCGTCATGTTGACTATCTCTTTCAGCTGTGCGGCCATCAAGCGATTAGCTTCGTGCTGTGCGGCAGTGGCCTGCTGCTGTACGGCAGTGGACTGTACTAAGGCTTTCACCACGTCTTCCATGCTGTCGCCTGTGCCACGGTATGCCCGCATTCTCCACCACAATGTGACACAACAGTCTGGGATCGCCTTTGCTGGGGTCAAAGGCTACGTGGTTTGTGCATTGAATCTGAGGCGTACAGCAGGTTTCTGAGCAAGCTGACCTCAGGTCAGATTTATTAACGTGAAAGCAACATAGAAAAACAAAACATAAAAATAAATCCTAGCCTGTCCGGCGCTAACTAAACCAACACGTTGCTATCTCAACAGCTGGGGGGCTTCTCCCACCCAGCTAACATTACACAATTCTTGAACACAGCTCTCACTCACGTTTGTCTCACACAGACGCAATATGTGTGCCCCAGGCTGACGCTGGAAACCCCCAGCTGGTCATCTTTTATTCCTGCACTTATTAACCCATTAGCACCCTGAAGATACTGAGTGGCCTAATTCACATAGGACAAACACCTGGGCGAGATATACCTGCCTCCAACTACCACACCAGCATGAGTCTTACAGTCCGAGCAGGCTCCAGCGGTGAGCCCGCATCAAAGCCGGGACATGTCAGCTGTTTTGAACAGCTGACATGTGCCCGCAATAGCGGCGGATGAAATCGCGATTCACCCGTCGCTAGGGTTGAGCGACCTTGACTTTTTTAGAGTCGAGTCAGGTTTCGTATCTCAAAAGTCGAGTCGAGTGGAATCGGACAATTATCGCGAAAAGTCGGGGATCGACCGAAACACGAAACCCAATGCAAGTCAATGGGGGAGCATAGTCGGCAGTGAGTGGAGGCCAGGAAAACACCTACAGTGACCATTTTAATGGCAAAAAACATACATTCTTGTTACTAAAGCTTGTCAATCTAAATTTACCTTATAATAATAGTAAGGCATTGGAAATTGGGGGTCATTTGGCTAAAGTTGTGGGGGGTAGGGCTGGTTCAAGTAATTAGTGGGCCCAGGAAATCTGGACCACGTCACGGCAGTGGAGCAGGGAGAGGTAAGTATTTCAACTTTGCAAGTGCTGTGATCCTGAGCAAGCAGGGGGGGCCCACTCGTTGGCACTGGCACAGGGCCCCTCAAAGTACGGCGGTGTGTTTGCACGGCGGGGGCGCCTCCCACCGGCAGCGACACTTTTGCGTACTATGAGGGGCCCTGTGCCAGTGACGTCGCCAACGAGTATTCCTCCCCCCACCTGATGAAGGAACCTGCACCTTCATCTGCACCTTCCTCTTTGTCCCCGTGTAAGGTGGTATGGAATGCGGGAAGGGGAACCTAACTTTCAGCAGGGTCACAATCTTGCAGTGTAGCGTTCACGGGGAATGTTGCGTTATGGGTCAATGTACCAGCAGACTCATCTATCACTGGCTGGGCAATGGGCAGGATGAGGGGGAAACAGATATGGGCCTAAAGAATAAAGTGGGCTAAATGCAGTTCAAAATTGGTAACAGGACTAACCAGGGGGCATTGCTTTGTTCAGTGGAGGACAACTGGAATGAGAGGCTGACACAGAGAGTAGGCCCAAATCAGTAAGTAGTCTAAATGCAGTTCAAAATTGGCAACAGTAGTAAACAGGCGGCACAGCTTTGTTCACTGGAGGAGAACAGCAAGGAGCGGCAGACACCGATAGAAGGCCCCAACCCAACTAGTAGGCCCACTGCAGTTTTAAAATTCCGATAGGCTGAAAACCAGATAATTGTAGGTCATTTTTTGTAAAGAGGACAGCTGTATTGAGTGGCGCAGCCAGACACTACAAGTAGGCCTTACACCACAAAGTTGGCTCGACGCAGGTTTAAAAAAGGTTACATGGGTACACGGTCTGCATTGGTGTGCTCAGTGGAGGACAATTGGAAGGAGGGACCGCAGAAAGACTTAGTAGGCGTAAAATAACAAAATAGGCTCTATGCAGCTTCGATTATGTGGCAACCTGGAGAACACCTTGGAGCGGCAGACACCGTCTCTACAACCCAGACCCAACTTGTAGGCCTAATGTAGTGTTGTTTCAACAACTACTTAACACGAGCATGAAGATTGAAGCAATGGAGAGGCAACCTGGAGAACACCTTGGAGCGGCAGACACCATCTCTACAACCCAGACCCAACTTGTAGGCCTAATGCAGTGTTGTTTCAACAACTACTAAACGAGAGCTAGAAGATCGAAGCTATGGAGAGGCAACCTGGAGAACACCTTGGAGCGGAAGACACCGTCTCTACAACCCAGACCCAACTTGTAGGCCTAATGTAGTGTTGTTTCAACAACTACTTAACACGAGCATGAAGATTGAAGCAATGGAGAGGCAACCTGGAGAACACCTTGGAGCGGCAGACACCATCTCTACAACCCAGACCCAACTTGTAGGCCTAATGCAGTGTTGTTTCAACAACTACTAAACGAGAGCTAGAAGATCGAAGCTATGGAGAGGCAACCTGGAGAACACCTTGGAGTGGCAGACACCGTCTCTACGACCCAGACCCAACTTGTAGGCCTAATGTAGTGTTGTTTTCAACAACTACTGTATTAAACGAGAGCTAGAAGATCGAAGCTATGGAGAGGCAACCTGGAGAACACCTTGGAGCGGAAGACACCGTCTCTACAACCCAGACCCAACTTGTAGGCCTAATGCAGTGTTGTTTCAACAACTACTAAACGAGAGCTAGAAGATCGAAGCTATGGAGAGGCAACCTGGAGAACACCTTGGAGTGGCAGACACCGTCTCTACGACCCAGACCCAACTTGTAGGCCTAATGTAGTGTTGTTTCAACAACTACTTAACACGAGCATGAAGATTGAAGCAATGGAGAGGCAACCTGGAGAACACCTTGGAGCGGCAGACACCGTCTCTACAACCCAGACCCAACTTGTAGGCCTAATGTAGTGTTGTTTCAACAACTACTTAACACGAGCATGAAGATTGAAGCAATGGAGAGGCAACCTGGAGAACACCTTGGAGCGGCAGACACAGTCTCTACAACCCAGACCCAACTTGTAGGCCTAATGCAGTGTTGTTTCAACAACTACTAAACGAGAGCTAGAAGATCGAAGCTATGGAGAGGCAAGCTGGAGAACACCTTGGAACGGCAGACACCGTCTCTACGACCCAGACCCAACTTGTAGGCCTACTGTAGTGTTGTTTCAACAACTACTTAACACGAGCATGAAGATTGAAGCAATGGAGAGGCAACCTGGAGAACACTTTGGAGCTGCAGACACCGTCTCTACAACCCAGACCCAACTTGTAGGCCTAATGCAGAGTTGATTCAACAACTACTAAACGAGAGCTAGAGCTAGAAGATCGAAGCTATGGAGAGGCAACCTGGAGAACACCTTGGAGCGGCAGACACCGTCTCTACGACCCAGACCCAACTTGTAGGCCTAATGTAGTGTTGTTTCAACAACTACTTAACACGAGCATGAAGATTGAAGCAATGGAGAGGCAACCTGGAGAACACCTTGGAGCGGCAGACACAGTCTCTACAACCCAGACCCAACTTGTAGGCCTAATGCAGTGTTGTTTCAACAACTACTAAACGAGAGCTAGAAGATCGAAGCTATGGAGAGGCAAGCTGGAGAACACCTTGGAACGGCAGACACCGTCTCTACGACCCAGACCCAACTTGTAGGCCTACTGTAGTGTTGTTTCAACAACTACTTAACACGAGCATGAAGATTGAAGCAATGGAGAGGCAACCTGGAGAACACCTTGGAGCGGCAGACACCGTCTCTACAACCCAGACCCAACTTGTAGGCCTAATGCAGTGTTGTTTCAACAACTACTAAACGAGAGCTAGAAGATCGAAGCTATGGAGAGGCAACCTGGAGAACACCTTGGAGCGGCAGACACCGTTTCTACAACCCAGACCCAACTTGTAGGCCTAATGCAGAGTTGTTTCAACAACTACTAAACGAGAGCTAGAAGATCGAAGCTATGGAGAGGCAACCTGGGGAACACCTTGGAGCGGAAGACACCGTCTCTACAACCCAGACCCAACTTGTAGGCCTAATGCAGTGTTGTTTTCAACAACTACTAAACGAGAGCTAGAAGATCGAAGCTATGGAGAGGCAACCTGGAGAACACCTTGGAGCGGCAGACACCGTCTCTACGACCCAGACCCAACTTGTAGGCCTAATGTAGTGTTGTTTCAACAACTACTTAACACGAGCATGAAGATTGAAGCTATGGAGAGGCAACCTGGAGAACACCTTGGAGCGGCAGACACAGTCTCTACAACCCAGACCCAACTTGTAGGCCTAATGCAGTGTTGTTTCAACAACTACTAAACGAGAGCTAGAAGATCGAAGCTATGGAGAGGCAAGCTGGAGAACACCTTGGAACGGCAGACACCGTCTCTACGACCCAGACCCAACTTGTAGGCCTACTGTAGTGTTGTTTCAACAACTACTTAACACGAGCATGAAGATTGAAGCAATGGAGAGGCAACCTGGAGAACACCTTGGAGCGGCAGACACCGTCTCTACAACCCAGACCCAACTTGTAGGCCTAATGCAGTGTTGTTTCAACAACTACTAAACGAGAGCTAGAAGATCGAAGCTATGGAGAGGCAACCTGGAGAACACCTTGGAGCGGAAGACACCGTCTCTACAACCCAGACCCAACTTGTAGGCCTAATGCAGTGTTGTTTTCAACAACTACTAAACGAGAGCTAGAAGATCGAAGCTATTGAGAGGCAACCTGGAGAACACCTTGGAGCTGCAGACACCGTCTCTACAACCCAGACCCAACTTGTAGGCCTAATGCAGAGTTGTTTCAACAACTACTAAACGAGAGCTAGAAGATCGAAGCTATGGAGAGGCAAGCTGGAGAACACCTTGGAACGGCAGACACCGTCTCTACGACCCAGACCCAACTTGTAGGCCTACTGTAGTGTTGTTTCAACAACTACTTAACACGAGCATGAAGATTGAAGCAATGGAGAGGCAACCTGGAGAACACCTTGGAGCGGCAGACACCGTCTCTACAACCCAGACCCAACTTGTAGGCCTAATGCAGTGTTGTTTCAACAACTACTAAACGAGAGCTAGAAGATCGAAGCTATGGAGAGGCAACCTGGAGAACACCTTGGAGCGGAAGACACCGTCTCTACAACCCAGACCCAACTTGTAGGCCTAATGCAGTGTTGTTTTCAACAACTACTAAACGAGAGCTAGAAGATCGAAGCTATTGAGAGGCAACCTGGAGAACACCTTGGAGCTGCAGACACCGTCTCTACAACCCAGACCCAACTTGTAGGCCTAATGCAGAGTTGTTTCAACAACTACTAAACGAGAGCTAGAAGATCGAAGCTATGGAGAGGCAACCTGGAGAACACCTTGGAGCGGAAGACACCGTCTCTACAACCCAGACCCAACTTGTAGGCCTAATGCAGTGTTGTTTTCAACAACTACTAAACGAGAGCTAGAAGATCGAAGCTATGGAGAGGCAACCTGGAGAACACCTTGGAGCGGCAGACACCGTCTCTACGACCCAGACCCAACTTGTAGGCCTAATGTAGTGTTCTTTCAACAACTACTTAACACGAGCATGAAGATCGAAGCTATGGAGAGGCAACCTGGAGAACACCTTGGAGCGGAAGACACCGTCTCTACAACCCAGACCCAACTTGTAGGCCTAATGCAGTGTTGTTTCAACAACTACTAAACGAGAGCTAGAAGATCGAAGCTATGGAGAGGCAACCTGGAGAACACCTTGGAGCGGAAGACACCGTCTCTACAACCCAGACCCAACTTGTAGGCCTAATGCAGTGTTGTTTTCAACAACTACTAAACGAGAGCTAGAAGATCGAAGCTATGGAGAGGCAACCTGGAGAACACCTTGGAGCGGCAGACACCGTCTCTACGACCCAGACCCAACTTGTAGGCCTAATGTAGTGTTGTTTCAACAACTACTTAACACGAGCATGAAGATAGAAGCTATGGAGAGGCAACCTGGAGAACACCTTGGAGCGGCAGACACCGTTAGTAGGCCCTACCGAAGTAGTAGCCCCAATGCAGTTTTCAAATTCATATAGGCTGAAAACCAGACTATTGACGCTCAGCTTTTTTCAGAGGAGAACAGCTGTGTTGAGTGGCGCAGACAGACACAGTTAGTAGGCCTTAAACCAAAAATTTGGCTCAATGCAGTTTAAAAAAGGTTACAGGGGTACACAGGCAGCATTGATCTGGTCAGTGGAGGACAATTTCAATTATGGACCGCAGACAGACTTAGTACGCCTACAATAAAAAAAAGGATGCTCTATGCAATTTAAAATAGGTTCCAGGGGTACACGAGCAGCAGTGGTGTGGTCAGTGGAGGACTAGTGGAAGGAGGGACCGCAGACAGGCTTAGTAGGCCTAACATAACAAAAGTGGGCTGTAGGCACTTTAAAATAGCTTCCAGGGGTACACGGGCAGCAGTGGTGTGGTCAGTGAAGGACAATTTCTATAATCGACCACAGACCGGCTTAGTAGGCCTAACATAACAAAAGTAGGCTGTAGGCACTTTAAAAAAGGTTCCAGGGGTACACGAGCAGCAGTGGTGTGGTCAGTGGAGGACTAGTGGAAGGAGGGACCGCAGACAGGCTTGGTAGGCCTAATATAACAAAAGTAGGTTGTAGGCACTTTAAAAAAGGTTCCAGGGGTACACGGGCAGCAGTGGTCTGGTCAGTGGAGGACTAGTGGAAGGAGGGACCGCAGACAGGCTTAGTAGGCCTAACATAACAAAAGTAGGCTGTAGGCGCTTTAAAATAGGTTCCAGGGGTACATGGGCAGCAGTGGTGTGGTCAGTGAAGGACAATTTCTATAATGGACCGCAGACAGGCTTAGTAGGACTAACATAACAAAAGTGGGCTGTAGGCACTTTAAAATAGCTTCCAGGGGTACACGGGCAGCAGTGGTGTGGTCAGTGGAGGACTAGTGGAAGGAGGGACCGCAGACAGGCTTAGTAGGCCTAACATAACAAAAGTAGGCTGTAGGCACTTTAAAAAAGGTTCCAGGGGTACACGGGCAGCAGTGGTCGGGTCAGTGGAGGACTAGTGGAAGGAGGGACCGCAGACAGGCTTAGTAGGCCTAACATAACAAAAGTAGGCTGTAGACACTTGGAATTATCTTGCAGGGGCACACAGGCAGCATTGGTGTTGTCAGCGGAGGCCGATTGTACTGAGTGTCTGACAGTTAGTACTCACCAAAAATAAATAGATGTTAATGTCTCGCAATACAACAAAACCAAAAGACAAAAGGGTGGCATACTTGGGTACAGGGGTGGGCTCCTGTGCTGAGTTTCAGACCTAGTAATTTGGCGCAAAGTATTTACTGGTGTAAATATAGGACACTGCCCCTGACTATTTTAAGTAGCATCATACATGTCAACACATTGGTATTGTCAGTGCCAGGCATTGAAGGATGTCAGCGCATAGACTAAACATTGGTGGAGCTGTGAGAGATAATTTTGCAAGTGGTAGAGCACTGTTTGAGCTGGGGGGGGAACTCTCTTGTGGCCGGCGGTACAGGCCCAGGGCCCCTCATGTTACAACTGTGTGTCTGACGTTGGGTGCGCACCACCACCGCCAGAGACACTTTATTGTACTATGAGGGACCCAGTGGCAGTGCCGTCGACCAAAAGCGTGCACACCCACCTCTTCAGACAAACGGCACTCTCACGGGTGCTTGTGCCAAGTGGCGAGACCACGGCCCCGTGGGGGGAGTTTGGCCATTTTGGGAGGTGTAAACATGTCATATGCTGGACAAACAGCTGCTGCAAATTACGAGATTGGAAAAGTCAGTCAGAGCAGTCCACAAGCAAGACCTTTTCATAGGAAAGCTAGGTGCCAGCCGGGAAAGGTGGGGCAAAAGAATTCGAAATCCAGTTGTGGTTCATGTTAATGAAGGTTAGATCATCAACATTTTGGGTAGCCAGACAAGTCCTTTTTTCAGTTAATATTGAACCTGCAGCACTGAATACTCTTTCTGATAGGACACTAGCTGCCGGGCAAGCAAGCTCCTGCAATGCATATTCTGCCAATTCTGGCCAGGTGTCTAATTTGGATGCCCAGTAATCAAATGGGAATGACGGTTGAGGGAGAACGTCGATAAGGGATGAAAAATAGTTAGTAACCATACTGGACAAATGTTGTCTCCTGTCACTTTGAATTGATGCTGCAGTACCTGTCCTGTCTGCGGTCATAGCAAAATCACTCCACAACCTGGTCAGAAAACCCCTCTGTCCAACGCCACTTCTGATTTGTGCACCTCTAGCCTGCTGCCCCCTGCAGCTCGTGTGATAACGCTCACCGTCGCTGTGTGCTGGGAATGCCTGAATCAAACGGTCAACAAGAGTTGATTGTTTAGTTGCTAATATTTGTTCCAGGTTCTCATGTGGCATAATATTTTGCAATTTGCCTTTATAGCGAGGATCAAGGAGGCAGGCCAACCAGTAATCGTCATCAGTCATCATTTTAATAATGCGTGGGTCCCTTTTGAGGATACGTAAGGCATAATCCGCCATGTGGGCCAAAGTTCCAGTTGTCAAATCTGCGGTCGTGCTGGGTTGAGGGGCAGTTTCAGGCAAATCTACGTCACTTGTCTCCCTAAAAAAAACCTGAACCCGGCCTTGCAACGCCACCAGTTGCTATTGGCCCCGGAGAAGCTTCCTCATTAAAAAAATACTCATCCCCATCATCCTCCTCGTCGTCCTCCTCCTGTTCGCCCGCTACCTCGTCCTGTACACTGCCCTGACCAGACAATGGCTGACTGTCATCAAGGCTTTCCTCTTCCTCTGCTGCAGACGCCTGCTCCTTTATGTGCGTCAAACTTTGCATCAGCAGACGCATTAGGGGGATGCTCATGCTTATTATGGCGTTGTCTGCACTAACCAGCCGTGTGAATTCCTCAAAACACTGAAGGACTTGACACATGTCTTGTACCTTCGACCACTGCACACCTGACAACTCCATGTCTGCCATCCTACTGCCTGCCCGTGTATGTGTATCCTCCCACAAAAACATAACAGCACGCCTCTGTTCGCACAGTCTCTGAAGCATGTGCAGTGTTGAGTTCCACCTTGTTGCAACGTTGATGATTAGCCGATGCTGGGGAAGGTTCAAAGACCGCTGATAGGTCTGCATACGGCTGGAGTGTACGGACGAACGGCAGATATGCGAGCAAAGTCTGCGCACTTTGAGGAGCAGGTCGGATAACCCCGGATAACTTTTCAGGAAGCACTGCACCACCAGGTTTAAGGTGTGAGCCAGGCAAGGAATGTGTTTCAGTTGGGAAAGGGAGATGGCAGCCATGAAATTCCTTCCGTTATCACTCACTACCTTGCCTGCCTCAAGATCTACAGTGCCCAGCCACGACTGCGTTTCTTTCTGCAAGAACTCGGACAGAACTTCCGTGGTGTGTCTGTTGTTGCCCAAACACTTCATAGCCAATACAGCCTGCTGACGCTTGCCAGTAGCTGCCCCATAATGGGACACCTGGTGTGCAACAGTGGCAGCTGCGGATGGAGTGGTTGTGCGACTGCGTTCTGTGGACGAGCTCTCGCTTCTGCAGGAGGACAAGGAGGAGGGGGTGCAAACGGCTACAGCCAACTGTTTCCTAGACCGTGGGCTAGGCAGAACTGTCCCAAAATTGCTGTTCCCTGTGGACACTGCATCCACCACATTCACCCAGTGTGCCGTGATGGACACGTAACGTCCCTGGCCATGCCTACTGGTCCATGCATCTGTTGTCAGGTGCACCTTTGTACTCACAGATTGCCTGAGTGCATGGACGATGCGCTCTTTAACATGCTGGTGGAGGGCTGGGATGGCTTTTCTCGAAAAGAAGTGTCGACTGGGTAGCTCGTAGCGTGGTACAGCGTAGTCCATCAGGGCTTTGAAAGCTTCGCTTTCAACTAACCGGTAGGGCATCATCTCTAACGAGATTAGTCTAGCTATGTGGGCGTTCAAACCCTGTGTACGCGGATGCGAGGCTAAGTACTTCCTTTTTCTAACGAGAGTCTCATGTAGGGTGAGCTGGACTGGAGAGCTGGAGATCGTGGAACTAGCGGGGGTGCCGGTGGACATGGCAGACTGAGAGACGGTTGGAGACGGTATTCTTGTCGGTGCCCTACATGCAGTGTTTCCAACTACGAAACAGGTGATTCCCTGACCCTGACTGCTTTGGCCTGGCAACGAAACCTGCACAGATACTGCAGGTGGTGTGGAAAATGGTGGCCTTACAGTGACGGAAGGGATGTAGCTTTGCTGACTAGCTTCATTGGCCGAGGGTGCTACAACCTTAAGGGACGTTTGGTAGTTAAGGTACCGTCACACTAGACGATATCACTAGCGATCCGTGACGTTGCAGCGTCCTGGCTAGCGATATCGTCCAGTGTGACAGGCAGCAGCGATCAGGCCCCTGCTGTGATATCGCTGGTCGGGGAAGAAAGTCCAGAACTTTGTTTCGTCGCTGGATCTCCCGCTGACATCGCTGAATCGGCGTGTGTGACGCCGATTCAGTGATGTCTTCGCTGGTAACCAGGGTAAACATCGGGTTACTAAGCGCAGGGCCGCGCTTAGTAACCCGATGTTTACCCTGGTTACCATCGTTAAAGTAAAAAAAACAACCACTACATACTTACCTACCGCTGTCTGTCCCTGGCGCTCTGCTTCTCTGCTCTGGCTGTGAGCACAGCAGCCGGAAAGCAGAGCGGTGACGTCACCCCTCTGCTTTCCGGCTGCCCGGCGCTCACAGCCAGAGCAGAGAAGCACAGCGCCGGGGACAGACAGCGGTAGGTAAGTATGTAGTGGTTGTTTTTTTTACTTTAACGATGGTAACCAGGGTAAACATCGGGTTACTAAGCGCGGCCCTGCACTTAGTAACCCGATGTTTACCCTGGTTACCCTGGGACTTCGGGATCGTTGGTCGCTGGAGAGCTGTCTGTGTGACAGCTCTCCAGCGACCAAACAGCGACACTGCAGCGATCCGGATCGTTGTCGGTATCGCTGCAGCGTCGCTTAGTGTGACGGTACCTTTAGTCCAGGCTTGCAAATGCATGGTGGTTAAATGTCTATGCATGCAACTTGTATTTAGACTTTTCAGATTCTGACCTCTGCTTAAGGTAGTTGAACATTTTTGACAGATGACTTTGCGCTGATCAATTGGATGTTGTTTAAAAAAATGCCAGACTGCACTCTTTCTAGCATCGGATACCTTTTCAGGCATTGCAGACTGAGCTTTAACCGGATGGCCACGCTGTCCTCCAACAGGTTTTGGCTTTGCCACGCATTTTGGGCCAGATACGGGCCCGGCAGATGGAACCTGTTGCGATGTTGATGCCTGCTGCGACCCCTCCTCCTCTGCTTCAGAACTACTGCCGCCTGCACCCTGTTCCCCCAATGGCTGCCAATCGGGGTCAACAACTGGGTCATCTATGACCTCCTCTTCTATCTCGTGTGCAACTTCGTCTGTCACTGTGTAAGCCGGTGGTATAGCGTTCGTGACGGGGCACCATAGTCTCATCAGGGTCTTATTCTGGATCAGTACAGTGCGAGGGCAATGTTGTGGTCTGAGTCAAAGGAACAGCATAGTAATCTGGCTGTGGCTGTGCATCTGTGCACTCCATGTCCGATTCAACTTGTAATGGGCATGGCCTGTTAACTGTTTCACTTTCTAACCCAGGAACGGTATGTGTAAAGAGCTCCATGGAGTAACCCGTTGCGTCGCCTGACGTATCCTTCTCTGTTGTTTTGGCTGAAGAGGACAAGGAAGCGACTTGTCCCTGACCGTGAACATCCACTAACGACGCGCTGCTTTTACATTTACCAGTTTCAGAAGAGGAGGCAAAAGAGCTAGAGGCTGAGTCAGCAAGGAAAGCCAAAACTTGCTCTTGCTGCTCCGGCTTTAAAAGCGGTTTTCCTACTCCCAGAAAAGGGAGCGTTCGAGGCCTTGTGTAGCCAGACGACGAACCTGGCTCCACAGCTCGAGACTTAGGTGCTATATTGTTTTTCCCACGACCACCTGATGCTCCACCACCACTACCATCATTACCAGCTGGCAATGAACGCCCACGACCTCTTCCACCAGACTTCCTCATTGTTTTAAAAACGTAACCAAAGTAACGGTATTTGTTACTGTTAAACAACTTACAAGTTGAACTCAAACTTCTGTAGGATTTAGATATCCCTTTATAGGTGGGTGAGACTGCAAGGAAAATCAGGCACAATGTTACACACTCGGTTTTCTGTGGCACAAAATGAGAGAGATGCCACACACGCAGGACTGTCACTCAAGCACAAATGCCAATATTAATCTCCCACTATTTTTTTTTTTTTCAGGAAGAATTTAAAAACCAAAATAACCAAAAAACAGACACTAGGCTTTCTGTGGCCCACAATTTGAGAGACATGGCACAGACAGGACTGGCACAGAAGCACAAAGGCCAATATTAATCTCCCACTATTTATTTTTTTTTCAGGGAGAATTTAAAAACCAAAATAACAAAAAACAGACACTAGGCTTTCTGTGGCCCACAATTTGAGAGAGATGGCACAGACAGGACTGGCACAGAAGCACAAAGGCCAATATTAATCTCCCACTATTTATTTTTTTTTCAGGGAGAATTTAAAAACCAAAATAACAAAAAACAGACACTAGGCTTTCTGTGGCCCACAATTTGAGAGAGATGGCACAGACAGGACTGGCACAGAAGCACAAAGGCCAATATTAATCTCCCACTATTTATTTCTTTTTCAGGGAGAATTTAAAAACCAAAATAACAAAAAACAGACACTAGGCTTTCTGTGGCCCACAATCTGAGAGAGATGGCTCAGACAGGACCGGCACAGAAGCACAAAGGCCAATATTAATCTCCCACTATTTATTTTTTTTTCAGGGAGAATTTAAATACCACAATAACAAAAAACAGACACTAGGCTTTCTGTGGCCCACAATTTGAGAGAGATGGCACAGACAGGACTGGCACAGAAGCACAAAGGCCAATATTAATCTCCCACTACTTTTTTTGGTTAGGGAGAATTGCCAAGAAATCAGGGCCAGTATTACACACTAGGCTTCCTGTGCCCCAAAATTGGAGAGAGATGGCACACACAGGACTGGCACTCTAGCAGAAATGCCAATCTTAATCTCCCACTACTTTTTTTGGTTAGGGAGAATTGGCAAGAAATCAGGGCCAGTATTACACACTAGGCTTTCTGTGCCCCAAAATTGGAGAGAGATGGCACACACAGGACTGGCACTCTAGCAGAAATGCCAATCTTAATCTCCCACTACTTTTTTTGGTTAGGGAGAATTGCCAAGAAATCAGGGCCAGTATTACACACTAGGCTTTCTGTGCCCCAAAATTGGAGAGAGATGGCACACACGACTAGCACTCAAGCACAAATGTCAAGATTAATCTCCCACTATTTATTTTTTTTCAGGGAGAATTAAAAAAAACAGGGACTGTCCTACAATTACTATCTCCCTGCAGTAATCTCAGCCAGGTATGGCAGGCAGCAATAACAAGGAGTGGACTGCTGCACAAATTACATCAAAAGTGTGGACAAACAAACAAGATAGCTGTGCAGAAAGGAAGGAACAACAGGATTTGTGCTTTGAAAAAAGCAGTTGGTTTGCACAGCGGTGTACACACAGCAATGCAGCTATCAGGGAGCCTTCTAGGGCAGCCCAATGAGCTACAGCGCTGAGGAAAAAAAATGTAGCTTCCACTGTCCCTGCAAACAAAATGTGGTGTTGGACAGTGGAAATCGCTACAGCACAAGCGGTTTGGGGGTTAATGGACCCTGCCTAACGCAATCCCTGCTTCTGGCGAAGCGGCAGCAACCTCTCCCTATGCTCAGATCAGCAGCAGTAACATGGCGGTCGGCGGGAACGCCCCTTTATAGCCCCTGTGACGCCGCAGACAGCAAGCCAATCACTGCAATGCCCTTCTCTAAGATGGTGGGGACCAGGACCTATGTCATCACGCTGCCCACACTCTGCGTCCACCTTCATTGGCTGAGAAATTGCGCTTTTCGCGTCATTGAAACGCGACTTTGGTGCGAATGTCGCGTACCGCATGGCCGACCCCACACAGGGATCGGGTCGGGTTTCATGAAACCCGACTGTGGCAAAAGTCGGCGACTTTTGAAAATGAACGATCCGTTTCGCTCAACCCTACCCGCCGCTATTAACTAGTTAATGCCGCTGTCAAACGCTGACAGCGGCATTTAACTGGCGCTTCCAGCTGGGTGGCTGGAAATGAGCGCATCGCTGACCCCCGTCACATGATTGGGGGTCAGCAATGCTTCTTTATAGTAACCATAGAGGTCCTTGAGACCTCTATGGTTACTGATCCCCAGTAGCTGTGAGCGCCACCCTGTGGTCGGTGCTCATAGCACACCTGCATTTCTGCTGCATAGCATAACAGACGGAGGTCTCTTGCTATTTAAACCGCCTCCTCCAACATGGAGGTGCCCGTGCATTGTTGTGAGTTTGTTCCTAACACGCTTCTCAGTTCTCAGGTCCCTGTACTTGCATCCGAGTCTACTGCACCCGCCAGTGCTTCCTTCAATGGTAGCTGAGTCTGCTGCACCCGCCAGTGCTCACTTCAACAGCAGCTAAGCCAGCTGCACCCGCCAGTGTTCATCTCAACGGCAGCTAAGCCAGCTGCACTCGCCAGTGCTCATCTCAATGGCAGCTGAGCCAGCTGCACCCGCCAGTGCTCACCTCAACGGCAGCTGAGCCAGTTATGCACTAGGTTCTGGACATCGTCTGTCGGCTCTCCCACGCTTTGGTGGAGATCCCACCCAGTGTCGGGGTTCATTAACCAGTGCACGGTGCACTTCGAACTACTGGCTCATCATTTCACTTCGGACCAATCCAAAGTGGCCTTCATCATGTGACACCTATCTGGTGAGGCCCTAACATGGCTCAATCCTCTGTGGGAAAGAGGGGATCTGTTATTGTTGAACGCACTTCTTGGAAGCCTTTTGTAAGGTCTTCCACGAGCCCAGTCGCGTTTCTTCTGCAGCCTCTTCTCTGCTCCGGTTACTCCAAGGTAACCTCTCCGTGGGCCAATATGCAATACATTTCCGTACCTTGTCTTCAGAACTCACTTGGAACAATGAGGCTCTGGTGGCAACCTTCTGGGAAGGTCTCTCCGGGCGAATCAAGGACGAACTGGCAGCCCGGGGGATACCCACCTCTCTGGATGACCTGCTGTCACAAACAGAATTCACATTAGGTTCCAGGAATGGACAAAAGAGGAGAACTGTGAGAGAAGATCAGTACGCCTGGCTCCCACCTTCCAATGACTGATCATTAAGCAAGTTCCTGCTGCGACTTCTTCGCTTGAACCTATGCTGATTGACTAGGTTTAGCTATCCCAGCGTCACCAAGAGGTTTGTCCTGCCAAAGGGACATGTTTCTACTGTGGCAACTCTGAACACCTTATTCGATCCTGCCCCAAGAGACTGGGACACGCATGCCTAGGGTCAGTAGGAGAGGCTACTCTGGGCAAGACTTCTGCCTCTCCATCGTTGACCCTGAATATATCTTTCTCCTGCGGCAAAGATACTTTTGTTGAATAGGCAAACCTGGACTCCAGCTCCAAGGGTAACTTTGTTAAACAGGCTGTGGTCGAGTGGCGTAAGATTCCGGTCCTATGTCTTCCGGATCAGTTGGTGATTTCTTCAGTGGATGGAAAGCCTCTTCCCGAGACCACCCAGTTCATCACGGAGCCCGTGGATCTTCAGGTGGGGACGCTACATTCGGAGAAGGTTTCTCTTCATGTGCTGTCTGGTCTCTCTTATCCTCTACTCCTAGGTCTCCCGTAGCTGCAAAAATATGAACCTCTTCTGGACTGGAGGTCTGGAGAAGTACTCTGTTGGGTCTCAGGATGTCACGAAATGTGCTTTTCTCCTGTTCGTCCTGTCTGGTCTCCTACTTGTCCTGCTAATTTGCCTGGCCTGCCCGTGGCATATTGGACATATTCGGACATCTTCAACAAGAAGGAGGCTGAGGGGGGCGTGTCCTGACTGTCCATGTGAGCGAACACATAGAAGAGCGATCCTGCTGCTAACCTGCCAAAATGCTGTGCAGACGCTGCTGACTGGACTTTTCTGCCCCATACCGGCTGGCTGAGGGTCTGAGGAGTGCAGCGGTGCTGAGCAGTGGTCCCGTGTGAGAGGACATGACCAGAAGGCGGCAGAGGGACGTGGGAGCTGGCGATGCAGGAGCCAGCCAAGATGGTGCCGAGGCCAGAGAGGATGCTGATAAGGTGAACGACGCATGTCAGAGGCACATGGAGGTGGCAGCGAAGCTTCAGCAGTTTGCTAGAGTGGAAGGAGCGGAGGAGGCAGAGAAGGAAACCGGAGTGATATGGAGAAGGAGGATGTGATCCCGGCAGGACAGCATGAGGTACAGAAGGGGAGGGAGAAGAGCAGCATGGCGGGGGCAATGGGGGGATCTGAATATATGACACAGGAAGATGAGCCGACCCTCAGAGATATCTTTGCACTGGTCTCCTCATGCAAGCAGTCCCTAAATACTCTGACCCTTCAGATGCAGGAGGTAAAAGGGGAAACAGCACAGATAAATGCAGCCCTGCAAAAGGTGGATAGACGCATGGGGGTGGTGGAGGAGAGGGTGAGCACTGCAGAAGATCACATAGTAAAACTGCAAAAAGCGGAGAAAACGTTTGCCCAAGCAATATCAGAGCTGACCGCCAAAAATGAGGATTTGGAAAACAGATCCAGAAGGAATAATATACGCATAGTGGGTCTGCCTGAAAAAACTGAGGGGAGAAACCCCACTGAGTTTATTGAAAACTGGCTGATGGAGAAAATTGGTGGCACAGTGCTGACGAAGGTATTTGCTGTTGAGAGAGCTCATGGGGTCCCGCCGCAGCCCCCTGCCCCAGGAGCGAATCCCCATATCATGCTTGCCAAAATACTGAACTACAGGGACAGAGACATTATCCTTAGAAAGGCCAGAGAAACGGAGGACCTGACGGCTGGAGGTCAAAGGATTGCTATTTACCCGGATTATTCTGCTGTGGTTCAGAAACAGAGTATGAAGTTCACTGGGGTCAAGAGACGACTGAGGGAACTGGGAGTGCAATACTCTATGCTGTTCCCTGCAAAGTTAAGAGTGGTGGCTTTTGATAAAACCCACTTTTTCCTGACATCTGAGGACACTACCCAGTGGATTGACACTAATGCTGAAAAACTTAAAGGAAAAGGCGACTGACTTTTAGGGGAGATCCGGATAGGAGATATCTCTCCGGCGCTGGAGGAGGGATCCGTGTTTAATAGCATAATTGCTAAAGGGATGGGCAACTGCTGAGGGCTGAGCTGGGCCGCATTGAGGGAAGGGCCGGCGGGGGCAGTAATGGTTAATAAGTATGGGAGAGGAGGGTTATGCGGGGTACTGCAAGTTTGTAGTTTTTCTACATGTTAATATATGTTGAAATGTTCTGTTGTTTTTGAAAAAAAAAAACTGTGGGAAATCCTGATCTTTATGGCAGCGGGAGGTGAGTGATGAGGGTAAAGCAAAGGAGAGTGTTCGCAATGGGCGGTGGAGCCCCACTCTTGATAAGAGGCAGAATGTGTAGCATTGGGAGGGTTAGGGGGGTAAGTTGAGTTTGGGTAGGGGGGGTGGGAGGAATTAGACAGCTCATACCTGGGAGTGAAGATACTATGAAGGATGATGAGTCAAATGATGGGGGGCCGCATTAAGATATTGAGTTGGAATGTAAGAGGCCTTGCGGATAAGCCCAGGCGAGCATTGAGTTTGCAGTATGTTCAAGATCAGAGAGCTTCAATGATATGCCTGCTAGAGACGCACTTGGTGCAGGAGAAGGTGGATGTATTAAATAGGCGCTGGATCCAAAAGGCATACCATTCTACCTTCTCCACGTATTCTAGGGATGTGTCCGTGTTGGTACCCGTGGGAGTGCATTATGAAGAGGTGAAAGTGCAGGTGGATGTGGATGGTCAGTATGTGGTGGTAAAATGTAAAATAAATGGAGTGTTGATGTGTATAGCGGCAATATATATTCCGCCCCTATATTCAAGTAAGAAATTTAGAGAGGTGTTGGAACGGGTGGAACGCTGGGGCCGACACCATTTCTAATCATTGGGGATCTTAATAATATATGTGATAACTTTTGGGACAAAAATAAAAATTCCAAGAATAGGACGGGGGGACACATTACTACGTTTGGGACTTATATTCATGAAATTGGTATGACTGACCTATGGAGAGTTAGACACGTTGGGGAAAGGGGATATTCATGTTATTCGTCGGCTCATAGTACTCTGTCCAGGATTGCTCTGGGCAATCGTCTGCTGGACACAATGGTGGGGGATGTGCGATACTTACCTAGGGCCCTCTCAGATCATAGTCCAATTGAGGTAGAGTTCCGATTGCTGGGGACACAGGCTACGAACAGGAGAGAGTGGAAGATTCACCCTAACTGGTTGAACAGTATAGATTTAGATAAAATAAAACAGGAGGTGACGGAATTCTTTTTGCTGAATGATGGGAGTACAGACGCTCTTACTGTGTGGGAAGCCATGAAGGCATACTTAAGAGGGCTGCTCTTCAGAGACATCAGTAGATGTAAGCGGAAGACAAGAGAGGCAGAGAAGGCAGCGATTGACAGGCTGAGGGCGGCGGAAGACAAGATGGTAACAAAGGGCACTCCTGAGACCGGGAACAGATTGAAAACAGCTCAAAATCATCTAGAGGAAATTTTGTTAGGAAAGGCGGAAAGGAAGCGGGAGTTTCAGAGACTGGTTTATTATCAAGAGGGTGAAACTGTTGGCCACATGCTGTCGCTGGTGGCTTCTGCCCAGAGGAGTACTTTGTTTGTCCATTCTTTGGTTTCCGCGAGTGGCACTAGAGTCTCCGAAAAGTCAGAGATTGTGAAGGTCTTTGCGGACTTCTACGCGGACCTATATTCCTCTCAGGTGGATGTGCCGGCGGGAGACACAGTGGCTTTTTTGGAGGGGCTGGGGCTCCCGAGGCTGAGCGATGTAGACAAAGAAGGTTTGGAGGCTCCCATCACGGAGCAGGAGCTGAGTCTGGCATTACAATCTATGACTAATGGGAAGGCGCCTGGAGTGGATGGGTTTCCCGCTGAAATTTATAAAAATATGGGGGAGGTGCTGATTCCCAGATTAAAGGCGGTTTTAGATGAGGCTAAGAGTAGAGGGTGTTTGCCAGTGTCCATGAGAGAAGCCATAATAGTGGTAATTCCTAAGGAAGGTAAAGATTTGGGGCAACCTGACTCATACCGGCCAATTTCTCTGCTAACCGTGGATGTCAAGCTCCTGGCCAAGGTGTTGGCAACTCGTTCGACTGTGTCATCTCCAACCTGGTACACCCAGATCAGGCTGGTTTTATGCCTGATAGATCCAAAGCGGTTGACCTGCAAAGGCTGTTTATGAATTTGCAGCTTAGGTCCGACAACTGTGGCCAGAGAGTTATCACATCCTTAGATGCCCATAAGGCATTCGACAGTGTGGAATGGGGATATCTATGGCAGGTGTTGCAATACATGGGGTTTGGTTCACAGTTTGTGTCCTGGATTCGGCTGTTGTATTCGCAGCCGGTGGCTAGAGTTAGAGTGAATGGGGAGCTATCTCAGACTATACATCTAGCTAGGGGGACGAGGCAGGGGTGTCCGCTCTCTCCTCTTTTGTTAGCCTTGGCTGTGGAACAGTTGGCTGCCAAGATTCGACAATCTGATGAGGTGTCTGGGTTTAAATTTGGGATAATTGAAGAGAAGGTAGCGCTATACGCGGACGATATTCTACTGTTTCTGGCTGACCCGGCCGCTTCCTTGCGGGGTGCCATTGGGCTTATTGAAAGATTTGGCTCTTTGTCGGGACTGACGATAAACTGGAGTAAGTCGATTCTGTTTAGAGTAGATGACGTGGGGGAGGATGAGAGTGAGCTTCCTGAGGATGGGCGACTTAAGGTGGTAAGTGCAGCGCCCCAGAGACCTGGTCGTTGCAGTATGGCACTCTGCCACTAAGGAGAGTAGCGGTACGTCTGATGACACTAAAGAGTTCTCCTGACCAGGTATCACCAGAACACATTACACTTCACACTCCGGCCACTAGGGGGAGAAAAAGGCTTTATTTATTGGGCCACTCCTCACACTGGTAAAACTAGGGGCTGGGGCGGAAGTTAGTCAGAAGCTGACTGGGTTGGAACCAGGCAACATCCCGTGGCAGGGGGTGTTGCAGGGAGAAGACACAGGGGGGTCCCTGTCAGGCGTGGGAACCTGGCAGGTGCCTAGCGAACAGAACAGAACGTAACGGAACCGCGCCTGCACACCTTGCGGCGGTATCCTAAGAGAGAGACAAGAAGGGAAGAATATTGTGGAACAGTGTAAACGAGATCAGCACAAAGGAGAGCCAGTAAGAGTCATGCCGAGAGAGAAAGGCAACATCTTACTGAGGCGCGTAGTCGGTGGCCGGATCACCGTAGGAGTAACTGACTTCAGGCCTTACTTCAAATTCCGCTGGACAGTTGATTATAGGTTGGCTGTCTACCTTCTACACCTACGAAGACATAGGGGGCAACATTAGGAGAGGGGCGTCTCTAGGGTCCCGGAAGACCTCCAAGCCTTCCCGTCAAACGGATGGCGTCCTAGCCAAAATATACCCGGGGGACGTTAGAAACTAGCAACATCTGGAACCAAAGAACGAGAGAGAGAAAGCTGTAGAGAACGAACGAACGAGAACAGCAGTTGTGAGGACTATTCCGAATGCTCAGCAGGGTAGGACTACAACACACAGGCGCTATTGGTAGGCAACGATTTCCATCTGCGAGGGAAACTCTGGATGTGCCCATCGGACCGGCCGGTCTCTGATAGCCCGGTTGAACGTGCTCTGGACTGAGTATATTGAAGCCTTCAGTAAAAAGGTAAAGAGACTGCAATCTTGTGTCCTCGTTATTGCCTGCACCTCACACCATCACCATCCACCTTACTGGGAAGCCCTGGGGATATACTTCACCTGTGGGAAGGTACACCATCCAGCTGCCATTCCATCACCCCAGCGGACCCCACAGCAGCGTCGGTCACCCTGACCGAACACCACAAGTGGCGTCACGAACCCCTGACAGACTGTACTACCACCTTCATTGGACGCCCCTTAGCAGGGTCACGACCGGGTCCAGCCACCGTGACAACCGCAGAGCCGAAGGAGAAGGGACCGGTACCGAGTGACTTGTGGCCCTGTGTCTGGGGGCGCTCCAGTAAGTCAATTTAAATACTTGGGGATATGGGTCTCTATGCCTGTTACAGACTACGTACATAGAAATCTGACTCCGGTTTTAGGCGATCTTAAGGTAAAAGTAGATGCTTGGATTAAGTTGCATTTGTCGGTGGTGGGCAGGGTTAATCTTATTAGTATATTTTCTTGCAGCCCAGTGTCATCATTTAAGGTGGATGGGCGCATGAGGGGTCGTCCAGTGCGGTACAGCAATTGATGGAAAAGGTGACGAAAAGAAGGCCAGTAGTACAGTGTCTAGAGGATGGATCCCTGGGGACATTGGGGAAATTGTATCCAACTATATTTTTGATAGGTAAGTTGTGGGGTAGATTGAAACAAAATCATGGCATCACGGGTCTAACCAGGTTCTCCCCGCTATGGCATAATAATAACCTACCTGAGTTTGTGGCACTAGGGGTATTGCCAGAGTGGCAGGCCAAGGGAATTCAATATGTGTATCAAATACTTGAGCAGCAGGAGCTGAAATCCTTTTCCCAACTGCAGAGGGATTTTGATCTTGGGTCTTCGGGGGAATACCAGTATTTGCGGATGAGACACGCATTTGGAGCTCAGAATACGGATGGATGCATTAGAATCCAAAGGGATATAGTGTTGGAATATGTGTGCGGTGAAGGGACTACTAGGGGGGTTATCTCCACTCTTTATAAAGATTTACTGCATACATACCTTTTGGGATTTCCGATAAATGCGAGGGCTAAGTGGGAGAGGGATCTGGGGCCATTGGAGAATGAAACTTGGGAGCCGGTGCTGGAGTGGGTTCCACGACTGTCACTGAGCGAACCGTATAGGCTGTCACAGCTCTATGTAGTGCACAGGGTCTACAAATCTCCGGAAGTATTATATAAAGCAGGTCTGCGTGAGTGTCTGAGGTGTAAGTCTGCAAATGCTGGCATTTTTCATATGATGTGGACATGTCCGAGACTGGCTGCTTTTTGGTTGGTAGTTTTGAGTCGTATGGAAGGAGCGTATATATGCAAGGTGCCAAGGGATCCGTTGGTGTGTTTGCTGGGATATGTGGATGAGATTGGAGTGGATAACACCCTGAAGATAGCAATTGCCAGATTGTTGTATATGGCCCGAAAGGTAATAGCACGAAATTGGATTAAGGTTGAACCGCCTACAAGAAGATAATTTCTCCAGTATGTGAAGCAGGGTCTGACATTGGTAAAAGGGATCTATAAGAAAAGAGGGAAAATAGAAATGTTTTATAAACTGTGGTCTTCGTGGCTAGAAATGGGATGAGGTAGAAATGTGGGATGGGAGAGTCTAGGGCCTGATTTGGTAAGGACAGAATAAGAGGTCTGCGGTCCTACATGGGATGATCTTCATTCAGTATTATTGATGGTGGTGATATTGGAAGAGGTGGGTTGTCTTCTTGGGCGGGGGCGGGGAAAGTTGGGAATGATGGGGTTTGGTTAGGGGGGAAAGTTTGTATTGAAAACAAGAATACAATCTGTAAATTGTGCTGATATTCTTAATAAAAATTTGCTTGAGTTAAAAAAAAAAAAAAAGGCTGAGTCCTTGCCACCTCATAGGCCGTATGACTGCCCATTGACATCCTGCCGGGTACCTCACCACCACGAGGCCGAATCTACCCCCTGTCCCAGGCTGAGACTCGTGCTATGTCCGAGTATATAGAAGAGAACCTCATTAGGGGATTTATCTGGAAATCCTCATCTCCGTCCGGAGCTGGGTTTTTCTTTGTGAAGAAGGACAGCTCTCTGTGACCCTGCATTAACTACAGGAGCCATGACCAAATCACGGCAAAAAATAAGTATACCCCCTACCCCTGATCTCTGAACTGTATGATCGTTTGAAGGGTTCCAGAGTCTTCACGAAGCTTGACCTATGAGGGGCATACGACCTGGTTCGAATTTGCCACGGAGACGAGTGGAAGACAGCTTTCAACACCCGTGATGGCCATTACAAGTATTTTGTTATGCCATTTGGACTCTGTAATGCTGCAGCCATCTTCCAAGAACTGGTGAACAACATCTTCCATGACCTACTCTATATGTGTGTGGTAGTATACCTGGACGACATCTTGGTATTTTCTCCTTATCTGCCAGCATACAGGAGGGACCTTTGCCAGGTTCTACTAAGGTTAGGAACTAACCATCTCTACGCCAAATGAGTGCATCTTCGAACAGTCCTTCCTTCCGTTTCTGGGGTACCTCGTTTCTGAGACCTGTCTGAAGATGGATCCTGAGAAGGTATCCGCTGTCATGAAGTGGCCCCGTCCAGATGGTCTTAAGGCTATCCAGCGGTTTCTTGGGTTTTCGAATTATTATCGCCAATTTATTTAGCATTTTCTTCCCTGACTGCTCCTATTTCTGCCCTGACCCGCAAAGGAGCCAATCCTAAGGAATGGACTTCTGAAGAAGAAGAAGCCTTTGTATCCCTCAAGCAGGCATTCTCCTTGGCTCCAGTGCTGCATCACCCAAACCATAACAAACAGTTCTTCCTGGAGGTGGATGCATCTTCCACAGGGGCCGGAGCCGTCCTCACTCAGAAGTCTTCATCTGGTCTCATGGTGTCTTGTGGCTTTTTCTCTAAACTTTTCTTGGCACCAGAATGTAATTACTCTATTGGCGATAGAGAACTGCTCGCGATCAAGCTAGCTCTGGAAGTGTAGTGGTACTTGCTGGAAGGAGCATTGTATCCTGTGGTAGTTTACACTGACCACAGGAATCCGGCTTATCTGCAGTCTGCTCAGCAGCTTAACCCCCGTCAAGCCAGGTGGTCTTTGTTCTTTGCTCGCTTCAGCTTCACACTCCACTTTCGTCCGGCTAATAAAAACATTAAGGTGGACGCGCTCTCCAGGTCCTTCCAGGCCTCCAATCTGTAGGAGGAGCTTAAACATATCATCAAGCCATCCAAAATAATCACAGTTGCTCCGCTAGACTACCCACCGGTAAGATTTACGTGGCTGAACCTGACAGGAAGCGGGTTCTACTCTGGGTACTTTCTCCTATGGTGACGGGCCACGCCGGTCAGAAGAGGACTACTCTCCTTATCTCTCGACAATATTGGTGGCCAACTCTGTGCAAAGATGTTGCGAATTTCGTCTCTTGTGCTTCGTGAGCCTGAAATAAGACTCCCAAACAGCTTCCGACTGGTCAGTTGTTTCCCTTGCCTGTGCTGTCTGCTCCCTGGCAGCATATCTCCATGGATTTCATAACGGATCTGCCAAGTGTCGGCTGGATGTACCGTCATCTGGGTAGTGGTGGATCATTTTTCCAAGATGGCTATCCGGTCTTCCATCTGCGCCAATACTGGCAAAATAATTCTTCAGATTTTTCGTCTCCATGATCTACCACTTCATATAGTCTCCGGTAGAGATGTCTAGTTTTCCTCTCATTTCTAGAGGGCCACCTGTAAACTACTGGATGTTACCTTGGGTTTCTCATCTTCTTGCCATCCTCAGTCCAATGGCAAAATTGAGCTCATCCACAGTGACAGGGCTGAGCTCCTGCCTTGGGCCGAATTCTCTTACAATAACCATGTGAGCGAGTCTTTGGCCAAATCTGTTTTTTGTGGTTTATGGTCAACACCCGAAAGTTCCGTTCCCTGTGGCTGTCACCTCCGATATTCCAGCTGCCGATTCCCTTGTCAGGAATTTTTCTGAGATCTGGGAGGGCACCAAAGCATCTTTGGTAAAATCATTCGAACGGATGAAAAGACACCCGGATAAGAGATGTCTGGATTAACCTCTATTTCATCCTGGAGATAAGGTTTGGCTATCATCTAAGTATATCTGCCTCAAGATACCATCCTATAAATTGGATCCCCTGCTTCATTTGTCCCTTCTAGGTTTTGAAATGGATTAATCCAGTAGCCTACAAACTCAAACTCCCGTATTTATTAAAGGTGTGATACACAAATACAGATGACAATACATAGATATTGCAGTATCAAAAGTATAGTGGGGGCAATAAATATTTGATCCCTTGCTGATTTTGTAAGTTTGCCCACCGACAAAGACATGAACAGTCTGTAATTTTAAGGGTAGGTTAATTTTAACATTGAGAGATAGAATATCAAAATAAAATCCAGAAAATCACATTGTATAAATTTATATAAATTTGTTTGCATTTGGCAGTGAGAAATAAGTATTTGATCCCTCTGGCAAACAAGGCTTAATAGTTGGTTGCAAAACCCTTGTTGGCAAGCACAGCAGTCAGCAGTCAGACAATTTTTGTAGTTGATTATGAGGTTTGTGCACCTCAGGAGTAATTTTGATCCACTCCTCTTTGCAGATCATCTTTAAATCATTAAAGGGAACCTGTCACCCCGAAATTCGCGGGTGAGGTAAGCCCACCGGCATCAGGGGCTTATCTACAGCATTCTGTAATGCTGTAGATAAGCCCCCGATGTTACCTGAAAGAGGAGAAAAAGACGTTATATTATACTCACCCAGGGGCGGTCCCGCTGCTGGTCAGGTCAAACGGGCGTCTCCGGTCCGCTGCGGCGCCTCCTATCTTCATTACAAGACGTCCTCTTCTGATCTTCGGCCACGGCTCCGGCGCAGGCTTACTTTGCTCTGCCCTGTTGAGGGCAGACAAAGTACTGCAGTGCGCAGGCGCCGGAGCCGTGGCTGAAGATCAGAAGAGGACGTCTTGTAATGAAGATGGGAGGCGCCGCAGCGGACCGGAGACGCCCGTTTGACCAGACCAGCAGCGGGACCGCCCCTGGGTGAGTATAATATAACGTCTTTTTCTCCTCTTTCAGGTAACATCGGGGGCTTATCTACAGCATTACAGAATGCTGTAGATAAGCCCCTGATGCCGGTGGGCTTACCTCACCCGCGATTTTCGGGGTGACAGGTTCCCTTTAAGAGTTTGAGGCTGTCACTTGGCAACTCGGCGCTTCAACTCCCTCCATAAGTTTTCTATTAAGGTCTGGAGACTGGTTAGGCCACTCCATGACCTTAATCTGCTTCTTACTGAGCCACTACTTTGTTGCCTTGGCTGTATGTTTTTTTTGTCATTGTCTTGCTGGAAGACCCAGCCACAACCCATTTTTAATGTCCTGATGGAGGGAAAGAGGTTGTCACTCAGGATTTATGGTACATGGTGTAATGCCTCGGTCCCGTACTGCTCCCCAGCCCTCACCTGTGGCCTCTGGCTCATCGCTTCCGCACAGTGCCCGGCGGTCTCCTAGGGCTCCCGTCCCATGTCCTGCACTGTCTGCTTCTGCTGCTGCTTCCTGGACTCTGCGCGTGCCCCGTAGGTCTCCGGGCACATCTCTAAATTTTCAAAATAGCTGTAAGCCAATGGCTAAGTGCCTCATATTATTTCAGGCAACTTTGCCCTTAGGGAGGTGCCTGAGCAACCTGTGCTTCCTGTTGCTAATCCCAGGTTGTATCTTGGTGTCAGTATTCTGCCAGTATCCTGAAAATTCAGTTTGTCTCCTCAGTATGCTAGCCGTGCCTCTCTACCCCTCCTGGGACGTCACCAGAACCTCCTGTACCGACTTTTTCCTGCTCTAGGCCACTACCTGACTCTTCTGCCTGCCGTCAGCCGAGTGCTTCGCTACCTGCAACACCTGCCAGTCCACTTGTTCTGCTGGGTCAGCTTCCACGTGTCCGGGGTCTAACTGGAGGTAGCACCTGCGTCCCTTTGGACTTCCAATCTGACCCTGTTTGAGGGGTCATACTATGGGTGTCTGGGGCTCGCATAGTCACGCCCCCTTCGGAGCCCCCCAGACAGTGGTCCCGTAGTTCCACAAAATTGCAATAAACGAATGTACACTGCAACATCTGTGCCTCCGTTTCCATTTGTTACAGATTGCTCACGCAATGGAACCTGCAGGACCCCAAGCACCCCAAGCACCTCCGACCTCAGAGTTATTTCAGGAAGTCAACCGCCTGAGAGACCAGCAGGAGAAGATCACATCCTATCTGCGCAACTTGTCCACACGCGTGGACTCGGTGATAGCCACGGTTTCTTCCGCCTCTGTCCAGGCTGCGACCACCTCCACTGCAGGGTTCCAGGTCCCCAGCTATGTGTCAGGTAAAGGACCTCGTCTGGCAGCTGCCACCTGGTTTGACGGCAATTCCGCCCAGTGTCGGGGGTTTATTAATCAGTGCACGCTTCTCTTTCAACTTCTGGGCCATCTGTTTGCATCTGATCGGGCCAAGGTAGCCTTCATGATGTCTCCCTTCGCTGGAGAGGCTCTCGCTTGGCTGAATCTGTTATGGGAGAGAGGGGATCCTCTGGTCAATGAGCTTCAGTCTTTTCTTGGGGTATTCCGCAGGACCTTTGATGAGCTTCTCTGTACTACTTTGACAGCTTCCTCCCTTCTTTGTCTACATCAAGAGGATCTCACAGTGGCTCAATATGCTGTTTGGTTCTGCACCCTTTCCTCCGAGTTGTCCTGGAACGATGGTGGCCGCCTTCTGGGAGGGTCTGTATGGGAGAATAAAAGATGAGCTGACGGGACAGGACGTTCCTGCGTCTCTGGATGACCTGGTATCTCTGGTGACCCGGACTGACCTCCGGTTTCAAGAGCGCTCTAAGGAGACTAAGTGTGAGAGGAGACCTTATCGCCTGGCTTCCAGTTCCTAGAGGTCGGTTGCTTCTCAGAACTCTGCTTTTCCGCCTGAGGCTGTGTAAGTTGACTGTGTGAACTTGGCTGAACAATGCCAGGAGGCGCGCCGCTCAGAAGGGAGGTGTTTCTGCTGCGGCAGTTCCAAGCATCAGATCCGCTCTTGTCCTGAGAGACTGGGAAACTCCAGAGCATAGGGTCTGTAGGAGAGGTTCCCTAGATGAGGATCGTTCCTCTCCTTCTCTGCTTATGACCCTTTCTTTGTCCTTTGACACTCAGTTTTTCTGAGTCTGGCTACCTGGATTCCGGGTCTGCGGGAAACTTCATTCAGCAAGCCGTGGTGGAGCGCCTTCCGATCCTGGTGTTGGTGACCTCCGTGGATGGCAGAGCCTTGACCAAGGCGGTTCGTTTTCAGACTGTGCCTGTGGAACTTTGGGTAGGTCTGATGCACTCAGAGAGAATCTGTTTTCATGTTTTGCCTGGTTTGCTTCATTCCTTGCTCTTAGCTTTACCCTGGTTACGAGCACACAAGCATGTGTTAAACTGGATGACCGGTGAAGTCCTGCGCTGGGGAAACTCTTATCACAACTTATATCTGGCTTCCATCTGTCCGGTTCACCCCCCTGTGGCGCCAACTACTCTACCGGGTCTACCATCTTGCTACTGGTCATTCTCCAATGTCTTGGATAAGATGAAAGCCAAGATGCTGGCTCCAAAGAGGTCGTATGATTGTCCCATTGATTTGCACCCAGGGACATCTCCTCCTCTGGGTCGAATCTATCCTCTATCATTAGCCGAGACCCAGGCCATGTTGGAATACATCCAAATGAATTTAGCTAGAGGATTCATTCGGAAGTCGTCTTCTCCGATGGGTGCAGATTTCTTTTTTGTCAAAAAGAAGGATGGATCTCTACGGCTCTGTATCAACTATAGGGGTCTAAACCAGATCACGGTAAAAAACAAGTACCCATTGCCTCTTAGTTCAGAACTGTTTGACCATCTCCGGGGAGCCAAGATCTTCACTAAGCTGGATCTCAGAGGGGCCTACAACCTGATTCGCATACGCCAGGGAGGCGAGTGGAAGACCGCCTTCAACACCCAAGATGGTCACTATGAATACCAGGTAATGCCGTTCGGGCTCAATAATGCGCCCACGATCTTTCAGGAGTTAGTGAATTATATTTTTAGGGATCTCCTCTATTCTTGTGTAGTTGTCTGCTTGGATGACATTTTGACCTACTCCCCAGACTTAGCCACTCACCGGAGGAGTGTTCGCCAGGTCTTGCAGAGGCTCAGGGAGAACAGACTGTACTCCAAGTTTGAGAAGTGTGTATTCGAGCAACCCTCTCTGCCCTTTCTTGGTTATATTGTCTCGTCCACAGGTCTGAAGATGGATCCAGGAAAATTAGCCTCTGTCCTCAAATGGCCTCGCCCGACTGGGGTTAAGCCGATACAACGGTTCCTGGGGTTCGCTAATTATTACTGTCAATTCATCCCACACTTCTCATCTCAGGTGGCCCCCATCTCGGCTCTGACCCGAAAAGGTGCCAGCTCCAAGGATTGGTCTCCTGAGGCTGAGGAGGCCTTTACTTTGCTGAAAAAAAAAAACCTTATCTTCTTTCCGGTCGTGGATAAACAATTCTTCCCCAAGGTGGATGCTTCCTCCACAGGCGCTGGGGCGGTTCTCACTCAAGTCTCCCATCGGGCGTATGGTCTCTTGTGCATACTTCTCGAAGATCTTCTCTACTTCCAAGAGAAACTATTCCATTGGAGATCGGGACTTGTTTGCAATCAAGTTGGCTCTGCAAGAGTGGCAGTCCACGAAGTCGTCATATTCACAGACCATAAAAACCTAGCCTTTCTACAGTCTGCACAGAGGCTGAATCCACGCCAGGCCAGGTGGTCCTTGTTCTTTGCCCGATTCGATTTTGTTCTTCACTTCCGCCCTGCCAGCAAGAACGTTAAGGCCGATGCACTCTGTAGGGCCTTTCTGCCTCCTGGCTTGGAGGAAGAGCCTCAACACATCATCAAGCCGTCCAGGATGGTGTCAGTAGTCTCCATCAATCTGTCTCAGGTTCCTCCCGAAAAGACTTTGGTATCCACTTCGGACACAAGGTGAATTCTTCAGTGGGGTCACTCTTCCAAGTTGGCCAGTCATGCTGGGCAGAGGAAGACATTGCAACTCATTTCCTGTTACTATTGGTGGCCTACCATGGGAAAAGAAATATCGGAGAACTTCTCGGCTTGCCCCTCCTGTGCCCTAAACAAGTCTGCAAAGCACCTTCCATCCGGACATCTTCTGCCCCTTCCAATTCCTTTAGTCCCCTGGCAGGACATCGCTATGGACTTCATTACAGATCTCCTCGTTTCCTCTGGCTGTTCCGTTATCTTTGTTGTGGTGGACCGCTTTTTGAAGATGGCTCACTTCATTCCTCTGTCTGGTCTTTCATCTGCTCCTGAACTGGCCGACTACTTCATTTTGCATATTTTCCGCCTTCATGGGTTTCCTCTCCACATTGTGTCCTAAAGGGGTGTCCAGTTCACTTTGAAGTTTTGGAGGGCGATCTGTTGTCTAACGAAAGTGGAGCTGGATTTTTCTTCTGCTTATCATCTTTAATCCAATGGGCAGGTGGATAGACAGATGTCTATTTACAGATGTCTGTATATAGGAGTGGTGTCTGTATATAGGAGTGGTGTCTGTATATTGGGGCATGTCTGTATATAGGAGTGGTGTCTGTATATAGAGGGATGTCTGTATATAGAGGGATGTCTGTATATAGGAGTGGTGTCTGTATATAGAGGGATGTCTGTATATAGGAGTGATGTCTGTATATAGGAGTGATGTCTGTATATAGGAGTGATGTCTGTATATAGGGGGATGTCTGTATATAGGAGTGGTCACTGAATCAATGTGCATCATATTGACTGGGTCAAGTTTCTACCGTGGGTGGAGTTCTCCTACAACAATCATGTAAGTGAGTCCTCTGTTAAATCTGCCTTCCAGATTGTGTTCGGTCTCCAACCCAGAATTCCTCTTCCTATCTCTGGGTCATCAGGCATTTCAGCTGCTGACACCCTTACGAGGGATTTTTCTAAAGTGTGGAGTGACACCAAAACTGCTTTAGAGAGAGCATCACAGCGTATGAAGAAGCATGCCGATAAGAGATGCCTGGATGCTCCGACCTTTCAACCTGGCGACAAAGTGTGGCTCTCCTCCAAGTACATCCGTCTGAAGATGCTATCCTACAAATTGGGTCCTCGCTTCATCGGTCTCTTATAAGTTGAAATTGCCTGCTTCTTTGCGTGTGCCTAATTCTTTTCATGTTTCCCTTCTCAAACCGGTAATCTTGAGTTCTTTCTTTAACCCCTTTACCCCGAACGGTGGTTTGCACGTTATGGACCGGGCCAATTTTTACAATTCTGACCACTGTCCCTTTATGACTCTGGAACGCTTCAACGGATCCCGGTGATTCTAACACTGTTTTCTCGTGACATATTGTACTTCATGATAGTGGTAAAATTTCTTTGATATTACCTGCGTTTATTTGTGAAAAAAACTGAAATTTGGCGAAAATTTTGAAAATTTTGCAATTTTCCAACTTTTAATTTTTATGCAATTAAATCACAGAGATATGTCACACAAAATACTTAATAAGTAACATTACCCACATGTCTACTTTACATCAGCACAATTTTGGAACCAAAATTTTTTTTTGTTAGGGAGTTATAAGGGTTAAAAGTTGACCAGCAATTTCTCATTTTTCCAACACCATTTTATTTTAAGGACCACATCTCATTTGAAGTCATTTTGAGGGGTCTTGTTGTGAATTCTGTTGTCGGGCTCCCTCCTGTGGTCATGAATGGTACTTCGGCTGGTTCTGTCCATGGACTTTCTCTGGTGGCTGTGGGTGTTTCTGAGTTTCCTTCCACAGGTGACGAGGTTAATTCGTTAGCTGGCTCCTCTATTTAACTCCACTTAGATCTTTGCTCCATGCCACCTGTCAATGTTCCAGTATTGGTCTAGTTCACTCCTGGATCGTTCTTGTGACCTGTCTTCCCAGCAGAAGCTAAGTGACTGCTTGTTTTTCTCTGGTTTGCTATTTTTCTGTCCAGCTTGCTATTTGGATTGTTGTCTTGCTTGCTGGAAGCTCTGGGGCGCAGAGGGAGCGCCTCCGCACCGTGAGTCGGAGCGGAGGGTCTTTTTGCGCCCTCTGCGTGGTCTTTTTGTAGGTTTTTGTGCTGACCGCAAAGCTACCTTTCCTATCCTCAGTCTGTTCAGTAAGTCGGGCCTCACTTTGCTTAATCTATTTCATCTCTGTGTTTGTATTTTCATCTTTACTCACAGTCATTATATGTGGGGGGCTGCCTTTTCCTTTGGGGAATTTCTCTGAGGCAAGGTAGGCTTTATTTTTCTATCTTTAGGGCTAGCTAGTTCCTTAGGCTGTGCCGAGTTGCATAGGGAGCGTTAGGAGCAATCCACGGCTATTTCTAGTGTGGTTGATAGGATTAGGGATTGCGGTCAGCAGAGTTCCCACGTCCCAGAGCTCGTCCTATATTATCAGTAACTATCAGGTCATTCCGTGTGCTCTTAACCACCAGGTCCATTATTGTCCTGACCACCAGGTCATAACAGGGTCTATATGATTGAAAATACCCAAGTGTGACACCATTCTAAAAACTGCACCCCTCAAGGTGCTCAAAACCACATTCAAGAAGTTTATTAACCCTTCAGGTGTTTCACAGGAATTTTTGGAATGTTTAAATAAAAATGAACCTTTAACTTTTTTTCACAAAAAATTTACTTCAGCTCCAATTTGTTTTATTTTACCAAAGCTAACAGGAGAAAATGGACCCCAAACGTTGTTGTACAATTTGTCCTGAGTACGCCGATACCCCATATGTGGAGGTAAACCACTGTTTGGGCGCATGACAGAGCTCGGAAGCGAAGGAGCGCCATTTGACTTTTCAATGCAAAATTGACTGGAATTGAGATGGGAAGCCATGTTCCGTTTGGAGAGCCACTGATGTGCCTAAACATTGAAACCCCCCACAAGTGACACCATTTTGGAAAGTAGACCCCCTAAGGAACTTATCTAGAGGTGTGGTGAGCACTTTGACCCACCAAGTGCTTCACAGAAGTTTATAATGCAGAACCGTAAAAATAAAAAATCATTTTTTTTTCACAAAAATTATCTTTTCACCCCCAATTTTTTATTTTCCCAAGGGTAAGAGAAGAAATTGGACCCCAAAAGTTGTTGTACAATTTGTCCTGAGAACACTGATACCCCATATGTGGGGGGGAACCACCGTTTGGGCGCATGGGAGGGCTCGAAAGGGAAGGAGCGCCATTTGGAATGCAGACTTAGATGGAATGGTCTGCAGGCGTCACATTGCATTTGCAGAGCCCCTAATGTACCTAAACAGTAAAAAAAAAACACAAGTGACCCCATATTGGAAACTAGACCCCCGAAGGAACTTATCTAGATGTGTTGTGAGAACTTTGAGCCCCCAAGTGTTTCACTACAGTTTATAACGCAGAGCTGTGAAAATAAAAAAAAAAAATTTTCCCACAATTTATTTTTTAGCCCCCAGTTTTGTATTTTCCCGAGTACGCTGATACCCCATATGTTGGGGTAAATTCCTGTTTGGGCACACGGAAGAGCTCGGAAGGGAAGGAGCACTGTTTTACTTTTTCAACGCAGAATTGGCTGGAATTGAGATCGGACGCCATGTCACGTTTGGAGAGCCCCTGATGTGCCTAAACAGTGGAAACCCCCCAATTATAACTGAAACCCTAATCCAAACACACCCCTAACCCTAATCCCAACGGTAACCCTAACCACACCTCTAACCGAGACACACACCTAACCCTAATCCCAACCCTATTCCCAACCATAAATGTAATCCAAACCCTAACCCTAACTTTAGCCCCAACTCTAACTGTAGCCTTAGCCCTAGCCCTAACCCTAGCCCTAACCCTAATGGGTAAATGGAAATAAATACATTTTTTAAATTTTTCCTTAAGTGGGTGATGAAGGGGGGTTTGATTTACTTTTATAGCGGGTTTTTTAGCGGATTTTTATGATTGGCAGCCGTCACACACTGAAAGACGCTTTTTATTGCAAAAAATATTTTTTGCGTTACCACATTTTGAGAGCTATAATTTTTCCATATTTGAGTCCACAGAGTCATGTGAGGTCTTGTTTTTAGCGGGACGAGTTGACGTTTTTATTGGTAACATTTTCGGGCACATGACATTTTTTGATCGCTTTTTATTCCGATTTTTGTGAGGCAGAATGACCAAAAACCAGCTATTCATGAATTTTTTGGGGGGAGGCGTTTATACCGTTCCGCGTTTGGTAAAATTGATAAAGCAGTTTTATTCTTCGGGTCAGTACGATTACAGCAATACCTCATTTATATCATTTTTTTATGTTTTGGTGCTTTTATACGATAAAAACTATTTTATAGAAAAAATAATTATTTTTGCATTGCTTTATTCTGAGGACTATAACTTTTAAATTTTTTTGCTGATGATGCTGTATGGTGGCTCGTTTTTTGCGGGACAAGATGACGTTTTCAGTGGTACCATGGTTATTTATATTCGTCTTTTTGATCGCGTGTTATTCCACTTTTTGTTCGGCGGTATGATAATAAAGCGTTGTTTTTTGCCTCGTTTTTTTTTTTTCTTACGGTGTTTCCTGAAGGGGTTAACTAGTGGGACAGTTTTATAGGTCGGGTTGTTACGGACGCGGCGATACTAAATATGTGTACTTTTATTGTTTTTTTTTTTATTTAGATAAAGAAATGTATTTATGGGAAGAATATATATATATATTTTTTCATTATTTTGGATTTTTTTTTTTTTTTTACACATTTGGACATTTTTTTTTTTACTTTTTTTACTTTGTCCCAGGGGGGGGACATCACAGATCATTGATCTGACAGTTTGCACAGCACTCTGTCAGATCACCGATCTGTCTGAGAGCAGTGCAGGCTTACCAAGCGCCTGCTCTGAACAGAGAGAGAGAATTTTAGAAGAGGTTTCACAGGTACCCATTCAGATGGAGACGTTTATTCTCAGCGAGGAAAAGCAAGTGTAGGACCTGGTATAAGAGAGATGCCGTAAAGTGGCTACCAGGTACACATAAAATTGGCCATTTCTAGTGCAGTAATGCAGTTCAATTTTCGTGTTTCATGTTTGCATGTTTTAGCGCTGCAGTGTGCTGCCTTATTTACTTGACTATATACGAGTTGGCGACTCTAAGTTCAGCACCTGTTCACACTTAGTCTATGTTTGGATGTGACGGTCAGTTTTTTGAAATGTATGTAAGACAGCTGTCTTAAATGTAGGAAACAAGTTGATTAGAAGCGTCTAACTGGTCTGTAGGAGCCAAAACTCTTAATGGTTGGTAGGGATCATATTTCTCACTGCAAAATGCGAATACATTTATATAATTTATACAATGTGACTTTCTGGATTTTATTTTTGATATTCTATCTCTCAATGTTAAAATTAACCTACCCTTAAAATTATATACTGTTCATGTCTTTGTCAGTGAGCATATCTCAGAATAGAAGAAAGACAGCGCCACAACGGTCAGTGATGAAGACCTTACGTGTTTAATCTGCCTCCTGCGGCGACGTTTGGGTACAATAACCTTTATCAAGCACCGTGCTTGATAAAGGTTATTGTACCGAAACGTCGCCGTAGGAGGCAGATTAAACACGTAAGGTCTTCATCACTGACCGTTGTGGCGCTGTCTTTCTTCTATTCTGGGATATGGACTTGCAGCCGGGCTGGACCCCTTGGCATTGACTTGCGCCAATATGAATATGGAAGCTGTATGGACATAGGGTGCGGTTTTTCTCTTTTTGGATTTTTGTCAGTGAGCAAACTTACAAAATCAGCAAAGGATCAAATACTTATTTCCCTCACTGTATACAGTAAGTGTGTAAAGAAAAAAAAAAAGTGCAAAGTGCTTGGTGAATCGACTTATAGAAAGTGTCATGAGAGAATGAGGATCCCACGCTTTTTGCCTCAGGAGATGCCTTCCACATAGAGATGGGGTCTTCATTCAGACATGCTGCTTTATGCATGAGCCAATTCAAACATGTACTTCATAACTATGCACATGAAACTCTATTGCAGTGTTACTGTTTACTTTTATATTTTTATACTGCATTATTTCTGTATTGTCTTCTGCACATATAATATGTATTGCATGCTTTTCATTACTTGACATCACTTTATGGGCCACGTGTATTTTATATTTATTTCACCTATTCTTTATATTTGCATGGCTTTGTTGATTATCATACTGGTTCTATGAGTTGTATCCCAGTACCTATTTTCAACCTAAGAATCAGTGTCACGGGTGTGTCATGTCCTGACGTGACTCCTGGGGAATCTGGGATCAGAAGGGCACAACGTTTAATAGATCATAGCTCCTCTTTATTCAGTCTCTCATGACAGCACCACGAGAGAGGGAATCCGCCCTTTAGGGACAGGAAACCTACAGATACAAAAGGGCGGCACCTCTCCCACGCATCAGTTTGTTTCCTGTCCCTGACGGGGACCCGGTTCCTACAAATACCTAAGTCGTCAGATCCCAGGCCCGGCTGGCCGGTTCAGGTAGCGGGGGTCCCCAGCCTCGGATGGTGCGGGGTCCCTGGAAGCACCACAGTGGGTCCAGGGAGGATTTCACGGCAGTGAGCAGGCAGGTGGAGCGGTGTCCTGAGGATTACTGTCTTCTCCGGAGGGCCAGCGCCAGAAGGTAAGTATTCCCGTCGGCTCTGGGCTACTCCCAGCATGCGCGGTGTGCTACTGGAGCTCTGGGTCCGACGGTGTCTGGGGGCGTGCCAGGTGACATGGCCGGTGGCTCGGCTGCTGACGCATCCTGGGCGTTCCTCTGACATGCGGCATCCTCACTGAGGTTGCCATGCAGGGTGTGGGGGCGTAGCCAGGGGAGCATCCTGTCTGCCGGGTGCCTGCTGGCTCTGGATGATGGCGCCATGGTCGGGCAGTGGGTCCCAGTGCTGCAGCCAGGGTCGGGGGCACCGGGGTCCGGGCAGCTCATTGTGTCGGGATCCGCTGGGGCATGCAGTTCCTGGGGAGGGAGGTTCCCAGGTAATGCTGATCCGGATTTTGGGGAGCAGCAGCAGATGATGCAGCAGCAGGAGAGTCCTGCGCAGCAGCACACTACACAGAAGCCCCGAACTGCCCCGCAAAAGACCCATGTTGAGACGGGTGATGGCCAGGCAAGTGGACGATCCAGCTGCAGGAGCTCCTCCAGAGTGGATGAGTCAGCAGCATCGGCTGAGAGATGCCCCCTTGTGATCCATTACCTACCCACTGCTACACTGGTAAGTAGTGTTGAGCGATACCTTCCGATATCAAGAAGTATTGGTATCGGATTGGATCGGCCGATATCCAAAAAATATTAAATATCGCCGATCGCCGATACCTGATACCAATGCAAGTCAATGGGACACAAATATCGGAATGTAAATAAGCCCTTTCTGTCCTTCTACATCCTGTTCTGAAGGGGGCAAGAGTGTGGGCGGTGCGTGGGCGGACACTGTGCGTGTCTGTGCGTGCGGGCGGGTCTGTGCGGGCCTGCCGGGGATCTGTACGGATGTCTCGGGGCTCTGTGCGTGCCTGCCGGGGCTCTGTGCGGCCTGCCGGGGCTGTGAGCGACCTGCTGGGGCTCTGTGCATGCCTGCCGGGGCTCTGTGCGGCCTGCCCGGGCTCTGTGCGGCCTGCCGGGGCTGTGAGCGACCTGCTGGGGCTCTGTGCATGCCTGCCGGGGCTCTGTGCGGCCTGCCCGGGCTCTGTGCGGCCTGCCGGGGCTGTGAGCGACCTGCTGGGGCTCTGTGCATGCCTGCCGGGGCTCTGTGCGGCCTGCCCGGGCTCTGTGCGGCCTGCCGGGGCTGTGAGTGACCTGCCGGGGCTCTGTGCGTGCCTGCCGGGGCTCTGTGCGTGCCTGCCGGGGCTCTGTGCGTGACTGCCAGGGCTCTGTCCGTGCCTGCCAGGGCTCTGTGCGGCCTGCCGGGGCACTGTGCGGGCCTGCCGAGGCACTGTGCGAGCCTGCTGGGGCTCTGTGCGGCCCGCCGGGGCTCTGTGCGGGCTTGCTGGGGCTCTGTGCGGGCTGCCGGGGATCTGTGTGTTCTAATTTGAAGGAGCTAACAGCAGTAGAACTGGCAGTTAAAAGACTGCTATATATCTGCAGGGTCATCACGTATGGGTCCAATTGGACAATCAGGTGGCAGTGGCCTACGTCAACCACCAAGGTGGAATGCGATCCAGACCTCTTTGGAAGTAACAGAGCGCCTGTTTTAGTTGGCAGAGGAGTATTTTCTATGTTTGACTGCACTACACATAAAAGGAAAGTACAATTCCAGGGCAGACTTTTTGAGCAGCAACCTGCTAAGGGAGAATGGTCGCTGAAAAGTGCCATCTTCAACCAGATTATGCGGATGTGGGGTCACCCAGATGTGGACCTCTTCACCACTAGGAATAACAGGAGAGTGAAGCAGTTCTGTTCCCTTGATCCCAGAGAGAGTTACCTAGCGGTGGATGCCTTCCTGATAAAATGGGACTTCAACCTGGCCTACACCTTTACCCCCGTTCCCTGTTACCTCGGGTGGTGGGGAAGGTCAGGGAAGACAGGGCAAGTATTATACTGGGCCTTTTGGCCCAGAAGAGCTTGGTTCTCATGCCTGAGGACCATGTCAGTGTCCGACCCTTGGGTGTTACTGGAACATCCGGATCTCCTTTCCCTGAGCCCAGTCTGCCATCCACAAGCAGCGGGGCTCTACCTGACGGCGTGGAGTTTGAAAGGGCGATATTCAGAGATAAAGGATTTTCCCACAATTTAGTAGCTACCCTTCTAAAAAGTAGGATAGTAATTACAACCAGGATCTATGCTAGGACCTGGAAGAAGTTTCTAGCTTCCACAGAGTTTAGAGCTGGGAAAGGGGTGCTGGTAGGCCAAATCCTGGAATTCCTTCAGAAGGGTCTAGATATGAGTCTTTCCACCAGTTCCCTTAAGGTACAAGTTTCAGCCCTGTGAGTCTTATTTAGCTGCGGCATCGCTAATAACTACTGGGTTTCCAGGTTTGTTAAAGCAGCAGGCAGGTCCAGACCCATACATAGAGTGAAGTTTATGCCCTGGGATTTGAACTTAGTACTCTCGGCCATGACAGAAGCCCCATTTGAGCCCATTTCTTCGGCCTCAGCAAAAATGCTCTCCCTCAAGGTAGCCTTTTTTTGTATTAACATCTGCACAAAGAGTGAGTGATATACAGGCACTGTCTAGACTCCCTCCGTATACACAGTTCTTAGATGACAGGGTGGTGCCTAGGCCGGATCCAGCTAACTTGCCCAAGGTAGCCTCTAAGTTTCACAGGTCACAAGAAATAGTTCTTCCTTCTTTCCTTCCCAGTCCTACTAACCAGAAAGAAAGGAAACTCCACACTTTAGATGTTAGGAGATGCTTACTAAAGTATCTATCAGTCACTGATTCTTGGAGGAAGGACAATGCCTTGTTTCTTTCCTTTCAAGGCACCAGGAAAGGTCTTAAGGTACCGTCACACTCAGCAACTTTACAACAAGAACGACAACGATCCGTGACGTTGCAGCATCCTGGATAGCGATCTCATTGTGTTTGACAAGGAGCAGCGATCTGGATCCCGCTGTGCCATCGCTGGTCGGAGCTAGAAGTCCAGAACTTTATTTGGTCGTCAGGTTGGCGTGTATCGTCATGTTTGACATCAAAAGCAACGATGCCAGCAATGTTTTACATGGAGCTAACAACCAGCGAGAACGATAAGTGAGTCGCCGTTACGTCACTGGATCGCTCCTGCATAGTTCTGGAGTTACTGTGTTTGACGTCTCTAAAGCGACCTAAACAGCGATGCTCCAGCGATCGGCTCGTTGTCTATATCGCTGCAGCATCACTGAGTGTGACGGTACATTTAGAGAGTCAAAAAGCACTTTAGCTAGGTGGATTAGGGAGACCATTTCTCTAGTGCAGTGTTCCCCAACTCCAGTCCTCAAGACCCACCAACAGGTCATGTTTTCAGGATTTCCTTTAGCATTGCCCAGGTGATAATTGCATTACCTGGAAAGGCAAGAACTCCATCACCTGTGCAATACTAAGAAAATCCTGAATACCTGACCTGTTGGTGGCTCTTGAGGAACGGAGTTGGGGAGCACTGCTCTAGTGTATATATCAAGTGGCAGGCCTGCTCTGAAAAAGCTGAGGGTGCATTCCACTTGATCCATGGCAGCCTCATGGGCAGAGAGGATGGAGGTCCCCATCGTTTGGATATGGGTGCTTCCGCAGATCTCCCCTTCTTTATAAGGGTGCTGCAGGCTGTAGCCCCACCCTGAGGCAGTTATTACCTCTCTGTAATTCTCTCGTGGTGCTGTCATGGGAGACCGTATAAAGTCATAGTTACTTAACGGTAACTGTATTTTTCAGAGCCCATGACAGCACCCTTAAATTCCCTCCCTTCACGTGTGGGTGTGCACTTCTTCCTCTTAATAGTTTCACGTGTGTGGATTGATTAGCCATTAGAAATATGTACAAGTTTTTTGTTTGCCACTAACCATGGTGGTCCAGTCCTGTCGAGCCCTGTAATCCAACTGATGCGTGGGAGAGGTGCCGCCCTTTTGTATCTGTAGGTTTCCTGTCCCTGAAGGGCAGATTCCCTCTCTCGTGGTGCTGTCATGGGTTCCGAAAAATACCGTTACCGGTAAGTAACTATGACTTTAAGATCCGTTTGTCATTTAACTTGAATTGGAGTGGATTTACTGTGGTGCTGAAAGGATTAAGAACCCTTTCCTCTTCTGGCTGTGAACATGGAACTGCAGTTCTCAGCTGCAGCACCTTATAATCAATCCTTTCCACCATATAAATCCACTGCTAGCTTCATTCCTTGCTGGTTATAGTTCATCTATACTGACCACTTTGAAGGAGCCTGTCTCTGGAGAAGCTGTGGTGTTTGTTCCTGTTGCAGCAGTGAAGTTTTTTTGGTGAAATTGTGGAGTGCTATTTGTTGTGTCTTTTCCCATTGTTTGTCATACCTTCCTTGTGTTGTCTTTTTGTAGTAATGGGACTAGTGTCTCGCTGGCCTAAGCACTAGACAGGATAAGTACAGGGCCAGTGAGGGATTAGGCACAGGAGAAGGACCAATCAAGGGACCTTAGGGAGTGCAGTGATCAGATTCAGGTTTATGTTATGAGGTGACCCCTCTCCCTTCTCCCAATTGCCATATTCTTCCTTTTTCATCTTACCTGATGTTCCCCTTTTGTTGCGCCACACGCTAAGCGTCCTCCCCAGTGTGACAATCAGGTTTTGACACAATGGGCGCATTTTAAAATGTTTTTAAAATGAAAAAATGTTTACATTTTTAAATGAAGCAATTCTTTGCATTTTCAAGAAACTTTCATCAACTGATTCATTCTCAAGTGGCTTTGAGCAGTTTCTATGTTAGAAATCCTTCACATGTCTTATTGGCATGTGTAGCTCTAGCCTTAAGATGCCAAGACGCGTCAGAAAAAAACACATTTATATTGGGATGAAGGCAGCATTTTGACTCCACTGTGGTTTAATATATTTCTTTAGCATTGGGCTGTCAAATTTTTTAAAAATATATAATTTAAAAGATATAGATTTTTTTCTATTTTCACAAGTATGGCAATACTGTATACTGTATGTGGTTGCATGCTACTGTTTGTAAACACTGTAGGGTTCAAAAGGGAAGGAACAAAGAGCAAAATTTTGTAGAATGGTTTACTGCTCTCTTATCACATGTGACATCTGAATGTATTTTTTGGTGCAACAAGGGTAAAAGGTTTTGTTTGCAGAAGGAAAAGGATGCAAATTCTGCTGTTTCTGTGCTCACCAGTGAGTACTATGCTTGACAAAAGAGGAACATGGGACTCTTAATAGTGTCAGTGTCAATAAGGCTCTTTTGACATTACATTAGAATTGGTGATAATAGAAACAAATATTCACTTCACGGTTGTCAAGAGTGTCCTTTTGACATCTATCAGTATACCTATGTTTATGCTGTATAAAATATTGTAGATTAAAGAGTATATCCAGAAGTAATAGCAATTTTCACTGTATGAAGAAAACCTGTGAGCAGGATTTACCCCTATAAACTAATAGCAGTGCTTAATGAGGCCTAAGACTATGTTTGCTATTTTCAGACAGTGGAGGCCTCAGAGCTAAAAATGTAATGATTGGAAAACTCCTTCAAGAACAACCACATCATTAAAAATGAGCTATTAAGAACAATGGGCTGGACACTGATCTGCATGAGAATCTGCCTCCAGAGCTAGTTTTAAATAAAATGAGGCGTTACCAGTGTGAGATATGTAGAATTGAAGTTTCTTTCATTACAAACATATTTACTGCAGCTCTCACAGTTCTGCTGTATTGGGAATCTGTCTGCCTGTGGGATGGAAGCTGAACCACTGAGAGGAACCTGTGGTCCGTTAACGGTATTATATCGGGTCAGAAACCAGTCCCTGTAGCATGGAACGTTAAACTGAGAATCGGATGTGTGGATTCATTTTTCCTATATGATTGAAATTTGACATTATCATTAAGAATTTTTAAATCTCGCTCAATAAAAGAACTAGGCAGGAACACCTCTATAGTTAAATAATTAGAACAGAGCCACATAAATGTCCAAACCTGGACAGAGGTACTCCCATACAGTATATAATTATCATCAGAAAAAGGAGTCACAATACTGTCGTGTGTAGCATAAATTTTAACATACTTTATTGAAAAATATAACACTAAAAATAGTAGATAAAATACAGCATATTTCGTCATGGTATGGTAACTATGTGAACTGGTGGATCAGGTAACACCAGAAAACCGCACAAAACACCAGAGGGTTAACGACCAAAGATCTCAGATTCACAGTAATATATAGCAACTAGTACATCATATAAATATGGGGTTCAATCATGGTCTCCCTATCATAGGTGCATAAAGAGGTGCATAAGTACAGGACTGGATCTTACCCATTGTGGTCTTGGTGTATGTGCGGTAGTGCCAGCCCCTACGCGCGTTTCGCGTAGGCTTCTTCGGGGGGCCGTGCAGTGTGTGTCACTAACAAGGTTTTATGTGTCCACCGCAGCTGCAATTAATCACGGGACATAACGTGCGGCGCATGCGCTGATGACGTAGGTGCCGGAACTAGCATTGCCGCTCAGCTGTCCAGGCCCAGCGCGAAGCCAGGGAGCCATAACCATGGCAACCGTGACCTGCACGCTAGAGCCAATGGATGCCGGCCGCAACACACCGTCACGCCCACGTCACCGTCATGCGCACAAGTCCCGGAACCGAGAAGAGGAGCAGTGGGGATAAGTGTAAGTGCCCAGATCGCTGTGCTTACAGGCATATAGGCACTCAATCTAAAGTGACGAGTGCAGTGATGAGTATGAATGTGCAAATGTAGCATATAATACCCAAAGAGTGTATTACAATACATACCAATATACATAATAAATAATTACAAAAAATAATCAAACCTAACAAAATATAGACACATAAATTCGTAATGGAGGTGGATCAATCAGACCAGTGTAGTGAGTCCATAAATACAAATGGTTCTCCACATTCATTCTCTCTCTTCAGTAGGCAGTGGAACTCAGTAGACAAAAGTCCTCACATCATGAACGACTAAAGATAAAATGACAAAAAATACAAATGAGTCATAATAAAAAAGACACACAAAGACATAAACAATAAACAAACTAAATCCAGAGGACCCTAGAGGAAACATGCGAAGCTATTTTGTTCATTTAGCCCAAAGGGGACCATGGTGTTTAAAACATTAATCCATCTGCATTCACGTTGGAATAAGAGACGCTTCAAATCACCGCCCCTGACCCCAACGTGTATCCTATCAATGCCGCAAATTTTGAGATCCCTAGGGTTACATTTATGTTTTTCCCTAAAATGCCTTGGGATTGTAGTTAAATTCCCCATATCTGTCTCTTTACTAGCGGCCATAATCTCCCTCACGTGTTCACGTGTTCGCACACGTAACTCCCTAGTTGTCAAGCCAACATATCCTAATTTACACGTACATGTGGCATAATAAATAACGGAAGTACTCCTACATGAGATAAATTCCTTGATCTTATACTCATGTACCCCGTCAGAGGATTTAAATGATACCGCTCTTTGATGATTCTTACAGGCTAGGCAGTCCATACAGGGGAAGAATCCCACCCTTGGTTTTCCTGATCCCAAGCTCTCTGGGGGGCTTGTCACATAATGACTCTTGACAAGTATATCACGCAAATTTTGGCTCCGCCTCGCCGTCATGAGTGGATATTCAGATAGGTGCTGACCCAGAATTGCATCTGTTTTTAAAATTGACCAATGTTTTAATAGAATAGACCTAATGTCCTCCCATCTAGAATTGGAGGTCGTGATAAATCGGGTGGCACCTTCCCGCTCCTCTTTGCCCTTCACTTTAATCTGTCTTTTACCCCCAGACACGTGGTTGCACTGATCCTGAGACAGTAAAGAAATCCTACTTGCCTTTTTGGCCCTTTTATATCCATTCTTAATACATCTTTTGCTGTAACCTCGTTCACTAAACCTCTCCCCAAGGTCCACAGCCTGACTCTCAAAAACCTCCTCTGAAGTACATATTCTCCTCATACGGAGAAACTGACCTACAGGTATAGCCCTGATGGTTGAACACATGTGTGCGGATGATGCATGGAGTAGTGCGTTTACAGAGGTCTCCTTCCTATGCACATCCGCACCCAGTGAGCCATTCGGCTGCACCTGTAGTTTAACATCAAGAAAAGCAATCTCTTTCGGATGCCACGAATAAGTGAGCCTGATGTTGTAGTTGTTGCGGTTCAACCTGGACACAAATAAATCCAAATCACTGACCGATCCCTGCCAGATGAACAGGATGTCGTCAATGAAGCGGTACCAACCAAGAATATGGGGGGCGGCATGTGCGTCATCCGGAAAAATTTCCCTTTCCCAAAATCCCAAAAATAAATTTGCATATGAAGGCGCACATGCCGCCCCCATAGCGGTACCACGCTTCTGCAGAAAAAAACGGTCTTTAAACATAAAAAAAATTGTGTTCCAGGATGAACCGCAACAAGTCCAACACCAAGTCTCGGACATCCGGATCCATGTTGCTGGACTCCAGAAAGAAGCTTGCAGCCCTCATGCCATCCTCGTGATCAATGCACGTGTATAGCGTTTCCACGTCAGCCGTCACGAGGAGCATGTCGGGCTCAATATACATACCATCCAGACGTCTCAGGACGTCCGTAGTGTCCCTGACATAGGAGGGCAGAGTCTCCACCTGTGATCTAAGATAGTAATCAATGTATTTACACAGTGGTTCATTCAGCCCCCCCATGCCAGAGACAATTATGCCACATGTACGTGTAAATTAGGATATGTTGGCTTGACAACTAGGGAGTTACGTGTGCGAACACGTGAACACGTGAGGGAGATTATGGCCGCTAGTAAAGAGACAGATATGGGGAATTTAACTACAATCCCAAGGCATTTTAGGGAAAAACATAAATGTAACCCTAGGGATCTCAAAATTTGCGGCATTGATAGGATCCACGTTGGGGTCAGGGGCGGTGATTTGAAGCGTCTCTTATTCCAACGTGAATGCAGATGGATTAATGTTTTAAACACCATGGTCCCCTTTGGGCTAAATGAACAAAATAGCTTCGCATGTTTCCTCTAGGGTCCTCTGGATTTAGTTTGTTTATTGTTTATGTCTTTGTGTGTCTTTTTTATTATGACTCATTTGTATTTTTTGTCATTTTATCTTTAGTCGTTCATGATGTGAGGACTTTTGTCTACTGAGTTCCACTGCCTACTGAAGAGAGAGAATGAATGTGGGGAACCATTTGTATTTATGGACTCACTACACTGGTCTGATTGATCCACCTCCATTACGAATTTATGTGTCTATATTTTGTTAGGTTTGATTATTTTTTGTAATTATTTATTATGTATATTGGTATGTATTGTAATACACTCTTTGGGTATTATATGCTACATTTGCACATTCATACTCATCACTGCACTCGTCACTTTAGATTGAGTGCCTATATGCCTGTAAGCACAGCGATCTGGGCACTTACACTTATCCCCACTGCTCCTCTTCTCGGTTCCGGGACTTGTGCGCATGACGGTGACGTGGGCGTGACGGTGTGTTGCGGCCGGCATCCATTGGCTCTAGCGTGCAGGTCACGGTTGCCATGGTTATGGCTCCCTGGCTTCGCGCTGGGCCTGGACAGCTGAGCGGCAATGCTAGTTCCGGCACCTACGTCATCAGCGCATGCGCCGCACGTTATGTCCCGTGATTAATTGCAGCTGCGGTGGACACATAAAACCTTGTTAGTGACACACACTGCACGGCCCCCCGAAGAAGCCTACGCGAAACGCGCGTAGGGGCTGGCACTACCGCACATACACCAAGACCACAATGGGTAAGATCCAGTCCTGTACTTATGCACCTCTTTATGCACCTATGATAGGGAGACCATGATTGAACCCCATATTTATATGATGTACTAGTTGCTATATATTACTGTGAATCTGAGATCTTTGGTCGTTAACCCTCTGGTGTTTTGTGCGGTTTTCTGGTGTTACCTGATCCACCAGTTCACATAGTTACCATACCATGACGAAATATGCTGTATTTTATCTACTATTTTTAGTGTTATATTTTTCAATAAAGTATGTTAAAATTTATGCTACACACGACAGTATTGTGACTCCTTTTTCTGATGATAATTATTAGGAATACCTCTATACTAGCAGACACAGATTGAAAGAGTTATCTTCTTGTCCTATTACTTCTTCCACGGCATTTAGGTTTCAATTTAACCCCTTAATGACCGACGATACCCCTTTTAATGGCTGCAGTTAAGGGTATTTATTCCTCGGCGCTGCTTTTTAACAGCGCTGAGAACTAAAGATATAGCGCCCCCAACACTGGAAAATCTCTTGGGTCTCAGCTAGCGGGGGTAGCTGAGACACTGGAGAACATGATCAGGGCCAGTTTTTATGGTCCCCTGTCACATGATCGCTGTTGTTCACCGAATAACAGCGATCACAAAAAAAAAGTCAGATTTACAATTCATTTCTCAATATGATCTAACATATCAGAGAAGAGAGAAATGGGGTCCCCTGAGCACCCCCCGTATCTCCGATCTCCCCGGGCCTTCCTGATCTGTCCCACGGCCCTCCATGTCTTCCTGCTGGTAAAAAAATGATGGGGGCAGTGCTCCTGCTGAGATCTGCTTGCCGGTACCTGGCAATAATAGGAAATTTTTCCTATTGGTTCCTTTTGATCACTGTGATGGGGTCTAGCACAATGATTAAAATAAAAAAAAAATAGTAAATCAAATCCCCCTTAGTTAGAAAAACAATTATATAATAACATTTTTTAAAATTTATTCCATTCTTTGCAGTTAGGGTTGGGGTTAGGGCTGGGTTAGGTTTGGGGATAGGATTGTGTTAGGGTTGGAGTTAGAATTGGGTTCTTTCAAAAGAAAGAAAGAGACAAAAAAGATGATATAACGGCTAGTTTCGAGCGCAAGTGCTTGTTACTCGAGTTTGCATCGGGCCAGGGGCGGGCTGGGTCAGCAGGCAGGAATGCATATGCCCCCTGGGTCGGTGCCTGAGCAGCTGCACAGGGCCGCTGGAAGACCAGCAGCGATTTTACTACATAGCTCACCTGTAGTGTGCGGTCGCGTCATCCCGCCAGCCGACCCTTTAAATGGTCCTGTATGCGCGCGTTTACTTGCCCGCACTGACAAGGGCCGCCGCGGCCAGCGTCAGTGCAGGTGCAGTGAGCACGCCCGCGGTCCTCATTCCTGCCCTGCGTGTGCTCATCTGCTGCCCGTGCCAGTGCGAGCAAGTAGGAGACCACACGCGGCACGCGCACACGGAGATATTTGAAAAGGCCGCCTCCATTTGACTGTGTCTGATGCTGGCTGGCCTGTACCAGCATCAGAGAAGACTGCTCTCCTCACCAATGCCTGGGATCCTCAGCTCTTCATCCTCCCGACCTCCCCCCTCATCTCAGGGACCTGGGTGAGTCCCAAGATGAATTTTTTTAAATGTATAGACAGAAGTTGCACCTATATAATGTATAGAGACTGCTATATATACATTATATAGGCAATACAGTACAGACCAATAGTTTGGACACACCTCATTTAAAGATTTTTCTGTATTTTCATGACTAAGAAAATTGTAAATTCACACTGAAGGCATCAAAACTATGAATTAACACATGTGGAATTATATACTTAACAAAAAAAGTGTGAAACAACTGAAATATGTCTTATATTCTAGGTTATTCAAAGTAGCCACCTTTTGCTTTGATGATTGCTTTGCACACTATTGGCATTCTCTTGATGAGTTTCAAGAGGTAGTCACCGGAAATGGTTTTCACTTCACAGGTGTGCCCTGTCAAGTTTAATAAGTGGGATTTCTTGCCTTATAAATGGGGTTGGGACCATCAGTTGTGTTGGGCAGAAGTTTGGTGGATACACAGCTGATAGTCCTACTGAATAGACTGTTAGAATTTGTATTATGGCAAGAAAAAAGCAGCTAAGTAAAGAAAAACGAGTGGCCATTATTACTTTAAGAAATGAAGGTCAGACAGTCCGACAAATTGGGAAAACTTTGAAAGTGTCCCCAATTGCAGTTACAAAAACCATCAAGCGCTACAAAGAAGCTGGCTCACATGAGGACTGCCCTAGGAAAGGAAGACCAAGAGTCACCTCTGCTTCTGAGGATAAGTTTATCCGAGTCACCAGCCTCAGAAATCGCAGGTTAACAGCAGCTCAGATTAGAGACCAGGTCAATGCCACACAGAGGTCTAGCAGCAGACACATCTCTACAACAACTGTTAAGAGGAGACTTTGTGTAGCAGGCCTTCATGGTAAAATAGCTGCTAGGAAACCACTGCTAAGGACAGGCAACAAGCAGAAGAGACTTGTTTGGGCTAAAGAACACAAGGAATGGACATTAGACCAGTGGAAATCTATGCTTTGGTCTGATGAGTCCAAATTTGAGATCTTGGGCTCCAACCACCGTGCCTTTGTGCGACGCAGAAAAGGTGAACCGATGGACTCTACATGCCTGGTTCCCGCCGTGAAGCATGGAGGAGGAGTTGTGATGGTGTGGGGGTGCTTTGCTGGTGACACTGTTGGGGATTTACCATATATACTCGAGTATAAGCCGACCCGAGTATAAGCCGACCCCCCTAATTTTGCCACAAAAAACTGGGAAAACCTATTGACTCGAGTATAAGCCTAGGGTGGAAATGCAGCATTTACCGGTGAATTTCAAAAACAAAAATAGATCATTATTTCCCCATAGCTGTGCCATATAGTGCTCTGCACTGTTCATATTGCCCCATAGCTGTGCCATACTGTGCTCTGCAGCGTTCATGTCTCCCATAGCTCTGCCCCATACTGTGCTCTGCAGCGTTCATGTCTCCCATAGCTCTGCCCCATATAGTGCTCTGCTGCGTTCATGTCTCCCATAGCTCTGCCCCATACTGTGCTCTGCACCATTCATGTCTCCCATAGCTCTGCCCCATACTGTGCTCTGCACCGTTCATGTCTCCCATAGCTCTGCCCCATACTGTGCTCTGCACCGTTCATGTCTCCCATAGCTCTGCCCCATATAGTGCTCTGCAGCGTTCATGTCTCCCATAGCTCTGCCCCATACTGTGCTCTGCAGCGTTCATGTCTCCCATAGCTGTGCCCCATACTGTGCTCTGCACCGTTCATGTCTCCCATAGCTCTGCCCCATATAGTGCTCTGCAGCGTTCATGTCTCCCATAGCTCTGCCCCATATAGTGCTCTGCAGCGTTCATGTCTCCCATAGCTCTGCCCCATACTGTGCTCTGCACCGTTCATGTCTCCCCATAGAGCTCCACATAAATCTGTGCCATGGCCGCTGCTGCAATAAAAAAAAAAACACACATACTCACCTCTCTTGATTGCAGCTCCCAGCATCCGGTCCCGGCGTCTCTCCGCTCTGACTGATCAGGCAGAGGGCGCCGCGCACACTATATGCGTCATCGCGCCCTCTGACCTGAACAGTCAGAGCGCAGACGCCGGGAAGATGGAGCGACGCCCGGCGGCTGGAACGTGGACAGGTGAATATAACATACTCACCTAGTCCTGGCGATCCTCGCGCTGTCCCCTCCTGTCACAGCTGGTCTTCGGTGCCGCAGATTCTTTCTCTATCAGCGGTCACCTTCACCGCTGATTAGAGAAATGAATAGGCGGCTTCGCCCCTATGGGAGGTGGAGCCGCCTATTCATATCTCTAATGAGCGGTCCCACGTGACCGCTGAAGAGGGGAAGAAGCTGCAGCACAGAAGCCCGTGGGACGGCAGGGACAGCGCGAGGATCGCTGGGACTAGGTAAGTATTCCTCAGCGCCCTCTCCCCCTCACCCGCCGACCACATCGCTACCGTGACTCGAGTATAAGCCGAGAGGGGCACTTTCAGCCCAAAAATTTGGGCTGAAAATCTCGGCTTATACTTGAGTATATACGGTATTCAAAATTGAAGGCATACTGAACCAGCATGGCTACCACAGCATCTTGCAGCGGCATGCTATTCCATCCAGTTTGCGTTTATTTGGACCATCATTTATTTTTCAACAGGACAATGACCCCAAAGACACCTTCAGGCTGTGTAAGGGCTATTTGACCAAGAAGGAGAGTGATGGGGTGCTACGCCAGATGACCTGGCCTCCACAGTCACCAGACCTGAACCCAATCGAAATGGTTTGGGGTGAGCTGGACCGCAGAGTGAAAGCAAAAGGGCCAACAAGTGCTAAGCATCTCTGGGAAATCCATCAAGATTGTTGGAAGACCATTTCCGGGAACTATATCTTGAACCTCATCAAGAGAATGCCAAGAGTGTGCAAAGCAGTCATCAAAGCAAAAGGTGGCTACTTTGAAGAACCTGGAATATAAGACATATTTTCAGTTGTTTCACACTTTATTGTTAAGTATATAATTCCACGTGTTAATTCATAGTTTTGATGCCTTCAGTGTGAATTTACAATTTTCATAGTCATGAAAATACAGAAAAATCTTTAAATGAAAAGGTGTGTCCAAACTTTTGGTCTGTACTGTATTTATATGTGTGTTTTGCACTTTATTTATCTTTCAGGGTGCAGTTGGGCCCAGATGGCTCTATAAACTGTGGCGTCTGTTCACGGGCTGCATTTTGGTTAGCACTGGGCAGCCCGCCTGACCTAAAAATATGGACGTCATTAATAGGCTGTAAGCCAGATGCTCTGCATTACCTGCATGTCAACAGCGCCGCATACAAATTATTATATTTTTGTGCACTAATACACCCTCCATCAATTTATCATAAGCCCACAGGATTTCCAGCTTATCTTAGATGGAACAGCTTTCATCCAAGACACACAAAAAAATCCATCATCTACAGTCAAGCTCTGAGGTATATTCGGATCCGTTCAGACAGTAAAGACAGGGAACTACAGCTGCAATCGCTGAGGAATACATTCCTACAACAAGGATACCATCCACTGGTAATAGATTAGCAGATCCACAGGGCTACAAGGATCCCAAGAAACAGCCTCCTCGATTACAAACTGAGATAGGATAACAACAGGTTACCACTTGTGGTCACATACAACCCCCACATGAGCATCCTAAGGAAAATTGGTGCTGATCTCCAACCCATATTCCAGAGAGATCAGAAATTGAAAGACATATTCCCAGAACTACCACTTCTCTCCTATAAACAGCCCCCTAACTTAAGGAATCTGCTTGTCAGAAGTGTCCTCTCATTACCATCAGTGACTGGCACATTCCCTTGTAACAATAAAAAATGCAAGACGTGTACCCACATATTACCAACAAATATAGTCCATGTGCCAAACACAAATCAGGACTATATGGTCATGGACTCTTTTTCATGTACATCCTCTAAAGTGGTGTACAACTGTACATGATACAATGTACGAGGTGCCCTGGAAGTATCTATATTGGGGAAACTATGCAAAGACTACAAACTAGGATGAATCTACACAGACACACAATCAGGAATGAAATGGACACGCCCGTGGGAAAACATTTCTCTGGACCTGGACACAGTATGACAGATTTAAAAGTCTTAATAGCAAGAACCCCTAGAAATACCACAAAAAAAGGGGGAAGTAGATGTGAATGAACCACTGACAAAGCCTCCTTGAGCAGGCGACACGTGTCGGGTACTTTTCCTTGCCCTTACCTGTAACATGTGTGCTCTGTTGGCTGCCTCTTGCTAACTTTCGCTGATCACGGCTGGTTACCAGTTCAGTGGGTGATATAGTTTTGTACGGATCTACAGCTCACTGGTGCAACCTGGTTTTACACCTAATATCTTTATTAAGGCTATCTCCATGGCTGGGTAAATATGCTAATAAGCTTCTTTATTTTTCACATTGTGGGTAAAGCTGTGACTGTTATTTATTCTATTCTATGACTTGCTTTCTAGTCAGGTGGCCATTCACATCTGCTTCCCTCTTTCTTTTTTTTTGTGGTATTTTTGATGGTATGCGGTTTATTCAAATATTGTCATATTTACGTTTGGGCACACATGTGTAACGGGTTTTTTGGGACACAGCTTTATTATAAGCTGGTTTGATTTAAAAAAAAAAATGAAAAATGCAAGACGTGTACCCACATATTACCAACAAATATAGTCCGTGCACCAACACAAATCAGGACTATAAGGTCACGGGCTCCTTTTTATGTACATCCTCCAACGTGGTGTACATGATACAATGTACGAGGTGCCCTGGGAGTATCTATATTGGGGAAACCATGCAAAAACTACAAACTAGGATGAATCTACACAGACACAATCAGGAATGAAATGGACACCCCTGTGGGAAAACATTTCTCTGGACCTGGACACAGTATGACAGATTTAAAAGTCTTAATACTAAAAGGTCATTTTAAGGATGACAGAGAAAGAAAAATTTGGGAATTTAAACTAATGAAAATGTTCAATTCTTTAACACTAGGACTCAATTTAACACCTGGATTTATGAGTCACTACATGGATACAATTCACACCTCCACCAGACGGACTCCAGATAACTTAAGGTACCGTCACATTAAGCGACGCTGCAGCGATATAGACAACGAGCCGATCGCTGCAGCGTCGCTGTTTAGGTCGCTATGAGACGTCAAACACGGCAACAGCTGAACGATGCAGGAGCCATCCAGTGACGTCACCGCTGTGCTCTGCTTTACGGCCGGCCGGCGCTGACAGTCAGTGCGGGAAGCTGACGCCGGGGGACGTGACAGACATCAGAATGTGAGTATGTACTGTTTGTTTTTTTTAACTTTTACAATGGTAACCAGGATAAACATCGGATTACTAAGCGCAGTCCTGCGCTTAGTAACCCGATATTTGCCCTGGTTACCAGTGAACACATCGCTGGATCGGCGTGATCAGCGTCTAAAAAAAAGGTCCTGATCATTCACAGCGACTAACGATCTCCCAGCAGGGGCCTGATCGTTGGTCGCTGTCACACATAAGGAGATTGTTAACGATATCGTTGCTATGTCACAAAAAGCAACGATATCATTAACTAAATCGTTATGTGTGAAGGTACCTTTACTGTAGTATTCTTTAAATGTTGTCCTTTCTTCTTATTAACCCCTTTACCCCCAAGGGTGGTTTGCACGTTAATGACCAGGCCAATTTTTACAATTCTGACCACTGTCCCTTTATGAGGTTATAACTCCGAAACGCTTCAACGGATCCTGGTGATTCTGACATTGTTTTCTCGTGACATATTGTACTTCATGATAGTGGTAAAATTTCTTTGATAGTACCTGCGTTTATTTGTGAAAAAAACGGAAATTTGGCGAAAATTTTGAAAATTTCGCAATTTTCAAACTTTGAATTTTTATGCAATTAAATCACAGAGATATGTCACACAAAATACTTAATAAGTAACATTTCCCACATGTCTCCTTTACATCAGCATAATTTTGGAACCAATTTTTTTTTTTGTTAGGGAGTTATAAGGGTTAAAAGTTGACCAGCAATTTCTCATTTTTACAACACCATTTTTTTTTAGGGACCACGTCTCATTTGAAGTCATTTTGAGGGGTCTATATGATAGAAAATGCCCAAGTGTGACACCATTCTAAAAACTGCACCCCTCAAGGTGCTCAAAACCACATTCAAGAAGTTTATTAACCCTTCAGGTGTTTAATAGGAATTTTTGGAATGTTTAAATAAAAATGAACATTTAACTTTTTTACACAAAAAATTTACTTCAGCTCCAATTTGTTTTATTTTACCAAGGGTAACAGGAGAAATTGGACCCAAAAAGTTGTTGTCCAATTTGACCTGAGTACGCTGATACCCCATATGTGGCAGTAAACCACTGTTTGGGCGCATGGGAGAGCTCGGAAGGGAAGGAGCACTATTTGACTTTTCAATGCAAAATTGACAGGAATTGAGATGGGACGCCATGTTGCGTTTGGAGAGCCACTGATGTGCCTAAACATTGAAACCCCCCACAATTGACACCATTTTGGAAAGTAGACCCCCTAAGGAACTTATCTGGATGTGTGGTGAGCACTTTGACCCACCAAGTGCTTCACAGAAGTTTATAATGCAGAACCGTAAAAATAAAAAATCATATTTTTTCACAAAAATTATATTTTTGCCCCCAATTTTTTATTTTTCCACGGGTAAGAGAAGAAATTGGACCTCAAAAGTTGTTGTCCAATTTGTCCTGAGTACGCTGATACCCCATATGTGGCAGTAAACCACTGTTTGGGCGCATGGGAGAGCTCGGAAGGGAAGGAGCGCAGTTTGACTTTTCAATGCAAAATTTACAGAAATTGAGATGGGACGCCATGTTGCGTTTGGAGAGCCACTGATGTGCCTAAACATTGAAACCCCCCACAAGTGACACCATTTTGGAAAGTAGACCCCCTAAGGAACTTATCTAGAGGTGTGGTGAGCACTTTGACCCACCAAGTGCTTCACAGAAGTTTATAATGCAGAACCGTAAAAATAAAAAATCATATTGTTTCACAAAAATTATATTTTTGCCCCCAATTTTTTATTTTTCCAAGGGTAAGAGAAGAAATTGGACCTCAAAAGTTGTTGTCCAATTTGTCCTGAGTACGCTGATACCCCATATGTGGCAGTAAACCACTGTTTGGGCGCATGGGAGAGCTCGGAAGGGAAGGAGCGCCGTTTGACTTTTCAATGCAAAATTGACATTAATTGAGATGGGACGCCATGTTGCGTTTGGAGAGCCACTGATGTGCCTAAACATTGAAACCCCCCACAAGTGACACCATTTTGGAAAGTAGACCCCCTAAGGAACTTATCTGGATGTGTGGTGAGCACTTTGACCCACCAAGGGCTTCACAGAAGTTTATAATGCAGAGCCATAAAAATAAAACAAAATTTTTTTCCCACAAAAATTATTTTTTAGCCCCCAGTTTTGTATTTTCCCTAGGGTAACAGGAGAAATTGGACCCCAAAAGTTGTTGTCCAATTTGTCCTGAGTACGCTGATACCCCATATGTGGGGGGGAACCACCGTTTGGGCGCATGGGAGGGTTCGGAAGGGAAGGAGCGCCATTTGGAATGCAGACTTAGATGGAATGGTCTGCAGGCGTCACATTGCGTTTGCAGAGCCCCTAATGTACCTAAACAGTAGAAACCCCCCACAAGTGACACCATTTTGGAAAGTAGACCCCCTAAGGAACTCATCTTGATGTGTTGTGAGAGCTTTGAACCCCCAAGTATTTCACTACAGTTTATAACGCAGAGCCATGCAAATAAAAAATTTTTTTTTCCACAAAAATTATATTTTAGCCCCCAGTTTTGTATTTTTCCAAGGTTAGCAGGAGAAATTGGACCCTAAATGTTGTTGTCCAATTTGTCCTGAGTACGCTGATACCCGATATGTGGGGGGGAACCACCGTTTGGGCGCATGGGAGGGCTCGGAAGGGAAGGAGCATCATTTGGAATGCAGACTTAGATGGATTGGTCTGCAGGCGTCACATTGCGTTTCCAGAGCCCCTAATGTACCTAAACAGTAGAAACCCCCCACAAGTGACCCCATATTGGAAACTAGACCCCTCAATGAACTTATCTAGATGTGTTGTGAGAACTTTGAACCCCCAAGTGTTTCACTACAGTTTATAACGCAGAGCCGTGAAAATAAAAAATCTTTTTGTTTTCCCACAAAAATTATTTTTTAGCCCCCAGTTTTGTATTTTCCCAAGGGTAACAGGAGAAATTGGTCCACAAAAGTTGTTGTCCAATTTGTCCTGAGTACGCTGATACCCCATATGTTGGGGTAAACCCCTGTTTGGGCACACAGGAGAGCTCGGAAGGGAAGGAGCACTGTTTTACTTTTTCAACGCAGAATTGGCTGGAATTGAGATCGGACGCCATGTCGTGTTTGGAGAGCCCCTGATGTGCCGAAACAGTGGAAACCCCCCAATTATAACTGAAACCCTAATCTAAACACACCCCTAACCCTAATTCCAACGGTAACCCTAACCACACCTCTAACCCTGACACACCCCTAACCCTAATCCCAACCCTATTCCCAATTGTAAATGTAATCTAAACCCTAACCCTAACTTTAGCCCCAACCCTAACTGTAGCCCCAACCCTAACCCTAGCCCTAACCCTAGCCCTAACCCTAACCCTAGCCCTAACCCTAGCCCTAACCCTAGCCCTAAACCTAGCCCTAACCCTAGCCCTAACCCTAGCCCTAACCCTAGCCCTAACCCTAGCCCTAACCCTAGCCCTAACCCTAGCCCTAACCCTAGCCCTAATGGGAAAATGGAAATAAATACTTTTTTTTTTATTTTTCCCTAAGGGGGTGATGAAGGGGGGTTTGATTTACTTTTATAGCGAGTTTTTTAGCGGATTTTTATGATTGGCAGCCGTCACACACTGAAAGACCCTTTTTATTGCAAAAAATATTTTTTGCAATACCACATTTTGAGAGCTATAATTTTTTCATATTTTGGTCCACAGAGTCATGTGAGGTCTTGTTTTTTGCGGGACGAGTTGACGTTTTTATTGAAAACATTTTTGGGCACGTGACATTTTTTTATCGCTTTTTATTCCGATTTTTGTGAGGAAGAATGACCAAAAGCCAGCTATTCATGAATTTCTATTGGGGGAGGCGTTTATACCGTTCCGCGTTTGGTAAAATTGATAAATCAGTTTTATTCTTCGGGTCAGTACGATTACAGCGATACCTCATTTATATCATTTTTTTATGGTTTGGTGCTTTTATACGATAAAAACTATTTTACAGAAAAAATAATTATTTTTGCATCGCTTTATTCTCAGGACTATAACTTTTTTATTTTTTTGCTGATGATGCTGTATGGCGGCTCTTTTTTTGCGGGACAATATGACGCTTTCAGCGGTACCATGGTTATTTATATCTGTCCTTTTGATCGCGTGTTATTCCACTTTTTGTTCGGCGGTATGATAATAAAGCGTTGTTTTTTGCCTCGTTTTTTTTTTTTTTTTCTTACGGTGTTTACTGAAGGGGTTAACTAGTGGGACAGTTTTATAGGTCGGGTCGTTACGGACGCGGCGATACTAAATATGTGTACTTTTATTGGTTTTTTTTTTTTATTTAGATGAAGAAATGTATTTATGGGAATAATATTTTTTTTTTTTTTCATTATTTTGGAATATTTTTTTTTATTTTTTTTACACATTTGGAAATTTTTTTTTTTACTTTTTTACTTTGTCCCAGGGGGGGACATCACAGATCAGTGATCTGACAGTTTGCACAGCACTCTGTCAGATCACTGATCTGACATGCAGCGCTGCAGCCTTCACAGTGCCTGCTCTGAGCAGGCTCTGTGAAGCCACCTCCCTCCCTGCAGGACCCGGATCCGCGGCCATCTTGGATCCGGGGCTCGAGCAGGGAGGGAGGTGAGGAGACCCTCGCAGCAACGCGATCACATCGCTTTGCTGCGGGGGGCTCAGGGAAGCCCGCAGGGAGCCCCCTCCCTGCGCGGTGCTTCCCTGCACCGCCGGCACATCGCGATCATCTTTGATCGCGGTGTGCCAGGGGTTAATGTGCCGGGGGCGGTCCGTGACCGCTCCTGGCACATAGTGCCGGATGTCAGCTGCGATAAGCAGCTGACACCCGGCCGCGATCGGCCGCGCTCCCCCCGTGAGCGCGGCCGATCGGCTATGACGTACTATCCCGTCCAGGGTCAGATAAGCCCAGGGCACCTCGACGGGATAGTACGTCTAAGGTCACAGAGGGGTTAATCTATTTGTAATCTTGCCTGAAGAAGGAGCCACTGTACTCTGAAAGCTTGCAAACATATTATTTTCTGGTTAGCCAATAAAGGCATCACTCCCAGAATACTTTTGTGAGCTGAAAAGTATTCACATCGCCTGACTTACAGCACACTGAATGAATAATGGCCGGAATACCTCCCAACAGATATGACCAGGACTAATTTATTTGGCAACGGATCGTCCAAGGAATAGGGAAGTGTCAACGCTTGCTACAAGAAATCTCGTCCGTGGAATGGCAAGTGAAAGGAGAGGGGGAGTGTAAGAAGAGGGACCGGACCGGGGGTACCTGTCCTGGGCCGGGTCCAGAACTGTTGGGGCTGTATCCTCTGTTGTCCGGGGGAAGGGGGAAAACTTAGAGACCTGGATCGACTTGGGTGCACGGCTACTATAAAATAGCCTGAGCACGCGCGTAAGCAGACAGACTTGACGGGAAGAAGCAGTGCGCGGCAGGGACAAGAGAGTGCTCTGACTTCTGAGCACCAGAATAGGGAAGGCCCGTGCTCGTGATTCTCTGCGGTAACTCACAAAGACTGTGATGAGTATCTTCTTTTGCCTGCTGGCTCCTATGGCGCGAGGTGCGAGACACTCCGAGAAGAAGGCTAATCGCCGAAACGTGCGTAGGGGCAGGCGGCGGCGGCACCCACCGGAGGCATCTACTTACTTGATAGAGGTAATTGCTCTTGGAGGTCTTTCATGATTAGTTTTTTGCTTCTCCGTTCATTATAGTTATAGACCTACCATGTGCACCATATTGGTCTACTTAGATTCTTGTATAATGCCTCTTCATTTTGTATGGTGGGTTCGTGCGCCGTTTTTTGGTCTCCCACTCTTTGACACCTACCAGGTTTAGTATTTTGTTGTTGTTTTTTATGGTATTTTTTTTTGTGTTTTTCTTCAATAAAATTTGCATCTTTTATACTATGTTCTTGCGCACATTGTGTATAATATTGATAGCTATTGCGCTGTATCTAATTGCCATCCTATGCCTTTTTCACATGTTCTCTATTGTTTTCATAGCACGGTGTGGGGATTAGGATTCCTTATATATAGGAGTGATCTGTGTATAGTTGCCAGGGGTACCTTCAGTTCAATATCTGGGTAAAGGGACCCAGTTGGATTATTAGGGTTTATCTAGGGACCCCAGGGCCAGCCATCGTGGAGCGGGGGCGCCACAACGCTTTCCCCTAGGGCGCCAACCCCCACAGATAGGCAGGCACCAGTTTAGGAATCATTGTAGGAACACTCATCCCTATTCCAAATTTTCACGGTGTGATTTGTGTGTATGGTATGACCACAGGTTGGTGTTATTTTAGCTATTAAACAATAAAATTGGTTTTATGGGGTATATTATGATTAGTATAGATAGGAGTCCACAAAATACATGGACATGTGAACCACCCCATAAACTATAGTGGGTATGTATTCTATCTGTGAAAAATGGATGAATGAATTTGGCCTTATAGGCAGGTTAGGCTACTTTCACACTACGGCCCGACGTACAGTGTGATTAGCACAACGTGGGCAGCGGATGCAGTTTTACAATGCATCCGCTGCCCATTGTGAGTTCCGGGGAGGAGGGGGCGGAGTTTCGGCCACGCATGCGCGGTCGAAAATGGCGGACCCGACGCACAAAAAAAAACTTACATTGAACGTTTTTTGTGCGTCGCGGCCGCCAAAAACACGACGCATCCGTCGCACGACGGATGCGACGTGTGGCAATACGTCGCAATGCATCGCTAATGGAAGTCTATGGAGAAAAAACGCATCCTTTCTCCAAAACGACGCATTGCGACGTCTGTAGTTGTACAGGCAACATCGTGACATTATGCTCTTCTGGACCTGGTCTGAAAGCACATGCTCATTGCTCCTGGCTGCATCGGCCTGAGAGGAGCTTGAGGCTGCTTAACGCTGAATCCTGAAAGGTGCACAGCTTTTATTTTGCAAGGAGTGTGTTATGTGAAAATGGCCTAGGAGGGTCAGGAGCTTTGGGGTTGGGGGAAGAATGGCATCTGAGTGACAACTACTGCTGCTAATTATGGTTACTGTAGGGTGGGAGGAATGTTTTGTGAGGAATGATTACTGTTGCAAATTATTTCACCTTCATAAGTCAATAACAATACTGGAGAATGTGTATATCTGGTATGTTAACTTCTGTTGGTTAGCTGCTACTGCTAATACTTGTTATCGTGGGACTTATCACAAGGCCAGTTCCAGACAAATGCAAGTTGCCCTCAATTTAAAAACCGCAAGTCTACTCACCCGATCTTACAGCCTCATACACACGGGAATTTTAAGGGTATGTGCACACATTGCGGATTTTGCTGCGGATCCGCAGCGTTTCCGCAGCAGTTTCCTATGAGTTTACAGTACAATGTAAACCTATGGGAAACGAAATCCACAGTGCACATGCTGCGGAAAAAAACGCGCGGAAACGCAGCGTTTTATTTTCCGCAGCATGTCAATTCTTTGTGCGGAATCCTCAGCGGTTTTACATCTGCTCCAATAGAAAACTGCAGATGTAAAATCGCAGCAGAATCTGCAATAGAAACCGCGATAAATCCGCAGTAAAAACCGCAGCGGTTTTGCACTGCGGATTTATCAAATCCGCTGCGGAAAAATCCAAAGAGGATCATTCTACGTGTGCACATACCCTTAGGGGTTGTCTGGTTCAAACTAATAAGTGTGCAGTCACTCTGTGTGACTGCAGACCTAGGAATCCCCCCAGTACGTGCAGGACCTGAGGGTATATATGCGTTATAAATAGTGATGAGCAAACATTCTCAGTCAAGGTGTAATCCAAGCATGCTCAGGTGCTAACCAAGTGATTTCGGCATGCTCGAATAATATGTTCGGGACCCTGCGGCTGCAGGTTTTGCAACTGTTGGACAGTCGCAGCACATGCAGGGATTGCCTAACAGCCAATCAATAGGGGGCCAGATGTGCAATACCCTGCCGTGCAGCTCATCAACTGAGCAGCTCCAGCTGCCAATGGCACCGAGAACAGCTGATCGGAGTGGGTTTTAGGTGTTGCGCCCCCACTGATCAGACATTGATCACCTATCCAAGGGATAGGTCATCATTGTTAAAGTCCCAGACAACCCTTTTAATTCTGCTCAACATTAGGGTACACTTACACTTGCGTATAAAAAAAACAAAACGGTCCCATTCTTATCCAGGATAGTGAGACGATTTTTTTTCACTTGTTATTCGTGTGCTGTCCGTCTGTAATCCATTTATTTTACTCGGCAGTTTACATTTTTCCAGCTTACAGAATTGTAATGTATCTGTAAATATTGAATGCCATTCTGTTGGTCAGTGTGGTATTCGATTTTTTTTATCTCACTGTACCAATTTTGGAGCGAAGTTGTAGCATGCTGCGATTATTTTTTTCTCATGCCAAATACAGCTGAGAAAAAACTGGAGATCTGCACTGCCTCATTAAATAACATTGGTCTGAGTTTAATACTTTTTTTTTTTTTATCGGATTGCACTAGTATGATTTATACACAAGTATGAGCAACCCCTTCGGGCTCATACTAATTTGCGAGAAAAACAGACGAGTGCAATAAAAAATCGGATTGCATTTTGACCAATGTTAATCTATGATTCCTTTCTCACCTACGATTTTTTTTTTCTCAGCTCAGATCGGGATGAAAAAAAAAAATTGCAGCATGCAGCGATTTGCTGTGTATATACTACCATTCAAAAGTTTAGGGTCACCCAGACAATTTTGTGTTTTTCATGAAAACTCATACTTTTATTAATCAAATGAATTTAAAATCTAGTCCAGACTTTGACAAGGTTCGAAAAAAAGATTTTTATTTGTAATAATAATTTTTCCTATCGCCACGACAGCACCCACTACGAGAGAGAGGGGATCCGCCCACCATCAAGGAAGGAACCTACAGGTTAAAAAGGGGCGGTCCCCTCGCCTCTCCAGTTTGGGTTCCTGTCCGGCACGGGAACCTGCAGGTTGAAGAACTCACCCAGGTCCATCTAGCCTCTGCGCGGTCTCTGCGGGAACGGCAGAGACGGGGGCACTGGAAGCAGCGTCGGGGGTGTACTGCTCATAGATTCCCCCTCGTCTAGCCATATGGATGTCGCGATCCCAGGGGTCGGGGAAGGCCGTTCTGGGCTGCAGGAGCACGGCGCTACTCAGGCGCTCGTCCAGAAAGATAAGCGCTCGTGACCCGAAAGTAGTTGCAGTACTTCCGGGGGAAAACGGGAGGAGGCGCGCGGCAGTCTCTTTAAAACAGAGCTGCAGGAGGTGAGCAGTGTGTGGCAAGATCGGCAAGATGTCCTCTGTGGGGGACACAGAGCACCTTCTGGCAGAGGTGCCCGAGCAGCAGCGGTAGTAGCCGTTCAAGGAGCAGCAGCGCTGTGGTACGGGGGCGGCAGAGTTCAAACACCCCGACATCACGTGGCAATTCACCTCCTCTGGAACTCCTTTGATCAGCCTTGGGTGAGTGTGTAATCTACACCTGGTAGGAAGAAATCAAATGTTCCCTTAAAAGCAGACAGCATGAGAAAACTAGTATGGACTTATTGTCTGAATCCAGCCCATCTCTACAGGAGGGTGAATGTTCAGACTCTTTATCGCCATCCTCCTCGGATGAGGAGGCAAGATCATGCTTTTATGTAGAGAATATGGATACTTTAGTAAAGGCAGTTTGCACGACCATGGGAGTCACAGATAATAAAGAACCTAGATCCACCCAAGATATTATGTTTGCAGGGTTATGTCAGAAAAGTCACAAATCCTTTCCCGTGGTAGACACAGTTAAAGATCTGGTTAGGCGTGAATGGGATAAACAGGATATGGGGTTTTTACCATCATCCGCAAAAAGGATATACCCCTTTGATGATGAGCTTTTGTCTCAGTGGGTTAAAGTCCCTAAAGTAGACGCAGCGGTGGCTTCTACATCAAAATCAGCCACTCTACCACTGGAAGATGTAGGCCTTCTTAAGGACCCTTCTGACAGAAAAGCAGACATGTTCCTAAAGAAGGTTTGGGAATCGTCATCTGGAGCATTTAAACCTGCGATTGCCAGTACCTGTACTGCCAGATCTATTATGGTCTGGGTAAGTCAGATGGAGGACCAGCTTAAAACTAAGGTTCCTAGAGACAAACTGCTAGACGCTCTATCTCAGATTCGTGAGGGTGTAGCCTACCTGGCGGATGCATCGGTAGACTCTTTGAAGTTAGCAGCCAGATCGGCAGGTCTTTCGAATGCTGCCCGACGAGCGCTCTGGCTAAAAACCTGGAAAGGTGATGCTCAGGCTAGAGCAAAATTGTGTACTATTCCATGCAGGGGTGAGTACCTATTTGGCCCTGTGCTGGATGATATGCTTGCGAAGGCAGAGGAGAGGAAAAAGGGATTTCCTAAGGTATTTAATCTTACTTTCAGAAATGCCTTCAGAAGACGAATGCCTTTCCGGAGACCTCATTCAGACCGGGATTGGGAACCAACGGAGCAAAAGAAAAGAGGTGCATACTTCGGGGGATCTTCATCATCAAGACGCAGATGCAACTATAGATAAGACTGATCTCCCAGTAGGGGGTAGATTAAAATATTTCTTTAACCAATGGGCCAAAATAACATCCAGCAGTTGGATCTTAGGTATAGTTGCGTCAGGGCTGAAACTGGAGTTTGAAAAGATGCCTCCAAATCATTATGTTTTGACTACTCTTGATTCTTTGGACCAACAGCAGGCATTAGAAATAGAAATTCAGCAGTTGAGAAAGAAGCAAGTTATTGTAGAAGTTCCAAAAGATCAAGAAAAGGAAGGGTTTTACTCTCCGCTGTTTTTAATTTCCAAACCTGATGGATCCTTTAGGACCATCATAAATTTACAGAAATTAAATAAATTTCTACAATATCATGCCTTTAAGATGGAGTCCATTAAGTCAACGACTAAACTTCTATTTCACAGGTGTTACATGTCTGTGCTGGATCTAAAAGATGTATACTATCATCTTCCCATTTACAGAGATCACCAGCAGTCCCTCAGGATGGCGGTGTGGCTAAACGATCAGGTTAGGCACTTTCAATTTACAGCAATGCCTTTTGGCCTGTAAATGGCCCCAAGGGTATTTACTAAGATAATTGCGGAAGTAATGGCTCATGTTAGAGAAAAGGATACCCTTGTTGTACCCTACTTGGACAATTTCCTGATTGTTGGAAATTCGGTTGTCCAATGTAAGGCCCGCTTAAACTGCATAATATCATCTCCCCCGGAAGAAGGCACACGCAGCCGAAACGCGCGTAGGGGTCGTGGCACCATCAGACCAGAGGTATAGTAGCATTTATATTGTATATACTTGTCTATTGCGCCGCAATGTGGTAATATAGTTTGGGGCAATATATTGTACTATGCCGTGCTGGCAAAAGAGACTTTCTTACCCAAACAATTTATTATATTTATATGGCGGTGAGACATAATGTTGTAACATGCTTACCTCTGGCCTGGGGTGTCTTTATTTAGTACCATCTCCATCATTGTTGTTTTTAAGTATTTTGTATATTGTTCGAAATAAAATTTATATGGTTATTGTACGATGAGGTTCTTGTGCAAGTTTTTGTAGGTCATAATATCATCTCTGCAGGACCTTGGTTGGTTGATCAACCTAAAAAAAGTCAAAACTAGAACCCTCAACGTGTCAAGTTTTCCTTGGTATTCTTCTAAACTTGGAAGATCAGTCATATTTTCTGCCAGAAGACAAAAAAAACAAAGGATTATTCACAAAGTCAGGGTAGTGATGAAAAATCCAGTTCTAACATTAAGAGACACAATGTCCCTGCTGGGGTCAGTGACATCATGTATACTGGCTGTTCAATGGGCTCAATCCCATACTCAGGTACTGCAATCCGAAACTCTCAAGGCAGAAAGAAAGCTTCAAGATCGCCTAAGTGGAAAACTCAGGCGATGAACTGCTACTCTCTACAACCTAAAGTAGTGGCTGGACATGTACCATTTGTCAAAAGGGGCTCAATGGGGAATCATTCCGGACAACGTAGTCACGACCGATGCCAGCCCATTTGGTTGGGGAGCTCACATGAGGGATGTTCTGACCCAAGGGCAGTGGTCAATCTTAGAATCCCATAGTTCCTCAAACCTGAAAGAACTCGCAGCTAATTGCCCCCTTCTGGCCCAGGAGACCATGGTTTTCCCTACTCAGAGCGATGTCAGTAACCGATCCTTGGGTGTTACCTGTGAGTCCAGGGCTCCTTTCTCAAGGTCCATTTCGTCATCCCAATATGGAGAATCTTCATTTGACGGTGTGGAACTTGAGAGGGAGTTACTAAAACGGAGAGGATTTTCAGAAGCCTTAATATCTACCTTGTTAAATAGCCAAAAGGAGGTTACGACAAAAATTTATTCTAAGGTCTGGAAAATTTTCTTGCATTTCATCAGCATCCTCTGACAGACCATGTTCCAATTCTGGCTATTCTGGAATTCTTGCAGAAAGGCCGAGAATTGGGGTTGGGAGTTAATACTCTTAGTGTTCAAGTGTCAGCTTTAGGCGACGGAGGCAAAAAGATGTAAGTGTGAAAGTAGCCTTAGCCGCCTCAGAAATGGCGCATCCATAAGATGAATCAAATCTGGCACTTAGTCTCTCTTCCCACTTGACCTGGTGCAATGGCAAGTAGGGTGATAATATTGAGGTTGATGTGACCATTGTATTGTTAGGTGACATTAAGACCAGGGTTTAGTAAATAGATGGAGTCTATGATACTTCATTCCTCATATGTCCGATGAGAAGATAATCCAATTGGCCCGTAACGCGTCTAGCTCTGATACATCAAGATGGCAGGCTGCATTGTTGCATGATGCGACTATACAGCCTGACATCCAGCAGAGACCCTGAGCTGGGTGTGCTTGCTCAGCGCCTCGCAGTGACGTGCTATAGTTGAGCGCAGTTCATATCCAATGAACTCCTTTGACCTCACTGACATCACCGCCAGCATCAGAAAGTTCTCACGCTTGTGGTGCCGTCAGAATGGTCATCAGAGTTCAGAGCCAATGAACTTTAACTTAGTTCAACTCAATTCAGCACAAAAGGTTCCCTGTAAGTCTATAGTGTACATCTTATCGCCCATTTCCTCATTTTAACATTTTTTAATCAGTTCTCAAGAATGGAGTGATTTTTAATTCTATTGTGTACAGCTCTCTGCATAGGTTAGCAGACATCTTTGCACATCTCAGAGGTGGCTGGTCTCCTAGGCAAAGTGTGCAGCAGGTGTAAGTTCTTTGCTACAGAACTTTCAAGTCTGCTGGTGGTGTCAAATTGGATTCCTGATTGCACCACAAAATCAGGAATCTGTGGCTCATAGTCTTCGGGGGTGAGGTCCATACTGAGTCAGTAACGATGGGAGCTGGTTTCTGTCCTGGGGCATCTATGTTGTGGTTCGGTATCATTTCAGGAAGAGGATGAGTTGGAAAAATAAAGGAAGGTGGGATCCTCTCCCTCACTGTCAGTGTTGGAGGCAAGGAAGGCGTATACATCCTCCGCTGAATACTGGGTTTGGGATGAGCGGGACATTTTTTCATGTGTTTGTGTGTAAAATAACCAAATTTTATTCAGGTGTGTGAGTGTTTAGTGAAAACTTTTTTTTACTAGAGAAAAAAAATCTAATGCTGTCAACTACTCAATATTATTATTGTTTTTATTCTCATTTCACACAAAAGAAAAAAAAAACAGCCGAAGGTCGATCAGAGCTTGACTGCTCTAGAACAGGCGCACGGGTGTGATTTTTTTTTTTCTGCGAGCTCGGAGACTAACCCAAACTCAATTCAGTAAAAATACTGTAATAGATGTATTTTATAAAAAAAAAAAAAACAACAACCAACAATGATGTGGGTCGGTGATCAGCGCTACGCGGCCGTAGGACAGACGCACGGATTATTCTTTTTCCGCGTTGACGCTAACTCAATTCAGTTAAAAAAAACAAACATAGTAGATGACAATTACTACGGTGTATTTTTACTCTTTACTAACTCAATTCAGTAAAAAAAAATACCATAGTACACTCAGATTACTACAGTATATTTTTACTGTCCCTAACCTAGTCCTATTAACTAATCTAAATGACTTTTTTTTTCACAAAAAGATAAAAAACAAAAACACCAACCGGAGACTGGTCAGCGAAGCCAGGGATCAGCTGCAGCCCGGATTTCCTCTTCATGTTCATTTTGTCCAGAGACAGCGATGCCAGTGCTGATTGGGCGGCGGGCATCACAGCCCCGGGACCGTGAGTGCTGACACCACTGGAATGGCCTCAAGAAAAAAATCCGGCACACTGTTACTTCAAGCCAAAAATAAAATAAATTTTATTTATTTGAAATATTTGTTTTTTCGTTCCATATTCAAATCAATATCGCCCAACAGAGGACCATTGAGGTACATGATGTGGGTATCATAATTCCAACGTTTCGGCTATTACATAAGCCTTTATCAAGAGATACCTAAATATAAGATAACATAAATTTATATTTAATCCATCAAAGAATTGTATCTGATAATAAACCAATCCAATAAATAAAGTATGTACATGCATCATTACGTAAAAAACATAAGTTGATCAATAATTAATTCATAAATAGATAGATAAATGACTCCATCATATGTGCATACATAGAGGGCACAGATCATTGTTGTCAAAGACAAGTCCATATAATGAATGTAATGAATATAACCGAATGTTAGTAAAAGAATATGAAAAAAGAAAAAAATAGTGATAACCCTTAATTGAGCCGCTGACACAGCAATATATAACAATATATGTCCCAATTGATATGTATCAAATGAGGAAGGTAGAAAAGAGACTAAGAGGCCAGAATGTCTCTGCCAAAAAAACAGGAAAAAGACAAGCATAATCAAGTAAATCCGCCGTGCTAAGGTTATCTGGTAAAATGGAAAGAGGACAAGATTCCCAGTACTAAATAGCGTGATCTTACCCAAGGCGGTGAGTTCGGGTGCTTAGAAAAGTCCGGACTGCGGTACCAGGACGCTAAAATCATGCGTCCTCTTATACAGCCTGGTTGAACCCGGTATGGGAATACTTCTGGGTGGCAGTGTGGAGTGCGGGTGCGCGGCTAGTAAGCCGAGTGGAGCCGAGTGAAGCCGGAAAAAGCCGATAAGCCCGGCTGATCACGTGACTCTCCTGTTACTAATCAGCGAGGGTCAGCGCCTGTCTGTGGAAAAGAAAGAAGAAACACATTGAAAAAATGTTGTTATATCCGCCGCTAACGTTACAAAATGCATAGTAATAACAAATAGAAATATAGACAATGTCTAATAGTATATTAAAACTAAAAAAATGATAATAAAAAAAAAAAATAATAAAAAAGAATATGCCATGAGATATTACAATGGACCATGACTAAAACAATGGACCATGACTGAATGAAGAATAGGGGTGGATAGTATCGGGTCCATGCAAATATGGTCACCTAATGCATAACCTCATATTCCCTGTTGAGGCCAAAAGGAGAAAGAGTTTGCAATTTATGAATCCAATAAGATTCCCACACCTTTAGTTTTTCAATTCTATTGCCGCCTCTTCTCATAGGGGGTATCCAGCAATTACTTGATATCTAAGTTGTGCAAATGTATGATTATTTTGAGAAAAAAGTGCAGGAACCGGAAGGAGAGTACGCCCACATCGAATAGTAGATTTATGCTGGGAAATGCGGTCCCGGATATGTTGGGTGGTTTCACCCACATATCCGAGACCGCATGGGCACTTGATAAGATATATAACAAATGATGAATCGCACGTAAAATGTCCTCTTATAGGAAATCTTTGCCCTGAGCGTGCATGAGTAAATGAATCTCCCTTCATCACATTGGATCACTGTAGACATCCCAGACAAGGGAATGTCCCATTGCGTGGGGTACTGAAAACTCTCTGTTTGATCGAGGGTCTGGAAGAACCCACATCTGCCCATACTAAGTAATTCCTCAAATTATCTGATCTCGTCACAAAAAATGGGTCTGGTATTAAATTCAGGAATAGTGGGATATGAATTTTGTAAAATATTCCAGTGTTTTAATATACATTGTTGAATGTGTTGTTTGAAAGGATGAAAGACACTGACAAAGGCAATTCTGGGATGCTTAGGTGTTACCACGCGCCTGCTAGTATCCACTGTAAAGAAAAGGTGATATTGGGTGTACAAGAACCACATTTTGACTCATTTCAGGTGTATCAAGAATTACATAGATTTTTTAGAACCTTGAGACTTAAAGTACATTTCTCGACCACATCACTTGAGACTACTCCTGAGCTGACCAGGTCGTCCGGTTTTTCATTAAAATCTTTGGGTCTACGAACTCCAAGTTCGTTCCAACCACCTAAGTCTTATCATCCTGTGGAGACTTTTATTGAGGTTGTAAATAGAGATGTCAAAGAAATTTTGGGGTCGATAGATAAAGGTCTTGTCAAGGTTAAAAACAATTTATCAAAGGAAGAATATAGATCACTGATGGACTTGAAAAATAATAGAGATTTAATTATAAAACCTGCTGACAAAGGAGGAGCAATTGTGGTATTGGATCGAACTTATTATGTCAATGAGATTTTGTCGCAGTTGAATGATATTGATACTTATATGCCTGTGTCTAATAATCCAACTTTTGACATTGAGAGACAGATTAGAAGTTTGGTGTCACACTACCTATCATTGGGGGTCATTGATCAGAAATTGGGGGATTTTCTCATAATCATCCGGTTATCCCAGTACTATATACATTGCCGAAGATTCATAAAAATCTGCTCAGACCCCCCGGGAGACCCATAGTGGCTTCCACCAATTCTGTATTATCACCACTTGCGATTACAGTGGAGAAGATTTAATCTCCACTTGTACCTTTTATGAGATCCTATCTAAAAGATACCGCTCATTTTTTTCAACTACTTAGGGACTTGGGTCCCTTACCCTCTGGCAGGATACTGGTTACCATGGATGTTTCCAGTTTATATACCAACATTGATCATCACGAAGGTCTTCAGTTATTAAATATGTCACCACACATGCTAAATTCTCAGAAAATCAGTTACAGTTTTGTATTGATGCATTAACTATCATTCTCACTAAGAACTATTTCCTGTTTGAAGACCAGTTTTATGTTCAAAAGAAAGGCACAGCAATGGGGTCAAACGTTGCGCCCCCATTCGCTAATATATTCATGGACTTCTATGAGACATCGTATGTATATTGTCACCCATTATTTTCATCAAATGTTATGTTTTGGAGACGCTTTATTGATGATGTATTTTTTATTTGGACCGGTGACAAAAAAAAAATCCTTCAGGGTTTTCATGCGGACTTCAATTCTTGTACACCCAATATCACCTTTTCTTTACAGTACAGTGATCAGTCTATCAACCTCTTGGACACCCTTATGATTATACGGACAGGTGGTCTAGTGGAAACTGACTTATATGTCAAGTCCACAGATAAAAACAGCTTACTTTTATATACAAGTAATCATCCACGTCATGTTAAAAAAGCATTACCCAAGTCTCAGCATGATAGAGTTAGGAGAATTGTCTCCAATCCGGTCCAACGTACCATGAGACATATTGAAATGGACAAGAAATTTCACGATAGGGGCTACCCTCCAACCTTGGGTGATAATATTGGGGAACTGGATACTAGTAGGCGCGTGGTAACACCTAAGCATCCCAGAATTGCCTTTGTCAGTGTCTTTCATCCTTTCAAACAACGCATTCAACAATGTATATTAAAACACTGGAATATTTTTCAAAATTCATATCCCACTATTCCTGAATTTAATACCAGATCCATTTTTTTGTGACAAGAGATCAGATAATTTGAGGAATTACTTAGTAAGGGCAGATGTGGGTTCTTCCAGACCCTCGATCAAACAGAGAGTTTTCAGTACCCCATGCAATGGGACATTCCCTTGTCTGGGATGTCTACAGTGCTCCAATGTGATGAAGGGAGATTCATTTACTCACCCACGTTCAGGACACGTGCGATTCATCATTTGTTATATATCTTATCAAGTGCCCATGCGGTCTCGGATATGTGGGTGAAACCACCCAACATATCCGGGACCGCATTTCCCAGCATAAATCTACTATTCGAAGTGGGCGTACTCTCCTTGCGGTTCCTGCACTTTTTTCTCAAAATAATCACACATTTGCACAACTTAGATATCAAGTAATTGATTGGATACCCCCTATGAGAAGAGGCGGCAATAGAATTGAAAAACTAAAGGTGCGGGAATCTTATTGGATTCATAAATTGCAAACTCTTTCTCCTTTTGGCCTCAACAGGGAATATGAGGTTATGCATTAGGTGACCATATTTGCATGGACCCGATACTATCCACCCCTATTCTTCATTCAGTCATGGTCCATTGTTTTAGTCATGGTCCATTGTAATATCACATGGCATATTCTTTTTTTATTCTTTTTTAGTTTTAATATACTATTAGACATTGTCTATATTTCTATTTGTTATTACTATGCATTTTGTAACGTTAGCGGCGGATATAACATTTTTTCAATGTGTTTCTTCTTTCTTTTCCACAGACAGGCGCTGACCCTCGCTGATTAAGAACAGGAGAGTCACGTGATCAGCCGGGCTTATCGGCTTTTTCCGGCTTCACTCGGCTTACTAGCCACGCACTCCACACTGCCACCCAGAAGTATTCCCATACCGGGTTCAACCAGGCTGTATAAGAGGACGCATGATTTTAGCGTCCTGGTACCGCACTCCGGACTTTTCTAAGCACCCGAACTCACCGCCTTGGGTAAGATCACGCTATTTAGTGCTGGGAATCTTGTTCTCTTTCCATTTTACCAGATAACCTTAGCACGGCGGATTTACTTGATTATGCTTGTCTTTTTCCTGGTTTTTTGGCAGAGACATTCTGGCCTCTTGGTCTCTTTTCTACCTTCCTCATTTGATACATATCAATTGGGACGTATATTGTTAGATATTGTTATGTCAGCGGCTCAATTAAGGGTTATCACTATTTTTTTCTTTTTTCATATGATTCTTTTACTAACATTCGGTTATATTCATTACATTCATTATATGGACTTGTCTTTGACAACAATGATCTGTGCCCTCTATGTATGCACGTATGATGGAGTCATTTATCTATTTATGAATTAATTATTGATCAACTTATGTTTTTTACGTAATGATGCATGTACATACTTTATTTATTGGATTGGTTTATTATTAGATACAATTCTTTGATGGATTAAATATAAATTTGTCATCTTATATTTAGGTATCTCTTGATAAAGGCTTATGTAATAGCCGAAACGTTGGAATTATGATACCCACATCATGTACCTCAATGGTCCTCTGTTGTGCGATATTGATTTGAATATGGAACGAAAAAACAAATATTTCAAATAAATAAAATTTATTTCATTTTTGGCTTGAAGTAACAGTGTGCCGGACTTTTTTCTTGAGATTGTTCATATTGTTCCAGAGCACCTGCAATTATTACAGTGAGCTACTCCTTGATTTACCACTGGAATGGCGCCTGCACAGGTGAATATAGGCTTTGTTATCGGGGCCAAACATTTTGAGCGAGGGGTTGTCCAGGTAGTGGATAGCCCCATTAAAAAGGAATTGTCCTAATACTGGTCAGCCCCTTTAAAGGGACACTGTCACCTGAATTTGGAGGGAACAATCTTCAGCCATGGAGGTGGGGTTTTTGATTCACCCTTTCCTTACCCGCTGGCTGCAATATTGGATTGAAGTTCATTCTCTGTCCTCCATAGTACATGCCTGCGCAAGGCAAGATTGCACCTTGTGCAGGGATTACTACAGAGGACAGAGAATGAACTTCAATCCAATATTGCAGCCAGCGGGTAAGGAAAGGGTGAATCAAACACCCAAAAACCCCGCCTCCATGGCTGAAGATTGTTCCCTCCAAATTCAGGTGACAGTGTCCCTTTAAGAATTGTCAAAGTAGTGGACTGCCCCTTTACGAAGTTGTCAGTAGTTGCCTGCCCCTTTAAGAAAGAATTGTCTGAGTAGTTGCCTGCCCCTTTAAGAAAACCACACATGATTTATTGGGGCCCGAGCTTCTTGTCCTCGCTGCACCTGTCACCTGCGCACACATGCATTGGTCACATGCTTGCACAGTTCTAGAACATTCTCGAGCAGAGTGCCACTTTTTTCTGACAGGAGCTGCACTGAGGCGCCGCCGTTTGCGCCTCTAGACATGGCGGCAGCGCCAGGGCCGCCCGACCCTCACTGTATGTGGGAGCACGGTGTCAGCAGACAGCAAGGACACATTAGTAATGCGGAGTCCGTACAGCGGCGCAGCCCTCTGCTGTATGGAATGTCACCCGGACATACATCTCCACCAGCCACGCCCCCTGCTTAATACAAACGCACCAATCGCTCGTCAGTGAAAGTTTTCGAAACCTTTTCTACCCAATCACGGTTTAGCCTTCATCCCGGGCGACCAATGAGCGCCGTATACGCCCTTACTGCGGCTATAAAAGCAATTTCTTTGCCGGGAAAGAGCAGTTGCTGTGTTGGCGGAGACCCGTAGCGCGTCTATAGTCAACGGAGCCGGACCGGTTGTCGTCTTTCCCGGACACCTATTCCTTGTTCGTCACTTTCTCTGTTGTGTGATCCTTGACGAATCCCAGCCATGGTGAGAAACCGCTCTACATCTGGGCTGTGCGAGTGGGGAGGATGTGGGCATTTGGCGCCTAAAAGACGGGAACGTGTGAGTGGCCGAGGCTCGTGTGGTGTCCTGGCTGTCAGCGGCCCGCAGTGTTGGAGCCGGAGTGGCGCTCTGACCTGCGGCCGCTGTACATGGAGGTGTCGGGGCTCTGCGCAGGAGCCGCCTGACGCGGCTGGGTGGAGTAATGGCTCCCGAGTGATACTGGGGTCTCCGCCCAGAGACCAGTCCAGCCAGTTCTCGGTGCTGAGTCAGGCGGAGGCTTCCTGTCATGGGTGTGAGCGCTGCTGCTCCGGCCGCCACTATGGCGGCGGCTGCTATAACCGAGCAGTATATCGGCTCATGCTGTGACGTGTACTCCAATGACCAATCGGCTGCAGGTTTCCGGCCACGCCCCCTCCTTCGGGCAGAAACCAGCGGAAGTCCAGAACTTCTAGGTTGGGGCCGAAGTTTCGCGCCTGCGCAGTCTAGGCTGCTGTCATTGGTGCGATGACCTGATCAGGGTGTGGTTGTAAAGAAGTTTTGGCTTCAGGCCGAATTGATTATTCTGTGGGCTTCACATTCCAATGCCAGTGGTTGCTGGAGGGCCAGCTAATGCCTGTGACATGCTGCTGCAGCCCAACACTGTCTTTGGCTAGGTTCACATTGCGTTAGTGCAATCCGTTTAGCGCTATCCGTTAGTGTATCCGCTAACGCTATGTCCCAAAAGGGATTGCGTTAGGGGATCTGCGCTAGCGGGATTGCCAATCTGCGCTAGCGAAAAACGGACCCTGAACGCTGCAAGCAGCGTTCGAGGTCCGTCTGAAACTAACGGCACATGGCTGACGCATGCTGAAAATGGCATACGTTAGCGATGCGTTGCCACATTGCAGTCAATGGGTGCGCTAACGGATCCGTTACATGGCGTTAATTGCAACAATTTTGCCATGTAACTGATTCCGTTAGGGTCATTCCATGTCAAGTGAACCAATGATTTTTACCACTATATTTTTAATTCTTTTGAGATTTTGTTATTTGGTAATAGTGTGTCAGAGAATGCAAAATGCGAAGAAGAGAAAATTCTAGATTTTTTTTTTTTATTGAGGGCCCTCGCGATTCAGCCATGACACCACATCAGGACACACTATGCCAGTGTATCTTGCCTCCTGAGGAGCCCGCGGAGGGCGAAACGCGTTGAGGCGCCGTGATCTGAGGCAAACGGCGTACAGAGGGAGATAAGTGCATGTAACATAATATCGAGATATGTGAATGTACGCATTTGTGGGTGACACTGGTCTATGGGTTCAGCCATAGTCAATGGGATCGGCCACGACTGGCACTATGTACCTATACAAGACTGAGCCCATATAAATACTCCCATATAAATACTCCCTAACAAATACGTCAATATCGATGTGCCGTATGTGTTCCGCACATTTGTTTTTAGTCTGTGGGAATCTAGTGTTCCTTTAGTATAGGAGCTACTCTGTTTAGCCTACAGTGGGCCCTAGGCGGTGGGTAGTGGGTGTCCCGTGGTCATTGTAGGGTGCATCAGTAACCCAGGGACAGCCGCCGCGGAGTGGGGGCGCCACAACGCTCCCCCGTAGGGTGCCAACCTCCACAGACAGGTAGGCTGTGAGCACAGTACTAAGTAGGGACACCTAGTCCCCCCATTTTTAACTTAGTGTGTAGTTTTTGAGCACATTGTTCTGTTTTTGTTTTCTTTGTCATTTTTGTCCGTTTTTTGTGGTGTGAACCAGTGTATTGGTTCTTTAGATTTATCAATAAAGATTTATTATTTTAGGATAGTTTATGATAGTCCACCCAGGAAACTCCCCAAATGGAGGGAGAAAAATATTCTTAGCATCCAGTTCATGTATTGTACAAACCAGGACTACGAAGAGGAGGAGGAGAGTTTGTTATAACATCAGTTACAGGAAGCAGAACCCATCACAGGGACTCAGCAATATCGCACTGTCATCCCATGTAGTGGAAATAAAGACAGTGACGACCATGAAGTGGTAGAAGGCAGCACAAGATCGGCAATGGATAACACAACTGGTGATGTGACCTATGAATATGATTGGCACTGGCGGCTACTGTACACTCCAAAGATTGTGAAAATGAAGACGTAGAAGTGACTTTTCAGCAATTTCTGGTCCAGCGCCGTCCTTTGTGTATCCAAGAAAATCAGACATTGTAAAAGTGAACAAAAATCAGATATAACTCAGGTGTAGCCGAGCACCATGACCGGCCGTGCATACTCTGACACAGAAGGAAACGGCCATTGCTAGTAAGCGCTTATGGACAAGATTACATTTCTCCCACTAGAAGGGACACATTGATGATAACAGGCCAGTGTAAAAACCTACTATTAATTGTTTGATTAGTTCATATTTTATAGAACAAGGATTTAACTACTGTACTATTCTTCTTAAACACTTCATAAATGACATGTTTAGTGATATAGTAGAAAAAAAATTGTTCCATGTATAAATAGGTGGTAGAAATATTGGTTCTTTTAATCTGGTTTTTAACATATAATTAGGATCAGACTGTAGTTAGAAAACCACACTTGAGGATGTGATCACCTTTTATCTTTTGGCTTGTTTAAAGAATTCAGGTTGAAAATGCTGAGCAAGTTATGATGATTAAGATGTATTTATTCTGGCACTTCGGTATTTGTCTTTTGTGTTTCTTTATTGTTACATATAAATGTTGAATGCAATAAGTTGTCATTTGAAAAGAAAAAAGGAAGAAACTCACACAAACATAAAATCAGATGATTCAAGGCTTAAAAAAAAAAAATACAAATTTGATAGATCCCAAGTTGAGTCCCTGTACAAATATAAACAAGAACACAAGTAACACACATGCAAGTTTTTACAATTTTAAAACATGCGTTTTTTTCTGAATTGCGCATCAAAATTTTTAATTTGATTTCTCCAAATCAAAATATAAAGAAACATGGCCTTGTGACATATCAAATGAAAGCCGGTACCGTTCTGAGAAAAATGATGCCTCTCCCACCTCTATATCTTAATTCTAGCCCGAGATCTGATAAAAAATGTAAAGCCATACCAGGCCAAAATCCGCGCTTTTTCAAAACTTTAAAAATCTGTAAAAAATTAACTGATGAAGAGCAAAATTCTAAACTTTTAATTTGTAATTAACTAAAGTTGTACTTCATAAAAACAAAAAATAAAAAAAATTAAAGACGTAAGGTAAAAAAAATATTCATATTTGGATCACTTGATATGGAATGACCCGTTAGCGGACACCCACTAACGCAATGTGAACCTAGCCTAATCCTGGCTTCTGTTAAAGACCTCGTCTAGGTTTGAGAGGAAAGTCTGCAGTTACTCCATGTGACCAGGCTTCGGCATTGTGACACTTTGAGACACAGGTATTGCCAGTGCCATCGGTCACATGACCCCATGCGCTTACATGAGACAGTTTATATTGAGAAGCTGGCTGAGACTAGTAGGTGTGACCATTCATGCCGTCATAACCGCCCAGTAGTACCAGGGAATCGTGACTGCACGCTGCCACAGTGAGGTCTGCATTGCAGCCGCTTGTCTCATACCTCAGTAACCCTCTTAAAGTACGCTATCTGGGTTTCCTTCTCTGCACATCTTGGTTGTCCCATCTTGTAAGGATTCTTATGCAGCCTCTGGACTAGGCCTTTATGCATCATTGGCTTTACTGTTATAGGTGACCTACAGAAGTCTTAAGTTAGTTGATCACTGCACTCTAGTGATCAGGGAATCTAAAAAAAACTAATATGACCAGCTTCATTAAAGAAATATGGTAATCCCTTAAGGTTTTTCATTTCAAGACTGCTCATATACTCCTGTCTGCCGCTCTTCTCAGTGACGTCACCTCTGCGGACTCTGGGTCACTGTGTAACCTGGAAGTGGCTCTTACAATCTAAGCCGCCTATGCAGCGTCGGAGCAAGGCTTCATATACGTTGTGGGTAGTCTGAAGAGCAGTGGTGTCATTGAGGAGAACCAATGGCGCTGGATCCCAGAGAGGGCAGCAGTAGGTGCCCATCTTAACACTTCTTGCTTTGTGGAAGTGCTGCTTCATGTTAATGTTACGTACAGAGTTTCTTTTGTCACAGATTGCCTTATTTATAGTACAACAGTGTTCTGTGGTTAGATGCACTCCCTGCAATTACTGTATATTACCTAATCCCTTGTAAAATTGTATAAATAATCCCATTTTCCATCTTTTCATTTACCCAATGCTATTCTGACCTTCTGAACAATGTGCTTGCACTTCAGTGTAGTTGGTTGTGGATCTTTAGTTGCTTTATGAGACTTGTGTTGAGGCTCTTGGGCTTGTAGTGAGAACACAACTTCTGCTCTACACAAGATGGTGTGAGCTGGCTATGTTGAATTGGGTTATGTTCAGAAGAGGATCGGACGGTCTCTGGGAACTGGACGGATCAATGATGGGAAATATTTGGGTACATGCCCACAATCTGGAGTTGCTGCTGGTTTGACGCTGCATATTTATGTAGCGTCAAACCCACAGTGGCCATCTGTTACAACTTTCCTGACTGCAGCATATTTATTCCTCTTGTGGAAATTAGACTAACATATAGAAATGTATTGAATGTGGTGAATCCACACAGTTCAGTGAACACATGGGGAATTGCCTGTCTTCAATAGAAGGCAGCACTTTGGACGCAGCAAAAATATGCTGCCAGTTCTGGATCATGGGCACCTGGCGTTTGAAGAATTCTACCCTATGCATGGTGTATGCAGAATAATAAAATGTGTTCTGGGAGGGTTTCCATTAAGACTGCATTTCTCAGTTGTCTGCTAGATGTAGTTTTATATCTTGCATGTGGAGTCCTATTCCACAGAACTCTACAGACATTTATCGTCGCAACTTTGGCTTACAAAATAAATTTCCCATTGGTATGTCTCTGGAGTGTGGGAAGAAACCCTTGCGAACATACTCCTTGGTCATTTTTGAAACTGGGAGCCTGCACTGCAAAGCAACATAACCATTGTGTGTTCCCCATTCTTTAGTACATGTACAAAATACATGTGTTTTTCTCCTAATGTTACGTTTTGTTTTTTCTCTTACAGCGTGAATGCATTTCCATCCATGTGGGACAGGCAGGAGTGCAGATTGGTAATGCCTGCTGGGAGCTCTACTGCTTGGAGCATGGTATCCAACCTGATGGCCAGATGCCAAGTGACAAAACAATTGGCGGAGGAGATGACTCTTTCAATACCTTCTTTAGCGAGACAGGAGCTGGAAAACATGTCCCAAGAGCAGTCTTTGTAGATCTTGAATCTGCAGTAATAGGTAAGGGTCTTGTCATTGAAATGGTGTAAGTGACATTAGCTGCCAATTAACCCACCCCTCCTTGTATAGGTAATATGTCTGAAGGGACAAATCCCAGAGCCCTCTAGTACACATTTCAATAAGCCAACATGAATTCTGGCCATAGTGGCATTGCATAGCTCTAAACATAAGCCATCCTAAATGTATTTATGAGAATTGAACACAGGAAACCACACAGATTTGGTATGTAGACATTGGTGCACTGCAATATTTTTTTTATTTTTTATTTTTTTTTTTATCTGGGAAACTGGTTTGTAGAAAGAGGAGAAAAATCCTATGTAAACCAGTCATGGCACAACTGATAACCAGCAAGCATTATTTATTTTATTTTTCTCACTGGTCCCTTCATGAAACACTTGCACAGAGCTGAGCTCTACTGGTGCCATCAGTCTGCTTACATCCGGGGAGCAGCGACTTGCTGTAGCAGTAGTGTGTTAGTGTACAGCATATAGTCTAGAGATGTATAGACAGGCAGGTATCTACTGATAAACAGAAGAGACCCCTATTTTCTGCTGAGTCAGGTGATCAAGTGTTGTTATACACATATTAAAGTAACACCAAGTTTATTTTTATTTAATTTTTAGATGAGGTCCGTTCTGGAAGTTACCGTCAGCTTTTCCACCCTGAGCAGCTTATTACTGGCAAAGAGGATGCTGCTAACAACTATGCTCGTGGGCACTACACTGTTGGAAAGGAGATCATAGACTTGGTGTTGGAAAGAGTGAGGAAGCTGGTAAGTATGACAGGCTGTTATTCATATGTAATCTTTTGACTACATATTAATGTGAATATTCATAAAACTCACTGAATATTTTACTATGGAAATCTCGCTTAAATGAAGACTATGAGATCTGATTTGATTCTTGGAGCAATCTTATTTTTATTACAAATATCTATGTAATTGAAAAATTGAGTGCTTCAGTATAATTAGTTTTTCACTTGCTGCTCTTGTTTTCCAGGCTGATCAGTGCACAGGCCTTCAAGGTTTCCTGATCTTTCACAGCTTTGGTGGTGGCACTGGCTCAGGTTTCACTTCATTACTCATGGAGAGACTCTCTGTGGATTATGGCAAAAAGTCCAAACTGGAGTTTGCCATTTACCCAGCACCACAGGTATCCACTGCTGTGGTGGAGCCATACAACTCCATCCTGACCACACATACAACACTGGAACATTCAGACTGTGCCTTTATGGTTGACAATGAAGCAATATACGATATATGCAGACGGAATCTGGATATTGAGCGTCCAACATACACCAACCTGAATCGTTTGATAGGCCAAATTGTGTCTTCTATTACAGCCTCTCTGCGTTTTGATGGAGCACTTAATGTCGACTTGACAGAATTCCAAACAAACCTGGTGCCATATCCCCGAATCCACTTCCCTCTGGTCACTTACTCCCCCATTATTTCTGCTGAGAAGGCTTACCATGAGCAGCTTTCTGTTTCAGAAATAACAAATGCCTGCTTTGAGCCATCAAATCAAATGGTGAAATGTGATCCTAGACATGGTAAATACATGGCTTGTTGCATGCTGTACCGTGGAGATGTGGTGCCCAAAGATGTGAATGCTGCTATTGCCGCCATTAAGACAAAGCGTACTATACAGTTTGTGGATTGGTGCCCAACAGGATTTAAGGTGAGGCCCAGTTATAGCAGTTTCTTTTTCTCATAACTGTATAATTTATCAAGTTAATAAGCTCACTGTTCTAGTCAATGAAAGAGGGTGGCATTAAAAATAGAATATTGATGGGACATAAGATATGGCCTAGAACTAGGAAAGGCCATCAATTACTGATCAGTGGGGGGGTTGCATCACTTGGTACAGCACCTCTGCTGATGAGCTGGCACAGCTGCCAAAACACAACAGCTCTGTCAAGGCTACACTGTCTGGCTACTACAGATCCTCACCCTATGTGATTAAGTATGAAGTGGCTCTGCAGGACCTGCACAATAGAAATGTTTGTAGCTGTGTTCCAGCTTCAGGTGGCTCCAGTAACTGCTAATCGGCAAAAATGTCACCCCACCAATCCAGGGATAGGACAATTTATTTATTTTTTTTAACCCCTTCAAGACCCAGCCTATTTTGACCTTAAAGACCTTGCCGTTTTTTGCAATTCTGACCAGTGTCCCTTTATGAGGTAATAACTCAGGAACGCTTCAACGGATCCTAGCGGTTCTGAGATTGTTTTTTCGTGACATATTGGGCTTCATGTTAGTGGTAAATTTAGGTCAATAAATTCTGCATTTATTTGTGATAAACACGGAAATTTGGCGAAAATTTTGAAAATTTCGCAATTTTCACATTTTGAATTTTTATTCTGTTAAACCAGAGAGATATGTGACACAAAATAGTTAATAAATAACATTTCCCACATGTTTACTTTACATCAGCACAATTTTGGAAACAAAATTTTTTTTTGTTAGGAAGTTATAAGGGTTAAAATTCGACCAGCGATTTGTCATTTTTACAACGAAATTTACAAAACCATTTTTTTTAGGGACCACCTCACATTTGAAGTCAGTTTGAGGGGTCTATATGGCTGAAAATACCCAAAAGTGACACCATTCTAAAAACTGCACCCCTCAAGGTACTCAAAACCACATTCAAGAAGTTTATTAACCCTTCAGGTGCTTCACAGCAGCAGAAGCAACATGGAAGGAAAAAATGAACATTTAACTTTTTAGTCACAAAAATTATCTTTTAGCAACAATTTTTTTATTTTCCCAATGGTAAAAGGAGAAACTGAACCACGAAAGTTGTTGTCCAATTTGTCCTGAGTACGCTGATACCTCATATGTGGGGGTAAACCACTGTTTTGGCGCACGGCAGGGCTTGGAAGGGAAGGAGCGCCATTTGACTTTTTGAATCAAAAATTGGCTCCACTCTTTAGCGGACACCATGTCACGTTTGGAGAGCCCCCGTGTGCCTAAAAATTGGAGCTCCCCCACAAGTGACCCCATTTTGGAAACTAGACGCCCCAAGGAACTTATCTAGATGCATAGTGAGCACTTTGAACCCCCAGGTGCTTCACAAATTGATCCGTAAAAATGAAAAAGTACTTTTTTTTCACAAAAAAATTCTTTTAGCCTCAATTTTTTCATTTTCACATGGGCAACAGGATAAAATGGATCCTAAAATGTGTTGGGCAATTTCTCCTGAGTACACCAATACCTCACATGTGGAGGTAAACCACTGTTTGGGCACATGGTAAGGCTCGGAAGGGAAGGAGCGCCATTTGACTTTTTGAATGAAAAATTATTTCCATCGTTAGCGGACACCATGTCGCGTTTGGATAGCTCCTGTGTGCCTAAACATTGGCGCTCCCCCACAAGTGACCCCATTTTGGAAACTAGACCCCCCAAGGAACTAATTTAGATGCCTAGTGAGCACTTTAAACCCTCAGGTGCTTCACAAATTGATCTGTAAAAATGAAAAAGTACTTTTTTTTCACAAAAAAATTCTTTTCGCCTCAATTTTTTCATTTTCACATGGGCAGTAGGATAAAATGGATCATAAAATTTGTTGGGCAATTTCTCCCGAGTACGCCGATACCTCATATGTGGGGGTAAACCACTGTTTGGGCACTCGGCAGGGCTCGGAAGAGAAGGCGCGCCATTTGACTTTTTGAATGGAAAATTAGCTCCAATTGTTAGCGGACACCATGTCGCGTTTGGAGAGCCCCTGTGTGCCTAAACATTGGAGCTCCCGCACAAGTGACCCCATTTTGGAAACTAGACCCCCCAAGGAACTTATCTAGATGCATATTGAGCACTTTAAACCCCCAGGTGCTTCACAGAAGTTTATAACGCAGAGCCATGAAAATAAAAAATAATTTTTCTTTCCTCAAAAATGATTTTTTAGCCTGGAATTTCCTATTTTGCCAAGGATAATAGGAGAAATTGGACCCCAAATATTGTTGTCCAGTTTGTCCTGAGTACGCTGATACCCCATATGTGGGGGTAAACCACTGTTTGGGCGCACGGCAGGGCTCGGAAGGGATGGCACGCCATTTGGCTTTTTAAATGGAAAATTAGCTCCAATCATTAGCGGACACCATGTCACGTTTGGAGAGCCCCTGTGTGCCTAAACATTGGAGATCCCCCAGAAATGACACCATTTTAGAAACTAGACCCCCAAAGGAACTAATCTAGATGTGTGGTGAGGACTTTGAACCCCCAAGTGCTTCACAGAAGTTTATAACGCAGAGCCATGAAAAAAAAAAAAAAAATTATTTTCTCAAAAATGATCTTTTAGCCTGCAATTTTTTATTTTCCCAAGGGTAACAGGAGAAATTTGACCCCAAAAGTTGTTGTCCAGTTTCTCCTGAGTACGCTGATACCCCATATGTGGGGGTAAATCACTGTTTGGGCACATGCCGGGGCTCGGAAGTGAAGTAGTGACGTTTTGAAATGCAGACTTTGATGGAATGCTCTGTGGGCGTCACGTTGCGTTTGCAGAGCCCCTGATGTGGCTTAACAGTAGAAACCCCCCACAAGTGACCCCATTTTGGAAACTAGACCCCCAAAGGAACTTATCTAGATGTGTGGTGAGCACTTTGAACCCCCAAGTGCTTCATAGAAGTTTATAATGCAGAGCCGTGAAAATAATAAATACGTTTTCTTTCCTCAAAAATAATTATTTAGCCCAGAATTTTTTATTTTCCCAAGGGTTACAGGAGAAATTGGACCCCAAAAGTTGTTGTCCAGTTTCTCCTGAGTACGCTGATACCCCATATGTGGGGGTAAACCACTGTTTGGGCACACGTCGGGGCTCAGAAGGGAAGTAGTGACTTTTGAAATGCAGACTTTGATGGAATGGTCTGCGGGTGTCACGTTGCGTTTGCAGAGCCCCTGGTGTGCCTAAACAGTAGAAACCCCCCACAAGTGACCCCATTTTAGAAACTAGACCCCCCAAGGAACTTATCTAGATATGTGGTGAGCACTTTGAACCCCCAAGTGCTTCACAGACGTTTACAACACAGATCCGTGAAAATAAAAAATCATTTTTCTTTCCTCAAAAATTATGTTTTAGCAAGCATTTTTTTAGATTCACAAGGGTAACAGGAGAAATTGGACCCCAGTAATTGTTGCGCAGTTTGTCCTGAGTATGCTGGTACCCCATATGTGGGGGTAAACCACTGTTTGGGCACACGTCAGGGCTCGGAAGTGAGGGAGCACCATTTGACTTTTTGAATACGAGATTGGCTGGAATCAATGGTGGCGCCATGTTGCGTTTGGAGACCCCTGATGTGCCTAAACAGTGGTAACCCCTCAATTCTAACTCCAACACTAACCCCAACACACCCCTAACCCTAATCCCAACTGTAGCCATAATCCTAATCACAACCCTAACCCCAACACACCCCTAACCACAACACTAATTCCAACCCTAACCCTAAGGCTATGTGCCCACGTTGCGGATTCGTGTGAGATATTTCCGCACCATTTTTGAAAAATCTGCGGGTAAAAGGCACTGTGTTTTACCTGCGGATTTTCCGCGGATTTCCAGTGTTTTTTGTGCGGATTTCACCTGCGGATTCCTATTGAGGAACAGGTGTAAAACGCTGCGGAATCCGCACAAAGAATTCACATGCTGCGGAAAATACAACGCAGCGTTCCCGCGCGGTATTTTCCGCATCACGGGCACAGCGGATTTGGTTTTTCATATGTTTACATGGTACTGTAAACCTGATGGAACACTGCTGCGAATCCGCAGCCAAATCCGCACCGTGTGCACATAGCCTAATTCTAAAGGTATGTGCACACGCTGCGGAAAACGCTGCGGATCCGCAGCAGTTTCCCATGAGTGTACAGTTCAATGTAAACCTATGGGAAACAAAAATCGCTGTACACATGCTGCGGAAAAACTGCACGGAAACGCAGCGGTTTACATTCCGCAGCATGTCACTTCTTTGTGCGGATTCCGCAGCGGTTTTACAACTGCTCCAATAGAAAATCGCAATTGTAAAACCGCAGTGAAATGCGCAGAAAAAAACGCGGTAAATCCGCCATAAATCCGCAGCGGTTTAGCACTGCGGATTTATCAAATCCGCAGCGGAAAAATCCGCAGAGGACCAGAATACGTGTGCACATTCCTAACCCTAACCCTAACCCTACCCCTAACCCTAACCCTACCCCTAACCCTAACCCTAACCCTACCCCTAACCCTAACCCTATTCTAACATTAGTGGAAAAAAAAAAATTTCTTTATTTTTTTATTGTCCCTACCTATGGGGGTGACAAAGGGGGGGGGGTCATTTATTATTTTTTTTATTTTGATCACTGAGATAGATTATATCTCAGTGATCAAAATGCACTTTGGAACGAATCTGCCGGCCGGCAGATTCGGCGGGCGCACTGCACATGCGCCCGCCATTTTGGAAGATGGCGGCGCCCGGGAGAAGACGGACGGGACCACGGCTGGATCGGTAAGTATGATAGGGTGGGGGGGGACCACGGGGGGGGGGATCGGAGCACGGGGGGGGGGATCGGAGCACGGGGGGGGGAATCGGAGCGCGGGAGGGGTGGAACGGAGCGCGGGGGGCGTGGAACGGAGCACGGGGGGGCTGGAATGGAGCACGGGGGGGTGGAACGGAGCACGGGGGGGGGGGTGGATCGGAGTGCAGGGGGGGTGATTGGAGCACGGGGGGGTGATTGGAGCACGGGGGGAGCGGACACGAGCACGGGGGGGAGCGGAGCACAGGGCGGAGGGGAGCCGGAGCAGTGTACCGGCCAGATCGGGGGGGTGGGGGGGCGATCGGAGGGGTGGGGTGGGGGCACACTAGTATTTCCAGCCATGGCCGATGATATTTCAGCATCGGCCATGGCTGGATTGTAATATTTCACCCGTTATAATGGGTGAAATATTACAAATCGCTCTGATTGGCAGTTTCACTTTCAACAGCCAATCAGAGCGATCGTAGCCACGAGGGGGTGAAGCCACCCCCCCTGGGCTAAACTACCACTCCCCCTGTCCCTGCAGATCGGGTGAAATGGGAGTTAACCCTTTCACCCGATCTGCAGGGACGCGATCTTTCCATGACGCCGCATAGGCGTCATGGGTCGGATTGGCACCGACTTTCATGACGCCTACGTGGCGTCAAAGGTCGGGAAGGGGTTAAATTGGGAGGGGGGCGTACTTGCTACCTGAGGCCTGAATCTTTCAGCAGCACTTAACACACATCCATAATTGATGGCGAATCCCCCTGTAATGCTGTGTAGGAGTTGCATGATTTTCAAAACATTTATTGGACTCTGGTTAAGAAAATTACCTTAGTAACAGATTTATTATCTAGTAGTTGTAAAATACATGTTACTAGATTTTTATTCATTGTGCACTGGTAGATTGGATTTTTGTCAAAAGTATATAACATTATAATGTCTTTTTTAGGTGGGCATAAACTATCAACCTCCCACTGCTGTTCCTGGTGGTGACTTGGCAAAGGTACAAAGGGCAGTTTGTATGCTAAGTAATACTACAGCCATAGCTGAGGCCTGGGCTCGTTTGGATCACAAGTTTGACCTGATGTACGCTAAGCGTGCCTTTGTGCATTGGTATGTGGGTGAAGGCATGGAAGAGGGAGAGTTCTCTGAAGCACGAGAAGATCTGGCTGCTTTGGAGAAGGATTACGAAGAGGTTGGCACAGATTCTGTTGAAGGAGAGGATGATGGAGAAGAGTATTAGTGTCGGGGCCAAGTGTCCTTTTTAAATGGCAATGTTCTATTTCCTGTCATGGCTGCTTGAAATAAAGATTTTACTCTGAACTATTTAGGCTGGGGTGTAATGCATCTTGCTTTAAAGCTATAAGGTTTCCCTTCAATACTGCTGTTTTTAAATAAAACATTCATGCCTTTTTAAAGCATACATGTAGTTCTATAGATGTAGATAGTGTACCCAATCTTTCTAGGAGCCACTTGTAGAGCAGATTGGATCAGTTGCAATATGCACTGCATTGCTTTATACACTAGTGCATCCTGTAACATGTAATTTGGTGTTACAGCACTGGCCTCCCTTCTGTACTCCCACCTAGCTGAAGTTTGGCAGCAGAAATAACAATTGCTGTACACATTCATGCACTGTAATTCTATGTTGCATTGCATGTATATCTTTAGATTGGGACTCATTTTTGTGGTCAAGCTGCAAACACTTCAACCTAGTGTGTATTTTCTCATGGAATAATCTTTATTTTTATATAGCGCTAACATATTCCGCAGCGCTTTACAGTTTACACACATCATCGCTGTCCTTGTTGGGGCTCACGATCTAAATTCCCTATCAGTATGTCTTTGGCATGTGGGAGTACCTGGAGGAAATGCACGCAAACACGAGGGAAAGACTTCACAACCAACAAAGCGTGTTTATGTAGCGATCACCCAGCACAAAGGAGGTGATTGCCACTGCCTGGTCAGCTTGCAAGACAGCCCAGAAAATACCATATTTATGCGCACACCTAAAATCTGACTTTTATAGTTTATGAATTGATCATTAATGTAAGTACAAAAACCTTAAATGCATAATAAAATTCAAAATATTGGCTGATTTTTTTTTTTTTTTTTTTTTTTTTTTTTTCCTGGTTAGAATCACATAGCATCCCGATTTTCATAAAATTCCATCTAGCTGCAATGTATAAAGTGCACAAAAATGCACTTAAAAATGCATTATATTACACATGCAGGCATTGCCACTCAAACATATTTGAGCACACCTACCATCAGTTCATTTGCTTATCACTACCTGGCAGTAACAGTTATTACATGCAAAACCAATACACCATCCCCACAAAGGCTATATCGCACACAGTATGTAATCATCTATATACTATACAATGATGCTCTTATCGATTTTAAAAGGCTGTAATTAAATATACCATTATAATGGAAAGGATATGAAGAACAGTATTTATATAAAATTGTCAAGTACACTAAAGCATGGTATTACCCTGCTAATATGCAAAGAAATCCACAATATATTAAAAACCCTGTAGGTCTGCTATAGCAGTAAAGGCTGAGTGGGTATAATGCTTTGTACGAGGTGTGATGCCCTCTTCCCCCCCCCCCCCCCCAAGAAGGCCTAGGAGTCCAGTACCCCATGCTTGTCACTGCAGCTTTTTCAGGGAAAGTATATAGGTGAATGGAGCAAGCCCAGAGTATATATGTACTAATTAAGCCATTAATACTCAGTGGCTGTGAATCTAAAGAGGAGGAAGGTACCAAACTACAGACTAATTGTCTCTAGTAGATACTGTACCATGCTGGATACTGGCACACACAACTGGAAACATCAAGCCTGAAGGAGTGTCTGTAGTCAGGGATGCGATGGTAACACCCAGCCAGATCTTGGCAACGCCAGCGCATGTCTCCGAATATAGGAGGCGATTAGGCAAAATCCTGGTTGCATACACCGATCATGCTTTATGCCTATAAAGAACAATGGTGCTACTAGTTTTGGGTGGTATCTGAGTAAGAGGATGACCCTGTACAGAGGAGAGTTGTGCTTCAAGACAATAAAATCTCACATGGGGTGGACTGAGATGAGCTGGTAAACAGGTCCACTGGCCACACCTTGAAACCCCCCCCCCCCCCATCCCGCTCGCTGTCCACAGCTGCGCTGACTTCATTGGTGGAGAAGGGGCCTCAGGCCACTTCACCAATCAGTGTGTGACACGGTGGCGTCATTAGCGCATCGGAGACACTAAACAAAAGCAGTGTGCCAGGGAATGGGACCGAGGTGAGTATGTGGTCTTTCCCCTCCCCCCCCCCCCCCCCAATGTGTATGGGATGTTTGGGTTGGCATGAGGAGGCTATGGGGGCCTGATCCTGGACATGGGGAGGCATTGGGGGTGACATGCTGCACATGGAAATGCTATGGGGTGTCGTGCTGCACATGGGGAGGCAATGGAGGTGTCGTGCTGCACATGGGTGAGGCTGTGGGGACGTCATGCAGTACATGGGGAGGCTATGGGGTCCTCATGCAGTATGCGGGGAGACGGGCTCATGCTGTATATGGAGAGGCTGTGTGAGGCTCATGCTATATACATGGAGGCTCTGGGGTTCATGCTGTATAAGTCAAGGCTGTGTGGGGCTCGTGCTGTATATGGGGATGCTGTGTGGGGGTCCATGCCGCATATGGGGGAGGCTCTGGGGCTCATGCTGTATATAGTAAGGCTGTGTAGGGCTCATGCTGTATATAGGGAAGCTGTGGGGGCTCATACGATAAATAGAAAGGGCTGTACTCTGGTTCAAACGATATATAGGGGGATGTCAGCTTACTTAGTTCTGCTCAATATTAAGTGATACAATTAATATAATTATCAATAACATAATATTTATAGTTTATTGATATTAATATTGAGTAGAATTAATTTCAGCCTATTTCGCTCTCCACAACAGTCACGGTCTCTCATGTGGCTCTTCAGGAAAATTAATTGCCTACCCCTGCTCTAGGGCCATCATTTTCAACTTGTTTTTGGCCAGTAAGGAACTATCCGGAGTACTTTTTCCTTGTCCTCCTGAATCTATCTGAGAACACTGGCTACTGGAGGAAAGGCATATGATAAAGCCCTGCTCCAAACCTGATTTAACTCATCGATCACTTCAGGATTCCATAGGGTTCAAAGAATAAAACTTTTTGACCTTCCAATTCATCCTGATTGCGAAGAGTTCCTGGTAACTAGGGATTGAGGATCTGTTATAAATCTTTTGGGTGGTAACAGAATTAATTCATATATCCTTGTGAAATGGTTTTTTAGAGTCCACTGGTCCACTGATCTGTCCTGCCAGCTCCCTGCAAACTGCTTGTACTTAAATCTGAGCCAAAAAGGGGAGCTTTACCCCCTATTCTCTTTCGGTTATCCCCAACTTCCCTTTCCCCCTATAATCCTGCTTCTGGGAACGATTGTATCTCCGAAAGGGATGAAACTTTCTAACTCTATCTTCCTGGAACCCTTTCTTTTTGTCTGAGGCTTTCTCTAATACTGGTTCAAATGCCCTTAAATCTGAAAAGGTAATGGAGCAGAGCTTATTTTTGGATTGCTTATCCCAGACAATGTTTTCATCCAACTAGCTCGACGGGCTGCATTAGATAGGGAATTATTTCTGACGACGCATTCATCATAAATTCTATGGCTAATTTCATTAACGGAAGGGACCCTAAGATGTTTTCCCTAGGAATCGTATTCCTTAAATGCTCCTCCAGTGGTCCAATCCACAAATACATGGACCTGGCAACTGAGGTAGTGGCTATGTTTGCTTTCATTATTGCCACTGATGCTTCCCAGGCTCTTTCTAGAAGACCATCGGCCTTCCTGTCCATGGGATCCCTGAGGCTTGAAGAATCCTCAAACGGGATTGAAGTCTTTTTGGCCACTTTGGCAACCGGAACATCAATCTTCGGGATCTCTTCCCAGGTCTTAATGTCCTCTGGTTGGAAAGAGATGAATCCTGAAGTCACAGGGTATAGCCAGCCTTTTCTTTTAGGATCATGGCACAAATGTGATTATTTACCAGAAAGACTATGTTTTTGGGTCTTAGTCCTCCAAACATCTCATCCTGGATTGATTGAGATTTCTGGCTGAGCATAAAAGCTTGTCTGTGTCATCAGAGAAGGCCTATCTTTCACCCTTCGGGGGTTCTGAAGCTATCTTCCCCTCTTAAGGCCCCTTCACATTAAGCGACGCTGCAGCGATACCGACAACGATCCGGATCGCTGCAGCGTCGCTGTTTGGTCGCTGGAGAGCTGTCACACAGCTCTCCAGCGACCAACGATCCCGAAGTCCCCGGGTAAACATCGGGTTACTAAGCGCAGGGCTGCGCTTAGTAACCCGATGTTTACCCTGGTTACCAGCGTAAAAGTAAAAAAAAAACACTACATACTTACCTACCGCTGTCTGTCCCCGGCGCTCAGCTTCTCTGCACTCCTCCTGCACTGTCTGTGAGCACAGCGGCTGGAAAGCAGAGCGGTGACGTCACCGCTCTGCTTTCCGGCTGACCGACGCTCACAGTCAGTACAGGAGGAGTGCAGAGCACAGCGCCGGGGACAGACAACGGTAGGTAAGTATGTAGTGTTTGGTTTTTTTTACTTTTACGCTGGTAACCAGGGTAAACATCGGGTTACTAAGCACGGCCCTGCGCTTAGTTACCCGATGTTTACCCTGGTTACCAGTGAAGACATCGCTGGATCGGTGTCACACACGCCGATCCAGCGATGTCCACGGGAGATCCAGCGACGAAATAAAGTTCTGGACTTTGTTCAGCGACCAACGATCTCCCAGCAGGGGCCTGATCGTTGGTCGCTGTCACACATAACGATTTCCTAACGATATCGTTGCTACGTCACAAAAAGCAACGATATCGTTAACGATATCGTTATGTGTGAAGGTACCTTTATACCTGATCAGAGCCAAGGGATTGTAACTCCTCTTCTGAACTTAGTTCCATCTCCCATCTTTGTTTCTTAGCAAGGGGACCTGGCTGAGATATATGTGGAGAAGAAGACTGGAAATGGAGGCATGGACCTCCTCTCTATTCATGGACCTCATATCAGATAGCAAAGTTGACTGTTCATCCATAATGATCTTAGAGATGCAACTCTCACATAATTGCTTCCCGTAAGCTACAGGCAATTTCATATTGCAGATGGCACATCTTTTAGATTTCCCTGAGGCCTTGCCGGGCCTTCTGGGTGCTGAAACTGGTGTAGCTTGGGTTCCCCTGTCCTAAATTTGCAAAAGATTTATATAATCACTGCACTCGTTACTTGATTCAAGTGAATAATTTATTTAAACAAATGTTCAGGTGAAGCGATAGGCAAAAAAACGTTTCGGCCAACCCGTGGCCTTGATCACAATATCGCCTTATGTGAAGTTCCTTCTTTAGGGCAGTCTCACACGTCCAGATATTTCCGGTACCGGAGTTATCCGTGTCCGTGTGCCGGTGCGTTTCTGTGGCACATCAGTGTGGCACACGTGTGCCCACTGGGTACCACATGCGCTGTCCCCGGCATCGTGCTGAAGCCCCATTCATATCTTCCCTGCAGCAGCGTTTGCTGTAGAGAAGATATGAATATTAGTGTGTAAAATCAATATCCAGGTCCCCACCCCCTGTGCGCCCCCACCGCTGTGATTAAAATACTCACCTAGCTTCCGGATCTGTCGCAGCGCCCTGTCCTGGCCGCACCTTGTACTGTATGAGCGGTCACGTGGGGCCGCTCATTTACAGTAATGAATATGCGGCTCCACCACTTTGGGAGGTGGAGCCGCATATTCATGATTGTAATTGGCGGCCCCATGTGACCGCATACAGTAGAAGATGCGGCCAGAACAGGAAGCAGTGCCAGCGAGGGGGTGAGCCGGGTGAGTATTTTCAGAACAGAGGGGGTGGGGGTGGGCACATAGATTTTATTTTAAACACACTTATTCATATCTTCTCTACAGCAAACGCTGCTGCAGGGAAGATATGAATTGCGGCTTCAGCACCAGTGGGGGGGACAGCGCTTAATGTAGAGCTGTCTCCTGCACTGCACATGGACAACGTCCGTGTGCGGTACGTGCTTTACACGGACCCATTGACTTTAATGGGTCCGTGTAATACGTGCGCTCCCACGAACACTGACGTCTCCATGTTTGGCACACGGAGACACGGTCTGCAAAAAATCAATGACATCTGAATAGATGCATTGATTTTTATGTGTCTACGTGTGTCAGTGGCTCCGGTACGTGAGGAAACTCACCTCACGTACCGGAGCCACTGACGTGTGAAACCGGCCTTAGAGTGTATAAATGGTGCTGCTAGGGTATCAGCCAAAGATAAAGTTATATGGACCAACTTATTGTTTATGTTGCTGCAGCCAAACGTATTGTCGCCATAATGTGGAGTTGGCTGGTATATGCAAATGTAGCTGCTAGTTTGTAGAGCCAGCCAGGGCCAACATATGGGGAAAGCAGACACTGGTCGTGTCGTTGCAAAAGGAGGCGGCTCCTTTTGCAACGACACGACCAGTGTCTGCTTTCTCCACTTGTCCACCAACTCTGGTCCCGGCCACTATGATCGCTACCAACAGATGACGGATCTAAATTCATCTTCTCTTCACCTCTGGTTGAAAAGCAATACAGGAGTATCATATGTTGGCCTTGGCTGGCTCTACAAACTGGCAGCTACATTTGCATATACCGGCCAACTCCACATTACGGCGACAATACGTTTGGCTGCAGCAACATAAACAATAGGTTGGTCCATATAACTTTATCTTTGGCTGATACCATAGCAGCACCATTTATGCACTCTAAAGTAGGAACTTCACCACACCACGAGGGGCGATCCAAAAGTAATGATAATCGGTTATTTCTATTGCACACAGAAATTAAAATAAAATGTTTTCTTCTCTCTTAGGTACCCACTAGTCCAGGAAAAAAAAATTACTTAAATATACCACGATTCCCGGGAGCTACATTCATTTGAATATGAACTGCCGAGGAGTGAACATCAAAATGGAAAAAAACGAGCTCAGAGCTGTCATCAAATACCTCTGCTTGAAAAAAATGACTACCAAAGACATACACAGCGACTTGGTGGAAACATTGGGGGACTCTTCTCCTCCATATTCCACAGTTGCACGCTGGGCCAAGGAATTTAAGCTGGGAAGAACATCGACGGAAAATGAACATCGTGAAGGACGCCCATCCACGTCCCTCAATGAAGAAAACGTGAAAAAAGTTGAAGAAGTTGTATTGGCAGATCGAAGAGTGACTATCAGGCATGTAGCTGAGGTCACAGGGATCTCATGGCATTATTCAAAGAATCCTTGCAAAAGAATTGCATATGAGAAAGGTCTCCACGCGTTGGGTGCCAAAAATGTTAACCGACGAACAAAAGAAGAAACGAGTTGACATTTCAATAGCAAATCTCGAAAAGTTCCAAGCAGACAAGGCAAATTTTTTGTCACGTTTTTTGACCATGGATGAGACCTGGATCCACCACTTTGATACCGAAACTAAACAACAATTGATGACATGGAGACGAACCGACGCCGAAGAAATTCAAAGTGTCAAGCTCAGCAGGGAAGGTTATGGCGTCCGTTTTTTGGGACGCTGAAGGAATTATTATGGTGGACTCTTTGGAGAAGGGAGCCACTATTATGGGCTCCTACTACGCAGAACAAATAAGATTGCGGGAGGCTATCAAGGAGAAAAGGCGCGGCAAACTGCGGGCTGGACTGTTGTTTCACCAAGATAACGCGCCGGCTCACAAAGCTGCTGTTGCCATGGCTACCATTCAAGAAGCGGGCTTTGAACTGGTGGAACACCCCCCCTATTCACCAGATCTAGCCCCCAGTGACTTCTTTCTCTTTCCTCGGCTCACGGAACACCTCCGGGGCAAGAAATTTGACGACAATAGCGACGTGATAACCTCTGTTGGGGATTTTTTTGAGGGTCAAGATCAAGAATTGTTTTCGAAGGGAATTCTAAGTTTAGAAAAGAGATGGACTAAATGTATAGACTTGTTAGGAGACTATGTAGAAAAATAAATTTATTTTTTTACTATATTCATTGTGTTTAGTATTGATTATCATTACTTTTGGATCGCCCCTCGTAAGGCGATATTGTGATCAAGGCCACGGGTTGGCCGAAATGTTTGTTGCCTATCGCTTCACCTGAACATTTGTTTAAATAAATTATTCACTTGAATCAAGTATCTTCATAGTACGAGTGCAGTGATTATATAAATCTTTATGACTGAGAAGACCACTGGTTCCGTTCACTTGTGCCGTCACACCCGCAACTGTTGAGTACTAGTCTTCCATACTCTCTAAATTTGCAAAAAAACGGGAAATATACTAAATATATCGGAACACATAGTGAATAGACTATTTACAAGGACTCACATTAAACATGGCTTGTTCTATCTGAGTGTCTGCACTGCCTGTCTTTCCTATCCTTTTATACTACCTTGTCTTTCTCCGATCTTTTGCATTCCATTGTGAAATGCACGCTGTGCCCAGAAGTATGCTGCTGGCACACTACAGTAATGTCACCGGAATTACACCTCTTCACTCATGCCGCGCAGTCAGCCTTGAACGAGCAGCACATCGGCTGATGCCTGAGCCGAGAGCCGCCTACAGGAGGGAAGTGGCTCAAGAACCAACAGCCCCCTGCTCAATTGGTTTGTGCCTGAGGATCCCCCTTTTGGGTTTGTCGGACGGCAAACCACTTGACAAGGGGAAGGAGAGGATGAATCCCCTTGAGTCTGTATACGTAACCTGGCTCCTGAGGCTCTTCCTCTTTAGACGTCTTCTCTCATGTCTGTCCTTACAGGAAAAACACTAAGGGACGTGGGTGGGAGGGGCCTTTTAACCTCTCATGTGTTTCCTGTCCCTTTAAGGATAAGGAAGCCGACCTCGATGTTAATTGTTCTGATTAAGAGATGAGATGAAATTCATAAATCTTCGTACCTGTCCTGATGAACTCATCCTCTATATAACGCAGCCAATGGGAGATGTTAACTTGATAAGGCTAGGTTCACAATGCGTTAGGGCAGTCCGTTTAGCTCATAGCGCTACGGACTAAAAGGGATCGCGTTTGGCGATCCTGCTAGCGCAGATACCCGATCTGCCCTAGTGAGGGACGGAGCATCCGTGGTCCATCCGAAACTAACGGGACATCGCTAGCGCGTGCTGAAAATGACATGCGCTAGAGATCCGTTAGCACATTGCCGTAAATGGGTTCGCTAACGGATCTGTTGCATGGTGTTAATTGCGACAATTTCGCCATGTAACGGAGTCCGCTAGCGTTAACCCATTAACGCAATGTGAACCTAGCCTAAGCCTGCAGCGGGTACACCACGCCTGCTTCCACCCAGCCTAAAAAAAGATTAACATAGGCCGATGCACAGTGTACACCAAACTCTGGAGAATTGTAGAAAAAATTACCTGTCAAACAAAAAAGTAGTTGTGTTGTAAGATGAAGTACAGGAGCTCAATGGGGAAGGAATCATGCATTTTTATCCAATTGCAGCTGGAGAGATGAGATGATCCTCATACCATCCACATGAGCAATGTTCAAATTGAGTGACTCCACCTCGGAGGTGACCGAGGGGGAACATGGCTTATTGGAGAAGCTAAATAAAATTAGTTTTAACTTTCTCAAATTATTGCAGTTGCTTGACTATCGGTTGTAAAAAAAAAATAGTCAATATACAGGTCCTTCTCAAAAAATTAGCATATAGTGTTAAATTTCATTATTTACCATAATGTAATGATTACAATTAAACTTTCATATATTATAGATTCATTATCCACCAACTGAAATTTGTCAGGTCTTTTATTGTTTTAATACTGATGATTTTGGCATACAACTCCTGATAACCCAAAAAACCTGCCTCAATAAATTAGCATATTTTACCCATCCAATCAAATAAAAGTGTTTTTTAATAACAAACAAAAAAACCATCAAATAATAATGTTCAGTTATGCACTCAATACTTGGTCGGGAATCCTTTGGCAGAAATGACTGCTTCAATGCGGCGTGGCATGGAGGCAATCAGCCTGTGACACTGCTAAGATGTTATGGAGGCCCAGGATGCTTCAATAGCGGCCTTAAGCTCATCCAGAGTGTTGGGTCTTGCGTCTCTCAACTTTCTCTTCACAATATCCCACAGATTCTCTATGGGGTTCAGGTCAGGAGAGTTGGCAGGCCAATTGAGCACAGTAATACCATGGTCAGTAAACCATTTACCAGTGGTTTTGGCACTGTGAGCAGGTGCCAGGTCGTGCTGAAAAATGAAATCTTCATCTCCATAAAGCATTTCAGCCGATGGAAGCATGAAGTGCTCCAAAATCTCCTGATAGCTAGCTGCATTGACCCTGCCCTTGATGAAACACAGTGGACCAACACCAGCAGCTGACATGGCACCCCACACCATCACTGACTGTGGGTACTTCACACTGGACTTCAGGCATTTTGGCATTTCCTTCTCCCCAGTCTTCCTCCAGACTCTGGCACCTTGATTTCCGAATGACATGCAAAATTTGCTTTCATCAGAAAAAAGTACTTGGGACCACTTAGCAACAGTCCAGTGCTGCTTCTCTGTAGCCCAGGTCAGGCGCCTCTGCCGCTGTTTATGGTTCAAAAGTGGCTTTACCTGGGGAATGCGGCACCTGTAGCCCATTTCCTGCACACGCCTGTGCACGGTGGCTCTGGATGTTTCCACACCAGACTCCGTCCACTGCTTCCTCAGGTTCCCCAAGGTCTGGAATCGGTCCTTCTCCACAATCTTCCTCAGGGTCCGGTCTCCTCGTTGTACAGCGTTTTCTGCCACATTGTTTCCTTCCAACAGACTTACCATTGAGGTGCCTTGATACAGCACTCTGGGAACAGCCTATTTGTTGAGAAATTTCTTTCTGGGTCTTACCCTCTTGCTTGAGGGTGTCAATGATGGCCTTCTTGACATCTGTCAGGTCGCTAGTCTTACCCATGATGGGGGTTTTGAGTAATGAACCAGGCAGGGAGTTTATAAAAGCCTCAGGTATCTTTTGCATGTGTTTAGAGTTAATTAGTTGATTCAGAAGATTAGGGTAATAGGTCGTTTAGAGAACCTTTTCTTGATATGCTAATTTATTGAGACAGGTTTTTTGGGTTATCAGGAGTTGTATGCCAAAATCATCAGTATTAAAACAATAAAAGACCTGACAAATTTCAGTTGGTGGATAATGAATCTATAATATATGAAAGTTTAATTGTAATCATTACATTATGGTAAATAATGAAATTTAACACTATATGCTAATTTTTTGAGAAGGACCTGTACGTGCTCACTTTCTCAGAAAGGCCGCCTATACTAGAAACTATTGGCCGATCAAATGGATTCTCTGTATTTGTTATGCACCTTTGGAAACATATAAAAGATGGGTACTATTGGATCTTCCACCCAGAGAAAATTCTGCTTGCCTGAGATGATGCCATGGCTGTGCAATAATGCACAGTTTACCAGAAAAAAAACGCTGTGGAGTCTGATGGTATTTTTTGGTAGAATCTGTTGTTCAGCAATTGAGTAGGCCATAAGACTACGTCATCCCCTTTGTCTGCCTCCTTGATAAGAAATGAATCATTCTCCCTCAGTCGACCTAAAGGTACCGTCACACTTAGCGACGCTGCAGCGATACCGACAACGATCCGGATCGCTGCAGCGTCGCTGTTTGGTCGCTGGAGAGCTGTCACACAGACCGCTCTCCAGCGACCAACGATGTCGGTAACCAGGGTAAACATCGGGTTACTAAGCGCAGGGCCGCGCTTAGTAACCCAATGTTTACCCTGGTTACCATCCTAAAAGTAAAAAAAACAAACAGTACATACTTACCTACAGCCATCTGTCCTCCAGCGCTGTGCTCTGCTCTCCTCCTGTACTGTCTGTGTGAGCACAGCGGCCGGAAAGCAGAGCGGTGACGTCACCGCTCTGCTTTCCGGCTGACCGACGCTCACAGCCAGTACAGGAGGAGTGCAGAGCACAGCGCTGGAGGACAGACGGCTGTAGGTAAGTATGTACTGTTTGTTTTTTTTACTTTTAGGATGGTAACCAGGGTAAACATCGGGTAACTAAGCGCGGCCCTGCGCTTAGTTACCCGATGTTTACCCTGGATACCAGTGAAGACATCGCTGAATCGGTGTCACACACGCCGATTCAGCGATGTCTGCGGGGAGTCCAGCGACGAAATAAAGTTCTGGACTTTCTTCCCCGACCAGCGACAGCACAGCAGGGGCCTGATCGCTGCTGCCTGTCACACTGGACGATATCGCTAGCCAGGACGCTGCAACGTCACGGATCGCTGGCGATATCGTCTAGTGTGACGGTACCTTAAGTCATGCAGCTCCTGTGAATTAAAGTTTTGTCCTTCATGTTTCTTGATAGGTAATTTTAGAATATCAGATTTAACCAATTCAAAAATTAAATGGATTGAGCTTATTTTTTTGAATTGGGTGTCAATTACGTGACAGCTGATACGTGGCTCTCACCACCAGGAGTGGTGCCCGATCGCAGCATTTAATAGAGGGAGAGAGAGGGCTCCCTCCCCCTCCAATTGGCGCCCCCACAACATCATTGCAGGGGCCCGATCGTTGCCTTGGTGGCCAAAAGTCATCCTGACTACTCCTGGGTCACCAGGCTCTAGCAAGATTGTTAGACCATGCTCAAGGCATGGTTTAACAAGTTTGTGTGAGACAGTTAAAACAGAGAGCAGACTCCTGAAAGTGAAAATCCCATAGAGGGACTGAGTAAAAAAAAAATGCATACATTTTTTTTTAAATCACAGAATAATAATGAAAAATATATTGTACCTATAAATAATTTTATGTAAAAAAAAAAGTACACGTTTGGTATCGCCGCATCTGGAACGAGCCAACCTATAAAACAATAATAATCTTTATTTTTATATAGCACTAACATTCCGCAGCGCTTTACAGTTTGCACACAATCACACAACTTAAACCCCTTCAGTGAACACCATAAAAAATAAAAAACAAGGCAAAAAACGTTTTTTCATCATACTGTCGAGCAAAAAGTGTAGTAAAACGTGATGAAAAAAGTGAATGTAAATAAAAATGGCCTTGCGGAAAACGTCACTTTGTCTTGCAAAAAAACAAGCCGGTGGTTCTGGGGGCCATTGGATCCGGCCTGGCCCTGTTACACATGGAGACCAAACACGGCTTTGCTACCTGGCTTCTACTAGCTGTTCTGCCTAACTCCCCACCCTGGGGTGCTATAACGGATCGAGACCATGGAAGGCGTTTGGCCGGATCCAAAGATCTCAAAAATATAACTGCTGTGTGGCTAGTATGTATGATGACTCCATATTCATCTTAAATCTCTATATGAAATTCCCATCTGACTGGACAAAGCAGTTACACAATGTGGGCTCCGCAAGAGGTCATCATATATGAGCTTGGATACTAGCTGCTGTGGCTGGACTACCTGCTGAACCAGGTTCCCTGTTATACCCTGTTATAGCTACACAGGCTGAAGGAGGAGCGTAAGCTGACATTAAATCCCCCCATTCTTCACAACTGATATGTCTAGTATCCCTGTAATTATACCAAGCCAAAGAATAAAGTCATCTAATCACTTATCCCAAACAAGGAGTGATATTAAATAAAGAAATCCAATTCTTGACCTAGTATTGATTTGTTCATTCTGCCTCCCAAACATTGCAGTACGACTTGACATATCCTGCGCTCTATGCTAAGTGCTTACACCGGGGTTTCCATGTAAATCTTTGAAATATGCGATTCAGTCAACCTCAGGCAGAAGATTTTTTATAATGAGGTAGATGGAGTCACTTTGGACCTGTGATCTGACTGTGTCCATCATTTAAGGCATGCATAAAAGTGTGGTTGACCACAATTTTTTACACCTCTGAAAAGAAGGACATTGCTCAACAAAGGCCAGATAGAGTCCAGATTAACTGCTGCCTCATAGTGAATGGATCCCTTGGAAGTTGAATCTGAATCTGGTAACTCTAAGATATGGAATCCCCAATGTAAGTGCTCAGCGTAGCTCGCAGGATAAATGTAATTCCCAAATGTTATGTGAAATGTTCCCAACAAAAGCTTCAACCCAATCCACAAAAAAACAAGTTTCCACTTAGGTCCATCATCTGTTAACGGAAATATATGGGGCTTCCACTGGTAGCACAAAGTCTATTGAAAAGTGCTATGGCTCCTCGCTCCCCAAAATAAATTAGGCAAATTCTGCACTTCCAAATGCTCCTCTCCCTTCTGAGCCCCACAGTGGGTCTTAACCAGCGGCGTAGCTAGAGTTTTGGTTCAGGGAGATGAAACTTCTCAGTGGGCCCCTAACCAGGTAACCTTGATTACAACTCGGTGACTAATAGTGGAGGAGGACCTCAGCAGATGACAGGGATGTTGCTGAAAATAATGTCTATACAAAGACCAACATGGATATTATCGCCATATGGTGAGTGATAAATACCAGTCCTACAGAACATGTAAGTGATCACAGCACAGTTACAGATAGTGAATTACTGCAGACGTTCTTACTGATGGAATCGTAAATTTTTCCTGTCTTTTCCATCTGGCCCAGACCGACATGACAACTTCTTCCAGCCACGACTCCCCTGCAGAGACTCCAACAAAGACAGATTTCACTTCTCATATTCCAGCCCTATCAACATCTATTCCCAACCTACACAAACTCCTTGTCCTGCTGCTATCCCAATACTGAGCCGCTGCTGCCTTATGTGTCCCTATTACTGCACCTTCTGTGTTGTTCTCTGTGCCTTCTAAACTCTAAAGCAACCCTCTATAATATAGTAATGCCGGGTGCAAGTGCCCTAGAAAACTGCCCATATTTTGCCCCCTAGAAAGTAATAATGCCCTCTGTGTGCCCCTTTGGTAGTCACAGTAACTTGAATTCCCCTATAACAATAAGTTCCCACTTTACATTTAATAATGTCCTGAGTCTCCCCCCTGTACAGCTACCTTATATACAGTATGATGCTCTTTTATACACAATATAATGCACCCTCACTGTAAAGTATCACCCACACACTGGGCCCTTAGTTGCTCCCAAACTGATGGTTCCAACACTGTATGATGGCCCCCTCACTGTAATCTCCACACTGTATGATGGCCCCCTAGATAGCCACCATATAGTTTAATGTACCAGATAGTCCTCAATATAATATAATGCACTCCCCATAGGCCTACTCTATATTGTATAATGCACCCCCATAGGCAGGCTATAGCATAAGGTAGCCCCCATAGGCAGACTATAGCATAAGGCAGCCACCCTAGGCAGACTGTAGTATAAGGAAGCCCCCCATAGGCAGACTGTGTAGACTACAGGGTATGCCTATGGGGGGTGTTATGAACTGGTGGTTTAGGAGCAACATGGGACGAGCTCTGAAGGAGGTGGTACCTGTACTGACCGCAGTTCCTAAGCTTAACACAACACTAGCAGTAGCCGTGGGATGTTCCTGTCACTCCCTAGACACCTCGTCACAGCCGGAGAACTAACTACCCTTAAAGATAGAAACAGGAAAGCTATCTTGCTTCAGAGAAAATCCCCAAAGGATAGACAGCCTTATGATGTATAATGGATAATGTCATTATGATGTATAATGACTGTGAGTGGAGAGGGAAATAACATACGTAGAATGAAACCAGGATGTAGCAAAGAAGGCCAGTCTAGCTAGATAGATAGAACAGGACAGAATACTGTGCGGTCAGTATAAAAAACTAGAAAAATCCACACAGAGTTTACAAAAATCTCCACACCTGACTAAAGGTGTGGAGGGTAAATCTTCCCAGAGCTTCCAGCTTAACAAAATAAATCCATACTGACAAACTGGACAAAAAACATAGAAAGTACAGAACAATTAAGTCCACTACATGTGGACAGAAAAGAGCAAAGCAAGGACTTATCTTTGCTGAACTGGTCAGGATATCAGGGAAATCCAAGCAGAGATGTGAATCCAACCAGGAACCTTTGACAAGTGGGACTGGCTGAAGGAAAGAGCCAGGCATAAATAGCCGAGCAGAAAGACAATCAGTGGAAGCAGCTGCAGACTGCTAAATCCAAGGAGCAGCCATTCCACTTAAAACCAAAGGAGGGAGCCCAAGAGCAGAACTCACAAAAGTGCCACTTACAACCACCGGAGGGAGCCCAAGAGCGTAATTCACAACAGTACCCCCCCTTGATGAGGGGTCACCGAACCCTCACCAGAGCCCCCAGGCCGATCAGGACGAGCCAAGTGAAAAGCACAAACCAAATCGGCGGCATAGACATCGGAGGCAACAACCCAAGAATTATCCTCCTGGCCATAACCCTTCCACTTGACAAGATACTGAAGCCTCCGCCTCGAAAAACGAGAATCCAAAATTTTCTCAACCTCATATTCCAATTCTCCCTCAACCAACATCGGGGCAGGAGGATCAACCGAGTGAACAACGGGCACCACATATCTCCGTAACAAAGATCTATGGAAAACATTATGAATGGCAAAAGAGGCTGGAAGGGACAAACGAAAAGACACCGGATTGATAATTTCAGAAATCTTATAAGGACCAATAAACCAAGGCTTAAACTTAGGGGAAGAAACCTTCATAGGAACATGACGAGAAGACAACCAAACCAAATCCCCCACACGAAGCCGGGGACCAACACACCGACGGCGGTTAGCAAAACGTTGAGCCTTTTCCTGAGACAACGTCAAATTGTCTACCACATGAGTCCAAATCTGCTGTAACCTGTCCACCACAGAATCCACACCAGGACAATCAGAAGGCTCAACCTGCCCCGAAGAAAAACGAGGATGAAAACCAAAATTACAAAAGAAAGGTGAAACCAAAGTAGCCTATTATTAAGGGCAAACTCGGCCAACGGCAAGAAAGCCACCCAATCATCCTAATCAGCAGACACAAAGCATCTCAAATAGGTTTCTAAGGTCTGATTAGTTCGCTCAGTTTGGCCATTTGTCTGAGGATGAAACGCCAAAGAAAAAGACAAATCAATGCCCATCATAGCACAAAAGGCCCGCCAAAACCTAGAAACAAACTGGGAACCCCTCTGTCAGACACAATATTCTCTGGAATGCCATGCAAACGAACTACATGCTGAAAAAACAATGGAACCACATCTGAGGAGGAAGGCAACTTAGGCAAAGGTACCAGATGGACCATTTTAGAGAACCGGTCACAAACCACCCAGATAACAGACATCTTCTGGGAAACAGGAAGATCCGAAATAAAATCCATGGAAATATGCGTCCAGGGCCTCTCAGGGACCGGCAAAGGCAAAAGCAACCCACTAGCGCGGGAACAGCAAGGCTTGGCCCGGGCGCAAGTCCCACAGGACTGCACAAAAGCACGCACATCCCGCAACAAGGAAGTCCACCAAAAGGACCTATCAACCAAATCTCTGGTACCAAAAATCCCAGGATGACCAGCCAACACTGAACAATGAACCTCAGAATTTACCTTACTTGTCCATCTATCAGGAACAAACAGCTTCCCCACTGGACAGCGGTCAGGTTTATCAGCCTGAAATTCCTGAAGCACCCGCCGCAATTCAGGGGAGATGGCAGAAAGAATCACCCCTTCCTTAAGAATGCCAACCGGCTCAAGGACTCCAGGAGAATCAGGCAAAAAACTCCTAGAGAGGGCATCAGCCTTAACATTCTTAGATCCCGGAAGATACGAGACCACAAAATCAAAATGGGAGAAAAACAGGGACCATCGAGCCTGTCTAGGGTTCAGCCGCTTGGCCGACTCGAGGTAAATCAGATTCTTATGATCAGTCAAGACCACAACGCGGTACTTGGCTCCCTCAAGCCAATGTCGCCACTCCTCAAATGCCCACTTCATAGACAACAACTCACGATTGCCGAAATCATAATTGCGCTCCGCAGGCGAAAACTTTCTGGAAAAAAAGCACACGGTTTCATCAAAGAACCATCAGAATTCCTCTGAGACAAAACGGCCCCTGCCCCAATCTCAGAAGCGTCAACCTCAACCTGCAAAGGAAGAGAAACATCCAGCTGACGCAACACAGGGGCAGAAGTAAATCGGCGTTTAAGCTCCTGAAAGGCCTCAACAGCTGCAGAGGACCAATTCGTCACATCAGCGCCTTTCTTCATCAAATCAGTAAGGGGCTTAACCACACTGGAAAAGTTGGCAATGAAACGGCGATAGAAATTAGCAAAGCCCAAACATTTCTGAAGGCTCTTCACAGATGTGGGTTGAATCCAGTCATGAATGGCTTGGACCTTAACAGGATCCGTTTCCATAGACGAGGGAGAAAAAATAAAACCCAAAAAAGAGACCTTCTGAACTCCGAATAGGCACTTAGACCCCTTCACAAATAAAGCATTATCACGAAGGATCTGGAATAGCATCCTGACCTGCTTCACATGAGACTCCCAATCATCGGAAAAAATCTAAATATCATCCAAATACACAATCATGAATTTATCAAGGTAATTGCGGAAAATATCATGCATGAAGGACTGAAATACAGAAGGAGCATTAGAAAGCCCGAAAGGCATCACAAGATATTCAAAATGGCCTTCAGGCATATTAAATGCTGTTTTCCATTCGTCACCCTGTTTAATACGAACAAGATTATATGCCCCTCGAAGGTCAATCTTAGTAAACCAACTAGCCCCCTTAATCCGAGCAAACAAATCAGAAAGCAAAGGCAAGGGGTATTGGAATTTGACCGTGATCTTATTAAGAAGACGATAATCTATACAGGGTCTCAAGGAGCCATCCTTCTTAGCAACAAAAAAGAAACCCGCTCCCAATGGTGACGAAGACGGCCGAATATGCCCCTTCTCCAAAGACTCCTTAACATAACTCCGCATGGCGGCATGCTCTGGCACAGACAGATTGAAAAGTCGGCCCTTAGGGAACTTGCAACCAGGAATCAAGTTAATAGCACAATCACAGTCCCTATGTGGAGGAAGGGAACTGGACTTGGGCTCATCGAATACATCCTGGAAATCCGATAAAAACTCAGGGACCTCAGAAGAGGGTGAAGAGGAAATTGACATCAAAGGAACGTCACTATGTACCCCTTGACAACCCCAACTAGTCACAGACATAGTTTTCCAATCCAGCACCGGATTATATTCCTGTAACCATGGAAAACCCAGTACAACAATATCATGCAGGTTATGCAACACCAGAAAACGGCAATCTTCCTGATGTGCTGGAGCCATGTACATGGTCAGTTGCGTCCAGTACTGAGGTTTATCCTTGGCCAAGGGTGTAGCATCAATACCCCTCAAAGGAATAGGGCTCTGCAAAGGCTGCAAGGAAAAACCACAGCGCCTGGCGAATTCTAAGTCCATTAAGTTCAGGGCAGCGCCTGAATCCACAAATGCCATGACAGAAAAGGACGACAATGAGCAAATCAGGGTCACAGATAAGAGAAATTTAGGCTGTACAGTACTGATGGTAACAGACCTAGCGACCCTCTTAGTACGCTTAGGGCAATCAGAAATAACATGAGCAGAATCACCACAGTAAAAACACAGCCTATTCTGACGTCTGAATTCCTGCCGTTCTGCTCTAGTCAAAATCCTATCACATTGCATAGGCTCAGGACTCTGCTCAGAGGACACTGCCATATGGTGCACAGTTTTGCGCTCGCGCAGACGCCGATCAATCTGAATGGCTAGAGACATAGATTCGCTCATACCAGCAGGCGTAGGGAAGCCCACCATAACATCTTTAAGGGCTTCAGAAAGACCTTTTCTGAAAATTGCAGCCAGAGCATCCTCATTCCATTTAGTGAGCACAGACCATTTTCTAAATTTCTGGCAGTATAATTCTTCCGCTTCCTGACCTTGACACAGGGCCAACAGGGTTTTTTCTGCATGATCCACAGAATTAGGTTCGTCATACAATAATCCGAGCGCTTGAAAAAATGCGTCTATATTCAGCAATGCCGGATCCCCTGATTCAAGGGACAATGCCCAGTCCTGAGGGTCACCACGCAGCAGAGAGATGACAATTTTAACCTGCTGAATGGGATTACCAGAGGAACAGGGTTTCAAAGCAAAAAACAATTTGCAGTTATTTTTAAAGTTCAAAAACTTCGATCTGTCCCCAAAAAACAAATCAGGAGTAGGAATTTTAGGCTCTGAAGCCGGAGTCTGGACAACATAATCTTGGATACTCTGTACTCTTGCAGCAAGTTGATCCACACGAGAAAACAAACCCTGAACATCCATGCCAGCACCAAAATCCTGAACCATTCAGAGATTAAGAGGAAAAAAAAAAAAAAACAGAGTGCAGAAAAAAAAATGGCTCAGAATTTTTTTTTTTTCCTTCTTTTGAGATGCATTTAATTCATTTTTGGCCACTTGTACTGTTATGAACTGGTGGTTTAGGAGCAACATGGGACGAGCTCTGAAGGAGGTGGTACCTGTACTGACCGCAGTTCCTAAGCTTAACACAACACTAGCAGTAGCCGTGGGATGTTCCTGTCACTCCCTAGACACCTCGTCACAGCCGGAGAACTAACTACCCCTAAAGATAGAAACAGGAAAGCTATCTTGCCTCAGAGAAAATCCCCAAAGGATAGACAGCCCCCCACAAATAATGACTGTGAGTGGAGAGGGAAATGACATATGTAGAATGAAACCAGGATGTAGCAAAGGAGGCCAGTCTAGCTAGATAGATAGAACAGGACAGAATACTGTGCGATCAGTATAAAAAAAACTAGAAAAATCCACACAGAGTTTACAAAAATCTCCCCACCTGACTAAAGGTGTGGAGGGTAAATCTGCTTCCCAGAGCTTCCAGCTTAACAAAATAAATCCATACTGACAAGCTGGACAAAAAACAGAAAGTACAGAACAATTAAGTCCACTACAGACAGAAAAGAGCAAAGCAAGGACTTATCTTTGCTGAACTGGTCAGGATATCAGGGAAATCCAAGCAGAGATGTGAATCCAACCAGGAATCATTGACAAGTGGCACTGGCTGAAGGAAAGAGCCAGGCATAAATAGCCGAGCAGAAAGACAATCAGTGGAAGCAGCTGCAGACTGCTAAATCCAAGGAGCAGCCATTCCACTTAAAACCAAAGGAGGGAGCCCAAGAGCAGAACTCACAAAAGTGCCACTTACAACCACCGGTGGGAGCCCAAGAGCGGAATTCACAACAGGGGGGCTGCCTTATACTACAGACTGTAGTATAAGGCAGCACCCCATAGGCAGACTCTGTAGTATAAGGAAGCCCACCATAGGCAGACCCTCTAGCATAAGGCAGCACCCTATAAACAGACCCTGTAATATAAGGCAGTACCCCATAGGCAGACTCTAGTATAAGGAAGCCCCCATAGGTAGACCCTCAGGCATAAGGCAGCACCCCATAGGCAGACCCTGTAGTATAAGGCAGACTTCCAATAGGCAGACTCTGCAGTATAAGGCAGCCCTTCATAGGCAGACTCTATAGTATAAGGCAGACTCCTATAGGCAGACCCTGTAGTATAAGGCAGCACCTCAGGCAGACTCTGTAGCAGAAGGAAGCCCTCCATAGGCAGACCATCTGGTATAAGGCAGCACCCCATAGGCAGACCCTGTAGTATAAGAAGACACAAAAGAGAATAGTGAAACCAAAAACACTCAGTTTGAAAAAATGTTGCAGTAATCCGCAAGTGCTAGTAAAAGATGTAAAAAACAGGGTATTTGGTTGATACGTTTTTTGCAAAAAATGTATACTAAGCTGCTCTACCAATCTTCACGGTATACCCTTATCAGAGCAGTCCTAACTAATGTATGCAATCCCTATCTGATGTATTTAAAAACCTGATCATCTGTATATAACCTGTGTGAACAGGGTTCAGAGAGGAAAAATCCATGTGTGCATACAGGGTAGAACAGCTTTTGTGCAGATAGCCCAAGAGGAGTGGTGGAACTCCCCAGTCTTGTAGACACAAGAGAACAATTATGGAAACAGGAACACATGGGCTACTTGCACAGTGAACAAGTCTGTATGATCATGTTCACACACCACCAAGAAACCTGAAGACACAAAAGAGAATAGTAAAACCAAAAACACTCAGTTTGAAAAAATGTTGCAGTAATCCGCAAGTGCTAGTAAAAGATGTAAAAAACAGGGTATTTGGTTGATACGTTTTTTGCAAAAAATGTATACTAAGCTGCTCTACCAATCTTCACGGTATACCCTTATCAGAGCAGTCCTAACTAATGTATGCAATCCCTATCTGATGTATTTAAAAACCTGATCATCTGTATATAACCTGTGTGAACAGGGTTCAGAGAGGAAAAATCCATGTGTGCATACAGGGTAGAACAGCTTTTGTGCAGATAGCCCAAGAGGAGTGGTGGAACTCCCCAGTCTTGTAGACACAAGAGAACAATTATGGAAACAGGAACACATGGGCTACTTGCACAGTGAACAAGTCTGTATGATCATGTTCACACACCACCAAGAAACCTGAAGACACAAAAGAGAATAGTGAAACCAAAAACACTCAGTTTGAAAAAATGTTGCAGTAATCCGCAAGTGCTAGTAAAAGATGTAAAAAACAGGGTATTTGGTTGATACGTTTTTTGCAAAAAATGTATACTAAGCTGCTCTACCAATCTTCACGGTATACCCTTATCAGAGCAGTCCTAACTAATGTATGCAATCCCTATCTGATGTATTTAAAAACCTGATCATCTGTATATAACCTGTGTGAACAGGGTTCAGAGAGGAAAAATCCATGTGTGCATACAGGGTAGAACAGCTTTTGTGCAGATAGCCCAAGAGGAGTGGTGGAACTCCCCAGTCTTGTAGACACAAGAGAACAATTATGGAAACAGGAACACATGGGCTACTTGCACAGTGAACAAGTCTGTATGATCATGTTCACACACCACCAAGAAACCTGAAGACACAAAAGAGAATAGTGAAACCAAAAACACTCAGTTTGAAAAAATGTTGCAGTAATCCGCAAGTGCTAGTAAAAGATGTAAAAAACAGGGTATTTGGTTGATATGTTTTTTGCAAAAAATGTATCAGTTTCACCTGTCTTTCACTAGGGGGACTTGTCAGGGAGTCACAAAAACACTGAACTTTAGGAAGGCAAAGTTTGACCAGCTTAGAGATGCCCTTAATCTGGTAGACTGGGACAATATCCTCAGAAATGAGAATACAGATAATAAATGGGAAATGTTTAAGAACATCCTAAATAGGCAGTGTAAGCGGTTTATACCTTGTGGGAATAAAAGGACTAGAAATAGGAAAAACCCAATGTGGCTAAACAAAGAAGTAAGACAGGCAATTAACAGTAAAAAGAAAGCATTTGCACTACTAAAGCAGGATGGCACCATTGAAGCTCTAAAAAACTATAGGGAGAAAAATACTTTATCTAAAAAACTAATTAAAGCTGCCAAAAAGGAAACAGAGAAGCACATTGCTAAGGAGAGTAAAACTAATCCCAAACTGTTCTTCAACTATATCAATAGTAAAAGAATAAAAACTGAAAATGTAGGCCCCTTAAAAAATAGTGAGGAAAGAATGGTTGTAGATGACGAGGAAAAAGCTAACATATTAAACACCTTCTTCTCCATGGTATTCACGGTGGAAAATGAAATGCTAGGTGAAATCCCAAGAAACAATGAAAACCCTATATTAAGGGTCACCAATCTAACCCAAGAAGAGGTGCGAAACCGGCTAAATAAGATTAAAATAGATAAATCTCCGGGTCCGGATGGCATACACCCACGAGTACTAAGGGAACTAAGTAATGTAATAGATAAACCATTATTTCTTATTTTTAGGGACTCTATAGCGACAGGGTCTGTTCCGCAGGACTGGCGCATAGCAAATGTGGTGCCAATATTCAAAAAGGGCTCTAAAAGTGAACCTGGAAATTATAGGCCAGTAAGTCTAACCTCTATTGTTGGTAAAATATTTGAAGGGTTTCTGAGGGATGTTATTCTGGATTATCTCAATGAGAATAACTGTTTAACTCCATATCAGCATGGGTTTATGAGAAATCGCTCCTGTCAAACCAATCTAATCAATTTTTATGAAGAGGTAAGCTATAGGCTGGACCACGGTGAGTCATTGGACGTGGTATATCTCGATTTTTCCAAAGCGTTTGATACCGTGCCGCACAAGAGGTTGGTACACAAAATGAGAATGCTTGGTCTGGGGGAAAATGTGTGTAAATGGGTTAGTAACTGGCTTAGTGATAGAAAGCAGAGGGTGGTTATAAATGGTATAGTCTCTAACTGGGTCGCTGTGACCAGTGGGGTACCGCAGGGGTCAGTATTGGGACCTGTTCTCTTCAACATATTCATTAATGATCTGGTAGAAGGTTTACACAGTAAAATATCGATATTTGCAGATGATACAAAACTATGTAAAGCAGTTAATACAAGAGAAGATAGTATTCTGCTACAGATGGATCTGGATAAGTTGGAAACTTGGGCTGAAAGGTGGCAGATGAGGTTTAACAATGATAAATGTAAGGTTATACACATGGGAAGAAGGAATCAATATCACCATTACACACTGAACGGGAAACCACTGGGTAAATCTGACAGGGAGAAGGACTTGGGGATCCTAGTTAATGATAAACTTACCTGGAGCAGCCAGTGCCAGGCAGCAGCTGCCAAGGCAAACAGGATCATGGGGTGCATTAAAAGAGGTCTGGATACACATGATGAGAGCATTATACTGCCTCTGTACAAATCCCTAGTTAGACCGCACATGGAGTACTGTGTCCAGTTTTGGGCACCGGTGCTCAGGAAGGATATAATGGAACTAGAGAGAGTACAAAGGAGGGCAACAAAATTAATAAAGGGGATGGGAGAACTACAATACCCAGATAGATTAGCGAAATTAGGATTATTTAGTCTAGAAAAAAGACGACTGAGGGGCGATCTAATAACCATGTATAAGTATATAAGGGGACAATACAAATATCTCGCTGAGGATCTGTTTATACCAAGGAAGGTGACGGGCACAAGGGGGCATTCTTTGCGTCTGGAGGAGAGAAGGTTTTTCCACCAACATAGAAGAGGATTCTTTACTGTTAGGGCAGTGAGAATCTGGAATTGCTTGCCTGAGGAGGTGGTGATGGCGAACTCAGTCGAGGGGTTCAAGAGAGGCCTGGATGTCTTCCTGGAGCAGAACAATATTGTATCATACAATTATTAGGTTCTGTAAAAGGACGTAGATCTGGGGATTTATTATGACGGAATATAGGCTGAACTGGATGGACAAATGTCTTTTTTCGGCCATACTAACTATGTTACTATGTATCAACCAAATACCCTGTTTTTTACATCTTTTACTAGCACTTGCGGATTACTGCAACATTTTTTCAAACTGAGTGTTTTTGGTTTCACTATTCTCTTTTGTGTCTTCAGGTTTCTTGGTGGTGTGTGAACATGATCATACAGACTTGTTCACTGTGCAAGTAGCCCATGTGTTCCTGTTTCCATAATTGTTCTCTTGTGTCTACAAGACTGGGGAGTTCCACCACTCCTCTTGGGCTATCTGCACAAAAGCTGTTCTACCCTGTATGCACACATGGATTTTTCCTCTCTGAACCCTGTTCACACAGGTTATATACAGATGATCAGGTTTTTAAATACATCAGATAGGGATTGCATACATTAGTTAGGACTGCTCTGATAAGGGTATACCGTGAAGATTGGTAGAGCAGCTTAGTATACATTTTTTGCAAAAAACGTATCAACCAAATACCCTGTTTTTTACATCTTTTACTAGCACTTGCGGATTACTGCAACATTTTTTCAAACTGAGCGTTTTTGGTTTCACTATTCTCTTTTGTGTCTTCAGGTTTCTTGGTGGTGTGTGAACATGATCATACAGACTTGTTCACTGTGCAAGTAGCCCATGTGTTCCTGTTCCCTGTAGTATAAGGCAGACTCCCCATAGGCAGACATACATGATTCAGACAGAACCCCTTATGGCAGATCACCTATAATGAGGCAGGTGGAGGACTGTGGACGTCATCTGGCATATGATCCGGCGGTATCGATCTTTTCAGGTAGGCATAAAAACATGGTCTGCCACAGTTTAGCGCACCTCTGAAAAGCACACCACAGAATAATGGTCAGTCAGAGTCCAGAATAACTCTGCTGCCACATTATAGTGAATGGATCTCTCTGGGGGTTTCATCTGAATCATGTCATTTGTAGAATTAGATGGAAACCTTGATGTACTGTAAGTGCTCAGCATACAGCAAAGGATAAATGTAATTCCAAAATGTTATGTAAAATGTTTTCAATAAAAGCTTCGACTCATTCAACAAAAAAGGCAAGTTCCCACTCAGGTCCATCATATGTCTATAGAAATATAGAGGCTTCCACGTTGCTGGTAGTACAAAAGCAATAAAAGCGCTATGGCTTCTCCCCCCTCCACCCCAAATAAATCCAGGAAATACTGCACTCCCAAATCCAAATGCCCCCACCCATTCGAGCCCCAGGGTGCCTAAACCACATTTAGTGTCCACATGTTTTGCATTTCTGTAACGATGAGAAACAGCCTAATTTACCGGTGCGAGCCTCCAGAAGCACGAGCTAGGCATAATGTATGGGGCACTACAACGTACTGGTCACTACAACAGTGGGGACTACAATAGCAGATTTGCAATTTTCACCCAACATCCACTACTGCTTGTTTCTGGAAAACACCCATGGGGTCAAATCACTACACGTGTAGATAAATTCCCAAAGAGCTATCATTTCAGGGAGGTATTCTGCTCTTCTAGCACATAGGGGTTCTGTATATGGAGTCTGCAAACTATTCTAGGAAAATCTGCACTCCAGGAGGCAAATGGTGCTCTGTTCCTCTCAAAACTCACCATGTGGCTAAGCAGTACTGTGCAGACACATATAGGGTATTTCCACGTTTAGCAGAAATTGCGTGACAAATTTTGTTGCCATTTTTACCCATTTCCCTGTGTGAAAATTTAAAATCTGTGGCTAAAACAACATTTTTGTGGCAAAAATATACTTTTTTCTTCACTACCCAATAGTATAAAATTCTGTGACACAACTGTGGTGTCAATATGATCACTGCACCCCTAGATTAATTAATTGAGAGATGTAGTTTGTAAAATAGGTCACTTATGGAGGGGTTCTGCTGTTTTGGCATCTCACAGGATCTTCACCCCTTAAAGGGAATCTGTCACCCCCAAAATCGAAGGTAAGCTAAGCCCACCAGCATCAGGGGCTTATCTACAGCATTACAGAATGCTGTACAGTCATGGCCAAAAGTTTTGAGAATGAGACAAATATTAATTTTTCCAAAGTCTACTGCTTCATTTTTTCTAATGGCAATTTGCATATACTCCTGAATGTCAGAGTGATCAGCTTAACAGCAATTACTGTACTTGCAAAGTCAATGTTTGCCCAGAAAATGAACTTTAACCCCCAAAACACATTTCAACATCATTGCAGTCCTGCCTTAAAAGGAGCAGCAAACATCGTTTTAGTGATTGATCCATTAACACAGGTGTGGGTGTTGATGAGGACAGGGCTGGCGATCAATCAGTCATGATTAAGTAAGAATGACATCACTGGACACTTTAAAAGGAGGCTGGTGCTTGGTATCATTGTTTCTCTTCAGTTAACCTTGGTTATCTGTAAAGAAACACGTGCAGCCATCATTGCACTGCACAAAAATGGCCTAACAGGGAAGAGTATCGCAGCTACAAAGATTGCACCTCAGTCAACAATCTATCGCATCATCAAGAACTTCAAAGAGAGAGCTTCCATTGTTGTCAAAAAGGCTCCAGGGCGCCCAAGAAAGACCAGCAAGCGCCAGGACCGTATCTTAAAACTGTTTCAGCTGCGGGATCGGACTACCAGCAGTGCCGAGCTTGCTCAGGAATGGCAGCAGGCTGGTGTGAGTGCTTCTGCACGCACTGTGAGGCCGAGACTCTGAGCAAGGCCTGGTTTCAAGGAGGGCAGCAAAGAAGCCACTTCTCTCCAGAAAAAATATCAGGGACCGACTGATATTCTGCAAAAGGTACAGGGAGTGGACTGCTGATGACTGCGGCAAAGTCATTTTCTCTGATGAATCCCCTTTTCGATTGTTTGGGACATCTGGAAAACAGCTTATTTGGAGAAGAAGAGGTGAGCGCTACCACCAGTCTTGTCTCATGCCAACTGTAAAGCATCCTGAAACCATTCATGTGTGGGGTTGCTTCTCAGGCAAGGGAATCGGCTCACTCACAGTCTTGCCTAAAAACACAGCCATGACTAAAGAATGGTACCAGAATGTCCTCCAAGAGCAACTTCTCCCAACCGTCCAAGAGCAGTTTGGCGCCCAACAATGCCTTTTCCAGCATGATGGAGCACCTTGCCATAAAGCAAAGGTGATAACTAAATGGCTTATGGAACAAAACATAGAGATTTTGGGTCCATGGCCTGGAAACTCCCCAGATCTTAATCCCATTGAGAACTTGTGGTCAATCATCAAGAGACGGGTGGACAAACAAAAAACAACAAATTCTGGCAAAATGCAAGCATTGATTATGCAAGAATGGACTGCTATCAGTCAGGATTTGGCCCAGAAGTTGATTGAGAGCATGCCAGGGAGAATTGCAGAGGTCTTGAAGACGAAGGGTCAACACTGCAAATATTGACTTGCTGCATTAACTCATTCTAACTGTCAATATAACCTATTGGTACTCATAATATGATTGCAATTATATTTCTGTATGTGATATAAACATCAGACAAACACTAATAAAAACCAGAGGGCAGCAGATCATGTGAAAATATAATTTTGGTGTCATTCTCAAAACTTCTGGCCATGACTGTAGATAAGCCCCCGATGTATCCTAAAAGATGAGAAAAAGAGGTTAGATTATACTCACCCAGGAGCGATCCCGGTCCGATGGGTGTCGCGGTCCGGCGCCTCCTATCTTCATCAGATGTCATCTTGTCTTCATGCTGCGGCTTCGGTGCAGGTGTGCTTTGTCTGCCCTGTTGAGGGTAGAGCAAAGTACTGCAGTGCTCAGGCGCCGGGAAAGGTCAGAGAGGCCCGGGCAGACAAAGTACGCCTGCGCCGGAGCCACAGCATGAAGACAAGAAGAGGACGTCATCGTAAGAAGATGGGAGGCCCCGGACCGGATCGCGGCACTCATTGGATCGGACCGCCCACCCAGGTGAGTATAATCTAACCTCTTTTTCCTCATCTTTCAGGATACATCGGGGGCTTATCTACAGCATTCCAGAATGCTGTAGAAAAGACCCTGATGCCGTTGGGCTTAGCTCATCTTCGATTTTGGGAGTGACAGGTTCTCTTTAAAGGGAACCTGTCACCTGAATTTGGCGGGACTGGTTTTGGGTCATATGGGCGGAGTTTTCGGGTGTTTGATTCACCCTTTCCTTACCCGCTGGCTGCATGCTGGCTGCAATATTGGATTGAAGTTCATTCTCTGTCCTCCGTAGTACATGCCTGCACAAGGCAAGATTGCTTTGCGCAGGCGTGTACTATGGAGGACAGAGAATGAACTTCAATCCAATATTGCAGCCAGCATGCAGCCAGCGGGTAAGGAAAGGGTGAATCAAACACCTGAAAACTCCGCCCATATGACCCAAAACCAGTCCCGCCAAATTCAGGTGACAGAGTCCCTTTAAGGACCAGGGGTATTTCCATATTTGCGTTTCCATTTTTTCATCCCCTTCTTTCCATGGCCATAACTTTTGTATTTTTTGATCAACATGGCTATGTGAGGGCTTGTTTTTTGCAGGACGAGTTGTACTTTTGAACAACATCATTGGTTTTACCATGTCTTGTACTCGAAAACGGGAAAAAAATTCCAAGTGTGGTGAAATTGCAAAAAAGTGCAATCCCACACTTGTTTTTTGTTTTGCTTTTTTACTAGGTTCACTAAATGCTAAAACTAACCTGTCTTTATGATTCTCCAGGTCATTGCAAGTTCATAGACACCAAACATGTCTAGGTTCTTTTTGTATCTTAGTGATGAAAAAAAATTCCAAACTTTCGTTAAAAAAGAAAAAAAAGTCCCATATTCTGATACCCGTAGCATCTCCATTTTTCGTGATATCGGGTTGTGTGAGGGCTTATTTTTTGGCGCGGCGAGCTGACGTTTTTAATGATACCATTTTGGTGCAGATTAGTGATGAGCGAGTCTACTCGTTACTCGAGATTTCCCGAGGACGCTCGGGTGTTCTCTGAGTATTTTTTAGTGCTCGGAGATCTAGTTTTCATCACCACAGCTGAATGATTTACATCTGTCATTCAGCTTGATTACAAGTGGGGATTCCCTAGCAACCAGGCAACCACATGTACTTATGCTGGCTAACAGATTTAAATCATTCAGCTGCGGCGCAGAAAACTAAAGCCGGCGTCACACTAGCGAGTTTTACGGACGTATGAGAGGCACAGAAAATACGGATTGCACACATTACAATGATTCTCTATGGCCCAGCTCCTATCAGCCGTATTTTACGTATCCGTATTATACGGTCTTGTACGGCCGTAAAAAAATCGCAGCATGCTGCGTTTGTCACTATATTGCTGGCATAACCTCATATTAACTCGAGCGTGGGAATTTTTCTGAATATTTTCCCACGCTCGAGTTCATATGAGGTTATGTCAGCAGGGGGCGCAGCACCGCAAGTCTGCGTAGCTACGTTCCCCTGCTTTCCAATCATTCCCCAGATTTTACAGGCAGGGGCGGCTGCATTAGCAGGCTCCTGCTTGTAAAATTAGTTAACCCCTTCAGATGGATTTACAGCGTGGGACAAGACTGAACGACGGTAGGTATGGGATATTGTTGATTTTTTATTTTAACTTTGTTTCAGGTGACAAGGGTCTTCAATTGGATTGAGAGAATAATAAACTATTCCAACACCCTGTGTATTTATTTCAATAAAATACTTCTTTCATAATGTGTGTGTGTTTTATTAACCATTTCCTACTATTGGATTAATAATGGATAGGTGTGTTATTGACGCCTCCATTATTAACCTGGCTTAATGTCACCTTACAATAGCAAGGTGACATTCACCCTTAATTACCCCATATCCCACTGCTACAGGGGAGTGGGAAGAGAGAGGCTAAAGGCCCCTTCACATTTAGCGACGCTGCAGCGATACCGACAACGATCCGGATCGCTGCAGCGTCGCTGTTTGGTCGCTGGAGAGCTGTCACACAGACCGCTCTCCAGCGACCAACGATGCCGGTAACCAGGGTAAACATCGGGTAACTAAGCGCAGGGCCGCGCTTAGTAACCCGATGTTTACCCTGGTTACCATGCTAAAAGTAAAAAAAAACAAACACTAGATACTTACCTACCACTGTCTGTCCTCCAGCGCTGCGCTCTGCTTCTCTGCTCTCCTCCTGTACTGTCTGGGAGCCGGAAAGCAGAGCGGTGACGTCACCGCTCTGCTTTCCGGCTCACAGACAGTACAGGAGGAGTGCAGAGCGCAGCGCTGGAGGACAGACAGCGGTAGGTAAGTATCTAGTGTTTGTTTTTTTTTACTTTTAGCATGGTAACCAGGGTAAACATCGGGTTACTAAGCGCGGCCCTGCGCTTAGTTACCCGATGTTTACCCTGGTTACCAGTGAAGACATCGCTGGATCGGTGTCACACACGCCGATCCAGCGATGTCCACGGGAGATCCAGCGACGAAATAAAGTTCTGGACTTTGTTCAGCGACCAACGATCTCCCAGCAGGGGCCTGATCGTTGGTCGCTGTCACACATAGCGATTTTATTAACGATATCGTTGCTACGTCACAAAAAGCAACGATATCGTTAACAATATCGTTATGTGTGAAGGTACCTTAAGTGCCAGAATAGGCGCACCTTCCAGATGTGCCTTTTCTGGGGTGGCTGGGGCAGATGTTTTTAGCCAGGGGGGTCCAATAACCATGGTCCCTCTCTAGGCTTTTAATATCTGCCCTCAGTCACTGGCTTTCCCACTATGGCGGAGAAAATGGCGCGGGAGCCCACGCCATTTTTTTCCGTGATTTATCCCTTTATTTTAATAGCTAGAGCCCCCAAATTTTACACACATACACTTGTAACATTACTAATGAGGAATATGTACAAAAATAAGGGATATGAAATGGTTTACTGTATATAAACCATGTCTCATATCATGTCGGGTTTGGGAAGGAGATAGCAAAAGCCGGCAATTGAATTACCGGCTTTTCTGCTATCTAGCGCTGTATGAAATATACGTATATATGTATATATATGTGTGTCTCACTGACATATATATACATAGACTGTATATAGGTTTTAACGAATATTTGAGCCCATGAATTCATTGTATGTCCGTTTTACAAGCCGGCGAAAAAATCTCGCTGTACGGATGCAATACGGATTACATACGGAGGATGACATGTGCAAAATACGCTGCCACACCCTGCCTATGGATGACATACGGATCACTATTTTGGGAACTTTTCTGCGTATTATGGCCGTAAAAACCGGACCATATTTCCATACGCTGAGTGTGACGCCGGCCTAAATCTCCCGAGTACTTACAAATACTCGGAGGATACTCCAGCGTGCTCGGGAAAGCTTGAGTACCGAGTATACTCGCTCATCACTAGTGCAGATATGATCTTTTAATTGCCCCTTATTGCATTTTAATGCAATGTGTCGTGGCTACCAAACAAACGTAATTCTGCCGTTTTTACTCTTTTGCTCACTACGCCATTTAATTAACAATCAGGTTAATCCTTTTGTTATTGATATATCGGGCAATTCTGAATGCGGAAATTCCAAATATGTGTATATCTGATTTTTTTTAAATTGTTTTATTCTGAATGAGGCGAAAAGGGGGTGATTTGAACTTTTGATATTTTTTTATTTTTTTTATAATTTAAAAAACTTTTTTTTTTTACTTTTGGCATGCTTCAATAGTCTCCATGGGAGACTAGAAGCTGCCATAACCCGATTGGCACTGCTACTCACAGGTGATGATCAGATCGCCTATATGTAGCAGAATTATACACTTGCTATGAGCACCAACCACCAGGCGGTGTTCATAACAATCCAGCAGTGACAACAATAGAGGTCTTCAGGAGACCTCTGGTTGTCATGCTGACCCATCAGCGACCCGCAATATTGTGACATGTGCGCCGATGGGAGGAGTTAATGACACTCTTCCTGCGTGTGAATGTTAAATGCTGCTGTCAAAGCTTGACAGCGGCATTTAACATGTTAACAGCCATGGGTGGATTGAGATTCTACCCGTGTCTGTTAGAGGCACATGTCAGCTGATCAGATCAGCTGTCATATGCTGGAAAAGGTGTGGGCTCATCGCTGGAGCCCGCACCAAACTGGGGGAGGCATCCAATGACAGACTATATCAGTCATCAGACGTTAAGGGGTTAAAGTGAGTCATGGCACCCACAAAACATAACAGTAAAATCTGCACTATAATATGGCGCCCCTTCTTTTCTGAGCATCGCACTGTGCCACAAAAGTAGTTCCTTATTATTTGTAGGGTATTGTTATATTCAGGAGAAATAGCACAACAAATTGAGGTCCAATTTTTCCTATTAGCCCTTATAAAAATTTAAAATTTGAGGCTAAAACAACATTTTTTGCGGTAAAAATTGATGTCACTTATGGATCTTTTTGCCATGATGTGGAGACACGGATGGGGGGGGTCGGGGGGCACCCAGGTTCGCTAGCCGTAACCGCATGGACCGTGGATCGTCCTGCCTAACGCCCTCTCTCAGTAACCAAGATGGTGCACATTACATAGTCTCACCCTTCTGCTGACCCGCTGTAATAATGGCAGATGTTACGTCAGGGCTCCCAGGTTTGCTACTTCACCTGTGGTACACACACACAGAGAGGAGGTAACGACAAGCATAGAGAGATGACTGTGCATAGAGTCCATACGAGGTTCAAAGCCAGTTGACACGAGAGTCACTACCTGGGTTATCCGAACATCTACATGGAGCCAGGCGACCAGCAGGTCCCAAACCTGGCTTTCTCCAAACATATCCATGGTTCAGCGATGGTCAAAAGAGCAGATCTATATCCTTCTAACCGGAGCCGAAAACCACTAGGTTGTTTCCTATAGAATGATAGATCCAAGTCCCTCGTGATGATGCCATGATGGATTGGCTGCAGTCTTGTCTCTCGTTCGTTTCGTGTTTTGCAGAATGTCCGGCTGTGTCACTCTCTCCCAGTCTTTCTGTTTCAGGGTCTCTTTATACAGAGGCCTGTAACCTATTTTTAGATTTACCCAGAGTCCTTCAGTCCACCCTCACAGATAAGGGAAACAATGGTGATGAGATCAAGTAGCATTACTTGATTATTTAAACTATTTGCATAGATTTTCCCTCTCTGCTTTCGAAGTCAACAACCTGGCACAGTAACACAATGCATAATTAGCATAGCAGCAGACCTCACTATTCATCTAGGATAAGTGCACACTATATGGCATATCAGCTTACAAGTCAATATTCCAGGCTTACACAAACAAAAGTCTGTTTTCTTGACCCACCAGAAACCAACACTTAAATCCAAAAGCCAACATACAGATACAAAGTCAATTATTCTTGGTTTGCTAAACACAGTCATCTGGGTAATTAAGATATAATCTGGTTTCTTCACAGGGGGGTTTGCTGTTCTGGCACCTCAGGTGCTTTGCCAATGTGACATAACACCCTCAAACCATTCCAGCAATATCTGAACTGCAATATAGCGCTTCTTCCCTTCTTTCAAAAAGTCAAATGGTGCACCTTCCTTTCCGTGCCCTGCCATGTGCCCAAGCAGTAGTTTTCCTCCACATATGGGGTATCCGCATACTGAGAAGAAATTGCACAACAAATTGTATAGAGCAATTTCTCCTTGTGAAAATAAAAAATTTGGGACTTAAAAACAGTTTTGTGGGAAAATAGGATTTTTTTAATTTTCACAGCTCTAGGTTATAAACTTCCATGAAGCACCTATGGGTTCAAGGTGCTCACCACACATCTAGATACATTCCTTAATGGGTCTAGTTTCCAAAATGTGGTCACTTGTGGGGAGTTTCCACTGTTTAAGCACATCAGTGGCTCTCCAATATCGACATGGTGTCTGTTCTATACTCCTGACATTTTTGTGTTGAAAAAGTCAAATGGTGCTCCTTACTTTCAGAGCCCCACCATGCACCCAAACTGCAGTTTTCCCCCACATATGAAGTATCGGCGTGCTTAGGATAATTTGCACAACAAATTTTGGGGTCCAGTTTCTCCTGTTACCCTTGTCAAAAAAAAACTAGGGGCTAAAGTAAACTTTTTGTGAAAAAATGATCCTTGTTTCCTTCCACATTGCATTAATTCCTGTAAAGCACCTGAAGGGTTAGTAACCTTCTTGAATGTGGTTTTTAGGAATTGGAGGGGTGTAGTTTTTAGAATGATGTCACTTTTAGGTGTTTTTTTGTCATATAGGCCCCCCAAAGTCACTTTAAGTGTGATGTGGTCCCTAAAAAAATATTTTGTAAATTTTGTTGGAAAAATTTGAAATTGCTGATCAACTTTTAACCCTTCTAACTTCTTTAAAAAGATGGTTTCACTAGTTGAACTAGTTTGTGTGATAAAACTCTCTGGTTTAGGGCATCACAATTAAAAGTTGCTGGATGCTGGAGGCGGAGCCAAGAGGGGAGACGCTGAAGGCAGAGCCAGGAGCGAACCGCAGGAGGCAACGCCAAGAGCCAGAACCGCAGGAAGCAAAGCCAAGAGCCAGAGGGTGCAGAACCACAGGTTGTGGCGAGCAAAGCTGAGAGGCACAGAACCACAGGTTGTGGCAGAACTGAGCAGAGAAGCACAGAACCACGGGTAGTGGCGAACAGAGCAGAGAGATGCAGAGCCACTGATAGTGGCAAGCAGAGCAGAGAGGACACGCAGAGATAAACACAGCAAAGTGAGAATGGTAAACAAACAAATAAGGAACAGGATTGGACATAGACCAGAGTTCAGAGACAGAAGTAACGGAACACAGATTCAGACCAGGGTACATCGCCCCACTGGGTTTCATACACAGAGACACAAACAGAACACAGATAAAGGCCTGCGTATTGCAGCCCTCAGAGACAGGAAACAGACACGACATGGCAGCTCAGTAGCAAATGCTATCTGAGGGAAATAGTTTGCTCAAGCATCCTCCAATGGTTGAGGATGCCTTAAGTATCAGAGGCCTCTAGGCTATTGGCCAGGGACACCTTAGGGAGGTGCACACAGTCTCAATAAGAATCCGGAGTTGCTGGCGCCGCTCCCCCTATGCACACAGCCAGGAAGTGTACACAGAGTAAGCGGCCATGGAGCACATGGCATGGAGCTGGCAGCAGACTGATCTCACAGCATGGCACTGGGTGAGTGAGTTGATGTAACAGGCAGGTGGGGAATGGAAGGCCATGCAGTGATGCTGGCAGGGTTGTTACAATAGCACTGCCACGTAGTATATTGCACAGCCACGTAGTATATAGCGCAGCCTACGTAGTATATAGCACAGCCCACGTAGTATATAGCACAGCCCACGTAGTATATAACACAGCCCATGTAGTATATAGCACAGCCCACACAGTATATAACACAGCCCAAGTAGTATATAGCACAGCCCACACAGTATATAACACAGCCCACATAGTTTATAGCCACAGCCACGTAGTATATAGCACAGCGACGTAGTACATAGCACAGCGACGTAGTATATAACACAGCCCACGCAGTATATAACATAGCCACGTAGTATATAGCACAGCCATGTAGCATATTGCACAGCTACGTAGTATATAGCACAGGCTACGTAGTATATAGCACGGCGACGTAGTATATAGCACAGCCCACGCAGTATATAACACAGCCCACGTAGTATATAACACAGCCCACGTAGTATATTGCACAGCCACGTAGTACATAGCACAGCGACGTAGTATATAACACAGCCCACGCAGTATATAACATAGCCACGTAGAATATAGCAAAGCCATGTAGCATATTGCACAGCTACATAGTATATAGCACAGGCTACGTAGTATATAGCACAGCGACATAGTATATAACAGCCCACACAGTATATAACAGGCCATGCAGTATATAACACAGCCCATGTAGTATATAACACAGCCCACGTAGTATATAGCAATGTGGGCACCATATCCCTGTTAAAAAAAACCAATTAAAATAAAAAATACTTATATATTCACCATCCGGCGGGCCCCGAATCCAGTCCAGGCGTTTAGCGATGCTCCGTTCCTTGTGGCAATAACCCGTGATGATGTAGCGGTCTCGCGAAACCGCTACGTCATCATCTCGCGAGACCACTACATGATCTCGAGTCATTGCTGCAACGCATTCTTGGGACCGAAGCGTCGCGAGGAGTGGGAAAGGCTGCCGCGAACACTGTAAGGTGAGAATATAATGTTTTTTTGTTTTTTTTTTAAATTATTTTTAACATTATATGTTTTTACTATTGATGCTGCATCGGCAGTGAAGTGGTGTTTAAATCCCGCCCCAATATCGCTGATTGGTCACGGCCAGCCAGGCGCGACCAATCAGCGACCCGGGATTTCTGGGACAGACAGACATACGGAAGTTACAGACAAACAGACGGAAGTACCCCTTAGAAAATTTATATATATATATATATATACACTGCTCAAAAAAATAAAGGGAACACTAAAATACCACATCCTAGATATCACTGAATGAAATATTTCAGTTGCAAACCATTATTCATTATATAGTGGAATGTGTTGAGAACAATAAAACATAAAAATGATCAATGTAAATCAAAATGAATATCCCATGGAGGTCTGGATTTGGAATGATACTCAAAATCAAAGTGGAAAATCAAATTACAGGCTGATCCAACTTCAGTGGAAATGCCTCAAGACAAGGAAATAATGTTCAGTTGTGTGTGTGTGTGTCGCATCCATGTGCCTGTATTACCACCATGCCTGGGCATGCTCCTGATGAGGCGGCGGATGGTCTCCTGAGGGATCTCCTCCCAGGCTTGGACTAAAGCATCCGTCAACTTTTGGAAATCTGTGGTGCAACGTGACGTTGGTGGATGGTGCAAGACATGATGTCCCAGATGTGTTCAATCGAATTCAGGTCTGGGGAACGGGCGGGCCAGTCCATAGCTTCAATGCCTTCATCTTGCAGGAACTGCTGACACACTCCAGCCACATGAGGTCTGGAATTGTCCTACATTAAGAGGAACCCAGGGCCTACTGCACCAGCATATGGTCTCACAAGGGGTCTGAGGATCTCATCTCGGTACCTAATGGCAGTCAGGCTACCTCTGGCGAGCACATGGAGGGCTATGCGGCCCTCCAAAGAAATGCCACCCCACACCATTACTGACCCACTGCCAAACTCATGCTGAAGGATGTTGCAGGCACCAGATTGCTCTCCACAGCGTCTCCAGACTCTATCACGTCTGTCACATGGGCTCAGTGTGAAACTGCTTTCATCTGTCAAGAGCACAGGATGCCAGTGGTGAATTTGCCAATCCTGGTGTTCTGTGACAAATGGCAATCGTCCTGCACGGTATTGGGCTGTAAGCACAACCCCCCCATCTGTGGACGTCGGGCACTCAGACCATCCTCATGGAGTCGATTTCTAATCGTTTGTGCAGATACATGCACATTTGTGGCCTGCTGGAGGTCATTTTCTAGGGCTCTGGCAGTGCTCCTCCTGTTCATCCTTGCACAAAGGCTGAGGTATCGGTCCTGCTGCTGGGTTGTTGCCCTCCTACGGCCCCCTCCACGTCTCCTGGTGTACTGGCCTGTCTCCTGGTAGCGCCTCTAGCTTCTGGACACTATGCTGACAGTCACAGCAAACCTTCTTGCCACAGCTCGCATTCATATGCCATCCTGGATGAGCTGCACTACCTGAGCCACTTGTGTGGGTTGTAGAGTCCGTCTCATGCTACCACGAGTGTGAAAGCACAACCAACATTCAAAAGTGACCAAAACATCAGCCAGAAAGCATTGGTACTGAGATGTGGTCTGTGGTCCACACCTGCAGAACCACTCCTTTATTGAGTGTGTTTTGATAATTGCCAATAATTTCCATCTGTTGTCTATTTCATTTGCACAACAGCATGTGAAATTGATTGTCAAACAGTGTTGCTTCCTAAGTGGACAGTTTGATTTCAAAGTAGTTTGATTTACTTGGAGTTATATTCTGTTGTTTAAACGTTCCCTTTATTTTTTTAGCAGTGCATATACAGGTCCTTCTCAAAAAATTAGCATATAGTGTTAAATTTCATTATTTACCATAATGTAATGATTACAATTAAACTTTCATATATTATAGATTCATTATCCACCAACTGAAATTTGTCAGGTCTTTTATTGTTTTAATACTGATGATTTTGGCATACAACTCCTGATAACCCAAAAAACCTGTCTCAATAAATTAGCATATTTCACCCATCCAATCAAATAAAAGTGTTTTTTAATAACAAACAAAAAAACCAACAAATAATAATGTTCAGTTATGCACTCAATACTTGGTCGGGAATCCTTTGGCAGAAATGACTGCTTCAATGCGGCGTGGCATGGAGGCAATCAGCCTGTGACACTGCTGAGATGTTATGGAGGCCCAGGATGCTTTAATAGCGGCCTTAAGCTCATCCAGAGTGTTGGGTCTTGCGTCTCTCAACTTTCTCTTCACAATATCCCACAGATTCTCTATGGGGTTCAGGTCAGGGGAGTTGGCAGGCCAATTGAGCACAGTAATACCATGGTCATTAAACCATTTACCAGTGGTTTTGGCACTGTGAGCAGGTGCCAGGTCGTGCTGAAAAATGAAATCTTCATCTCCATAAAGCATTTCAGCCGATGGAAGCATGAAGTGCTCCAAAATCTCCTGATAGCTAGCTGCATTGACCCTGCCCTTGATGAAACACAGTGGACCAACACCAGCAGCTGACATGGCACCCCACACCATCACTGACTGTGGGTACTTGACACTGGACTTCAGGCATTTTGGCATTTCCTTCTCCCCAGTCTTCCTCCAGACTCTGGCACCTTGATTTCCGAATGACATGCAAAATTTGCTTTCATCAGAAAAAAGTACTTGGGACCACTTAGCAACAGTCCAGTGCTGCTTCTCTGTAGCCCAGGTCAGGCGCCTCTGCCGCTGTTTATGGTTCAAAAGTGGCTTTACCTGGGGAATGCGGCACCTGTAGCCCATTTCCTGCACACGCCTGTGCACGGTGGCTCTGGATGTTTCCACACCAGACTCAGTCCACTGCTTCCTCAGGTCTGGAATCGGTCCTTCTCCACAATCTTCCTCAGGGTCCGGTCTCCTCTTCTCGTTGTACAGCGTTTTCTGCCACATTGTTTCCTTCCAACAGACTTACCATTGAGGTGCCTTGATACAGCACTCTGGGAACAGCCTATTTGTTGAGAAATTTCTTTCTGGGTCTTAACCTCTTGCTTGAGGGTGTCAATGATGGCCTTCTTGACATCTGTCAGGTCGCTAGTCTTACCCATGATGGGGGTTTTGAGTAATGAACAGGGAGTTTATAAAAGCCTCAGGTATCTTTTGCATGTGTTTAGAGTTAATTAGTTGATTCAGAAGATTAGGGTAATAGGTCGTTTAGAGAACCTTTTCTTGATATGCTAATTTATTGAGACAGGTTTTTTGGGTTATCAGGAGTTGTATGCCAAAATCATCAGTATTAAAACAATAAAAGACCTGACAAATTTCAGTTGGTGGATAATGAATCTATAATATATGAAAGTTTAATTGTAATCATTACATTATGGTAAATAATGAAATTTAACACTATATGCTAATTTTTTGAGAAGGACCTGTATATAGCCCAGTCACGTAGTACATAGCACAGGCACGTAGTATATAGCATAGCCCACGCAGTATATAACACAGCCATGTAGTATATAGCACAGCCCCGTAGTAAATTGCAGAGCCACGTAGTATATAGCACAGCCCACATAGCATATAGCACAGCCCAAGTAGTATATAGCACAGCCCACGCAGTATATAACACAGCCCATGCAGTATATAACGAAGCCCATGCAGTATATAACACAGCCCATGTAGTATATAGCACAGCCCACACAGTATATAAAACCATCCACATAGTATATAGCACAGCCACGTAGTATATTGCACAGCCACGTAGTAAATAGCACAGCCACGTAGTATAAAGTACAGCTACGTGGTATATAGCACAGCCACGTAGTATATTGCACAGCCACGTACTATATAGCACAGCCCACGTAGTGTAGAGCACAGCGACGTGTATATAACACAGCCCACATAGTATATAGCACAGCTCACGCAGTATATAACACCTCCCACGCAGTATATAACACAGCCCACGCAGTATGTAACACAGGCCACATAGTATATAACACAGCCCACGTAGTATATAGAAATGTGGGCACCAAATTCCTGTTAAAAAAAGAATTAAAATAAAAAATAGTTATATACTTACCTTCCGGCGGCCCCCAGATCCAGCCCAGGCCTTTAGCGATGCTCCTCACGACGCTCAGTTCCCAGTAATGCCTTGCGGCAATAACCCGTGATGATGTGCGGTCTCACGTGACCGCTACATCATCATCTTGCGTTGTTGTTGCAATGCATTCTTGGGACCGGAGCGTCGCGAGAAGCGGGAAAGGCTGGCGAGGACGACGGAAGGTGAGACTATAATGATTTTTGTTTTTTTTTTAATTATTTTTAACATATGTTTTTACTATTGATGCTGCATAGGCAGCATCAATAGTAAAAAATTGGTCACACAGGGTTAATGGCAGCGTTAACGGACTGCGTTACACCGGGTTATGCTGCAGTGTAATGCAGTCCGTTTAACGGACTGCTAAAGCTGTTGTGAATTCTGTGGCTGAATTCACTCCTGTGGTCACAAGTGGTACTGCAGCCTCTGAGCTTCCTCCCTCAGGTGTTCTGGTGAGCTCGTTAACTGCTTCATTACTTAACTCCGCCTGATGCTGCTATCCTTGCTCCTTGTCTATGTTTCAGTGTTGGATCTGAGCTTCTCCTGATTGTTCCTGTGACCCGCTGCTCTGTATAGCTAAGTGCTTTTTGCTTTTTTGTTGCTTTTTTTCTGTCCAGCTTGTCTTTTGTTTTGCTGGAAGCTCTGAGACACAAAGGGTGTACCGCCGTGCCGTTAGTTCGGCACGGTGGTTTTTTTTTTGCCCCCTTTGCGTGGTTTTGCTTTAGGGTTTTTTGTAGACTGCAAAGTTCGCTTTACTGTCCTCGCTCTGTCCTAGAATATCGGGCCCCACTTTGCTGAATCTATTTCATCCCTACGTTTTGTCTTTTCATCTTACTCACAGTCATTATATGTGGGGGGCTGCCTTTTCCTTTGGGGAATTTCTCTGGGGCAAGTCAGGCCTATTTTTCTATCTTCAGGCTAGCTAGTTTCTTAGGCTGTGCCGAGTTGCCTAGGTAGTTGTTAGGCGCTATCCACAGCCGCTTTTAGTTGTGTTTAGGATAGGATCAGGTGTGCAGTCTACAGAGTTTCCACGTCTCAGAGCTCGTTCTTGTATTTTTGGGTATTTGTCAGATCACTGTGTGCGCTTTGATCGCTAAGCACACTGTGTTTCTGGATTGCCTTCATAACACCTGTCATTAGCAAACATAACATAAAGCGCTATGTGGGCGCTGACTGGATTGGAGTATGGAGGGGGCACTGAATGGAGGGGAGTAGGGACGGGTCAATTCGCGGCCGGACTGTGCCTGTCACTGATTTGTCGCGCCCAGCTGGCCGCGACCAATCAGTGACGCGAGATTTCCGCGACAGACAAACAGACGGAAGTGGACCTTAGATGATTATATAGATAGATGTATATATTATAAGATAGCGCTCACTGAGTGTGTTGGGGAACACTCATTTGGCAGCGGGATTAAGACACACAGGAATGATTTTCCACTTAAACAGTCCATGCGGTTTATTTAGACACAGCATAAACCGCATAAAGTACAGTACAACCCCCTTGTCCGAGGTTACCTTCCAGGAGTTCCGCTCCACATGCTTCTTGTCAGTCCTGACTTCCAGGGAAGCTGCCTTACTGGGATCACTGATCCGTACTATGACTTGTTCGACAAGCTCCAACCTGTCAGTTCCAGATCCTCAGAAGAACGGTAGTTTCCCCCAATTTCAGCTAACCTGCAAGACCAGCCCTCATAAACTAAACAAGGCTCGTGGAACTACGGGTCGCAGAGAAACCATCCAGGCTTACAGCGCAGAGGACCTCTACCTCTGCACACATACCGGTCATTCACAATAACTCCGGTCACTGTCTCACAATATACAGGTCCTTCTCAAAAAATTAGCATATAGTGTTAAATTTCATTATTTACCATAATGTAATGATTACAATTAAACTTTCATATATTATAGATTCATTATCCACCAACTGAAATTTGTCAGGTCTTTTATTGTTTTAATACTGATGATTTTGGCATACAACTCCTGATAACCCAAAAAACCTGTCTCAATAAATTAGCATATCAAGAAAAGGTTCTCTAAACGACCTATTACCCTAATCTTCTGAATCAACTAATTAACTCTAAACACATGCAAAAGATACCTGAGGCTTTTATAAACTCCCTGCCTGGTTCATTACTCAAAACCCCCATCATGGGTAAGACTAGCGACCTGACAGATGTCAAGAAGGCCATCATTGACAACCTCAAGCAAGAGGGTAAGACCCAGAAAGAAATTTCTCAACAAATAGGCTGTTCCCAGAGTGCTGTATCAAGGCACCTCAATGGTAAGTCTGTTGGAAGGAAACAATGTGGCAGAAAACGCTGTACAACGAGAAGAGGAGACTGGACCCTGAGGAAGATTGTGGAGAAGGACCGATTCCAGACCTTGGGGAACCTGAGGAAGCAGTGGACTGAGTCTGGTGTGGAAACATCCAGAGCCACCGTGCACAGGCGTGTGCAGGAAATGGGCTACAGGTGCCGCATTCCCCAGGTAAAGCCACTTTTGAACCATAAACAGCGGCAGAGGCGCCTGACCTGGGCTACAGAGAAGCAGCACTGGACTGTTGCTAAGTGGTCCCAAGTACTTTTTTCTGATGAAAGCAAATTTTGCATGTCATTCGGAAATCAAGGTGCCAGAGTCTGGAGGAAGACTGGGGAGAAGGAAATGCCAAAATGCCTGAAGTCCAGTGTCAAGTACCCACAGTCAGTGATGGTGTGGGGTGCCATGTCAGCTGCTGGTGTTGGTCCACTGTGTTTCATCAAGGGCAGGGTCAATGCAGCTAGCTATCAGGAGATTTTGGAGCACTTCATGCTTCCATCGGCTGAAATGCTTTATGGAGATGAAGATTTCATTTTTCAGCACGACCTGGCACCTGCTCACAGTGCCAAAACCACTGGTAAATGGTTTACTGACCATGGTATTACTGTGCTCAATTGGCCTGCCAACTCTCCTGACCTGAACCCCATAGAGAATCTGTGGGATATTGTGAAGAGAAAGTTGAGAGACGCAAGACCCAACACTCTGGATGAGCTTAAGGCCGCTATTGAAGCATCCTGGGCCTCCATAACATCTCAGCAGTGTCACAGGCTGATTGCCTCCATGCCACGCCGCATTGAAGCAGTCATTTCTGCCAAAGGATTCCCGACCAAGTATTGAGTGCATAACTGAACATTATTATTTGATGGTTTTTTTGTTTGTTATTAAAAAACACTTTTATTTGATTGGATGGGTGAAATATGCTAATTTATTGAGACAGGTTTTTTGGGTTATCAGGAGTTGTATGCCAAAATCATCAGTATTAAAACAATAAAAGACCTGACAAATTTCAGTTGGTGGATAATGAATCTATAATATATGAAAGTTTAATTGTAATCATTACATTATGGTAAATAATGAAATTTAACACTATATGCTAATTTTTTGAGAAGGACCTGTATCATGCTTCAAACATAAAGATACCAAATGTAAATTTTTGGTGAAGAATCAACAACAAGTGGAACACAATTGTGAAATTAAATGAAATTTATTGGTTATTTTAAATTTTTGTTGAAATTCAAAAACTGAAAAGTGGGGCGTGCAATATTATTAGGCCCCTTTACTTTCAGTGCAGCAAACTCACTCCAGAAGTTCATTGTGGATTTCTGAATGATCCAATGTTGTCCTAAATGCCTAATGATGATAAATATAATCCACCTGTGTGTAATCAAGTCTCCGTATAAATGCACCTGCTCTGTGATAGTCTCAGGCAGTGGTGTATCTATGGGGGCAGCCGGGGCATGTGCCCCGGGTGCAGCCAGCAGGGGGGCTCAGTCGGGCCGCCTAATGTGGCGGCCCGCAGTGTCTTCCCCGGCGGCTGCATTCTGTCACCCCCCACTCTGGGAGTCAGCTGTTCTCTGTGCCGACTGTCAAGCTGACAGCCGGCACAGAGAAGCTGCAGAGCGCCGTCTCCCAACATGTGCGGAGGTGGAGAGGGCCCCTGCAGGGTGGCTGCGGCAGGCAGGGAGAAATCCCTGCAGCTCCGCTGCCTACAAGAGAAAATAGCAGCGGAGCTGCCGCGATCTGTCTTCTTGCTTCCTGCCTGCGCTTCCTCTCACACAGACGCGAGGCTGGATGACGTCATGATTCAGCGTCCGGCTGTGTCATAGGAAGGCAATGGAGATGCTGCGGCAGAGCGCAAGGAGAGGTGAGAGGGGTGTGTGTGTGCACGTGTGTGTGTGCGTGTTTGTGTGTGCGTGTGTGTGTGTGTGGCGCGCTACAGGGGAATGTGCAGAGAAGTAAATGGTGTGGGCTGACGGGGAGAGGGCAATGATGGGGCTGACGGGGAGAGGGCAATGATGGGGCTGACGGGGAGAGGGCAATGATGGGGATGGTGGTGGAGGAGGAAATGATGGAAGTGGTGGAATGGGCAAGGATGGGGATGGTGGGGGAGGAGGAAATGATGGAAGTGGTGGAATGGGCAAGGGTGGGGATGGTGGGGGAGGAGGAAATGATGGAAGTGGTGGAATGGGCAAGGATGGGGATGGTGGGGAGGAGGAAATGATGGAAGTGGTGGAATGGGCAAGGATGGGGATGGTGGGAGAGGATGAAACGATGGATGTGGTGGAAAGGGCAAAGGTGGGATTGGGGGGAGGAAATGCTGGAGTTGGTGAAATGGGCAATGATGGGCATGACGGAGAAGGCAATGATGGAGGTGGTGAAGAGAGCAATGATGGGGTGGGGTAGAGGACAATAATATGTGTGTGGACAATTTGGGGATGGGGGAATTTATTATGTGTGGGGTGAGATTTGGAGTGGGGATGGGGGATTTAATGTGTGGCAGAGATTTGAGGACACAAAATGAAGAGCAAAAGGGGAGATGGGGGGCATATATGAGGAAACAGTACAGGGGAATGGGGGCATGTATGAGGAAACAATATGGGGGAATTGGGGGCATGTATGAGGAAACAGTATTGGGGAATGAGGTCATGTACGAGGAAACAGTATTGAGGAACGGAGGCATGTATGAAGAACCAGTATGGTGGAATTGGGGGCATGTATGAGAAAACAGTACGGGGAATGGGGGCATGTATGAGGAAACAGTATGGGGGAATGGGGTGCATGTATGAGGAAACAGTATGGGGGAATTGGGGGCATGTACGAGGAAACAGTATGGCGGAATTGGGGGCATGTATGAGGAAACAGTATGGGGGAATTGGGGGCATGTACGAGGAAACAGTATGGGGGAATTGGGGGCATGTATGAGGAACCAGTATGGTGGAATTGGGGGCATGTATGAGAAAACAGTACGGGGAATGGGGGCATGTATGAGGAAACAGTATGGGGGAATGGGGTGCATGTATGAGGAAACAGTATGGGGGAATTGGGGGCATGTATGAGGAACCAGTATGGTGGAATTGGGGGCATGTATGAGAAAACAGTACGGGGAATGGGGGCATGTATGAGGAAACAGTATGGGGGAATGGGGTGCATGTACGAGGAAACAGTATGGGGGAATTGGGGGCATGTATGAGGAAACAGTATGGGGGAATTGGGGGCATGTACGAGGAAACAGTATGGGGGAATTGGGGACATGTTTGAGGAAACAGTATGGGGGAATTGGGGGCATGTATGAGGAAACAGTATGGGGGAATTGGGGGCATATTTGAGGAAACAGTATGAGGGAATTGGGGGCATGTATGAGGAAACAATATGGGGGAATTGGGGGCATGTATGAGGAAACAGTACGGGGGAATGGGGGGCATGTATGAGGAAACACTATAGGGGAATGGGGTGCAGGTATGAGGAAACAGTATGGGGGAATGGGGGGCATGTATGAGGAAACAGTATGAGGGAATGGGGGGCATGTATGAGGAAACCATATGGGGGAATGGGGGGCATGTATGAGGAAACAATATGGGGGAATTGGGGGCATGTATGAGGAAACAGTATGGTTGAATGGGGTGCATGTATGAGGAAACAGTATGGGGGAATTGGGGGCATGTACGAGGAAACAGTATGGGGGAATTGGGGGCATGTATGAGGAAACAGTATGGGGGAATTGGGGGCATGTACGAGGAAACAGTATGGGGGAATTGGGGACATGTTTGAGGAAACAGTATGGGGGAATTGGGGGCATGCATGAGGAAACAGTATGGGGGAATTGGGGGCATGTTTGAGGAAACAGTATGGGGGAATTGGGGGCATGTATGAGGAAACAGTATGGGGGAATTGGGGGCATGTATGAGGAAACAGTACGGGGGAATGGGGGGCATGTATGAGGAAACACTATAGGGGAATGGGGTGCATGTATGAGGAAACAGTATGGGGGAATGGGGGGCATGTATGAGGAAACAGTATGAGGGAATGGGGGGCATGTATGAGGAAACAATAAGGGGGAATGGGGGGCATGCATGAGGAAACAATATGGGGGAATTGGGGGCATGTATGAGGAAACAGTATTGGGGAATGGGGGGCATGTATGAGGAAACAGTGCGGGGGAATGGGGGCATGTATGAGGAAACAGTATGGTTGAATGGGGGGCATGTATGAGGAAACAGTATGGGGGAATTGGGGGCATGTTTAAGGAAACCGTATAGGGGAATTGGGGGCATGTATGAGGAAACAGTATGGGAGAATGAGGGCACAGTATGAGGAGCGATGTGAAAAATGTAAGTGGACAGAGTACGGGGAGTGAGGGTGATGGGATGTGTGCACACAGTATGGGGAGTTATGTGAGCAGGTAGTATAGAAAGTGAGGGGATAAATATATGAGGAGACAGTATGCTGAACAGGGGGATGTGAGAGGAGACAGTATAAGGAGGGAGGGGAATTGTGTGAGGAGACAGTATGGGGGACAAAAGTGAGTGGGCACAGAATAGAAACAGTATACCAGGAAGGGGGAGTGTGATGATAGAGTACAGTATAAATATAGAGGGGACACAGCATGAGAGGACAGTGTGAAAAGGGAGCCGGTATGGAAAGGAGAGGTCAATGTGAAGAGCATGTACCATAAGAGGGACAGTGTGGGGATCATATTTTGTGCAGACAATAGAGTGAGGGGCAATTTTTTATTCATGAGCATTTTAATGACACTTGTATCTTTAAGGGCATCGTGTGGAAATTTTCTGCAAAAAAGCGGAGAAGATGGAAGTCTGCAGAGACGACTGTGGATGAGAAAAACCATCATGGGGTCTGGACAAGATGAAGAAAAGAAGGAGAATTACTCCAGAGACGACGTCATCTATAAGGTACCTCGATGTAAATGTTATTTGTCATACTAACTAACTCTCATGTTTTTATTTATGTTAGGAGCTTTAACCCCTTTCTGACATCTGACGTACTATCCCGTCGAAGTGGGGTGGGCCCGTATGCCCACCGACGGGATAGTACGTCATACGCGTCATACGTCATCACGGGGGAGCGCGGCTGATCGCGGCCGGGTGTCAGCTACCTATCGCAGCTGACATCCCACACTATGTGCCAGGAGCGGTCACGGACCGCCCCCGACACATTAACCCCCAGCACACCGCGATCAAACATGATCGCGGTGTGCCGGCGGTATAGGGAAGCATCACGCAGGGAGAGGGCTCCCTGCGGGCTTCCCTGAGACCCCCGCAGCAACGCGATATGATCGCGTTGCTGTGAGAGTCTCCTTACCTCCCTCCCTGCAGCAGGCCCGGATCGAAAATGGCCGCGGCATCCGGGTCCTGCAGGGAGGGAGGTGGCTTACTCAGTGCCTGCTCAGAGCAGGCGCTTGGTAAGCCTGCAGTGCTCTAACTCAGATCGCTGATCTGACAGAGTGCTGTGCAAACTGTCAGATCAGCGATCTGTGATGTCCCCCCCTGGGACAAAGTAAAAAAGTTAAAAAAAAATTCCAAATCTGTAAAAAAAATTAAAAAAATCCTAAATAATGAAAAAAAAAAAAAAATCCCATAAATACATTTCTTTATCTAAATAAAAAAAAAAAACAATAAATGTACACATATTTAGTATCGCCGCGTCCGTAATGACCCGACCTATAAAACTGGCCCACTAGTTAACCCCTTCAGTATACACCGTAAGAAAAAAAAAAAAAAGAGGCAAAAAACAACGCTTTATTATCATACCGCCGAACAAAAAGTGGAATAGCACGCTATCAAAAAGACAAATATAAATAACCATGGTACCGCTGAAAACGTCATCTTGTCCCGCAAAAAACGAGCCACCACATAGTATTATCAGCAAAAAAATAAAAAAGTTATAGTCCTGAGAATAATGCGGTGCAAAAATAATTATTTTTTCTATAAAATAGTTTTTATCGTATAAAAGGGCCAAAACATAAAAAAAGATATAAATGAGGTATCGCTGTAATTGTACTGACCTGAAGAATAAAATTGCTTTATCAATTTTACCAAACGCGGAACGGTATAAACGCCTCCTCCAAAAGAAATGAATAGCTGGTTTTTGGTCATTCTGCCTCACAAAAATCAGAATAAAAAGCGATCAAAAAATGTCACATGCCCGAAAATGTTACCAATAAAAACGTCAACTCGTCCCGCAAAAAACAAGACCTCACATGACTCTGTGGACCAAAATATGGAAAAATTATAGCTCTCAAAATGTGGTACGCAAAAAATATTTTTTGCAATAAAAAGCGTCTTTTAGTGTGTGACTGCTGCCAATCATAAAAATCCGCTAAAAATCCCACTATAAAAGTAAATCAAACCCCCCTTCATCACCCCCTTAGTTAAGGAAAAATTAAAAAATGTATTTATTTCCATTTTCCCATTAGTGCTAGGGTTAGGGCTAGGGTTAGGGTTAGGGCTAGGGCTAGGGTTAGGGTTAGGGCTAGGGTTAGGGCTAGGATTAGGGCTAGGGTTAGGGCTAGGGTTAGGGCTAGGGTTAGGGTTAGGGCTAGGGTTAAGGCTAGCGTTAAGGCTACAGTTAGGGTTGGGGCTAAAGTTAGGGTTGGGGCTAAAGTTACAGTTAAGGTTTAGATTACATTTACAGTTGGGAATAGGGTTGTGATTAGGGTTAGAGGTGTGTCAGGGTTAGACATGTGGTTAGGGTTACTGTTGGGATTAGGGTTAGGGGTGTGTTTGGATTAGGATTTCAGTTATAATTGGGGGGTTTCCACTGTTTAGGCACATCAGGGGCTCTCCAAACGCGACATGGCATCCGATCTCAATTCCAGCCAATTCTGCGTTGAAAAAGTAAAACAGTGCTCCTTCCCTTCCGAGCTCTCTCGTGTGCCCACACAGGGGTTTACCCCAACATATGGGGTATCAGCGTACTCAGGACAAATTGGACAACAACTTTTGGGGTCCAATTTCTCCTGTTACCCTTGGAAAAATACAAAACTGGGGGCTAAAAAATAATTTTGGTTGGAAAAAAAAGATTTTTTTATTTTCACGGCTCTGCGTTATAAACTGTAGTGAAACACTTGGGGGCTCAAAGTTCTCACAACACATCTAGATAAGTTTCTTGGGAGGTCTACTTTCCAAAATGGTGTCACTTGTGGGGGGTTTCTACTGTTTAGGTACATTAGGGGCTCTGCAAACGCAATGTGACACCTGCAGACCATTCCATCTAAGTCTGCATTCCAAATGGCGCTCCTTCCCTTCCGAGCCCTCCCATGCGCCCAAAACAGTGGTTCCCCCCCACATATGGGGTATCAGCGCACTCAGGACAAATTGGACAACAACTTTTGGGGTCGAATTTCTCCTCTTACCCTTGGGAAAATACAAAACTGTGGGCTAAAAAATAATTTTTGTGGGAAAAAATTTTTGTTTTATTTTTACGGCTCTGCATTATAAACTTCTGTGAAGTCATTGGTGGGTCAAAGCGCTCACCACACATCTAGATAAGTTCCTTAGGGGGTCTTCTTTCCAAAATGGTGTCACTTGTGGGGGGTTTCAATGTTTAGGCACATCAGTGGCTCTCCAAACGCAACATGGCGTCCCATCTCTATTCCTGTCAATTTTGAATTGAAAAGTCAAACGGTGCTCCTTCCCTTCCGAGCTCTCCCATGTGCCCAAACAGTCGTTTACCCCCACATATGGGGTATCAGCGTACTCAGGACAAATTGTACAACAACTTTTGGGGTCCAATTTCTTCTCTTACTCTTGGGAAAATAAAAAATTGGGGGCAAAAAGATAATTTTTGTGAAAAAATATGATTTGTTATTTTTACGGATCTGCATTATAAACTTCTGTAAAGCACTTGGTGGGTAAAAGTGCTCACCACACCTCTAGATAAGTTCCTTAGGGGGTCTACTTTCCAAAATGGTGTCACTTGTGGGGGGTTTCAATGTTTAGGCACATCAGGGGCTCTCCAAACGCAACATGGTGTCCCATCTCGATTCCAGTCAATTTTGCATTGAAAATTCAAATGGCGCTCCTTCGCTTCCGAACTCTGTCATGCGCTGAAACAGTGGTTTACCCCCACATATGGGGTATCGGTGTACTCAGGACAAATTGTACAACAACTTTTGTGGTCCATTTTCTCCTGTTACCCTTGGTAAAATAAAACAAATTGGAGCTGAAGTAAATTTTTTGTGAAAAAAAGTTAAATGTTCATTTTTATTTAAACATTCCAAAAATTTCTGTGAAGCACCAGAAGGGTTAATAAACTTCTTGAATATGGTTTTGAGCACCTTGAGGGGTGCAGTTTTTAGAATGGTGTCACACTTGGGTATTTTCTATCATATAGACCCCTCAAAATGACTTCAAATGAGATGTGGTCCCTAAAAAAAAATGGTGTTGTAAAATGAGAAATTGCTGGTCAACTTTTAACCCTTATAACTCCAAAAAAATTTTGGTTCCAAAATTGTGCTGATGTAAAGTAGACATGTGAGAAATGTTACTTATTAAGTATTTTGTGTGACATATCCCTGTGATTTAATTGCATAAAAATTAAAAGTTGGAAAATTGCGAAATTAGGGGTAAAGGGGTTAAAGGGGATGTCCAGGTTTGTAAGGAGTCTGCAGTTATTCTTTGTGACTGCAGACTTCTGAATTCTCACAGTGCGCCCTGCGCACATATCATCTGACGGGTAATAGAATCAGAATTGGTCCTATTCAGCATATAGTACGCGATTTTATAACATGCAGGTCCACATATATTGTTTACATAATTTTTTGCCCTTGTGGCTTCTTTTATATTGGCAAAACTATTCGGTCTCTGTTTATCAGGATTAGGGAACATTTCAATTCAGTCCGGACGGGAAAAGGGGTCTCCAAATTTATTAATCATGTGAGGACTTACCATGAAAGCGATGTACAGACTTTGCGGTTTGCAGGACTGGAAAGAGTTGCCTCGTCGCAACAGGGAGGAGATTGGAACCGCCTCCTGTTACAAAGGGAAGGGAGGTAGATACTCCGTGCAGGCGCCTTGGGTCCATTAGGCTTGAATGAGAGAATCGATATGTCCGTTTTTTTGTAAAATTTTGTAAAATATTATATCTAATCATTGTCTTCAGACTTCGCTTAGCATTTTAACATCGTTGTTTTTAACTTTTGTATTGTTTTTTCACTTGCACTTATATTTCGAAGATAGGTGATTTGCTCACCTGACGTGTTGTGAAGGGGGAGGAGTATTGTAACCTGTGGAGGTAAAAGAACGCTCCTCACTTCCTCTCGTCATCAAGGACCTGTTGAAGTGCTATCCAGCACAAAACGGCCGTTGTCCGTTTATTTTTCACATTCTTCCCTGCTACTGTTTTAATATATGTCCGAATAAAGTTGTGACCACCGTACCGGGGTAAGTGCACTTCTTTTTCTTCTTCTCTTTCATGGAATGGTAATTATAGGTTGGCTGTCTACCTTACATCACCTAAGCAGACATAGGGGGCAACGCGTGGAGAGGGGCGTCTCTAGGTCCCGGAAGAGCTCCGAGCCTACCCGTCAAAACGGGTGCGTCCTAGCCATAACATACTGGGGGACGGAGAACTAGAAAGAACTGGAACGAATTAGAACGAACGAGAATAGAAGTTGTGAGGACTATCCCGAATGCTCAGCAGGGAAGCACTGCAACACACAGGCGCTAGTGGTAGGCAACGATTTCCACCTGCAAAGGGAACTCTGGATGTACCTTCGGACCGGCCGGTCTCAGACATTCCTGTTAACTGTGCTCTTGATTGCGGATCCTGAAGTCTTCAGCAAAGAGACTGCAACTCTGTCCTCGTTATTGTCTGCACCTCACACCATCACCATCCACCTTACTGGGAAGCCCTGCGGACATACTTCACCTGTGGAAAGGTATACCATCTAGCTGCCATCACATCACCCCAGTGGACCCCAAGCAGCGTCGGTCACCCTGACCGAACACCACAGGTGGCGTCACAAAACCTTGACAGACTCGTATCATCTTTCATTGGGCGCCCCTTAGCAGGGTCACGGACCGGGTCCAGCCACCGTGACATCCCCAGAACTGAGCCAGCAGAGGACCGGTACCGAGTTACCCGTGGCCCTGCGTCTGGGGGCGCTACACATACTTGTGGTCCTGTGACAACGAGCTTCTCTTCCTGCTTCTCTCAGTTTATCACTGATCATTGAGAGCATTAGGGAGAGGAACTCGTCGGTACATGGCTAAGTGTGAAAATCGCATATGTCTTTGGTGGGGGGGCGCCAAAATGAATTTTTGCCCCAGATGCCAAACCCTAGATACACCTCTGGTCTCAGGGTTCTGTTTGACGCACAGAGAGCATCATGAAGACCAAGGAGCACAACAGGCAGGTCCTTGATACTGTTATGGAGAAGTTTAAAGTCAGATTTGGATGCAAAATGATTTCCAAAACTTTAAACATCCCAAGGAGCACTGTGCAAGCGATTATATTGAAATGCAAGGAGTATCATACCACTGCAAATCTACCCAGCCGTCCCTCTAAACTTTGATCTCAAACAAGGAGAAGACTGATTAGAGATGCAGGGAAGAGCCCCATGATCACTCTGGATGAACTGCAGAGATCTATAGCTGAGGTTGGACAGTCTGTCCATAGGACAACAATCAGTCGGGCACTGCACAAATCTGGCATTTATGGAAGAATGGCAAGAAGAAAGCCATTTCTCAAAGATATCCATAAAAAGTGTAATTTAAAGTTTGCAACAAGCCACCTGGGAGACACACCAAACATGTGGAAGAAGGTGCTCTGGTCAGATGAAACCAAAATCGAACTTTTTGGCAACAATGCCAAACGATATGTTTGGTGTAAAGGCAACACAGCTCATCACCCTGAACACACCATCCCTACTGTCAAACATGGTGGTGGCAGCATCATGGTTTGGGCCTGCTTTTCTTCAGCAGGGAAAGAGAAGATGGTTAAAATTGATGGGAACATGGATGGAGCCAAATACAGGACAATTCTTGAAGAAAACCTGTTGGGTCTGCAAAAGACCTGACACTGGGATGGAGATTTGTCTTCCAACAAGACAATGATCCCAAACATAACGCAAAATTTACAATGGAATGGTTCACAAATAAACGTATCCAGGTGTTAGAATGGCCAAGTCAAAGTCCAGACCTCAATCCAATTGAGAAGCTGTGGAAAGAGCTGAAAACTGCTGTTCACAAACAATCTCCATCAAACCAAACTGAGCTTGAGCTGTTTGCCAAGGAAGAATGGGCAAGAATTTCAGTCTCTCGATGTACAAAACTGATAGAGACTTACCCCAAGCGACTTGCAGCTGTAATCACAGCAAATGGTGGCACAACAAAGTATTAACCCCTCTCTGACCTTGGACGTACTATCCCGTCGAGGTGACCTGGGCCTATCTGACCCTCGATGGGATAGTATGTCATAGCGATTGGCCGTGCTCATGGGGGGAGCGTGGCCGATCGCGGCTGGGTGTCAGCTGACTATCGCAGCTGACATCCGGCACAATGTGCCAGGAGCGGTCACGGACCGCCCCCAGCTCATTAACCCCCGGCACACCGCGATCAAACATGATCGCAGTGTGCCGGCAGTATAGGGAAGCATCGCACAGGGAGGGGGCTCCCTGCTGGCTTCCCTGAGACCCCCAAAGAAACGCGATGTGATCGCGTTGCTGCGAGGGTCTCTTACCTCCTCCTTCTCCTTGCAGGCCCAGATCCAAGATGGCCACGGCATCCGGGTCCTGCAGTGAGGGAGGTGGCTTCACAGCGCCTGCTCAGAGCAGGCACTGTGAAGCCTGCAGCTGTGCATGTCAGATCGCTGATCTGACACACTGCACAGCAAAGTGTCAGATCAGCGATCTTACACTATAACATGATGCCCCCCCTGGGGCAATGTTATAGTGTAAAAAAAAAATATTCACATGTGTAAAAAATTTTTTTTTTAAATTCCCCCAAAAATCCCCCCCCCCCAAAAAAATATTGTTCCTATAAATACATTTCTTTATCTAAATAAAAAAAACCAAACAATAAATACATTTATTATATAAATATTTATTATCGCCATGTCCGTAACGACCTCACCTATAAAACTGTCCTGCTAGTTAACCCCTTCAGTGAACGCGGTAAAAAAAAGAAAAATGAGGCAAAAAACAACACTTTATTATCATACTGCCAAACAAAAGTGGAATAACACGCGATCAAAAAGACCGAAATAAATAACCATGGTACCGCTGAAAATGTCATCTTGTCCCGCAAAAAAACGAGCTGCCATACAGCATCATCAGCAAAAAAATAAAAAAGTTATAGTCCTCAGAATAAAGCGATGCAAAAATAATAATTTTTTTTATAAAAGTTTTTATCGTATAAAAGCGCCAAAACATTAAAAAAATGATATAAGTGAGGTATCGCTGTAATCGTACTGACCCGAAGAATAAAACTGCTTTATCCATTTTACCAAACGCGGAACGGTATAAACGCCTCCCCCAAAAGAAATTCATGAATAGCTGGTTTTTGGTCATTCTGCCTCACAAAAATCGGAATAAAAAGCGATCAAAAATTGTCACGTGCCCGAAAATGTTACCAATAAAAACGTCAACTCGTCCCGCTAAAAACAAGACCTCACATGACTCTGTGGACCAAAATATGGAAAAATTATAGCTCTCAAAATGTGGTAACACAAAAAATATTTTTTGCAATAAAAAGCGTCTTTCAGTGTGTGACGGCTGCCAATCATAAAAATCCGCTAAATAACCCGCTATAAAAGTAAATCAAACTGCTCTTTATCACCCCCTTAGTTAGGGAAAAATTAAAAAATTTTAAAAAATGTATTTATTTCCATTTTCCCATTAGGGTTAGGGCTAGGGCTAGGGTTAGGGTTAGGGTTAGTGCTAGGGTTAGGGTTAGGGCTAGGGTTAAGGCTAGGGTTGGGGCTAGGGTTAAGGCTACAGTTAGGGCTGGGACTAAAGTTAGGGTTAGGGTTGGGGCTAATGTTAGGGTTAGGGTTGGGGCTAAAGTTAGGGTTAGGGTTTGGATTACATTTACGGTTGGGAATAGGGTTGGGATTAGGGTTAGGGGTGTGTTTAGGGTTACCATTGAGATTAGGGTTAGGGGTGTGTTTGGATTAGGGTTTCAGTTATAATTGGGGGGTTTCCACTGTTTAGGCACATCAGGGGCTCTCCAAACGCGACATGGCGTCCAATCTCAATTCCAGCTAATTCTGCGTTGAAACAATGCTCCTTCCCTTCTGAGCTCTCCCGTGTGCCCACACAGGGGTTTACCCCAAGATATGGGGTATCAGTGTACTCAGGACAAATTGTACAACAACTTTTGGGGTCCTATTTCTCCTGTTACCCTTGGGAAAATACAAAACTGGGGGCTAAAATATAATTTTTGTGGGAAAAAAAGATTTTTTATTTTCACGGCTCTGCGTTATAAACTGTAGTGAAACACTTGGGGGTTCAAAGTTCTCACAACACATCTAGATAAGTTCCTTGGGGGGTCTAGTTTCCAATATGGGGTCACTTGTGGGGGGTTTCTACTGTTTAGGTACATTAGGGGCTCTGCAAACGCAATGTGACGCCTGCAGACCATTCCATCTAAGTCTGCATTCCAAATGGCGCTCCTTCCCTTCCGAGCTTTCCCATGTGCCCAAACGGTGGTCCCCCCCCCACATATGGGGAATCAGTGTACTCAGGACAAATTGGACAACAACTTTTGGGGTCCTATTTCTCCGGTTACCCTTGGGAAAGTACAAAACTGGGGGCTAAAAAATAATTTTTGTGGGAAAAAAAAGATTTTTTATTTTCACGGCTCTGCGTTATAAACTGTAGAGAAACACTTGGGGGTTCAAAGTTCTCACAACACATCTAGATAAGTTCCTTGGGGGGTCTAGTTTCCAATATGGGGTCACTTGTGGGGGGTTTCTACTGTTTAGGTACATTAGGGGCTCTGCAAACGCAATGTGACGCCTGCAGACCATTCCATTTAAGTCTGCATTCCAAATGGCGCTCCTTCCCTTCCGAGCTCTCCCATGCGCCCAATCGGTGGTTCCCCCCACATATGGGGTATCAGTTTACTCAGGACAAATTGGACAACAACTTTTGGGGTCCTATTTCTCCTGTTACCCTTGGGAAAATACAAAACTGGGGGCTAAAAAATAATTTTTGTGGGAAAAAAAGATTTTTTATTTATACGGCTCTGCGTTATAAACTGTAGTGAAACACTTGGGGGTTCAAAGTTCTCACAACACATCTAGATAAGTTCCTTGGGGGGGTTTGGTTTCCAATATGAGGTCACTTGTGGGGGGTTTCTACTGTTTAGGTACATTAGGGGCTCTACAAACGCAATGTGACGCCTGCAGACCATTCCATCTAAGTCTGCATTCCAAATGGCGCTCCTTCCCTTCCGAGCTTTCCCATGCCCCCAAACAGTGGTTCCCCCCACATATGGGGTATCAGTGTACTCAGGACAAATTGGACAACAACTTTTGGGGTCCTATTTCTCCTGTTACCCTTGGGAAAATACAAAACTGGGGGCTAAAAATAATTTTTGTGGGAAAAAAAAAGATTTTTTATTTTCACAGCTCTGCGTTATAAACTTTAGTGAATCACTTGGGGGTTCAAAGCTCTCACAACACACCTGGATGAGTTCCTTAGGGGGTCTACTTTCCAAAATGGTGTCACTTGTGGCGAGTTTCAATGTTTAGGCACATCAGTGGCTCTCAAAACGCAACATGGCGTCCCATCTCATTTCCAGTCAATTTTGCATTGAAAAGGCAAATGGCGCTCCTTCCCTTCTGAGCTCTGCCATGCGCCCAAACAGTGGTTTACCCCCACATATAGGGTATCAGCGTACTCAGGACAAATTGGACAACAACTTTTGGGGTCCAATTTCTTCTCTTACCCTTGGGAAAATAAAAGATTGGGGGCGAAAAGATCATTTTTGTGAAAAAATATTTTTTATTTTTACGGCTCTGCATTATAAACTTCTGTGTAGCACTTGGTGGGTCAAAGTGCTCACTATACATCTAGATAAGTTCCTTAGGGGGTCTACTTTGCAAAATGGTGTCACTTGTGGGGGGTTTCAATGTTTAGGCACATCAGGGGCTCTCCAAATGCAACATGGCGTCCCATCTCAATTCCAGTCAATTTTGAATTGAAAAGTCAAATGGCGCTACTTCGCTTCCAAGCTCTGCTATGCACCCAAACAGTGGTTTACCCCCACATGTAGGGTATCAATGTACTCAGGACAAATTGTACAACAACCTTTGTGGTCCATTTTCTCCTGTTACCCTTGGTAAAATAAAACAAATTGGAGCTGAATTAATTTTTTTGTGAAAAAAAGTTAAATGTTCATTTTTTTTTGAACATTCTAAAAATTTCTGTGAAACACCTGAAGGGTTAATAAACTTCTTGAATGTGCTTCTGAGCACCTTGAGGGGTATTTTCTATCATATAGACCCCTCTAAATGACTTCAAATGAGATGTGGTCCCTAAAAATAAATGTTGTTGTAAAAATGAGAAATTGCTGGTCATCTTTTAACCCTTATAACTCCCTAACAAAAAAAAATTTGGTTCCATAATTGTGCTTATGTAAAGTAGACATGTGGGAAATGTTACTTATTAAGTATTTTGTGTGACATATCCCTGTGATTTAATTGCATAAAAATTCAAATTTGGAAAATTGCGAAATTTTCAAAATTTTCGGCAAATTTTCGTTTTTTTCATAAATAAACGCAGGTAATATCAAAGAAATTTTACCACTATCAAAAAGTACAATATGTCACGAGAAAACAATGGGACAGTGGTCAGAATTGTAAAAATTGGCCTGGTCATTGACGTGCGAACCACACTTGGGGGTAAAAGGGTTAAGTTAAAAGGGCCGAATAATATTGAACGCCACACTTTTCAGTTTTTGAATTTCCACATTATTTTAAAATAACCAATAAATTTCGTTCAGCTTTACATTTGTGTTCCACTTGTTGTTGATTCTTCACCAAAAATTTACATTTGGTATCTTTATGTTTGAAGCATGATATGTTGGAAAAGGTTAAAAACTTCCAGGGGGCCGAATACTTTCGCAAGGTACTGTATGTATGTGTATATATATATATATATATATATACACATACATATATATATATATATATATATAAATATAAATATATATATTGTGGCATAGCGACTGGTCATGTGATTAATGGACGGTATGTATCGCAGAGGTGGGTGGCCCTGTGAGGGAAGCCTGGGTATGTTTTGCTCAAGCAGATCTACTGCTGAGCGATTTGTTTACATTGGGAAGGCTTCCAGGTGATTGGAGAGATGGGTGGGTTCAGTCACCTACAAACCCACCCTAAGAGGCGTGTTTGAATACCTAAGATGGTTTTGTGTTGAAGGACCTGTGGTGATGTCACACTCACCTGACTGGCCATGTGACAGGTATCTGGGTGTGGTTACACTTATGTAAAGAGGTGTGTGTAGCCCATGTGGAGAGTGTGTTTGGGAATCTGTCAGGGTGGACACACTTCCATGTGTCCTGGCTGGACACTGCAGAATGGCCTGTGTGTTGGACGGTTCCAAGTGGGGACAGACGTCCTGAACAGCACACAGAGACCATATTTAGGCTGGAGAGCCTACGTGCTGGACATGGCACAGCCTGTGTGCCTACAGGTCTGAGAGAGAGCGGAGCTCTAATATGGACATTGAGGATTCAACTGTCTGAAGTAAGACTGTTTACCTGTTGTTCCTGTTGCTGACTTAAATGGTTTATGGAGTGAATAAACCTACATGAACGCTGAAGAGAATGTGCCTCCTGTTTCCTCCTATGCATCCGAGCGAGTACAATCCCTACAATATATATATATATATATATATATGTATATACATACAGTAGATAGATAGATAGATAGATAGATACTGCTTAAAAAAATAAAGGGAACACTTAAATAACAAAATATAACTCCGAGTAAATCAAACTTCTGTGAAATCAAACTGTCCACATAGGAAGCAACACTGTTTGACAATCAATTTCACATGCTGTTGTGCAAATGAAATAGACAACAGATGGAAATTACTGGCAATTATCAAAACACACTCAATAAAGGAGTGGTTCTGCAGGTGGGGACCACAGATGACATCTCTGTACTAATGCTTTCTGGCTGATGTTTTGGTCACTTTTGAATGTTGTTTGTGTTTTCACACTCATGGAAGCTTGAGACGCACCCTACAACCCACACAAGTGGCTCAGGTAGTGCAGCTCATTCAGGATGGCAAATCAATGTGAGCTGTGGCAAGAAGGTTTGCTGTGTCTGTCAGCGTAGTGTCCAGAGGCTGGAGGTGCTACCAGGAGACATGGAGGGGGCTGTAGGAGGGTAACAACCCAGCAGCAGGACCGCTACCTTAACCTTTGTGCAAGGAGGAACAGGAGGAGCACTGCCAGAGCCCTGCAAAATGACCTCCAGCAGGCCGCAAATGCGCATGTGTCTGCACAAATGGTTAGAAACCGACTCCATGAGGATGGTCTGAGTGCCCGACATCCACAGATGGGGGTTGTGCTCACCGCCCAACACCATGCAGGACACTTGGCTTTTGCCATAGAACACCAGGATTGTCAAATTCGCCACTGGTGCCCTGTGCTCTTCACAGATGAAAGCAGGTTCACACTGAGCCCATGTGACAGACGTGACAGAGTCTAGAGATGCCATTTAGAGTGATCTGGTGCCTGCAACATCCTTCAGCATGACTGGTTTGGCAGTTGGTCAGTAATGGGGTGGGGTGGTATTTCTTTGGAGGGCCGCACAGCCCTACAGGTGCTTGCTAGAGGTAGCCTGACTGACATTAGGTGCCGAGATGAGATCCTCAGACCCCTTGTGAGACCATATGCTGGTGCAGTTGGCCCTGGGTTCCACCTAATGCAGGACAATTCCAGACCTCATGTGGCTGAAGTGTGTCAGCAGTTCCTGCAAGATGAAGGCATTGAAGCTATAAACTGGCGCACCCGTTCCCCAGACCTGAATCCGATTGAACACATCTGGGACATCATGTCTCACACCATCCACCAACGTCATGTTGCACCACAGACTGTCCAGAAATTGGCGGATGCTTTAGTCCAGGTCTTGGTGGAGATCCCTCTGGAGACCATCTGCCGCCTCATCAGGAGCATGCCCAGGCATTGTAGGGAGGTCATACAGGCACGTGGAGGCCACACACTGCTGAGCATCATTTCCTTGTCTTGAGGCATTTCCACTGAACTTGGATCAGCCTGTAACTTCATTTTCCACATTGATTTTGAGCATAATTACAACTCCAGACCTCCGTGGGATATTGGTTGTGATTTACGTTGATCATTTTTAGGTTTTATTGTTCTCAACATATTCCGCTATGTAATGAATAAAGATTTGCAACTGGAATATTTTATTCAGTGATAACTATGATGTGGGATTTTAGTGTTCCCTTTATTTTTTTTAGCAGTTTATAAATATATACAGTGCCTTGCGAAAGTATGCGGCCCCCTGGAACTTTTCAACCTTTTCCCACATATCATGCTTCAAACATAAAGATACCAAATGTAAATTTTTGGTGAAGAATCAACAACAAGTGGAACACAATTGTGAAGTTGAATGAAATTTATTGGTTATTTTAAAGTTTTGTGGAAATTCAAAAACTGAAAAGTGCGGCGTGCAATATTATTCTACCCTTTACTTTCAGTGCAGCAAACTCACTCCAGAAGTTCATTGTGGATCTCTGAATGATCCAATGTTGTCCTAAATGCCTAATGATGAAAAATATAATCCACCTGTGTGTAATCAAGTCTCCGTATAAATGCACCTGCTCTGTGATAGTCTCAGGGTTCTATTTGAAGCACAGAGAGCATCATGAAGACCAAGGAGCACAACAGGCAGGTCTGTGATACTGCTATGGAGAAGTTTAAAGCTGGATTTGGATACAAAATTATTTCCAAAACGCTAAACATCCCAAGGAGCACTGTGCAAGCGATCATATTAAAATGGAAGGAGTATCATACCACTGCAAATCTACCAAGACCAGGCAGTCCCTCTAAACTTTCATCTTAAACAAGGAGAAGACTGATCAGAGATGCAGCTAAGAGGTCCATGATAAAAAGTGTAATTTAAAGTTTGCAACAAGCCACCTGGGAGACACACCAAACATGTGGAAGAAGGTGCTCTGGTCAGATGAAACCAAACTCGAACTTTTTGGCAACAATGCCAAACAATATGTTTGGTGTAAAGGCAACACAGCTCATCACCCTCAACACACCATTCCCACTGTCAAACAGGGGTGGAAGCATCATGGTTTGGGCCTGCTTTTCTTCAGCAGGGACAGGGAAGATGGTTAAAATTGATGGGAAGATGGCTGGAGCCAAATACAGGACCATTCTTGAAGAAAACCTGTTGGAGTCTGCAAAAGACCTGAGACTGGGACGGAGATTTGTCTTCCAACAAGATAATGATCCCAAACATAAAGCAAAATCTACAGTGGAATGGTTCACAAATAAACGTATCCAGGTGTTAGAATGGCCAAGTCAAAGTCCAGACCTCAATCCAATTGAGAAGCTGTGGAAAGAGCTGAAAACTGCTGTTCACAAACGATCTCCATCTAACCTCACTGAGCTCGAGCTGTTTTCCAAGGAAGAATGGGCAAGAATTTCAGTCTCTCGGCAACAAAGTATTAAGTTAAAGGGGCCAAATAATATTGCACGCCCCACTTTTCAGTTTTTGAATTTCCACAAAAATTTAAAATAAGCAATAAATTTCGTTCAACTTCACAATTGTGTTCCACTTGTTGTTGATTCTTCACGAAAAATTTACATTTGGTATCTTTATGTTTAACGCATGATATGTGGGAAAAGGTTGAAAAGTTCCAAAGAGCCGAATACTTTCGCAAGGCACTGTAATAGTTCCAGAAGTAAATCAGCTAAAGCCGCATCCAAATTGCTCATCTCCAAATAAAAACGAACTGACCGAATCCCATCTCCATGACTGATAGATGTATATAGGGACTCGATGTCCGCAGTCACCAACCACATATCTGGCTCCAAAGTGATACCGTCAATCCTTATCAGAACGTCCGAAGAGTCCATGACATAGAAGGGCAGAGTCTCCTCTCCACTATAGGTTTTAAATAATAGTCAATAAATTTGCATACAGGGTCACATAGCCCTCCGATGCCAGAGACTATCGGATGCCCCGGTGGGTCGACAAGATCCTTGTGAACTTTAAGGAGCAAATATAGAGTGGGAATCTTAGGGTATTTGACAATTAGACCGTCCAACACTTTTTTCAGAATGATCCCCATTTTAAAAGCTTGATATAATACTAGATGGCAGCCCGATTCTAAAGAATCGGGAGTCTAGAATCCATATATACTTTATTTATTCAAATGTAAGAATAATCTAATATATAATTGCCTAGAATACTACTTCCTGCAATTTGTGCCAACTTCCGTGGCTTTGTCCGGAGCTAATGTCCGGAGCTAATGTCCGGAGCTAATGTCCGGAGCTAATGTCCGGAGATTAATTGCCTAGAATGCTACTTCCTGCAATTTGTGCCAACTTCCGTGGCTTTGTCCGGAGCTAATGTCCGGAGCTAATGTCTGGAGCTAATGTGCGGAGATAATGTCCGGAGATAATGTGCGGAGATAATGTCCGGAGCTAATGTCCGGAGCTAATGTCCGGAGCTAATGTCCGGAGCTAATGTCCAGAGCTAATGTCCGGAGCTAAGTGACGTCAACAGTGTCCAGTGTCTGATTGGTTGCCGCCTGCTGCGAGCGACCAATCAGAAACGTGCCGTACTGTGACACACTCCGCCCGCCATTTTGGTGTGATTTTTGAATTTTTACCTCACAGCAAGTTTCTACTACGTGGAGGCGGGCCCAGTGACGTTGCTCTTCAAGCTCCTGCCGAATTTCGTCAAAAAAATGATAATACCATTTACCAAAACTACATATATTTAGTTGTGAAGTGGTTCAGTGACATTTTCACACCAATTTTGAACTTTTGTTTGGTGTTTTCTCCATATACTGCCTATTATTTTTGTCCTGAGGTGATCTAATCCCTGGTCTTTTTGTATTTACCCTATTCCTCCATCTCCTGTGCAGAGACTGTCTGGCGTGCAATAAGGGTAACATTGTAAGAGATAATTCCTTTTCTTCAGCTGATGGGACTCACTGTTTCACTGTCACCAACTACATATTATTATTATTATTATTTATTGTTAATTGTTATAGCGCCATTTATTCCATGGCGCTTTACATGTGAGGAGGGGTATACATAAAAACAAGTACAATAATCTTAAAGGGACTCTGTCACCTGAATTTGGCGGGACTGGTTTTGGGTCATATGGGCGGAGTTTTCAGTTGTTTGATTCACCCTTTCCTTACCCGCTGGCTGCATGCTGGCTGCAATATTGGATTGAAGTTCATTCTCTGTCCTCCGTAGTACATGCCTGCACAAGGCAATCTTGCACAGCGCAGGCGTGTACTATGGAGGACAGAGAATGAACTTCAATCTAATATTGCGGCCAGCATGCAGCCAGCGGGTAAGGAAAGGGTGAATCAAACAACCGAAAACTCCGCCCATATGACCCAAAACCAGTCCCGCCAAATTCAGGTGACAGGTTCCCTTTAACCCCTTCGCGCCAGCCGCCGTACTAGTACTGCGCTGCCGGCACTGCATAAGTGCCAGCAGCAGTACTAGTACGGCGCACCGATCACCGCGGTCTCGCGCTGAGCGCCGCGGTGATCGGGTGCGGGTGTCAGCTGTATACGACAGCTGACACCCCGCAGCAATGCCCACGATCGGCGCTATCGCCGATCGCGGGCATTTAACCCCTCTGATGCCGCTGTCAGTAGTGACAGCGGCATAGAGGGGGATCGCGCAGGGACGGGGGCTCCCTGCACTCTCCCACCGGAGCAACGCAATGAGATCGCGTTGCTCCGGTGACCCGGAAGGAGTCCCCGGATCCAAGATGGCCGCCGGACTCCTTCCGGGTCATGAAGTGACCTGGCTAGCCGGCGCCTGCTAAGAGCAGGCGCTGGAAAGCCAGCTAAGCTGCCTGTCAGATCGTTGATCTGACAGTGTGCTATGCACAGTGTCAGATCAACGATCTGATCTAATACAGAGATGTCCCACCCTGGGACAATGTTAGAAAGTAAACAAAAAAAAATAGAATGTGTAAAAAAAAAATTTAAAAAAATCCCCAAATTAAAAAAAAAAAAACATTTCCCAATAAATACATTTATTTATGTAAAAAAAAAAAAAAACAATAAATGTACACATATTTGGTATCGCCGCGTCCGTAACGACCCGCTCTATAAAACTATCACACTAGTTAACCCCTTCAGTGAACACCGCAAAAAAAAAAAAAAAAAAACAAGGCAAAAAACAACGCTTTATTATCATACAGGCGAACAAAAAGTAGAATAACACGCGATCAAAACGACGGATATAAATAACCATGGTACCGCTGAAAACGTCATCTTGTCCCGCAAAAAAAAAGCCGCCATACAGCATCATCAGCAGAAAAATAAAAAAGTTATAGCTCTCAGAATAATGCGATGCAAAAACAATTATTTTTTTATATAAAATAGTTTTTATTGTGTAAAAGCGCCAAAACATAAAAAAATTACATAAATGAGGTATCGCTGTAATCGTACTGACCCGAAGAATAAAACTGCTTTATCCATTTTACCACACGTGGAACGGTATAAACGCCCCCCCTAAAAGAAATTCAGGAATTGCTGGTTTTTGTTCATTCCGCCTCCCAAAAATCGGAATAAAAAGCGATCAAAAAATGTCATCTGCCTGAAAATGTTACCAATAAAAACATCAACTCGTCCCACAAAAAACAAGACCTCATATGACTCTGTGGGCCAAAATATGGATAAATTATAGCTCTCAAAATGTGGTGATGCAAAAACTATTTTTTGCAATAAAAAGCGTCTTTTAGTGTGTGACAGCTGCCAATCATAAAAATCCGCCAAAAAAACGCTATAAAAGTAAATCAAACCCCCCTTCATCACCCCCTTAGTTAGGGAAAAATAATAAAATGTAAAAAAATGTATTTATTTCCATTTTCCCATTAGGGTTAGGGCTAGGGTTAGGGCTAGGGTTAGGGTTAGGGTTAGGGCTAGGGCTAGGGTTAGGGTTAGGGTTGGGGTTAGTGTTTCAGTTATAATTGGGGGTTTCCACTGTTTAGGCACATCAGGGGCTCTCCAAACGCGACATGGCGTCCGATCTCAATTCCAGCCAATTCTGCTTTGAAAAAGTAAAACAGGGATCCTTCCCTTCCGAGTTTTCCTGTGTGCCCAAACAGTGGTTCCCCCCAACATATGGGGTATCAGCGTTCTCAGGACAAGTTGGACAACAACTTTTGGGGTCCAATTTGTCCTGTTACCCTTGGGAAAATGAAAGCATAGGGGATAAAATATCATTTTCGTGGAAAAAAATATATTTTTTATTTTCACGGCTCTGCGTTATAAACTGTAGTGAAACACTTGTTGGTTCAAAGCTCTCACAACACATCTAGATAAGTTCCTTGGGGGGTCTAGTTTCCAATATGGGGTCACTTGTGGGTAGTTTCTACTGTTTAGGTACATCAGGGGCTCTGCAAATGCAACATGACACCTGCAGTCCATTCCATCTAAGTCTGCATTTCAAACGGTGCTCCTTCCCTTCCGAGCTCTGCCATGCACTCAAACGGTGGTTCCCCCCCACATGTGGGGTATCAGCGTACTCAGGACAAATTGGACAATAACATTTGTGGTCCACTATCTCCTGTTACCCTTGGGAGAAAAAAAAATTGCGGGCTAAAACATCATTTTGTGGAAAGAAAAAATGATTTTTTAATTTTCACAATGCTACATTCTAAACTTTAGTGAAACAATTGGGGGTTAAAAGTGCTCACCACACATCTAGATAAGTTCCTTAGGGGGTCTTCTTTCCAAAATGGGGTCACTTGTGGGGGGTTTCCACTGTTAAGGCACGTCAGGGGCTCTCCAAATGCGACATGGCGTCCGATCTCAATTCCAGCCAATTTTGCATTGAAAAGTCAAATGGCGCTCCTTCCCTTCCGAGCTCTGCCATGCGCTCAAACAGTGGTTTATCCCTATATATGAAGTATCGACGTACTCAGGACAAATTGCAAAACAACTTTTGGGGTCCAATTTATCCTTTTACCCTTGGGAAAATAAAAAATTTGGGGCAAAAAGATCATTTTTTGTGAAAATTAAATATAATTTTTTTTTTACGGCTCTACATTATAAACTTCTGTGAAGCACTTGGAGGTTCAAAGTGCTCACCACACATCTAGATTAGTTCCTTAGGGGGTCTACTTTCCAAAATGGTGTCACTTGTGGGGGTTTCCACTGTTTAGGCACATCAGGGGCTCTCCAATCGTGACATGGGCTCCGATCTCAATTCCAGCAAATCTCGCATTGAAAAGTCAAATGGCGCTCCTTCCCTTCCGAGCTCTGCCATGTGCCCAAACAGTGGTTTACCCCCACATATGGGGTATCAGCGTACTCAGGACAAATTGTACGTCTTTTGTGGTCCAATTTCTCCTGTTACCCTTGGTAAAATGAAACAAATTGGACGTGAAGTAAAAATTTTGTGAAAAAAAAAGTTAAATGTTCAATTTTTTTAAACATTCAAAAAATTCCTGTGAAGCACCTGAAGGGTTAATAAACTTTTTGAATGTGGTTTTGAGTACCTTGAGGGGTGCAGTTTTTAGAATGGTGTCACTTTTGGGCATTTTCTGTCACATAGACCCCTCAAAGTCACTTCAAGTGTGAGGTGGTCCGTAAAAAAATGGTTTTGTAAATTTTGTTGCAAAAATGAGAAATCGCTGGTCAACTTTTAACCCTTATAACGTCCTAACAAAAAAAAATTATGTTTCCAAAATTGTGCTGATGTAAAGCAGACATGTGGGAAATGTTGTTTATTAACTATATTATGTGATATAACTCTCTAATTTAAGGGCATAAAAACTAAGAGTTTGAAAATTGCTAAATTTTCATAATTTCCGACAAATTTTTGTTTTTTTCACAAATAAATGCAAGTCGTATCGAAGAAGTTTTACCACTATCATGAAGTACAATATGTCACGAGAAAACAATGTCAGAATCACCAGGATCCGTTGAAGCGTTTCAGAGTTATGACCTCATAAAGTGACAGTGGTCAGAATTGTAAAAATTGGCCCTGTCACTTAGGTGAAAACAGGCTTTGGGGTGAAGGGGTTAAACAATACAAGTCATAACTGGTACAGGAGGAATGAGGACCCTGCCCGCGAAGGCTCACAATCTACAAGCATATCCTGTAGTACATCATATGTGGTATATTATGCTTGTTCTGTCTCCGCCATCTAATATTGTTGCCCTGATTATTTGCTTGCATAATTGCAGTTTCCTCAGTATACAGTATTGATATATTCACGCCTTTATTCATCTGTGATGCTTTGGCTCCCTCTAGCGGTCAGAGTTATGTTGGCAGTTCAATCTTGTTTTTGTATTATCCATGTCTGATTCTCCTCCTCCTTTGCAATGCATTATGGTAGCTCAGCCTCCATTTCCCTCCATTTTTCCTTTCACTTTCTTCAGTTTGCCTTCAAGGAAAGACGCTTCACTTCATCCCCCTTGCGATTGCATTGCCGGTATGTCTATGCTTCATATAGATATTCCTGCTCTATATTAGCTTAGTTTAACCAGTTGTACTCCCAGTTTAGTCACTAGCTTTCTAAATGTTATGCATAATGTATATCATGTGTATTATGTATCTGTTCTATGCCATGCACTGATTCTATGTATATCATTGTTCACAGTTTCACCGCATCAATATACCACTACGTTTAATAAAGCACAGACTCAACCACAGTCTCCTTATTGGACCCCGGTATAGCGGTTTAGCTGACTGTATAGCTATGTATGAGCCTGCCTCAGCTAGTGAGGACAGAACAGTGAAACGGCAGCCATCCAACTAGTGGGATTCAAGTCACCGGCTACACAGAGACTGAATACAGCTGCAGCAATCTCTGCACAGCCCAGCACTTTCCCAAGACACCATGTCTCACAAATCACATAGGACAAGATCTGTTACTTCCGTCTCCTCAAAGACAACATCCATCAGCAGCGCGGTCGCCATTGCCCGCGCAAATGCTGAAGCCGCCAAAATACAAGCGAGCTTTGCTGACCAAGAGATGCAACTTAAAGGGAACCTGTCACCTGAATTTGGCGGGACCAGTTTTGGGTCATATGGGCGGAGTTTTCAGGTGTTTGATTCACCCTTTCCTTACCCGCTGGCTGCATGCTGGCCGCAATATTGGATTGAAGTTCATTCTCTGTCCTCCGTAGTACACGCCTGCGCAATGGAAGATTACCTTTCGCAGGCGTGTACTACGGAGGACAGAGAATGAACTTCAATCCAATATTTCGGCCAGCATGCAGCCAGCGGGTAAGGAAAGGGTGAATCAAACACCTGAAAACTCCGCCCATATGACCCAAAACTGGTCCCGCCAAATTCAGGTGACAGGTTCCCTTTAAATTAGAAAAAGCACGCCTAGATGACGAAGAGAGAAGGTTGCGCTTAGAGAGAGACGAGCAAGAGAGAAGGTCACGCTTAGAGAGAGACGAGCAAGAGAGAAGAATGCAGTTAGAGAGAGCCGACCAAGAGAGAAGAATGCAGTTAGAGAGAGCCGACCAAGAGAGAAGAACGCAGTTAGAGAAGGCACGTGTGGATGCCGCCTTAGGAAGCCTAGCAGCAAAAAGGGAAGCTGCCGCAGCCCTCGCCGAAGCAGAATCGCTAGAAGCCGCGTAAAATCCCAAGCTGCATAGCCAAAGCAGTACGTCGATTCTGGAGTTTCCACTGCAAGACTCACCACAACGCACATCTCAGTATGTTAATGACCTTCCTGATCCAAACTATAACCCTGAACCAGTACCAAAACCAGAATACGACACCTCCAGCGAAGTGAGCGAGAGTCGTCACGAGGCTCAGGACAGAAACAAACTCGAAAATGTGAGGCGAAACAACTCTGCTAATGACTACCTTGCCCCTCATCAGGTAACCAACGTGGATCACCCTGCTGACACACCGTACATCAGGCCGAAGCAATACGACACCAGCTGGCACCACCCTGAGGACACTAACAGGTACGAACGCACCTCACATCACTATCAGGGCGACCCATCACCAGTATACTCTGCTGACAACCGGTTCACGACAGAATTTGCCAAGTTCTTCACACGACGTGAACTGGTTGCCAAAGGACTCATGAAATTCACTGACCGAGCTGAAGGCTACAGAGCTTGAAAAGCTTCCTTTCAAAATGTCATTAGAGACTTGGGGCTACAACACAGGGAAGAGATAGACCTGTTAGTCAAATACCTGGGAGAAGAGTCAGTCAAACACGCAGTAAGGATCAGAGACATTAATATAAACCGCCCTGAGACTGGCCTCAAAGAGATCTGGAAAAGGCTGGATGAGTGTTACGACTCAGCAGAAGTAATAGAAAGAGCCTTGTTCAAAAAAATCGATGACTTTCCTAAAATATCTAACAAAGGTCTCCAGAAACTTAGAGAGCTAAGCGACCTGCTGAAGGAAGTCCAAGTTGCCAAATATGAGGACGACCTACAGGGACTTGCATTTCTCGACACAGCCAGAGGTGTTAACCCTATAGTCCAGAAGTTGCCCTACAATCTACAGGAGAGGTGGCTCACACATGGTTCCACGTACAAATACAAACACAGTGTTCCATTCCCTCCCTTCTCCGTTTTTGTAGACTTCATACACCAACAAGCGAGAATTAGAAACGATCCCAGCTTTGACTTTGCAATACCATATGCCACACCATCACCACCTGCAAATCCACGCAGAACATCTGTGGCAGTACACAAGACTTATGTTTCTTCTTCAGATTCTAATTACAGGTCTGCTGACTGCTCCCAATCAGAGACAAAGGTGCAGGACCCTGACAAGCAGTGCCCACTTCATCAGAAGCCTCATCCTCTCCTGAAATGCAGAGCCTTCAGAGGAAAATCTATGCCAGATAGAAGAAGCTTCCTGAAAGAAAACGGTATCTGCTACAAGTGCTGCTCGTCCACAACTCATCTCGCCAAGGATTGCAAGGTCAGTGTAAAATGCACAGAATGTGGCACAACAGATCATAACACCGCTCTACACCCTGGCCCAGCTCCATGGAGTACACAAAACACGCCAGCTGACAGTGAGCATGGCGGGGAGGAAAGGAACACTGATACAGCTACGCCGGAGATCACTTCACAATGTACCGAGGTCTGCAAAGGGACAATAGACAGTAGGTCCTGTTCAAAAATATGCCTTGTCAAAGTATACCCGAAGGGCCATAGAGACCAAGCTGTAAGACTGTATGCTATCTTAGATGACCAAAGTAATCGATCCTTGGCTAGATCAACGTTCTTTGACCTATTCAACATCAAAGGAGTGCTTACTCCCTACTCCTTAAAGACGTGTGCAGGTACTGTGACAACAGCAGGCAGGAAAGCTACTGACTACCAGATCGAGTCTTTAGACGGACAATTCTGCCTACCGCTACCTACGATCATCGAATGTAACCAGATCCCAGACAACAGATCTGAAATCCCTACACCAGATGTAGCAATCCATCACGCTCACTTAAAACGAATAGCACACCTTATACCGGAACTCGACCATCAGGCCCAGATAATTCTGCTGTTGGGGAGAGATATCCTGCAGGTTCATAAAGTGAGACGTCATATCAATGGACTCCACAATGCTCCCTATGCCCAAAGGCTAGACCTAGGATGGGTCATAATTGGCAACGTATGCTTGGGACGCATGCACGCCCCATCTTCTGTGACAAGCATGCTGACAAATACATTGGAGAAAGGACGACCATCTCTGTTTCAACCTTGTAACAATGAGTTCCATGTCAGGGAACTAACACACAGCATCCAACTGCCCAACCATCTAATAGACTTTACTCACGACAGCAATATAGTGTCGGGAAGCTATGAGGATCAGTTAGGGTGCACAGTCTTCCAGAGAACTAAACAGGACAACCAAGTGGCAATGTCGGTAGAGGACAAGTTGTTCTTAGAGGTAATGGACAAGGGACTCGTTAAAGATGAGACCAACAGCTGGGTCGCACCTCTTCCCTTCAAAACCCACAGACCACGTCTACCGAACACCAGAAATCAGGCATTACAACGTTTCTCCTCTCTCATTCGTAATCTGCAAAGGAAACCAGAGATGAAAGATCACTTTTTCTCCTTCATGTCAAAGATTTTTGAAAACTGTCACGCAGAACTAGCTCCCACTCTCAAAGACTCTGAAGAATGCTGGATCCTACCCATGTTCGGAGTTTACCACCCTAAAAAATCAGGCCAGATCAGAGTCGTGTTTGATTCCAGTGCTAAATTTAATGATGTCTCCCTGAATGACGTTCTGCTGACAGGACCAGACCTCAATAACAAACTACTGGGTGTACTTATGCGCTTCCGTAAGGATTCCATTGCCTTCATCGCTGACATCCAGCAAATGTTCCATTGTTTCCTTGTGAGAGAGAGAGACAGGAACTTCCTAAGATTCTTCTGGTACAGAGACAATGATCCTACTAAAGAAGTCACAGAGTATCACATGAGAGTGCACATCTTTGGCAACAGTCCTTCACCTGCAGTCGCCATTTACGGACTCAAAAGGTCGGCTCAGGAAGGAGAAGCAGAATACGGGGCAGATGTCAGACAATTCATAGAAAAGGACTTTTATGTCGACGACTGTCTAAAAGCCATGCCTTCAAATGAGACTGCCATCAGTCTTCTCAGGAGAGCCCAGGACATGCTTGCCTACTCGAACCTTAGGCTTCATAAAATAGCCTCAAACAGCCAAGAACTCATGGAAGCGTTCCCTTCTCAAGACCTATGTAATGGTCTCAGAGACCTGGACCTGGGGTCAGACCCCGCACCAATGCAACGCAGCCTCGGGCTTCTCTGGAATCTACAATCAGACACTTTCACCTTTCAGGTCAGCCAGGAAGAAAGGCCTTTCACACGTAGAGGCGTCCTGTCTACCATCAACAGTCTGTACGACCCCTTGGGTTTCGCAGCTCCTGTTACTATACAAGGCAAGGCCCTACTAAGAGATTTAACTAGGGAAACATCTGACTGGGATGCACCTCTGCCACCTGATAAGAGGATCCAGTGGGAAGAGTGGAAGAACTCGTTAGCGGCACTCTCCAACTTGCATATGCCAAGACCATACACCCCTGTGCCATCTACTGAGATACAGAGCCAAAGACTGTACGTATTTGCAGATGCTTCTGTCAAAGCAATTGCCGCTGTTGCCTACCTCAAAACTGTAGACTCCAAATGTCAGTGCCACATTGGTTTCGTCATGGGAAAGGCCAAACTCGCACCACAACCAGAGCACACTATACCCAGGTTAGAGCTTTATGCCGCAGTCTTAGCCGTTGAGTTAGCGGAGTTCATCGCATCCGAAATGGATATCGACCTGACACAAGCCAAGTTCTACTCAGACAGCAAAGTAGTCCTGGTATATATCCACAACGAAACCAGGCGATTCTACGTTTATGTCAATAACAGAGTGCTACGAATCAGGAGATCAGTTCACCCACAGCAGTGGCAATACATACCCACAGACCAGAATCCCGCAGATCATGCAACTAGAGCAGTTGACGCAAGTCGACTAGGAAGCACAACGTGGCTCTCTGGACCAAAACTATTGTACATTGAGGAATGTTTTCCAGACACCTTTGAACTAGTAGGAGAGGACTCAGATGCTGAAATCCGCCCTCAGGTGTCTACACTACATACAATGACCTCTGTTATCCAGCTTGGATCTTGCAGGTTCGACAGATTCTCAAGTTGGAAGTCACTTACTCGAGCCATTACCTGCCTGACTCATATAGCTCGCTCATTCGGGACCACCAGAACTCGTGACATGGAAAAATCTAATGGAGCAGCGAGGCTTACCCACGAAAGCCTAATCACCTTCATGGCTGAAGCTGCAGCTATAATCAATGCAAGACCCCTGGTTCCAGTTCCTAACGACCCTGAGGAGCCCTTGTTATTGACTCCAGCTACTTTACTTACCCAGAAAACAGGACTGTCCAGTGCCCCTCCAGGAGGATTCGACGCGAAGGACCTCTACAAGCGCCAATGGAGACAGGTACAAAGTCTTGCAAATACTTTCTGGGACAGGTGGCGCAAACAATATTTGTCTACCCTGCAGCCACAGACGAAGTGGCAATCTACTAAACCTAATCTGAACATAGGTGACCTTGTTCTTGTGAAAGACTGTCAGATTCACCGGAACCAGTGGCCACTTGGTCTAGTTACCACAACGTTCCCGAGCAAGGACGGCAATGTCCGCAAAGTTGAGCTAAGGATGACCAAAGGGAATGAACCTAAGACATTTTCCAGACCGGTATCTGAACTGGTCCTATTGTTGCCTTCGGAAGAAAGGAGTTGTGACATCCGTTGATGCCAGACGGGGAGTGTTCTGTCTCCGCCATCTAATATTGTTGCCCTGATTATTTGCTTGCATAATTGCAGTTTCCTCAGTATACAGTATTGATATAGTCACGCCTTTATTCATCTGTGATGCTTTGGCTCCCTCTAGCGGTCAGAGTTATGTTGGCAGTTCAATCTTGTTTTTGTATTATCCATGTCTGATTCTCCTCCTCCTTTGCAATGCATTATGGTAGCTCAGCCTCCATTTCCCTCCATTTTTCCTTTCACTTTCTTCAGTTTGCCTTCAAGGAAAGACGCTTCACTTCATCCCCCTTGCGATTGCATTGCCGGTATGTCTATGCTTCATATAGATATTCCTGCTCTATATTAGCTTAGTTTAACCAGTTGTACTCCCAGTTTAGTCACTAGCTTTCTAAATGTTATGCATAATGTATATCATGTGTATTATGTATCTGTTCTATGCCATGCACTGATTCTATGTATATCATTGTTCACAGTTTCACCGCATCAATATACCACTACGTTTAATAAAGCACAGACTCAACCACAGTCTCCTTATTGGACCCCGGTATAGCGGTTTAGCTGACTGTATAGCTATGTATGAGTCTGCCTCAGCTAGTGAGGACAGAACAATACTGTATATTATTGTTCCAAAATGTACATAAGATTGACATCGAGGGAGCTGCGTATTAGGACAAGGGAACATGTTGTAGGGATTCGGACAGAAATCCGGGAGTGGACCCTCTGGGTCGTGACTCTAGAGCCCCCGGGGTCGAGCGGACCAGATGGAATCACCCCCTATACAGGGAGTGTTAGGAGCAGGACCTCGGAGGATTGGAGACACAACAGCTAGAGCCAAAGGGGCGACCCAAGATATAGAAGGAGACCACAGAGCTATTAGAATGGCGGGGAATATAGGAAAACAAGACTTAACTGATAATGACAGGAACACGGAACTTGGCAGGACACGGCAGGAACACGGAACTTGACAGGACACAGCGGGAACACGGAACTTGGCAGGACACAGCAGGAACACGGAACTTGGCAGGACACAGCAGGAACACGGAACTTGGCAGGACACAGCAGGAACACGGAACTTGGCAGGACACAGCAGGTACACGGAACTTTGGCAGGATACAGCAGGAACACGGAACTTTGGCAGGACACAGCAGGAACACGGACTTTGGCAGGACACAGCAGGAACACGGACTTTGGCAGGACACAGCAGGAACACGGAACTTTGGCAGGACACAGCAGGAACACGGACTTTGGCAGGACACAGCAGGAACACGGACTTTGGCAGGACACAGCAGGAACACGGAACTTTGGCAGGACACAGCAGGAACACTGAGACAAAGCGAGAACTAAGCTGGGAAAAGACACAGATACAGGGAGCCTAGGGCATAGGAACACTGACGGAAGACAGTGCACCTACAAAGCAAAGGCGTCTTACCTAGGAAGACGCCGAGAAGAAATAGCCGACGGGCGCCGCCATGTTGGGGCGGAGCTATCGGGTCGCGACCTCCCAGAGGGCTCAGCGCCGGAGGAGACGCGACTGCGCATGCGCAAAGATGCTGGACGCCGAGAGCCAGTGAAAGAAGATGCAGAGCGGCGAGGGACAGGATCGTGAGTGCGCCGCGGGATGGAAGAAGATGGGTAAGTATGTGCGGGCGTGACAGTACCCTCCTCCTTAGTCCCCCTCTTTTTAAGGCTAGAAAGGAATCTTTTCATGATAAGGGGAGCATTAATGTTCTCTCGGGGTCCCAGGACCTCTCCTCAGGACCAAATCCCTTCCAATCAATCAAAAAATAGGTTTTACCCCTAACTACCTTTTTAGCAAGAATATCTTTAACATTAAAGATTCCATCAGAAGTACAGGGCTGAGGAGAGAGAGAGGTAGCGGAGTGAAAACGATTAAACACTGCGGGCTTGAGAAGAGACACATGGAAGGCATTGGGAATGCGTAAAGAGGCAGGTAGCTTCAATTTATAAGAGACATCATTAATGCGACCCAAGATAGGAAAAGGACCAATATAGCGAGGACCCAGTTTGTAAGAGGGAATTTTAAGCTTGATATAGCGAGAGGAGAGCCAAACTCTATCACCCAGAGAATATGGAGGAGCATCCAAACGCTTCTTATCAGCAAACTTTTTCATATTAAGGCTAGCTCTCTCAAGAGCCACTTTGGTCTCATTCCAAATCTTAGAGAATTCCCGGGACAAGAAATCCGCTGCCGGTACCCCCGAGGAAAGAGAAACAGGAAGAGGAATATGCGGATGTTGACCATAGACTACAAAAAAGGGAGATTTGGAGGAAGACTCACTGGGAAGATTGTTATATGAGAATTCAGCCCAGGGGAGAAGGGAGACCCAGTCATCTTGGTGTGCATTGGAAAAATGTTGCAGATATGTAGTCAGAACTTGATTAACTCGCTCCACTTGACCGTTGGACTGAGGGTGATAGGAGGAAGAGAAGTCTAAGTTAACCTTCAATAGACTGCAGAGAGCTCTCCAAAAACGTGAGGTAAATTGTACTCCACGGTCTGAGACTATATGATGTGGAAAACCATGAAGACAGAAGACTTGGTGTAAAAAGATCTTTGCCAACTCAGGAGCGGAAGGCAGACCAGGCAATGCGATGAAGTGAGCCATCTTAGAGAACCGATCTACAACAACCAAGATGACAGAGCAATTCGAGGAACAAGGTAGATCAGTGATGAAGTCCATAGCGATATGGCTCCAAGGGACGGAAGGTACAGGCAGAGGATGCAGGAGACCGGAAGGAAGCTGCCTAGGAACTTTATTTTTGGCACAAGAAGAACAAGAAGCGATGAATTCGGTGACGTCTTGTCGGAGAGATGGCCACCAGTAGTGCCGAGAGATTAGAGAAAGTGTCTTCTTGACTCCTACATGACCCGCAATTTTGGAGGAGTGACCCCAACGTAAAACTCTCTCCTCGTCTTGATTAGCCACAAGAGTCTTGCCAGGAGGAGCAGAAATCACTCTTAGAGGAGCAAGAGTGACGATCTTCGCTGGGTTAATGATGTGAGCCGGAGACTCCTCAATGTCCTGAGGCTGAAAGGATCTTGAAAGAGCATCCGCTTTGACATTCTTATTTCCGGGTCGGAAATGAAGTTCAAATTCAAATCGTCCGAAGAATAAAGACCATCTGGCTTGTCGTGGATTTAATCTTTGGGCAGACTGAATATAGGCCAGATTCTTGTGGTCTGTGTAAATGGTGAATGGATGAAGAGACCCCTCAAGGAGATAACGCCAATCTTCCAAGGCTAGCTTGATAGCCAATAGTTCTTTATCCCCAATAGAGTAGTTACGCTCAGGAGCAGAAAAGGTTTTAGAAAAAAAAACACAGGTCACCAAACGTCCGGACGAAGATCTTTGCAAAAGTACTGCTCCAGCTCCAACAGAGGATGCGTCGACCTCAAGGACAAACGGTCTATTAGCATCAGGACGATGAAGCACAGGGGCCGTAGCGAAACTTTGTTTAAGGGACTAAAAGGATTCTTCAGCCTCAGGGGTCCAAAGACTGGAGTTGACTCCCTTGTGAACTAGGGCAGAGATAGGCTTGGTCATGGAAGAAAAATGAGGAATAAATTGTCTATAGTAGTTGGCAAAGCCAAGGAAACGTTGGATTGCTTTTGTTCCAAGAGGACGAGGCCAATTCAGGACAGCAGAAACCTTCTCTGGATCCATCTCTAAGCCAGATCTTGAGACAATATATCCAAGGAAGGGAAGTGAAGATTGCTCAAAGACGCACTTCTCAATCTTAGCGAACAGATGATTCTCTCTTAGCCATTGCAGAACACGGCGGACATCTCACCTATGAGTGGAGAGATCCGGAGAAAAGATGAGAATGTCGTCAAGGTAAACTACGACTGAGGAGTAGAGAAGATCCCGAAATACATCGTTCACAAATTCCTGGAAAACCACGGGGGCGTTGCAGAGACCAAACGGCATAACTAAGTATTCGTAGTGACCGTCACGAGTATTGAAGGCAGTCTTCCACTCATCGCCTGCACGAATTCGAACCAGATTGTATGCGCCACGTAGATCTAATTTGGTAAAAATTTGCGCACCCCGAAGACGGTCGAAGAGTTCCGGAATGAGTGGCAGAGGATATTTGTTCTTCACCGTGATGTTGTTTAGGCCTCGATAATCAATGCAGGGACGAAGAGAACCGTCTTTCTTCTTCACAAAAAAAAACCCTGCTCCGGCGGGAGAAGAAGACTTGCGAATAAATCCTTTAGCAAGATTTTCTTGAATGTACTCAGACATAGCTTGAGTCTCAGCAGGAGAGAGAGGATAGATTCTTCCCCTGGGCGGGTTAGTTTCAGGCACGAGATCTATGGGACAATCATAGGGACCGTGAGGCGGGAGACCCTCAGCCTCCTTCTTGTTGAAGACATCAGAAAAAGCGCTGTAGACACAGGGTAAGGCGGGAAAAGAAGAGGAAGGAGAAGAATTAGAGGAAGACCCCACAGGACGCACCAGCAGCAGACAACGTTCCCGACAAAGCTCTCCCCAGCGCAAGATATTGCCATTGCGCCAATCTAAAATGGGCTCGTGATTCCGTAACCAAGGAAGACCTAAAAGCATAGGATGAGACAGACCCGTTAAAACATAAAATGCAATTCTCTCCTTATGCAGAGCCCCAACTTGAAGTTCCACCTCAAGAGTTACTTGAGTAATGGTCTCCTGTAAAGGTTTACCATCCACAGATGCAAGAATCACAGGAGCCTCTAAGGTTTTGACTGGAACGGAGAATTTCAAAACCTCTTCCAACCTGATAAAATTCCCTGCTGCGCCTGAATCCACATAAGCATCCAAAGAAATTCCCTTGCCAGCAATATGCAAAAGAACGGACAAAGTAAGGGGTTGAGAGGGATCACACACACCTAGGGAGGCCTCTCTTACCTGACCTAGGCGGAGAAGGTTTCCGGACGTTCAGGGCAAGACCGCAATAAATGAGCAGCACTCCCGCAGTAAAAACATAACCCCTGAGTGCGCCTCTCTTTACGTCATTGTTCGGACATCTTAAGACGGTCTACTTGCATAGGTTCCAGTGCGGACGCCTGAGAGGAAGTTCTAGGCTGTGGGCTGAGTGGCTTACGGGTGGCAGGAGAAGGACGAAGAGATCTCCGCTCTCGGGCGCGTTCTTGGAACCGAAGGTCAATGCGGGTAGCTAAGGAAATTAATGCCTCCAAAACTGTAGGGGTGTCCCGACCAGCTAACTCATCTTTTATGCGCCCAGAGAGACCCCGCCAGAAAGCACCCACTAACGCCTCATTGTTCCAGCCTAAGTCAGAGGAGAGGGTGCGGAACTGAATAGCATACTGGCCTACGGATAACGATCCCTGATGGAGAGACAGTAGAGCTTCAGTAGTAGAGGCCAGACGTCCAGGTTCGTCAAAGACAAGACGGAAAGTCTCCAAAAATTCAGACAACCGGGAGACTAGGGGATCGTCACGCTCCCAGAGTGGATTAACCCATGCCAAGGCGTCACCCTCCAGATGGGAAATCAAAAAAGCAACCTTGGACCGATCCGTTGGGTAATGCTGGGGCAGAAGCTCAAAGTGAAGACGGCATTGGTTTAAAAATCCTCGGCAGGATTTAGGATCCCCATTGTACCGAGGCGGTTTAGCCAAGCGGGGTGGAGGGTGGGAAGCCGAAGCAGATGTAGAAGCGGCTGTCTGGATAGAAAGCAGCCGATCGTCTATTGAAGACATATAACTAAGAATATGGGCCTGGGTGTCACGCTGCTGAGCTAACTCTTGCTGTAAGCCAACGAGTAGAGCGGCGTTGCCAGGATCAGAGGGCAGGAGTGTAGACAGGCGAGAATCCATAGCTTTCATAAAGGAAATTATACGAGACTGATTCTCCCGCAAAAAGAGTAGCTCTTTTTGCGCAGCAGAGGCCCCAGCGGGGTCCATGGTCTTTGCTTACTGTAGGGATTCGGACAGAAATCCGGGAGTGGACCCTCTGGGTCGTGACTCTAGAGCCCCCGGGGTCGAGCGGACCAGATGGAATCACCCACTATACAGGGAGTGTTAGGAGCAGGACCTCGGAGGATTGGAGACACAACAGCTAGAGCCAAAGGGGCGACCCAAGATATAGAAGGAGACCACAGAGCTATTAGAATAGCGGGGAATATAGAAAAACAAGACTTAACTGATAATGACAGGAACACGGAACTTGGCAGGACACGGCAGGAACACGGAACTTGACAGGACAAAGCGGGAACACGGAACTTGGCAGGACACAGCAGGAACACGGAACTTGGCAGGACACAGCAGGAACACGGAACTTGGCAGGACCCAGCAGGAACACGGAACTTGGCAGGACACAGCAGGAACACGGAACTTTGGCAGGATACAGCAGGAACACGGAACTTTGGCAGGACACAGCAGGAACACGGACTTTGGTAGGACACAGCAGGAACACGGACTTTGGCAGGACACAGCAGGAACACGGAACTTTGGCAGGACACAGCAGGAACACTGAGACAAAGCGAGAACTAAGCTGGGAAAAGACACAGATACAGGGAGCCTAGGGCATAGGAACACTGACGGAAGACAGTGCACCTACAAAGCAAAGGCATCTTACCTAGGAAGACGCCGAGAAGAAATAGCCGACGGGCGCCGCCATGTTGGGGCGGAGCTGTCGGGTCGCGACCTCCCAGAGGGCTCAGCGCCGGAGGAGACGCGACTGCGCATACGCAAAGATGCTGGACGCCGAGAGCCAGTGAAAGAAGATGCAGAGCGGCGAGGGACAGGATCGTGAGTGCGCCGCGGGATGGAAGAAGATGGGTAAGTATGTGCGGGCGTGACACATGTCAGGGACACTATTGCAGCAGGGTAGTAGGTGGATAACCTTTCAGTAGTAAAAACTATACCCAGACATTTCAGAATATATTTTTCGTTTTAGTCCATCTGGGGACAAGGTTCCCAGAGTGACTAAACGAAAAATTGAGTTTCGTTCCTTTCTTATAATGTCTCTGCTTTTTAAATTTGTGCGTTTTTAATTTCCTTTTCTGTCTTTTGATCATTATCAGTAATTTACTATATCTTTGAATCCATGTGATGTTTCGGATGTTCTAGTTCCCATTTGAGAAGAGTTGGTACCCAATACAGTCATGGCCAAATGTATTGACACCCCTGCAATTCTGTCAGATAATACTCATTTTCTTCCTGAAAATGATTGCAAACACAAATTATTTGGTATTATTATCTTCATTTAATTTGTCTTAAATGAAAAAACACAAAAGAGAATGAAGCAAAAAGCAAAACATTGATCATTTCACACAAAACTCCAAAAATGGGCCAGACAAAAGTATTGGCACCCTCAGCCTAATACTTGGTTGCACAACCTTTAGCCAAAATAACTGCGACCAACCGCTTCCGGTAACCATCAATGAGTTTCTTACAATGCTCTTGCTGGAATTTTAGACCATTCTTCTTTGGCAAACTGCTCCAGGTCCCTGATATTTGAAGGGTGCCTTCTCCAAACTGCCATTTTTAGATCTCTCCACAGTGTTCTATGGGATTCAGGTCTGGACTCATTGCTGGCCACCTTAGAAGTCTCCAGTGCTTTCTCTCAAACCATTTTCTAGTGCTTTTTGAAGTGTGTTTTGGGTCATTGTCCTGCTGGAAGACCCATGACCTCTGAGGGAGATCCAGCTTTCTCACACTGGGCCCTACATTATGCTGCAAAATTTGTTGGTAGTCTTCAGACTTCATAATGCCATGCACACGGTCAAGCAGTCCAGTGCCAGAGGCAGCAAAGCAACCCCAAAACATCAGGGAACCTCCGCCATGTTTGACTGTAGGGATCGTGTTCTTTTCTTTGAATGTCTCTTTTTTTCTCTCCTGTAAACTCTATGTTGATGCCTTTGCCCAAAAAGTTCTACTTTTCTCTCATCTGACCAGAGAACATTATTCCAAAATGTTTTAGGCTTTTTCAGGTAAGTCTTGGCAAACTCCAGCCTGGCTTTTTTATGTCTCAGGGTAAGAAGTGGGGTCTTCCTGGGTCTCCTACCATACAGTCCCTTTTTGATTCAGATGCCAACGGATAGTAGGGGTTGACACTGTTGTACCCTCGGACTGCAGGGCAGCTTGAACTTGTTTGGATGTTAGTCGAGGTTCTTTATCCAACATCCGCACAATCTTGCGTTGAAATCTCTTGTCAATTTTTCTTTTCCGTCCACATCTAGGGAGGTTAGCCACAGTGCCATGGGCTTTAAACTTCTTGATGACACTACGCATGGTAGACACAGGAACATTCAGGTCTTTGGAGATGGACTTGTAGCCTTGAGATTGCTCATACTTCCTCACAATTTGTTTTTTCAAGTCCTCAGACAGTTCTTTGGTCTTCTTTCTTTTCTCCATGCTCAAAGTGGTACACACAAGGACATAGGACAGAGGTTGAGTCAACTTGAATCCATGTCAACTGGCTGCAAGTGTGATTTAGTTATTGCCAACACCTGTTAGGTGCCACAGGTAAGGCTACGTTCACATTAGCGTCGCGTCGCTGTTGCGTCGGCGACGCAGCGGCGACGCGCCCCTATGTTTAACATAGGGGACGCGTGCATCTTTTTGCACGCGTTTTCCGACACGTGCGTCGTTTTAGACGCTAGCGTCGGACGCAAGAAAACGCTACAAGTTGCATTTTTCTTGCATCCGATTTCGTCAAAAAACGACGCACGCGTCGCAAAACGCGCGTGTTTTTGCGCGCGTTTGCGCGCGTTTTTCCGTGCGTCGCGCGTTGCGTCGCCGACGCAGGGCGGCGCAACGCTAGTGTGAACGTAGCCTAAGTTACAGGTGCTGTTAATTACACAAATTAGAGAAGCATCACATGATTTTTCGAACAGTGCCAATACTTTTGTCCACCCCCTTTTTTATGTTTGGTGTGGAATTATATCCAATTTGGCTTTAGGACAATTCTTTTTGTGTTTTTCATTTAAGACAAATTAAATGAAGATAATAATACCAAATAATTTGTGTTTGCAATCATTTTCAGGAAGAAAATGAGTATTATCTGACAGAATTGCAGGGGTGTCAATACTTTTGGCCGTGACTGTAGGAATATATTTGAGATGGGTGGAACCTATAACCATGATGAATTTGATGGACCTTTTGGACATACCAATACTATGATACGAAGAACACCACACCAGCGAAAAAAAGGGGGGTATCGACACCAAAATGGGTAGACAAAAGATAACAATATTTTATTAATACATAAATACAACGAAAATAACAGACACATAAAAAAGCATGATAGACTGTAACAAGAATTCCACCATGCAGAGAGGAGGAGAACCAACCAGTACACTAATAGTAAAGCACACAGATACAAAATAAGACCTGGGTAGGTATCAGAATAATTACTTAGAGTGATCACGGATATCAGAGTATCTACCATGAGGGATAATCCCTCCGGTGCCACATAGGCGCCATAAGGTAGTTAAAGATCATACAATCCTAGATATACAGTATCACCAACATGCTGTATACTCACCCATCATAAGATCACAAACAACAAGGGAAAAGAGAGTGGCACAGCTCTTATAATCCAAGAACAATGGTGGCACACAAATATTGTGTGTCGCAGTCTCTAGCATGGAGATGGTGGTGCTGTCCGCAGGAAAACAGTCCAACAAATCTTAATAAAAAGAGAAAAAAAGCGCAGACGCACTCACGGGTCCATGGACCCGTAGAAGCGCTCTTGCCGTAGCGCGAAACGGCCGTCGTCTGACCTGTTGCACTCTCCCTGTATGTTACCCTCTACCCCGTGCCGTGAAGAATGTGCCGGTTGGCACTGAAATAAAGGACACTTGTGACTGCATTTGGTGAGTGCGTCTGCGCTTTTTTTCTCTTTTTTTTTCTCTTTTTATTAAGATCACCCATCATAAGTCTGTATCGGCGTGAAAAAGCTACGAACGCGAAACGCGCGTCAGGGGTAGTGGGAAGGCCACGCCGATACAGACTTATGATGGGTGAGTATAAAGGTTGCCTCGACCAATCAGCGACGGGCACAGTCTGCCGCAAATTCTGGAATCATCATTGTCCATATACTACGGGGACATGCATATTCTAGAATACCTGATGCGTTAGAATTGGGCCACAATCTAGTTATATATATAGATAAGGATGCCAGGAGGGGATAGCCGAAACACTCCCCTTGTGAAAGCACTGCTTTTCTTCTGTTTGGCACATCCTCTTTATATAAAACCTCATGCATATGTCATTTGATGTTTGTGATACTGTATAATTTTTGTTAAATATATTTTTCAATAAACTTTATTGATTTTATCTTTGAGCAATAGTGTTTATTGATACTCAGTATCCATCTTTAGGTTATATATGATGTTATCCGCTATAAGAATATATACATATATGTTAATGGAGAGACAAGTACAGATATGTATCTAGCCAGCATTATTATTTTTTCATGCTTTATGAATTTTTGTTTTCATGTAATATTCTAATATTGAATCACCCCCCAAAAAATGTGTTGCCTTTTGCTAATATTTCACTGTGATTGGGAGTCGTTTTTAAGTCTTGTATTTTTCCTGATTTTAATTGTTTTTCTTATTATATGAATAAATATGTAGATTTTACCTTTCTTTCATCACTTTTAATTTAAATCTAAGTGAAACCAAAGACTGGGTGGGTGTCTGTTAAAGGGAACCTGTCACCCCCAAAATCGAAGGTGAGCTAAGCCCACCAGCATCAGGGGCTTATCTACAGCATTCTGGAATGCTGTAGATAAGCCCCCGGTGTCACCAGAAAGATGAGAAAAAGAGGTTAGGTTATACTCACCAGCAGCGTAGCTACCGGGGCGGGGGGGGTTCGGAACAGCTGTCTGTGAATGGATACCATGCTTGGCAAAGGTGGTTTTCCTTTATTGGATGTTTTCCTTTATTGGATGCTGCCCTTCCCTTGGTTGTTCCTTCCCGGGGAAAGGCCTGGCTATTTACTGCCTGCGGTGAGAAACATGTGATGGTGTCTCCGCAGCTCCTCTACATGCATTTGCATATTTGGGGGCAGTGTTCTGGATCACTGCGTTGAGAAACACGTGATGGTGTCTCCGCGGTGTTGGATGTTTTGGTCTCCATGAGGTCAATCATCCGTGCCTTTATAGACTTTCTATTAGGCACTGCTCCTGATAGCCAGTTTCCTACTCCACACTGATGAGGGGCAAAAACCCTGAAACAGCTGTCTGTGGATGGATACCATGCTAGTGCAGCGCCCCAGAGTCTGGTCGTTGCAGTAATGTCGCTCTGCCACTAAGGGGAGTGATGTTATGTCTGATTGCACTAAAGGAGTTCACCTGACCAGGTATCACAGTCACACATTACACTTCATACTCCGGCCACTAGGGGGAGCGAAAGGCTCTATGTATTAGGCCACTCCTCACACTCTGGTAAAACTGGGTGTTGGATAGGAAGTTAGACAGAAAGTAGCCTGGGAGAGCTCCAGGGAGGACATGTCAGAAGTGGGTTCCTGACAGGGGCCTAGCAGAAAGGACAGATCGTTGCGGAGTCTCGCCTGCACTACCTTGCAGCAGTATCCAAAGAAAGGACACAAAGCGAAGTATATTGTGGAGGAGTGAGAAACGGGATCAGAGTACGAAGGAGATAGAACCAGAAGGAGTCGTGCCCCTAAGACCGCAGCAACATCCTACTGAGGCGCGTAGCCGGTGGCCGGAGCACCGAGGAAGTAACAGACTCTACGCATTACTTCAAACAGCGGCAGGACAGTTAATTATAGGTTGGCTGTCTCCCTAAAATCACCTAAGCAGACATCGGAGGCAATCGTGGGAGAGGGGCGACACTAGGGTCCCAGAATAACTCCAGGCCTACCTGTCATACGGGTGCGTACTAGCCATATTATACTGGGGGACGGAGAGAGAAAGAACAGATACGACAGTTGTGAGGACTATCCCGTGGTGCTCAGCAGGGAAGGACTACAACACACAGGCGCTAGAAGGTAGACACTGATTTCCACCTGCAAAGGGAACTCTGGCTGTGCCTTTGGACCGGCCGGTCTCAGCCAGCCCTGTTAGCAGTGCTCTGGATTGCGGATCCCGAAGCCTTCAGTAAAAGGTAAAGAGACTGCAACCCTGTGTCCTCGTTATTCTTCGCTTTCTGCACCACGCACTATCACCCTTTTATTGGACGCCCCTTAGCAGGGTCACGAACCGGGTCTAGCCACCGTGACTACCCCGGACCGAGTACCCAGCGGCCCTGCATCTGGGGGCGCTCCACTTGGCATAGGTGGTTGTTCTTTATTGGATGTTTTCCTTTATTGGATGCTGCCCTTCCCTTGGTTGTTCCTTCCCGGGGAAAGGCCTGGCTATTTACTGCCTGCGGTGAGAAACATGTGATGGTGTCTCCGCAGCTCCTCTACATGCATTTGCATATTTGGGGGCAGTGTTCTGGATCACTGCGTTGAGAAACACGTGATGTGTCTCCGCAGTGTTGGATGTTTTGGTCTCCACAAGGTCAATCATCCGTGCCTTTATAGACTTTCTACTAGGCACTGCTCCTGATAGCCAGTTTCCTACTCCACACTGATGAGGGGCAAAAACCCCGAAACAGCTGTCTGTGGATGGATACCATGCTTGGCATAGGTGGTTTTCCTCTACTGGATGTTTTCCTTTATTGGATGCTGCCCTTCCCTTGGTTGTTCCTTCCCGGGGAAAGGCCTGGCTATTTACTGCCTGCATTGAGAAACACTTCATTACAGGGTCTGACTATGGGGGCTGACTATGGGGGTGCTGCCTTATTACAGGGTCTGCCTATAGGGGTGCTGCCTTATTACAGGGTCTGACTATAGGGGTGCTGCCTTATTACAGGGTCTGACTATGGGGGTGCTGCCTTATTACAGGGGCTGCATTTTTACAGGGTCTGACTATGGGAGCTGCCTTATTACAGGGTCTGACTATAGGGGTGCTGCCGTATTACAGGGTCTGCCTATAGGGATGCTGCCTCATTACAGGGTCTGACTATGGGGGCTGAGTATGGGGGTGCTGCCTTATTACAGGGTCTGCCTATGGGGGTGCTGCCTCATTACAGGGTCTGACTATGGGGGTGCTGCCTTATTACAGGGTCCGCCTATAGGGATACTGCCTTATTACAGGGTCTGACTATAGGGGTGCTGCCTTATTACAGGGTCTGCCTATCGGGGGGCTGCCTCAATAGAGGGTCTGACTATGGGGGCTGACTATGGGGGTGCTGCCTTATTACAGGGTCCGCCTATAGGGGTGCTGCCTTATTACAGGGTCTGACTGTGGGGGCTGCCTTATTACAGGATCTGCCTATAGGGGTGCTGCCTCATTACAGGGTCTGACTATGGGGAGGCTGCCTTATTACAGGGTCTGACTATGGGGGTGCTGCCTTATTACAGGGTCCGCCTATAGGGGTGTTGCCTTATTACAGGGTCTGCCTATAGAGGTGCTGCCTCATTACAGGGTCTGACTATGGGGGCTGACTATGGGGGTGCTGCCTTATTACAGGGTCCGCATATAGGGGTGCTGCCTTATTGCAGGGTCTGACTATAGGGGTGCTGCCTCATTACAGGGTCTTACTATGGGGGTGCTGCCTTATTACAGGGTCTGACTATGGGGGTGCTGCCTTATTACAGGGCTGTATTTTTACAGGGTCTGACTATGGGAGCTGCCTTATTACAGGGTCTGCCTATAGGGGTGCTGCCTTATTACAGGGTCTGCCTATAGGGGTGCTGCCTCATTACAGGGTCTGACTATGGGGGTGCTGCCTTATTACAGGGTCTGCCTATGGGGGGCTGCCTTATTACAGGGTCTGACTGTGGGGGCTGCCTTATTACAGGATCTGCCTATAGGGGTGCTGCCTTATTACAGGGTCTGCATATAGGGGTGCTGCCTTATTACAGGGTCGGACTATGGGAGCTGCCTTATTACAGAGTCTGACTATGGGGGTGCTGCCTTATTACAGGGTCTGCCGCCTTATTACAGGGTCTGCCTATGGGGGGGGGCTGCCTTATTACGGGGTCTGACTGTGGGGGCTGCCTTTTTACAGGGTCTACCTATAGGGTGCTGCCTCATTACAGGGTCTGACTATGGGGGGGCTGCCTTATTATCCAGGTCTGCCTATAGGGGTGCTGCCTTATTACAGGGTCTGCCTATAAGTGTGCTGCCTTATTACAGGGTCTGCCTATGGGGGGGGGGCTGCCTTATTACAGGGTCTGACTATGGGGGTGCTGCCTCATTACAGGGTCTGACTATAGGGGTGCTGCCTCATTACAGGGTCTGACTATGGGGGCTGCCTTATTACAGGGTGTGACTATGAGGGTGCTGCCTTATTACAGGGTCCGCCTATAGGGGTGCTGCCTTATTACAGGGTCTGACTATAGCGGTGCTGCCTCATTACAGGGTCTGACTATGGGGGTGCTGCCTTATTACAGGGTCTGACTATGGGGGTGCTGCCTTATTACAGGGGCTGCCTTTTTACAGGGTCTGACTATGGGGGGTGCTGCCTTATTACAGAGACTGCAGAGACCCGTGTGTCGTAACCAGTGCCTTCCCCCGTCCCACCACTCCGTAATAAAAGATACCAACAATCCTGGATGGGTTGAACAGGTCGGTCACAGTTTTATTAATTGCAAAGTAGAGAAGGGCAATTACACATCGCGACGCACTCATTGCTGAAGGCCCCAGCCGACGACCGCTGGGCCAGCAAGCCGATGAGAGGTTACGAACCTTTGCCCCCCTCTACCTACCGCCACTGTGACGTATATAAAAGAACATCAAAATCTTTTTTTTTTTTTTTTTTTTAAATTTAAAATTCAAAACATTTTAACAGTAATTGCACAGCACATTTATCAATTTATAAGGGAGGGAGGGTGGGACAACAGCTTCCAAGGGTCAACCGGGGAGAAAGAGGGAGAACCTGGCCCGGTCACTGGAATCTAACCCCTGAGGGTGTGGCCTGACTCACCTCCTCTCCCCGGTTGGTCCGCTGGGCGTCCCAATCATGACCTCACCTGGGGAGGTAGTGGGAGGGGGGAATTGGGCACTGCACTGATTACCCCTCTAGCTATCCCTTAGGGGCTCTGCAGTCAGAGGCACGTTCCTTATACAGTGCCGTGCCTACCAGACTGCAGAGACCCGTGTGTCGTAACCAGTGCCTTCCCCCGTCCCACCACTCCGTAATAAAAGATACCAACAATCCTGGATGGGTTGAACAGGTCGGTCACAGTTTTATTAATTGCAAAGTAGAGAAGGGCAATTACACATCGCGACACACTCATTGCTGAAGGCCCCAGCCGACGACCGCTGGGCCAGCAAGCCGATGAGAGGTTACGAACCTTTGCCCCCCTCTACCTACCGCCACGGAGGATCATGTGTATGACCTACACAAGACTCCGACCCCCACACAACATCATTAGAGCCTGTTCAACACCATCCCGCAAACCCTCCAAGAATATGTCCAGTCCGATGTCCGTGAGGTGGATGCCATCTGGTCTCAGCAAAGCAAAATTGTTCCCTTCTAACTCCTGGTGTCGAACCACAATGCCGTAATTTTCTCTCACAAACTTCGACATCTTTGTGTTAATCCTTTTTCTTGCGTTTTCGATGGCTTTTACGTCCTTAGCTCCGTGCCAGACCGCTCGAGGTATTATCTCTGACCACACCACCACCATATCTGGTAATAAACAGACAAACCGCTCGATGTCCGTTGACATTACTGTGTACAGCTCGGCCCCTTTCCGCTTGCCCAAATCATTGCCTCCGGCATGTAGCACCAGAACCACCGGCCCCTTGGCCTTCTTAGCGATGTCGACCAACTCCGGGAAGATCTGACGCCACCGAAGCCCTCTGACGCCTCTCCAGTTGACTTCCAAATTCGGGAAGCCAAAATTGGTTCCCCCCGTCCTGAGTTTGGCCCTTTTGCACGCCCAGTAGACAAAAGAATGCCCCACTACCCAAACTGTGGGCTTAAAGCTGCCTGGAAGAGACAAGAAGTGTTAGAGCAGGTCTGGTCTTATGTATCTTGCAAAGCATGCGGATTTCCAGCGGCCCATTCTCTGCACCTCGACTTCCGATACCCCCGCTCTAGCTGCTTCGGTCGCCGCCCCTATTCGGAATGAATGTGTCCCATATTCCTTTGGAGCCACGCCGAGTGCCTCTAGGCACTGTCTAAAAATCGCTTGAAATTGATATTTAGTAAGAGGGGACCCGTCGGTGTGTGAAAGGAGGAATCTACCCGGATGTCTTACTAGCGCATAGTTTTTAACTATTTTTACGGGGCATATAGGGCCGCCTGACGCCTTGACCAATACCCATGTCCCCCTCCCGGTGGGGTCGCACTTGGATCTCCGTACTCTAATGCGCAGAGCTTCGCTGCATATGATGAGGTCTTCATTGATTAAGCCGCCTATTGATGCTGTTTTTGACTGGGGCACTAATTCGCTGATGCGAAGTGCCCCGAAGAAGGCAATTGCGAACGCTGCGGATATCAGCGTTGCCTCGTATTGTGATTTGCACACCGATGAAGAAATTGCAATTATGTCGGCCAGCAGCCTTAAGGAAACTGGGCGTCGGCATTCCTGACTAGGTTGCAACCTTCTCCAGCCTTTAACGGCTTGTTTGATGAAAAAATATTTGGTTACGTCCACCCACCCCAGCAGCTGAAAGAAGAATGCTATTCCCGACAGATGACGTTGCGCTAATGTCCCTGACGCACCTCCCTGCCTGAGCTTTTCTAAAAGTTCTACTAGGACGTCGCATCTCGTCCGGTTGCACCTATCGACTGGTCTTCCTTGCGTTAGCGAGCACCACTCCTCCCACGCCTTACCGTAAACCTGCCAAGTCGCCGGTGTCACCGAAGCGCGGATCAAGGGCATCAATGATTGGCCACCATGTCCAAGAGAGAAGGAGGACACCGCAGGCCCGACGTTCGCGCCCTGGGGAGGAAGAGTTTGAATGCCTGCCAATCGGAAGATAACAAAGAGTTAACAATTTTATCATCGACAGTCGCCGTAAATCTGGCCCGGCACCAGATGTTGTGCTTCAGGCATAATAGTGCTAGGCGGCGCAACAGCGCGAGTACCGGCTGAGAAGAAGAGGACATGCTGTTTAGGGCTTTTGCTGTTCTCAGCTGTTTTGTTGTAAATCTGATGTTTGTATTTTCCAATTGGGCACCCCATAGCTCGACTGATGTTACTATTGCCAAAATTTCCACCAGTGCTGGGTCACGGCCCCATGCGGCCGTGGTCCATAGTTCAGGCCATTGGCCTTTGCACCACTGGTTTTTGTATATCGCCGCGAAACCATCAGTAATATTTCCATCAACCATCAAGTCTAAATCTTTGCTTGGCGTCTCCTGCGCCATAACGCATGTATGCCCATTGTAGGACTCCAGGAATGTCCTCCAGACCAGCAAGTCTGCCTTCAGGGAACGGTTTAGCCTAATTCTGTGGCTCGGCTGGGCTATGCCCTTGGTTGCCAGTGATAGTCGGCGTGAAAACGCTCTGCCCGCCGGCATTACACGACAGGCAAAGTTGAGCAATCCTAGCAGGGACTGCATCTGCTGCAGGGTAACTTTTTTTGCATCGTAGCAATTTTTAACCATTTGCAGAGTTTTTTGCAGCTTATCAGCTGGTAATCGAAACACCATTGCATTGGTGTCTATTTCAATACCGAGGAAAGGCAAAACGTTACAAGGGCCGACTGTTTTATCCGGTGAAAGTGGTACCCCAAATTTTTTGGCTAAAAACTTAAACTTTTGGAGAAGAAAGGAGCAGAGTCTGGAGTCCCCGGGACCGACGAACAAAAAATCGTCGAGGTAGTGAATCGTTGAGTTGCTACCAGTTTCGTATCGTAATACCCAGTCTAGGAAGGTGCTGAAAAGCTCGAAGTAATGACAGGAAATGGAGCAGCCCATTGGTAGGCACATATCAAAGTAAAATAGCCTGTCCACCTCACAGCCTAATAAATGAAAACATTCCGGGTGAACGGGCAAAAGGCGGAAGGCTGACTCTATGTCGGATTTCGCCAGCAGGGCACCGGGCCCGGCTGCGCGCACGAGCTCGACCGCCCTGTCAAAAGAAGAGTAGGTTACGGACGAGTCTTCCGCGGGTATTGCGTCGTTAACCGATGCGCCTTTTGGGTAGGAAAGGTGATGTATTAGCCGATATTTTCCTGGCTCCTTTTTGGGAACAATACCTAAAGGCGAGATTCTGAGATTTTTAAATGGCAACGAACTAAAAGGTCCCGCCATCCTGCCCAGCTCAACTTCTTTTTGGATTTTTTGCTGTAAAATATCAGGGAATTCGCGTGCCGATTTTAAATTATTTGCAATAGTTGGCGAGGGGCTGGGTTTGAAAGGGATATAAAAACCGTGTTTAAAACCGAAATATAGTTGCTCTGCCGCTTCTTTATTGGGATAACGGCTTAGCCATGGGCCCATTGCGGTTACGTTCACCGGGGTTAGACCTCGCAGGTGCTCTATTTGACTGGCGGGTACATCTGGCCGCAGGGTGTCCTCCTCCGCAGGAGGAGCATTCGTGTCTATATTTACAGGACCCTTGGAAACGGCAGTATCCATCGTTAAACAGTAAGCAGGCCCCAGGTCCGCGTGCGACCACTGTGTTCTGGCCTGCTGCTGTTGAGTGATAAGTGGTCGCTGCCGAAAAGGGGGGCTGCTTTTGGGACAACATCAGTCGTAACCAAACGTCCGTCGCTTTCACCCCCCAGCCCAAGTCTGGTTGCATGGCCAACCGCCTGCGGAACTCCTCGTCGTACCGTTTCCATGCCGCCCCGCTGTGACACTTATATGAATTATATATTAGATCTTGGTAAATAAATAATTCGGAACAACGCTCTGGGTGCTTTTGGCCCATTATACATCCGAGAACCGCGAAGGCCTGGAGCCAGTTATTCATTGTTTGAGCTATTTTTGGTTTGCTCCTATCTTGCAACCGCTCGCCAGTCCTCCTTTCCTTGTCTACGGACTGTTGGTCGGCCGATATCAGTGACCATATATCCACATAACCATTTTCCCAAATTTTTTGCTTTGTCTCCAAGTCAACATGCGCTCCCAGTGGGCTAACTCCACAGAAAAATGCATCCTTGTGCAGACTAGCTGCTTGGGTGGTGCTAGCATCAGTTGGTACGCCTGGGCGTGTCAACTGCTGAACTAGGGTCTTAATAGCGGCCGCCAGCTCGCTTTCTCCCACATTTTGCATTGTAGAATGTTCACCAACATCAAAGAACTCACCGCTGTCAGATGCCGGCCGAGTGGACGGAGGTACTCTGGCTCCTGCCGTGGCGCTGTCCTGGTGCTGGCCGCCCGCCCAGGAGGGTGAAGATGGCAGGCCAGCGGCCAGCGCCGTGGCACGGGGATGTATTCTCGTCTGGTGCCAAGCGTCCCCTGGAGAGGGAGGTGCTCCGGCGTCAGTTGTCTCCATGGTTCGGTGCTGGCTGGTGGACCGGGGAGGTACGTATGGTGTGTCTCCCTGTGCGTCAGGCCAGGACGGAGCTCGGTGCTGGCTGGTTGACCGGGGAGGTACGTATGGCATGTCTCCCCGTGCGTCAGCCAATGAAGGAGCACGTGACGGATGAGATCTGTCGTGTGCTCGATGATGAGAGGCTATTGGGGCTCCGATCTCTGCCTGGTCGGTAACGGGGGGTGTCAGTGTCTGTTCCCACCGGGTACCCGCTCTGGGTGTCCGGTGAGACCGCCGTCTTTCGGCGTGTGACCGGTACCGCCCGTTGTGACTCCCCGATGTTTCTGAACCGGTTGTGGATGGCGAACGCCATCTGGAGGAGCGGGATCTGTGGTGGCTCCTGCGTGAGTGGTGTCGGCGTCTGGAGTGGGAATGGCGACAGCTAGAGGGACAGCGGGAACGGTGGCGGGAATCTACTGATGAGGGTGAGGACGATCTGCGGCATCTATGTCTGCGATCGCCCTCGGGAGTAAGGGGGAAGTTATCTTGGCCACGGGGCGTGAGTGGCGGTGCAGGGGGTAGAGACGGGGAAGGTGCAGAGACTATTAGGCTGGAACCGCAGGGTGAGCGCAACAGGGCGGGGACTGATAGGAAACTGTCTGCAATTAGCGTTTGGAAGCATGGGGGTGTTGGCGGCGCGTAATTTATTGCAGCTGTGTTAGTGTTTGGTGCGACTGTGTGCGTGTTTGGTGCGTACATTCCTGGCTGCGGAGCGTGCTGGCTGGTCTGAATAGACCAGTCATCACGCTCCGCGGCCGTGTTCGTGGCTCTGGCCCCCGACCGCCGCCCGCCTCCCCGCACAGGCAACGCTGATGTGCCTGCTGGGGGGACGCGGTGGGCCAGGGGTGGGCTGGCCAGAGGTCCAAAGTGAGGGACCTGGCTCGGGGAGCTTGTGAGGGCCGTGTTTGAGGCGCCCCCCCGGCCAATTTGGCGGGTTGGGGCCCCGCCGCTGTTAGTGGGCGGTGCTTGGCAGTCCCAAGCCGGCATCAGGGAGAGGGGATTCCCTGACGCTGCCGGGGACCTGCGGTATGCCTGGGCCGGCTGCCCCCCGGTCCCCCTAAGCGGCTGGCGCGCCACCGAGGGGACCGAGGCGGCGGGCGGCCCCCTGCTTGCTCCTGCACTGGAGGAAGTGGGGCCGGAAGTGGGCGTGTCCTGCCCGGCCCGCACTGCACTACGGGAGGCAGGGCGGGCCTGCATAACATGGGAGGGCGGCGGATGATGTGCTAAGCGCGCCGGGCCCCGGGTTTCAGAGCGGGGACAGGAAGTGCCCGGGGCCCGGACGCGATCGGCGTATGGAGCCGGCACCCGGCACCGGCGGGCAGCGGCGCCAGGGGCAAGCGCCGAGACCTCCGCCGCGCATCCCGGCGCCACACGTGGGGCAGAAGCACGGCGACCTGGCAGCGCCGGCTCCCCCCCAACACGTAGGCGCACGGGAGGACGGGAGGACCGCCCCGAACGTCTGCCCTGGGGCGCCGCTGCGGCCCGGTCAGCCGGAGCGCCAGGGGCTAGCAGCTGGAGCCCCGAAGGACCGGAGTCTGCAGCCACAATGAGCTGGTGAGTGGGGGTCAGCAGCGCCGGGGAGACAGGAGAGGACGGGGCCCCAGGAGGGGGGATAAGCCGGGACGGAGCCCTGGGGGAGGACGGAGAGGCCAGGGGGTGAGAAGAGGACGAGGCCCCAGGAGGGGGGATGTGCAGGGATGGAGCCCAGGGGGACGACGGGGAGGCCTGAGGGGATGCCAGGGGGTGAGGAGAGGGCACAGGAAGGTGAGCACCCAAACCAGGATTAGGGGATCGCGACCATTGCTCACCTTCCTGTGCAGCTCCTTGCTGTAGGGCCTCGGTCGCAGGGGCAGCCATGGTGGTCAGGAGATCAGGGACAACAACAGCTTCCAAGGGTCAACCGGGGAGAAAGAGGGAGAACCTGGCCCGGTCACTGGAATTTAACCCCTGAGGGTGTGGCCTGACTCACCTCCTCTCCCCGGTTGGTCCGCTGGGCGTCCCAATCATGACCTCACCTGGGGAGGTAGTGGGAGGGGGGAATTGGGCACTGCACTGATTTCCCCTCTAGCTATCCCTTAGGGGCTCTGCAGTCAGAGGCACGTTCCTTATACAGTGCCGTGCCTACCATTCTGACTATGGGGATGCTGCCTTATTACAGGGTCTGCTGCCTTATTACAGGGTCTGCCTATGGGGGTGCTGCCGTATGCTATAGAGTCTGCCTACGGGGAGTGCATTATACTATACTGTCGACTATTTGGTGCATTATGCTACTGTATATGGAGGCTATCTATGGGGCCATCATACAGTATGGAGATTACAGTGTGGGAGTCATTATATAGAGTTGGAGCCATCAAACAGTTTGGGGGCTACTAAGGAGTCAGTATACTGTGTGGGTGCATTATACTGTGTATAAGAGAGCATCATGCTGTGTATAGGGGAGATGTACAGGGGGAGACTCGGGACTTTATTAAATGTGAAGTGGGCACTTGTTGTTATAGGGGAACTCAGGTTACTGTGGCTATCAAAGTGGCACACAGGGCATTATTACTTTCTAGGGGCAAAATATGGGCACTGTTTTCTAGGGCACTTGCACCTGGCATTACTATTTTGTAGAGAGTTGCTTTAGAATTTAGAGGGCACAGAGAACCACACAGCAGGTGCAATAATAGGGTCACATACAGAAGCAGAGGCTCAGTATTGGGGTATCATCGGCAGTAACAGGGACACATGGCAGCAGAGGCTCAGTATTGGAGTATCAGGGGCAGTAATAGGGACATACGGCAGCAGCAGCTCAGTATTGGGGTATCAGCAGGATGAAGAGTTTGTGCAGGTTGGTAGTAGATGGTGATGGGGCTGGAATATGAGAAGTGAAACATATCTTTGTTGTATTCTATGCAGACAAGTCCTGGCTGGAAGAAGTTGTCATGTCGGTCTGGGCCAAATGGAAAAGACGGGGAAAAATGAACGATTCCATCAGAAAGGACGTCAGCGGTAAGACATTATCTGTAACTGTGCAGTGATCTCTTATATGTTCTGTAGGGCTGGTATCTGCCACTGACCATATGGCGGTAATATCCATATTGGTCTTTATATACAGATTATCTTCAGCAACAGCGCGGTGATCTGCTGAGGTTCTCCTCCAGTATTAGGGCGCGTCACCCTGTTGAGGGCATAGCAAAGTACTGCAGTACGCAGGCGCCGGGAAAGGTCAGAGAGGCCTGGCGCCTTCGCAATACAGTACTCTGTTCTGCCCTCAACAGGGCAGACAATGTACGCCTGCGCTGGAGCCGCAGCATGAAGACAAGAGGATGTCATCGTAAGAAGATGGGAGGCCCCGGACCACGAAGTGCTCATAAGGGCAGATGCAGACAACCTAATGTTCTCCATCAGAGAAAAACTGTCCGTTTATGTGAATCAGAATTTGATCAGAGTGTGTTGCGCTTTTCTCGAACGTGGAGAAGTAAAAGAAAAAAGTTTCTTCATTTAGTCTGTGAAGTTATCACGGACTGATAGACATGAATGGATGAGTGCCATTCGATTATCGGAGACAAATCATGCATGCTGTGTGTTACGGCTCGGTAGCAGAATATCCTGGGGCTATGGGCTCCTTCCCTATCCCTCAAGCTACAATGTGCCCTAGTCTATTCTTGCTCCCTGGATTACTTCTGATGGTGAAGATTCAGGGGTCATGTGCATTGCTGTGCTCCTATATCTGCCCTAATCTGTCCCCTCCACCACCCAGGGAAGTTGTGAGTAGTAGTGTGTAAGAATACACCAACTAGACAAACAAGGGAAGATGGACAAAGCTAAATGAAAATATCGATCATACAAATCTGCACTCACAAACAACACCGGAGAGTAAAGGATGGAGAAACAAAATAGGAGAGGATGTGTACACAGACAAAACTCCAAGCAACAGTCTTCCGAACAACACTCCCAAATGCCTCCTCAAACAACCAACTCCAGAGCCAGGCAGTATGAACTAACAATGGCAATCCCTGAATGCTATAGGTGAGTATGTATAGCAGAGAAGAGTGGCCAACACTGAACAGCTGAGATAATCAAACCAGGGAAGCTTCAGAAGCTCTCAACTGAACAGATTACCTCTTGTACTTCTAGCAAGGAAAAACTGTCACGCCGTTCTGTCTGTATCTGGTTTTCGGCATGACCATGCATGTCTTTGCTTTAACCCTTTGCTCCTTTCCCCCTAATTGAGCTGGAATACTGTTGGCTGTTTCCTGTATGGAGCCTTCTCAGTTCCCTGCTTTGCTGCGTAGCTGTACATGGGTGGTTAGGTCTTTGCTCTGCTGCATGACCATCCACTTGTGTTGTCCCTGGCTGCCGCTGTGGAAGCTGTCCGAGGGTTGCGGACAGTCCTTGCCTTGATTCCTGTTTTGTCCTGTTCTGGCGCCTGTCCTGGAGGGGGTATATCAAGGCCCGAATCCTTTATCCTGTACCTGAACTTGTCTGAACTGTGTCTGCTGTGATTATGTTCCTGGAATCCCTTTGCATCTGGAGCCTTGCAACCAGTGACTGAGTCTCTTGTAACCGATGTTTCTGTTGAGCATCTACTATTTTGTTCTCTGACTACCATGCGGTGCTAGCTCCTGGCAGGTCCTATAGTCCTGCGTTTCTAGCACCATCCTGCTTGAGTTCCTTTCTAGGTCCGATGCCCGGAGCCTGACGACCGCGGTCTGAAACCTGATGACCGCTGCCTGGAGCTTGGAGCCTGATGATTGGTGTTGCCTATAGGTCGTGTCGGATGTCTGGAACCGAACGACTCCTGTCTGACGTCTGCCGGAGACCCTGGGTCCAGATGTCCTGTCTGTACCCTGATGTTCTGCCTGCGTCCTGATGACCTTGTGTAAGCTGATGTCCTGTATCCTATGTCCTGATGTAACTGATGTCCAGGGCTGCCACACAAGTGTCCCAGCCGACGACCTGGGCTGCCACATCAGTGTCCCAGATGTCTATCCGGTATTCCTGATGTCCTGATGCCCTGCCTGTATCCTGATGTCCTTCCTGTGTCCAGATGTCCTGATGCTCTGTCTGTACCCTGATGTCTTGCCTGCATCCTGATAACTTTGTGTACCCTGATGTCCTGCCTGCGTCCTGATGTCCCACCTATGTGTGCCTCGGTGATCCGTTGCTGCTTTGGGGTCCACTGGGTGGTACCCTTCTGGAGGCGTGGAAGCGGGAGCCTGGCATAGTCATATTTGGTTTATGTACTGTGTGACTTTACTTTAGTAAACTTTACTTTCTCTATACCTGAAGTTGTGTGGTGTAATCAAGTGATTCGTGTCTCTTTCCTTGTCCACATGCTCAGCTGCCACAAAACCCCAGTCTCTGCCCTCCCCTAGTTCGGGTAGGCCCGGGTCCCCCTCCGCGGTATAAAGGGTCCGTATTGCGTCCCCGGGGGATGCGCGCCCCTCGCCTTCTGAGGTTGGTCGGCTGGGGGGCGTCTATGGGCTGGGCCGCATCAGCGGCTGCAGCTGACCGTGACAAAAACCTTCACTATTTAAATATGAAGGAGAAGTGCTTCTAACCAGCGTAGGAATACGTGAAATCAGACACAGCGGCAGGCCCGGATTGATAACACAGGTCTACAAAAAAAAAAAAATTTTCTGGCATGGACTTTAAGAACAGCTTTAGACTAATTTGAGGGTGCTGAATTCAAATCTGGTCTTATAATTTATCTATCACATCACGTTTTTGCGCTACAGGTATATAGCCTATTTTCAAGAATTCCATGATAAATATAAGTAGTGTATGAAAAGTGCCGGTTTATACGGTTCACTAAGGTAAATTTAGTTTTCATTTAGTCTCCCAATAAATGTGAGAATATATTTGTTTTCTTTGAACATGTATAATTCCCATTTGTTATGATAACACCCTTGTTTTCTGTGCTACTGGGACAGTAGAGCTACAGCAGAGCATTGGGTGAAAACTCAATGGCCTCAGCAACAGAGTTTGGCATCTGGCGATAAGAATGTCATCCATGATCCTCTAGTTGATAGGAAGGACATTGTCTTTCTTCCCTTACACATAAAACTTGGATTGATGAAGCAGTTCGTCAAAGCTCTCAATCACAGTGGAGAATGCTTTAACTATATATGTTCAACTTTTCCTGGTCTTAGTGAAGAGAAGAAAAAGGCTGGAATGGATGGACCTCAAATAAGAACACTTATGAGAGACCCAAATTTTATCACATCAATGAATGAGACAGAAGAAAGAGCTTGGAATGCATTTTGTAATGTGGTGCAGAATTTTCTAGGGAATAAGAAAGCAGACAACTATGAAGAGATTGTGGAAAAGCTACTAATGAGTCTGCGAAATCTTGGATGTAGAATGAGTATCAAGATTCATTATTTACACAGCCATTTGGACTTTTTTCCAGAGAACCTTGGGGATGTGAGCGAGGAACAAGGGGAGCGTTTTCATCAGGACATTAAAACAATGGAATAACGCTATCAAGGCCGGTGGGACTCACAAATGATGGCTGACTATTGCTGGAGCTTGATGAAAGACAACCCAGAAGCTGTACATCACAGATCAGCCAAGAAAAGAAAGTTCAAATGACTGCCATTTGTCATTCATCTGTGTGCCATATATATATGTGCTTTATATTTTGTAGTTTAATTCTGTAAGTATATTTGATTTGCTGTACATAGACTTTGTAATCTTTGTTATTCTTTGATTAAAAATATACCATTGTGGGGGGCGTGGCCTGGTCTTGGAGCTGAGCAGTTGTGTATGAGGAGAGCTCCTCCGACCTATCGGGATTTAAACCCCTTTAATTGCCTCACAGACCTGTTATGACCTGGTGGTTAGGACAATAATGGACCAGGTGGTAAAGAGCACACGGAAAGACCTGATAGTTAATAATAATACAGGACAAGCTCTGGGAGGTGGGAACTCTGCTGACCGCAATCCCTAATCCTATCACACACACTAGAAATAGCCGTGGATTGCTCCTAACGCTCCCTATGCAACTCGTCACAGCCTAAGGAACTAGCTAGCCCTAAAGATAGAAAAATAAGCCTACCTTGCCCCAGAGAAATTCCCCAAAGGAAAAGGCAGCCCCCCACATATAATGACTGTGAGTTAAGATGAAAATCACAAACACAGAGATGAAATAGATTTAGCAAAGAGAGGCCCGACTTACTGAACAGACAGAGGATAGGAAAGGTGACTTTGCGGTCAGCACAAAAACTACAAAAAAACCACGCAGAGGGCGCAAAAGACCCTCCCCACCGACTCACGGTGCGGAGGCGCTCCCTCTGCATCCCAGAGCTTCCAGCAAGCAAGAAAAAAATCAAAATAGCAAGCTGGACAGAAAAATAGCAAACAAGAGAAAAACAAGCAGGAACTTAGCTTCTGCTGGAGAAGACAGGTCACAAGAACGATCCAGGAGCGAACAGACCAATACTGGAACATTGACAGGTGGCATGGAGCAATGATCTAAGTGGAGTTAAATAGAGCAGCCAGCTAACGAATTAACCTCGTCACCTGTGGAAGGAAACTCAGAAGCCGCAGCCCCACTCACAACCACCAGAGGAAGCCCATGGACAGAACCAGCCGAAGTACCATTCATGACCACAGGAGGGAGCTTGACAACAGAATTCACAACAGTACCCCCCCCCTTGAGGAGGGGTCACCGAACCCTCACCAGAGCCCCCAGGCCGACCAGGACGAGCCACATGAAAGGCACGAACCAGATCGGCAGCATGAACATCAGAGGCAAAGACCCAGGAATTATCTTCCTGACCATAACCCTTCCACTTGACCAGGTACTGGAGTTTCCGTCTCGAAATACGAGAATCCAAAATCTTCTCCACCACATACTCCAACTCCCCCTCAACCAACACCGGGGCAGGAGGATCAACGGATGGAACCACAGGCGCCACGTATCTCCGCAACAACGACCTATGGAATACATTATGGATGGCAAAAGAAGCTGGAAGGGTCAAACGAAATGACACAGGATTGAGAACCTCAGAAATCTTATACGGACCAATGAAACGAGGCTTAAACTTACGAGAGGAAACCTTCATAGGAACATAACGAGATGACAACCAAACCAAATCCCCAACACGAAGTCGGGGACCCACACAACGCCGGCGGTTAGCGAAACGTTGAGCCTTCTCCTGGGACAATGTCAAATTGTCCACCACATGAGTCCAAATCTGCTGCAACCTATCCACCACAGTATCTACACCAGGACAGTCCGAAGACTCAACCTGCCCTGAAGAGAAATGAGGATGGAAACCAGAATTGCAGAAAAACGGCGAAACCAAAGTAGCCGAGCTGGCCCGATTATTAAGGGTGAACTCAACCAAAGGCAAAAAGGACACCCAATCATCCTGATCAGCAGAAACAAAGCATCTCAGATATGTTTCCAAAGTCTGATTAGTTCGTTCGGTTTGGCCATTTGTCTGAGGATGGAAAGCCGAGGAAAAAGACAAATCAATGCCCATCCTAGCACAAAAGGATCGCCAAAACCTCGAAACAAACTGGGAACCTCTGTCCGAAACGATGTTCTCCGGAATGCCATGTAAACGAACCACATGCTGGAAAAACAATGGCACCAAATCAGAGGAGGAAGGCAATTTAGACAAGGGTACCAAATGGACCATCTTAGAGAAGCGATCACAAACCACCCAAATGACCGACATCTTTTGAGAGACAGGGAGATCCGAAATAAAATCCATAGAAATATGCATCCAGGGCCTCTTCAGGACCGGCAAGGGCAAAAGCAACCCACTGGCACGAGAACAGCAGGGCTTAGCCCGAGCACAAGTCCCACAGGACTGCACAAAAGAACGCACATCCCGTGACAAAGACGGCCACCAAAAGGATCTAGCCACCAAATCTCTGGTACCAAAGATTCCAGGATGACCAGCCAACACCGAACAATGAACCTCAGAGATAACTCTACTAGTCCATTTATCAGGGACAAACAGTTTCTCCGCTGGGCAACGGTCAGGTCTATCAGCCTGAAATTTTTGCAGCACCCGCCGCAAATCAGGGGAGATGGCAGACAAAATTACCCCTTCTCTGAGAATACCCGCCGGCTCAGGAACACCCGGAGAGTCGGGCACAAAACTCCTTGACAGGGCATCAGCCTTCACATTCTTAGAGCCCGGAAGGTACGAAACCACAAAATCAAAACGGGAGAAAAATAGCGACCAACGAGCCTGGTCTAGGATTCAACCGTTTGGCAGACTCGAGATAAGTCAAATTCTTGTGATCCGTCAAGACAACCACGCGATGCTTGGCTCCTTCAAGCCAATGACGCCACTCCTCGAATGCCCACTTCATGGCCAACAACTCTCGATTGCCAACATCATAATTGCGCTCAACAGGTGAAAACTTTCTAGAAAAGAAGGCACACGGTTTCATCACCGAGCCATCAGAACTTCTTTGCGACAAAACAGCCCCTGCTCCAATCTCAGAAGCATCAACCTCGACCTGAAACGGGAGCGAAACATCTGGCTGACACAACACAGGGGCAGAAGAAAAACGACGCTTCAACTCCTGAAAAGCTTCCACAGCCGCAGAAGACCAATTGACCACATCAGCACCCTTCTTGGTCAAATCAGTCAATGGTTTAGCAACACTAGAAAAATTACTGATGAAGCGACGATAAAAATTAGCAAAGCCCAGGAACTTTTACAGACTCTTCACAGATGTCGGCTGAGTCCAATCATAAATGGCCTGGACTTTAACAGGGTCCATCTCGATAGTAGAAGGGGAAAAAATGAAACCCAAAAATGAAACCTTCTGAACTCCAAAGAGACACTTTGACCCCTTCACAAACAAAGAATTAGCACGAAGGACCTGGAACACCATTCTGACCTGCTTCACGTGAGACTCCCAATCATCCGAGAAGACCAAAATATCATCCAAATATACAATCAGGAATTTATCCAGGTACTCTCGGCAGATGTCATGCATAAAGGACTGAAATACTGATGGAGCATTGGAAAGCCCGAATGGCATAACCAGGTACTCAAAATGGCCCTCGGGTGTATTAAATGCTGTTTTCCATTCATCGCCCTGTTTAATACGCACAAGATTATACGCCACTCGAAGATCAATCTTGGTGAACCAACTAGCCCCTTTAATACGAGCAAACAAATCAGACAGCAGCGGCAAAGGATACTGAAACCTGACTGTAATCTTATTAAGAAGGCGGTAATCAATACAAGGTCTCAAAGATCCATCCTTCTTGGCCATAAAAAAGAACCCTGCTCCTAACGGTGATGACAACGGGCGAATATGACCTTTCTCCGCCTGATCCACTGAATTTGGTTCATCATAAAGCAATCCAAGTGCCAGAAAAACGCATCAACATCACGCAATGCCGGATCTCCTGGCGCAAGGGAAAATGCCCAGACTTGAGGGTCGCCACGTAACAAAGAAATAATGATTTTCACTTGTTGAACAGGGTCACCTGAGGAGCGAGGTTTCAAAGCAAGAAACAATTTACAATTATTTTTGAAACTCAGAAACTTAGATCTATCCCCAAAAAACAAATCAGGAATTGGAATCCTAGGCTCTGACATCGGATTCTGAACCACAAAATCTTGAATGTTTTGTACCCTTGCAGTGAGATTATCCATCCAAGAGGACAGACCTTGAATATCCATATCCACACCTGTATCCTGAACCACCCAGAGGTCTAGGGGAAAAGAAGGGCAAAACACAGTGCAAAGAAAAAAAATGGTCTCAGAACTTCTCTTATCCCTCTATTGAGATGCATTAATACTTTGGGCCACCTGTACTGTTATGACCTGGTGGTTAGGACAATAATGGACCAGGTGGTAAAGAGCACACGGAAAGACCTGATAGTTAATAATAATACAGGACAAGCTCTGGGAGGTGGGAATTCTGCTGACCGCAATCCCTAATCCTATCACACACACTAGAAATAGCCGAGGATTGCTCCTAACGCTCCCTATGCAACTCGTCACAGCCTAAGGAACTAGCTAGCCCTAAAGATAGAAAAATAAGCCTACCTTGCCTCAGAGAAATTCCCCAAAGGAAAAGGCAGCCCCCCACATATAATGACTGTGAGTTAAGATGAAAATCACAAACACAGAGATGAAATAGATTTAGCAAAGAGAGGCCCGACTTACTGAACAGACAGAGGATAGGAAAGGTGACTTTGCGGTCAGCACAAAAACTACAAAAAAACCACGCAGAGGGCGCAAAAGACCCTCCGCACCGACTCACGGTGTGGAGGCGCTCCCTCTGCGTCCCAGAGCTTCCAGCAAGCAAGACAAAAATCAAAATAGCAAGCTGGACAGAAAAATAGCAAACAAGAGAAAAACAAGCAGGAACTTAGCTTCTGCTGGAGAAGACAGGTCACAAGAACGATCCAGGAGAGAACAGACCAATACTGGAACATTGACAGGTGGCATGGAGCAATGATCTAAGTGGAGTTAAATAGAGCAGCCAGCTAACGAATTAACCTCGTCACCTGTGGAAGGAAACTCAGAAGCCGCAGCCCCACTCACAACCACCAGAGGAAGCCCATGGACAGAACCAGCCGAAGTACCATTCATGACCACAGGAGGGAGCTTGACAACAGAATTCACAACACAGACCCCCGTGCACCCCGGAATTCCCTGGTCTAAGCATCTCCCACCAAGAGAGACTCTCACCTTGTGGGACCCAGCGCCGGCTGACGCAGGAGCGTTCCAGTGGTAGGACGCCATTGCTGTTTACTGGCCGGGGACTGGAGGAGGATCACCCGCCGGATCTAGAGGACGGAGTGGCGGCGGGACTATCGGCCCAGGAGAGGGTGCCGGAGGAAGCCACGGAGGCTGCGCCACATCGTGAGGAGGGCCCGGTGAGTGAGGGAGTGACGGAGGAGCAGGGGGAAACTGCCTGAGGAAGACGCGGCGGCCATCTTGATTCCGGAGCGCGGTGAGGCAGACGGCTTGCGGCCCCGGTCACCTGTAATCCTGCCCGCTCCCCTCCTCCTGAGACTCCTCACCTTTCAGCCGCTCATGGCAGCTTACCAATTTGAGGTGGGGTGGATGAGCCCGGCATTGGCGGGACTTTGGAGGTTCCTGGGACACCCTCCTTCTCCCTGGTCCCCTCTTTTGGCGCCAAACACCGCCATTTTGCAAGAAGCCTTACCTACCTCCTACAATAATATTGCAGCACAGGAGCTGCTCAGCACCAGAAAGCCTTCAGGCCATCTCCACTCATGGGGAGGAAACCTCACTAAGGGAGTTGAGTCTGCCCCGCATGCTCCGCATGCCCCCCGTGACCATATATATTCTACTAAAAACCACTTACATTTATGGGCAAACCCAAAAAGCGTACTGGACAGCTTCTAGACCCAAAAGCCCAGTCCGACGAAATGGATCGCTTTATAACTACAAAAAGCCAGCAAAGAAATACCAGATCCCAGTCCTCCTCCAAGATTCCTTGGGAAATGTTCCTCCTCACAGGATTCTCTGGCTTCCCATAGCTCCCCTGACAGAGCAACATTTGAAGGGGATGATAATTCTGAATTCCCGGATGAATTGACTATTCAAGATCTTAGTAAATTTATCAGATCTCTCCCCACTAAAAATGATCTAGAGTCATTCGCCTGCAGAATTGAAAACTCTTATAAGAAGGAACTGCAGGTCCTGAAATCAGAGTTCACCTCCAGAGTAGAAGATGTTGAGAAATCTCAGAAACTTATCTTGCAGGAATTACAAACCCACAGAGAAGTCATAACAAACCACAATATGAGATTGGAGGATATAGCAACAGGGTTAGAGGACTTAGAGAACCGTAACAGACGTAACAATATTAGAATACGGGGTCTCCCTAAGTCCGTAAGCCCATCTGAGCTGGATATTACAGTACAAAAACGGTTCCTTGAGATTTTAAATGACATAGATGCAGGCCCCATAGAATTTGACCGGATCCACAGATCCCTTGGACCTAAACCGCAATCAGACTCAAGACCTAGAGACGTCATCTGCAGAATACATTATTATAAAGTCAAAGAAACCATTATGCTAGCCGCCAGACAGAAAGGCTCCATCACCTTCGATGGAACTCAGATCTTATTCCTCTCGGATTTGTCCAGGCGGACTTTACAGCTAAGAAGAGCCCTGCGACCAATCTTGTCCCTCCTTAAGAAAAAAAACATCCTTTATAAGTGGGGATTTCCGTTCCAGCTGATAGCTTTCAAAGGCGGGAAATCAGCAATTTTTCGAAACCTGGGTGACCTAGCCACTTTTCTGGGAACTTTTGAATTACCACTGACTGAAATTCCTGATTGGCCGAGATCCCTACAGCTCCCTGACATCCCACCGAGATGGCTGAAAGCTCCCCTCAGCAACACAGGAAGAATGGTTCGGCCCCCAGTCAAACCTGAAGGGACTCTCTTGTTCTCCCTTCCGTTTCCAAAGTTACTGTCCGACACACATGTGCTCCGACGGGTTGTTTAAACTACTGATCTAGTGTGCGTTCGGTTTGCCCGCGCTTGGTAGTGCGGTTAGTTCTCAACTAAGTGGACACTTTAGTCTACTACTTGTTCAGTTTAGAAGGTCTAATCCTCCTCTTAATAGTTTGTACTGTGAAGTCAGAGTTTAAAAATTAATATAGGAGGGGTTGGACGTTGGTTAATTTTGATAGATTTAAATATTGCTTATTACTTGTTATTGTTTTACCTGGTCATGGGGGTGAAAGTTGGACCCCACCCTCGGCTTTTCCTCACTTAAATAGATGTACCTGGTGGATCCTAGATACACCACCACATCGCGACTTCTTCCTTTAGGTGTACACTCACCACACACTGAATTTTTCCTATTTTTTTTTCAATCTGCTTGCTTCCTTTTTTCTTTCCCCCTCCCTGTTGTGTCATCCTAAACCCTCTAATCCATTCCCTACCCTGGAATCACACATGAGCTTCCAAGGGGCCCGGTTTCCGCTCTCACACAACCATTTCCTCAAACAACACCTTGACTATGGTGGAAGTAAAATGTTGCTCTTTTAATGTTAAGGGGTTAAATATACCAGAGAAAAGAAAACAGATCTTGTACTCCAGCCATAAGCAACGTGTCTCAATCCTGTTACTTCAGGAGACTCACTTTAACCCCTTCATGACCCAGCCTATTTTGACCTTAAAGACCTTGCCATTTTTTGCAATTCTGACCAGTGTCCCTTTATGAGGTAATAACTCAGGAACGCTTCAACGGATCCTAGCGGTTCTGAGATTGTTTTTTCGTGACATATTGGGCTTCATGTTAGTGGTAAATTTAGGTCAATAAATTCTGCGTTTATTTGTGATAAAAACGAAAATTTTGAAAATTTCGCAATTTTCACATTTTGAATTTTTATTCTGTTAAACCAGAGAGATATGTGACACAAAATAGTTAATAAATAACATTTCCCACATGTTTACTTTACATCAGCACAATTTTGGAAACAAAATTTTTTTTTGTTAGGAAGTTATAAGGGTTAAAATTTGACCAGCGATTTCTCATTTTTACAACGAAATTTACAAAACCATTTTTTTTAGGGACCACCTCACATTTGAAGTCAGTTTAAGGGGTCTATATGGCTGAAAATACCCAAAAGTGACACCATTCTAAAAACTGCACCCCTCAAGGTACTCAAAACCACATTCAAGAAGTTTATTAACCCTTCAGGTGCTTCACAGCAGCAGAAGCAACATGGAAGGAAAAAATGAACATTTAACTTTTTAGTCACAAAAATTATCTTTTAGCAACAATTTTTTTATTTTCCCAATGGTAAAAGGAGAAACTGAACCACGAAAGTTGTTGTCCAATTTGTCCTGAGTACGCTGATACCTCATATGTGGGGGTAAACCACTGTTTGGGCGCACGGCAGGGCTTGGAAGGGAAGGAACGCCATTTGACTTTTTGAATCAAAAATTGGCTCCACTCTTTAGCGGACACCATGTCACGTTTGGAGAGCCCCCGTGTGCCTAAAAATTGGAGCTCCCCCACAAGTGACCCCATTTTGGAAACTAGACGCCCCAAGGAACTTATCTAGATGCATAGTGAGCACTTTGAACCCCCAGGTGCTTCACAAATTGATCCGTAAAAATGAAAAAGTACTTTTTTTTCACAAAAAATTCTTTTAGCCTCAATTTTTTCATTTTCACATGGGCAACAGGATAAAATGGATCCTAAAATGTGTTGGGCAATTTCTCCTGAGTACACCAATACCTCACATGTGGGGGTAAACCACTGTTTGGGCACATGGTAAGGCTCGGAAGGGAAGGAGCGCCATTTGACTTTTTGAATGAAAAATTATTTCCATCGTTAGCGGACACCATGTCGCGTTTGGATAGCTCCTGTGTGCCTAAACATTGGCGCTCCCCCACAAGTGACCCCATTTTGGAAACTAGACCCCCCAAGGAACTTATTTAGATGCCTAGTGAGCACTTTAAACCCTCAGGTGCTTCACAAATTGATCTGTAAAAATGAGAAAGTACTTTTTTTTCACAAAAAAATTATTTTCGCCTCAATTTTTTCATTTTCACATGGGCAGTAGGATAAAATGGATCATAAAATTTGTTGGGCAATTTCTCCCGAGTATGTCGATACCTCATATGTGGGGGTAAACCACTGTTTGGGCACTCGGCAGGGCTCGGAAGGGAAGGCGCGCCATTTGACTTTTTGAATGGAAAATTAGCTCCAATTGTTAGCGGACACCATGTCGCGTTTGGAGAGCCCCTGTGTGCCTAAACATTGGAGCTCCCCCACAAGTGACCCCATTTTGGAAACTAGACCCCCCCAAGGAACTTATCTAGATGCATATTGAGCACTTTAAACCCCCAGGTGCTTCACAGAAGTTTATAACGCAGAGCCATGAAAATAAAAAATAATTTTTCTTTCCTCAAAAATGATTTTTTAGCCTGGAATTTCCTATTTTGCCAAGGATAATAGAAGAAATTGGACCCCAAATATTGTTGTCCAGTTTGTCCTGAGTACGCTGATACCCCATATGTGGGGGTAAACCACTGTTTGGGCGCACGGCAGGGCTCAGAAGGGATGGCACGCCATTTGGCTTTTTAAATGGAAAATTAGCTCCAATCATTAGCGGACACCATGTCACGTTTGGAGAGCCCCTGTGTGCCTAAACATTGGAGATCCCCCAGAAATGACACCATTTTGGAAACTAGACCCCCAAAGGAACTAATCTAGATGTGTGGTGAGGACTTTGAACCCCCAAGTGCTTCACAGAAGTTTATAACGCAGAGTCATGAAAATAAAAAAAAAAAATTATTTTCTCAAAAATGATCTTTTAGCCTGCAATTTTTTATTTTCCCAAGGGTAACAGGAGAAATTTGACCCCAAAAGTTGTTGTCCAGTTTCTCCTGAGTACGCTGATACCCCATATGTGGGGGTAAATCACTGTTTGGGCACATGCCAGGGCTCGGAAGTGAAGTAGTGACGTTTTGAAATGCAGACTTTGATGGAATGCTCTGTGGGCGTCACGTTGCGTTTGCAGAGCCCCTGATGTGGCTTAACAGTAGAAACCCCCCACAAGTGACCCCATTTTGGAAACTAGACCCCCAAAGGAACTTATCTAGATGTGTGGTGAGCACTTTGAACCCCCAAGTGCTTCATAGAAGTTTATAATGCAGAGCCGTGAAAATAATAAATACGTTTTCTTTCCTCAAAAATAATTATTTAGCCCAGAATTTTTTATTTTCCCAAGGGTTACAGAAAAAATTAGACCCCAAAAGTTGTTGTCCAGTTTCTCCTGAGTACGCTGATACCCCATATGTGGGGGTAAACCACTGTTTGGGCACATGCCGAGGCTCGGAAGTGAAGTAGTGACGTTTTGAAATGCAGACTTTGAAGGAATGCTCTGTGGGCGTCACGTTGCGTTTGCAGAGCCCCTGATGTGGCTTAACAGTAGAAACCCCCCACAAGTGACCCCATTTTGGAAACTAGACCCCGAAAGGAACTTATCTAGATGTGTGGTGAGCACTTTGAACCCCCAAGCGCTTCATAGAAGTTTATAATGCAGAGCCGTGAAAATAATAAATACGTTTTCTTTCCTCAAAAATAATTATTTAGCCCAGAATTTTTTAATTTTCCCAAGGGTAACAGGAGAAATTTGACCCCAATATTTGTTGTCCAGTTTCTCCTGAGTACGGTGATACCCCATATGTGGGGGTAAACTACTGTTTGGGCACATGCCGGGGCTTGGAATTGAAGTAGTGACGTTTTGAAATGCAGACTTTGATGGAATGCTCTGCGGGCGTCACGTTGCGTTTGCAGAGCCCCTGATGTGCCTAAACAGTAGAAACCCCCCACAAGTGACCCCATTTTGGAAACTAGACCCCGAAAGGAACTTATCTAGATGTGTGGTGAGCACTTTGAACCCCCAAGTGCTTCATAGAAGTTTATAATGCAGAGCCGTGAAAATAATAAATACGTTTTCTTTCCTCAAAAATAATTATTTAGCCCAGAATTTTTTATTTTCCCAAGGGTTACAGGAGAAATTGGACCCCAAAAGTTGTTGTCCAGTTTCTCCTGAGTATGCTGATACCCCATGAGTGGGGGTAAACCACTGTTTGGGCACACGTCGGGGCTCAGAAGGGAAGTAGTGACTTTTGAAATGCAGACTTTGATGGAATGGTCTGCGGGTGTCACGTTGCGTTTGCAGAGCCCCTGGTGTGCCTAAACAGTAGAAACCCCCACAAGTGACCCCATTTTAGAAACTAGACCCCCCAAGGAACTTATCTAGATATGTGGTGAGCACTTTGAACCCCCAAGTGCTTCACAGACGTTTACAACGCAGAGCCGTGAAAATAAAAAATCATTTTTCTTTCCTCAAAAATTATGTTTTAGCAAGCATTTTTTTAGATTCACAAGGGTAACAGGAGAATTTCGACCCCAGTAATTGTTGCGCAGTTTGTCCTGAGTATGATGGTACCCCATATGTGGGGGTAAACCACTGTTTGGGCACACGTCAGGGCTCGGAAGTGAGGGAGCACCATTTGACTTTTTGAATACGAGATTGGCTGGAATCAATGGTGGCGCCATGTTGCGTTTGGAGACCCCTGATGTGCCTAAACAGTGGTAACCCCTCAATTCTAACTCCAACACTAACCCCAACACACCCCTAACCCTAATCCCAACTGTAGCCATAACCCTAATCACAACCCTAACCCCAACACACCCGTAACCCCAACACACCCCTAACCCTAACCACAACCCTAATTCCAACCCTAACCCTAACCCTATGTGCCCACGTTGCGGATTCGTGTGAGATTTTTCAGCACCATTTTTGAAAAATCCGCGGGTAAAAGGCACTGCGTTTTACCTGCGGATTTTCCGCGGATTTCCAGTGTTTTTTGTGCGGATTTCACCTGCGGATTCCTATTGAGGAGCAGGTGTAAAACGCTGCGGAATCCGCACAAAGAATTGACATGCTGCGGAAAATACAACGCAGCGTTTCCGCGCGGTATTTTCCGCACCATGGGCACAGCGGATTTGGTTTTTCATATGTTTACATGGTACTGTAAACCTGATGGAATACTGCTGCGAATTCGGAGCGGCCAATCCGCAGCCAAATCCGCACAGTGTGCACATAGCCTAATTCTAAAGGTATGTGCACACGCTGCGGATCCGCAACAGTTTCCCATGAGTTTACAGTTCAATGTAAACCTACGGGAAACAAAAATCGCTGTACACATGCTGCGGAAAAACTGGACGGAAACGCAGCGGTTTACATTCCGCAGCATGTCACTTCTTTGTGCGGATTCCGCAGCGGTTTTACAACTGCTCCAATAGAAAATCGCAGTTGTAAAACCGCAGTGAAATGCGCAGAAAAAAACGCGGTAAATCCGCCATAAATCCGCAGCGGTTTAGCACTGCGGATTTATCAAATCCGCAGCGGAAAAATCCGCAGAGGATCAGAATACGTGTGCACATACCGAAACCCTAACCCTAGCCCTAACCCTAACCCTACCCCTAACCCTAACCCTACCCCTAACCCTACCCCTAACCCTAACCCTACCCCTACCCCTACCCCTAACCCTACCCCTAACCCTAACCCTAACCCTATTCTAACATTAGTGGAAAAAAAAAATTTCTTTATTTTTTTATTGTCCCTACCTATGGGGGTGACAAAGGGGGGGGTCATTTATTATTTTTTTTATTTTGATCACTGAGATATAATCTATCTCAGTGATCAAAATGCACTTTGGAACGAATCTGCCGGCCGGCAGATTCGGCGGGCGCACTGCGCATGCGCCCGCCATTTTGGAAGATGGCGGCGCCCAGGGAGAAGACGGACGGGACCCCGGCTGGATCGGTAAGTATGATGGGGTGGGGGGGGACCACGGGGGGGGGGATCGGAGCACGGGGGGGTGAATCGGAGCGCGGGAGGGGTGGAACGAACGGAGCACGGGGGGCGTGGAACGGAGCACGGGGGGTGGAACGGAGCACCGGGGGGGGTGGATCGGAGTGCAGGGGGGGTGATTGGAGCACGGGGGGGGTGATTGGAGCACGGGGGGAGCGGACAAGAGCACGGGGGGAGCGGAGCACTGGACGGAGGGGAGCCAGAGCAGTGTACCGGCCAGATCGGGGGGCTGGGGGGGCGATCGGTGGGGTGGGGTGGGGGCACATTAGTATTTCCAGCCATGGCCGATGATATTTCAGCATCGGCCATGGCTGGATTGTAATATTTCACCAGTTATAATAGGTGAAATATTACAAATCGCTCTGATTGGCAGTTTCACTTTCAACAGCCAATCAGAGCGATCGTAGCCACGAGGGGGTGAAGCCACCCCCCCTGGGCTAAACTACCACTCCCCCTGTCCCTGCAGATCGGGTGAAATGGGAGTTAACCCTTTCACCCGATCTGCAGGGACGCGATCTTTCCATGACGCCACATAGGCGTCATGGGTCGGATTGGCACCGACTTTCATGACGCCTACGTGGCGTCATGGGTCGGGAAGGGGTTAAGACTGGTGTGACCCCTGACTGTACGTCTTTTTACTACCCGAAATGGTATAGTACAAATGCTCACTCCAAGTCCAAGGGGGTATCCATAGGTTTCCATAAGTCCTTTCTTCCAGAGGTTCTTGACTCGATGATTGATACGGAGGGGAGGTTTATTTCCTTAAAGTTGGCTTGGAGATCTCGTGAGCTCATCTTGGCAAATGTTTATTTCCCTAACGAGGATCAGCAGAAATTTGGTCTTTCATGCAAAAAGCTCTTGGAGAAATTTGCAGGCGTCTCGCCGATTATCCTTGGGGGCGACCTTAACCTTCCAATGAATCCTCTAATTGACGTGTCAACAGGTAAGTCCTCTTATTCCTGGTCTACCATTAAAAAGGTGAAAAGGCAGATGAGTGATCTGCGACTGGTTGATGTGTGGAGGGCTCTCCATCCAAGCACGAGAGATTATAGCTTCTACTCACAGGTGCATTCAAATTATAGTAGAATTGATTATTTTTTTGTATCCCACTCCCTGCTGGATTTGGGGGCGGGGGCGGAGGTGGGGTCGATGTTGAGGTCCGATCATGCGCCCATTTATTTTTCAATAAAGTTGGACCCATCGGCGAAACCAAAATTTTCCTGGCGATTAAATGAGAATTTAAACGTGCTATAGAAGGTTTTGTGGTGGACCATGCTTCGGACCCCACGTCTCCTGTGATAAGATAGGAGGCCCTGAAGAGTGTACTGAGGGGCGTTCTTATCTCGCATGGAGCTCGCCTCAAGAAGATCCGCATAGCAGAAATAGCTGATCTTTCTACTCAGATCTCTAAATTTGAGACACAGCACAAAAAGGATCTTTCCCCGCTCACCCTGTCGGATTTATCCACGGCTAGACAAAAATTACTAACTATCCTAGATCAGAAATCCCGCTGTTGCAGGGAGAGAGTCAAAAGCCGTTTTGTTGTGAATTCTGTGATCAAGCTCCCTCCTGTGGTCACGAGTGGTACTGCGGCTTCTGAGTTTCCTTCCTCAGGTGATGAGGTTAAATCGTTAGGTGCTGCTCTATTTAACTCCACCTAGTGCTTTGATCCTGGCCTCCAGTCAATGTTCTAGTGTTGGTCTTGCTTCCTCCTGGATCGTTCCTGTGGCCTGTCTGCTCAGCATGGGCTGAGTTCTGCTTGTGTTGCTTTTGTTGCTGTATTTTCTGTCCAGCTTGCTTTATTGGTTTTTATTGCTTGCTGGAAGCTCTGAGACGCAGAGGGAGCACCTCCGTACCGTTAGTCGGTGCGGAGGGTCTTTTTGCCCCTCTGCGTGGTTGTTTGTGGGTTTTTGTGTTGACCGCAAGGCTATCTTTCCTATCCTCGGTCTATTCAGTGGGTCGGGCCTCACTTTGCTAAATCTGTTTCATCTCTGTGTTTGTGTTTTCATCTTACTCACAGTCATTGTGTGTGGGGGGCTGCCTTTTCCTTTGGGGAGTTTCTCTGGGGCAGGGTAGGCTTGTTTTTCTGTCTTCAGGCCTAGCTAGTTTCTCAGGCTGTGCCGAGTTGCATAGGGAGCGTTAGGCGCAATCCACGGCTACCTCTAGTGTGGTGTGATAGGATTAGGGATTGCGGTCAGCAGAGTTCCCACGTCTCAGAGCTCGTCCTATGTTTTTTGGTTATTGTCAGGTCACTTGTGTGCTCTGAACTTCAAGGTCCATTGTGGTTCTGAATTACCTATTCATAACAGTACTGGAGGCCCAAAGTACTATGCTTCTCAATAGAGGGAAAAAAGAAGTTCTGAGACCATTTTTTTTTCTTTGCACTGTGTTTTGCCTTTTTTTTCCCCTAGACATTTGGGTGGTTCAGGACACAGGTGTGGTGATGGACATTAAAGGTCTGTCTTCATGTGTGGATCTTCTCACTGCAAGAGTACAAAATATTCAAGACTTTGTGGCTCAGAATTCTATGTTAGAACAAAGGATTCCTATTCCTGATTTGTTTTCTGGAGATAGAGCTAAATTTCTGAGTTTCAAAAATAATTGCAAACTGTTTCTGGCGTTGAAACCTCGCTCCTCTGGAGACCCAGTTCAACAAGTTAAGATCATTATTTCTTTATTACGTGGCGACCCTCAAGACTGGGCATTTTCCCTTGCACCAGGAGATCCTGCATTATGTAATATTGATGCGTTTTTTCTGGCGCTCGTTTTACTGTACGATGAACCTAATTCAGTGGATCAGGCAGAGAAAAATTTGCTGGCTCTGTGTCAGGGTCAGGATGAGATAGAGATTTATTGTCAGAAGTTTAGAAAGTGGTCTGTGCTCACTCAATGGAATGAATGTGCTTTGGCAGCAATCTTCAGAAAGGGTCTCTCTGAAGCCCTTAAGGATGTCATGGTGGGATTTCCTATGCCTGCTGGTCTGAATAAGTCTATGTCTTTGGCCATTCAGATCGGTCGACGCTTGTGTGAGCGTAAATCTGTGCACCATTTGGCGGTATTATCTGAGCATAAACCTGAGCCTATGCAGTGCGATAGGACTTTGACCAGAGCTGAAAGGCAGGAACACAGACGTCAGAATGGGCTGTGTTTCTACTGTGGTGATTCCACTCATGCTATCTCCGATTGTCCTAAGCGCACTAAGCGGTTCGCTAAGTCTGCCACCATTGGTACGGTACAGTCGAAATTTCTTTTGTCCGTTACTTTGATCTGCTCTTTGTCTTCCTATTCTGTCATGGCATTTGTGGATTCAGGCGCTGCCCTGAATTTGATGGACTTGGACTTTGCTAGGCGCTGTGGGTTTGTCTTGGAGCCCTTGCAGTGTCTTATTCCATTGAGAGGAATTGATGCTACGCCTTTGGCCAAAAATAAGCCTCAGTATTGGACCCAGCTGACCATGTGCATGGCTCCTGCGCACCAGGAGGATATTCGCTTTCTGGTGTTGCAAAATCTGCATGATGTGGTCGTGTTGGGGTTGCCATGGCTACAAGTCCATAACCCAGTATTAGATTGGAAATCAATGTCTGTGTCCAGCTGGGGTTGTCAGGGGGTACATGGTGATGTCCCATTTCTGTCTATTTCGACATCCACCCCTTCTGAGGTCCCAGAATTCTTGTCTCATTACCGGGATGTATTCGATGAGCCCAAGTCCAATGCCCTACCTCCGCATAGGGATTGTGATTGTGCTATCGAGTTGATTCCTGGTAGTAAGTTTCCTAAGGGTCGACTGTTTAATTTATCTGTACCTGAGCATGCCGCTATGCGGAGTTACGTAAAAGAATCCTTGGAGAAGGGTCATATTCGGCCGTCGTCATCGACATTGGGAGCAGGGTTCTTTTTTGTGGCCAAGAAGGATGGTTCGCTGAGACCTTGTATTGATTACCGCCTTCTAAATAAAATCACGGTCAAATTTCAGTACCCCTTGCCGCTGCTATCTGATTTGTTTGCTCGGATTAAGGGGGCTAGTTGGTTCACCAAGATAGATCTTCGTGGTGCATATAATCTTGTGCGTATTAAACGCAGCGATGAATGGAAAACTGCATTTAATACACCCGAGGTCCATTTTGAGTACCTGGTTATGCCATTCGGACTTGCCAATGCTCCATCAGTATTTCAGTCCTTTATGCATGACATCTTCCGAGAGTACCTGGATAAATTCCTGATTGTATACTTGGATGATATTTTGGTCTTCTCGGATGATTGGGAGTCTCACGTGAAGCAGGTCAGAATGGTGTTCCAGGTCCTGCGTGCTAATTCTTTGTTTGTGAAGGGATCAAAGTGTCTCTTTGGTGTTCAGAAGGTTTCATTTTTGGGGTTCATTTTTTCCCCTTCTACCATCGAGATGGACCCTGTTAAGGTCCAGGCCATTTATGATTGGACTCAGCTGACATCTCTAAAGAGTCTGGAAAAGTTCCTTGGCTTTGCTAATTTTTATCGTCGCTTCATCTGTAATTTTTCTAGTATTGCTAAACCATTGACCGATTTGACCAAGAAGGGTACTGATGTGGTCAATTGGTCTTCTGCTGCTGTGGAAGCTTTTCAAGAGTTAAAGCGTCGTTTTTATTCTGCCCCTGTGTTGTGTCAACCAGATGTTTCACTTCCGTTCCAGGTTGAGGTTGATGCTTCTGAAATTGGAGCGGGGGCTGTTTTGTCGCAAAGAGGTGTTGATTGCTCGGTGATGAAGCCATGCGCCTTCTTTTCCAGGAAGTTTTCGCCTGCTGAGCGAAATTATGATGTTGGCAATCGAGAGCTGCTGGCCATGAAGTGGGCATTCGAGGAGTGGCGTAATTGGCTTGAAGGAGCTAAGCATCGCGTGGTGGTCTTGACTGATCACAAGAACTTGACTTATCTCGAGTCTGCCAAACGGTTGAATCCTAGACAGGCTCGTTGGTCGCTGTTTTTCTCTCGTTTTGACTTTGTGGTTTCGTACCTTCCGGGCTCTAAAAATGTGAAGGCGGATGCCCTGTCTAGGAGTTTTGTGCCCGACTCTCCGGGTTTGCCTGAGCCGGCGGGTATTCTCAAAGAGGGAGTAATTGTGTCTGCCATCTCCCCTGATTTGCGGCGGGTGCTGCAAAAATTTCAGGCTAATAAACCTGATCGTTGCCCAGCAGAGAAACTGTTTGACCCTGATAGGTGGACGAATAAAGTTATCTCTGAGGTTCATTGTTCGGTGTTGGCTGGTCATCCTGGAATCTTTGGTACCAGAGATTTGGTGACTAGATCCTTTTAGTGGCCATCTCTGTCGCGGGATGTGCGTTCTTTTGTGCAGTCCTGTGGGATTTGTGCTCAGGCTAAGCCCTGCTGTTCTCGTGCCAGTGGGTTGCTTTTGCCCTTGCCGATCCCGAAGAGGCCTTGGACACATATCTCTATGGATTTTATTTCGGATCTCCCCGTCTCTCAAAAAATGTCGGTCATTTGGGTAGTTTGTGATCGCTTCTCTAAGATGATCCATTTGGTACCCTTGTCTAAATTACCTTCCTCCTCTGATTTGGTGCCATTGTTTTTCCAGCATGTGGTTCGTTTACATGGCATTCCAGAGAACATCGTTTCTGACAGAGGTTCCCAGTTTGTTTCGAGGTTTTGGCGAGCCTTTTGTGCTAGGATGGGCATTGATTTGTCTTTTTCCTCGGCTTTCCATCCTCAGACAAATGGCCAGACTGAACGAACCAATCAGACCTTGGAAACATATCTGAGATGTTTTGTTTCTTCTGATCAGGATGATTGGGTGTCCTTTTTGCCATTGGCTGAGTTCGCTCTTAATAATCGGGCCAGCTCGGCTACCTTGGTTTCACCGTTTTTCTGCAATTCTGGGTTCCATCCTCGTTTCTCTTCAGGGCAGGTTGAGTCTTCGGACTGTCCTGGTGTGGATACTGTGGTGGACAGGTTGCAGCGGATTTGGACTCATGTAGTGGACAATTTGACCTTGTCCCAGGAGAAGGCTCAACGTTTCGCTAATCGCAGACGCTGTGTGGGTCCCCGACTTCGTGTTGGGGATTTGGTTTGGTTGTCATCTCGTTATATTCCTATGAAGGTTTCCTCTCCTAAGTTTAAGCCGCGTTTTATTGGTCCATATAGGATTTCTGAGGTTCTTAATCCTGTGTCTTTTCGTTTGACCCTTCCAGATTCTTTTTCCATCCATAACGTATTCCATAGGTCATTGTTGCGGAGATACGTGGCGCCTGTGGTTCCATCTGTTGATCCTCCTGCCCCGGTTTTGGTGGAGGGGGAGTTGGAGTATATAGTGGAGAAGATTTTGGATTCTCGTGTTTCGAGACGGAAACTCCAGTATCTGGTTAAGTGGAAGGGTTATGGTCAGGAAGATAATTCCTGGGCCTTTGCCTCTGATGTTCATGCTGCCGATCTTGTTCGTGCCTTTCATATGGCTCATCCTGGTCGGCCTGGGGGCTCTGGTGAGGGTTCGGTGACCCCTCCTCAAGGGGGGGGGGGTACTGTTGTGAATTCTGTGATCAAGCTCCCTCCTGTGGTCACGAGTGGTACTGCGGCTTCTGAGTTTCCTTCCTCAGGTGATGAGGTTAAATCGTTAGGTGCTGCTCTATTTAACTCCACCTAGTGCTTTGATCCTGGCCTCCAGTCAATGTTCTAGTGTTGGTCTTGCTTCCTCCTGGATCGTTCCTGTGGCCTGTCTGCTCAGCATGGGCTGAGTTCTGCTTGTGTTGCTGTATTTTCTGTCCAGCTTGCTTTATTGGTTTTTATTGCTTGCTGGAAGCTCTGAGACGCAGAGGGAGCACCTCCGTACCGTTAGTCGGTGCGGAGGGTCTTTTTGCCCCTCTGCGTGGTTGTTTGTGGGTTTTTGTGTTGACCGCAAGGCTATCTTTCCTATCCTCGGTCTATTCAGTGGGTCGGGCCTCACTTTGCTAAATCTGTTTCATCTCTGTGTTTGTGTTTTCATCTTACTCACAGTCATTGTGTGTGGGGAGCTGCCTTTTCCTTTGGGAAGTTTCTCTGGGGCAGGGTGGGCTTGTTTTTCAGTCTTCAGGCCTAGCTAGTTTCTCAGGCTGTGCCGAGTTGCATAGGGAGCGTTAGGCGCAATCCACGGATACTTCTAGTGTGGTGTGATAGGATTAGGGATTGCGGTCAGCAGAGTTCCCACGTCTCAGAGCTCGTCCTATGTTTTTTGGTTATTGTCAGGTCACTTGTGTGCTCTGAACTTCAAGGTCCATTGTGGTTCTGAATTACCTATTCATAACACCGTTTATATCACTTGGGTAACAAGAGTGGCAAACTTTTGGCGAGGGCTCTACACCCGCGAGGCCCACAAACATTTATACCGTTTATAAGAAATGCTAAGGGTAAAGTAGCACATAGTACTCGTGACATATTATCCAGTTTTTATGACTATTATAATTCCCTGTATAATATAAAGGGTCACTTTAAAGATCTTCCGACTCACTTGTTCCACGACAAGATCAAATCCTATATACAATCAAACAGGTTGCCCACGGTCTCGGAGGAGTGTCTGGCGAGCCTTGAAGAAGACTTCTCGTTAGAGGAGGTCACCTCGGTGATGAGGACTTCAAGTCGGGCAAAAGCCCTGGCCCTGATGGTTACTCAGCAGGATTTTACAAACAATTCTCGGATCTGTTGGGCTCTCCATTCCTAGCCGCGTGTAATTTTGTTGCCTTGGGGGGGATCCTTTCCTCCACAGGCCCTAGCTGCACATATAACAGTCATTCCGAAACCAGAGAAAGATCCCTCGTTATGTAGTAGTTATCGTCCCATCTCACTTATCAACATCGATGTTAAAATTTACGCCAAAATGATAGCTAAAAGATTAAGTTGTCTCATACCTCACCTGGTCAACCAAGATCAGGTGGGATTCATTCCTGGAAGAGAGGCTAGAGATAACACTATAAGAACTATTTCTTTGATAGAGCAAATAGGACAGGAGACCCTATGTGCATATTCTCAATCGATGCCGAAAAGGTGTTCGACAGGGTGGGCTGGGATTTTATGTACCAAACGTTAGAGGGTATTGGATTAAAAAAGAAAATGCTGAGGAGTATTATGGCCCTATATGATTCTCCCTCTGCTCAGATCAAAGTTAATGGCTCTTTATCAGACCCCCTGCGTATACGAAATGGTACGAGGCAGGGATGTCCGCTGTCACCCCTGTTGTATATATTAACTATGGAACATTTGGCCAATGCGATTCGTAATAATGGATCTATAAAAGGGGTGAAGATCCTCTCAGAGGAACACAAACTGGCTCTATTTGCTGATGTTGTGCTCGTTTATTTCCTCCCCTATAATCACTATACCCAATATATTATCGGAATTGCATTGCTTTGGCCAACTGAGCAATTTTAAAATAAATTCACACAAATCTGAAATGCTAAACATTTCTTTGCCACCCGCATTGGTCCCTCAAATACATTCCTTCCCGTTTAGATGGAGTTCTAACTCCCTTAGATACCTGGGTATAGACCTGACTGCCAACACGTCACAATTATACGAAACTAATCATAAAATGGCCCTTCGTAGAGCAGAACTTGCTCTGGAGAAATGGAACAGACTACACTTGTCATGGCTTGGGAGGATCAATACAATAAAAATGGATTTTCTACCACATCTTCTATATTTTTTCCAGACTATACCTATGGTCCTCCCTGCCTCTTTTTTCTCCAGACTTAAGACGGCAATTACAAGGTATGTTTGGTCGGGTGGGCGTCCTCACCTGTCGTACCAACTTTTAAGCAGATTTAAACAGGATGGGGGATTGAGTATCCCTAACTTTCAGCTTTATAGCCATGCCTCTCTCGGAACCTGCCTTTTGGATCTCTACCATCATAAACATAAAAAAAGTGGGTGGAACTAGAGTCAAAGATCTCAATGACTAATCCCAAAACGAGCATCTGGCAAAGTGGAGATACTGGGGTTCGGGGCGGGAGTCTCCCCTTCCTAACGAGAAATCTGACCCTTTTTGTCAAACGCAACAATTTAAAGCTCAATATTTCATCTACACCTGGCCCCCTGACCCCGATCTCTGACAACCCAGACTTCCCCGCGGGTCTAGATAAAGTCGTATTTCTTCATAAACACAGGGATGACCATCCAATAGTCTACGATTACATCACCCATTCCTCCATAAAACCTTTGTAGTCCCTCTATGGAGGGGCGGAGATTCCCCCTGGGGTGTGGTTCTTTTATGAGCAAATCAAGAGCTATATTTACAAAATTTCTAGACAGGTTGATTTATTCCGACCACTTACTCCCTTTGAGTCAGCTTGCTTGGATGGGGACCCTCCATCGCACACGGTTTCATTCTTATATACAATGTTCCAGGGGCATCGGCTGTCTACAGTTGATCCTCCAGTTTTCTTTTCCAAATGGGAAAATGACCTGAACAAACCATTAACACCTGAAGACAGGAATAAAGGTACCGTCACATTAAGTGACGCTGCAGCGATATAGACAACGATGCCGATCGCTGCAGCGCCGCTGTTTGGTCGCTGGAGATCTGTCACACAGACAGCTCTCCAGCGACCAACGATGCCGAAGTCCCCGGGTAACCAGGGTAAACATCGGGTTACTAAGTGCAGGGCCGCGCTTAGTAATCCGATGTTTACCCTGGTTACCATTGTAAATGTAAAAAAACCCACTACATACTTACATTCCGGTGTCTGGTCACGTCCCTCACCTTCAGCTTCCCGCACTGTGAGCGGCGCGCCGGCCAGCCGTAAAGCAGAGCGGTGACGTCACCGCTGTGCTCTGCTTTACGGCCGGCCGGCGGTCACAGTCAGTTGAAGCTGAAGGCGAGGGACGTGACCAGACACCGGAATGTAAGTATGTAGTGTTTTTTTTTTTTTTACATTTACAATGGTAACCAGGGTAAACATCGGGTTACTAAGCGCGGCCCTGCGCTTAGTAACCCGATATTTACCCTGGTTACCAGTGAAGACATCGCTGAATCGGCGTCACACAAACCGATTCAGCGATGTCAGCGGGAGATCAGCGACCAAAATAAAGTTCTGATTAGTGTTGAGCATTCCGATACCGCAAGTATCGGGTATCGGCCGATATTTGCGGTATCGGAATTCCGATACTGAATTCCGATACTTCCCGCGTATCGGATACCGGAATCGGAAGTTCCCAGAATTCAAATTGAACGCAGCAGCCAATGAGGAATGAATGAAAGTGTGGGCACATCCTGTTTAGCATGGTGGGCATGTAAGTACTGGCAAGGCTTGGATTGGCTGCTGAAATGATGTCACTCTGCACTATAAAAAAGCGCTGCCGCCATTTTGCGCTCACTCTGCTGTGATTTCAGTTAGGGACAGGACGCTGTGTTCTAACTGAGGGCCAGTTGAGCTTGCTAATTGCTTTATTTTCCTTTCCAAAGGCTAATTTAGCAAAATGCTGTGTGTTCTTCACTGTTCACCTTGCTCTTGCCTTGCAGCGCTGTTTTAACAGCGTTCTGCAAGGTCTCTGTGTGTGTGTGTGTGTGCAGCTCACTCTGTAGTCTGTGTGCAGCCATATACCCGGTTGTATTAAGCTCAGGGGGGGTTCACACTGCCTCACACAGTTGTTCTTTTTTGCTCTTAGTGCAGCCTGCTGCACATTTTTTCTCAAATTTCCTATTAGTGTTTTTCCACCAGTCTCCAGCTCTATTGTGGAAAAACACTACATAGGATAACCTAGAGGGGGGTTTTTGGGCCTTGCAGCGCCGTTTACGGCTGTCTGCACGGTCTCCGTGTGAGCCCAGCTCGCCCTGTAGTCTGTGTGCAGCCATAGCCGGTTGGATTCAGCTCAGGGTTCGTTACTGGCTCATACCTTGAGAAAAATTTTCCTTTTTTTCAAATAGTGCAGCCTGTTTAAAATTTGAAAAAAAAAATTCCTATTAGTGTCTTTCCACTCGTATCCAGCTAAATAGTGGAAAAACACTATATAGGATAACCTAGAGGAGGGTTTTTTGGCCTTGCAGCGCCGTTTACGGCTGTCTGCACGGTCTCCATGTGAGCCCAGCTCGCCCTGTAGTCTGTGTGCAGCCATAGCCGGTTGGATTCAGCTCAGGGTTCGTTACTGGCTCATACCTTGAGAAAAATTTTCCTTTTTTTGAAATAGTGCAGCCTGTTTAAAATTTGAGAAAAAAAAAAATTCCTATTAGTGTCTTTCCACCAGTCTCCAGCTCAATTGTGGAAAAACACTACATAGGATAACCTAGAGGGTTTTTTTGGGGCCTTGCAGCGCCGTTTACGGCTGTCTGCACGGTCTCTGTGTGAGCGCAGCTCGCCCTGTAGTCTGTGTGCAGCCATAGCCGGTTGGATTCAGCTCAGGGTGCGTTACTGCCTCATACCTTGAAAAACAATTTCCTTTTTTTCAAATAGTGCAGCCAGTTTAAAATTTGAAAAAAAAAATTCCTATTAGTGTCTTTCCACTTGTATCCAGCTAAATAGTGGAAAAACACTATATAGGATAACCTAGAGGAGGGTTTTTTGGCCTTGCAGCGCCGTTTACGGCTGTCTGCACGGTCTCCGTGTGATTTAAACTAGCTCTGTAGCCCGATCTGCACCAAAAAAAAGGTTAAGTTCACCAAACACAACTTAACACTTGTGTAGGCCACATTTGAAAAATAATAAAGTTTAGTCCACAATTTACAACATTAGTGTTTCTTACACCTGTTAGGAGGAGCATTACAGGAATAAGCACACTAAGGCCTTAGTACTTTTCTGCTTATCTTTATCTGTCAACCAAGATGAAGAGGGCAGGGAGTAAGGCACGTGGGCGTGGGCGCGGAGCAGGGAGAGGAGCAGGGAGAGGACGTGGTGATTCTGTGCCTGCTGCGGGCGCCGGTGACTCGTCGTCACTCAGTTTCAGCAGGGAACAGTCCTTCATGCGCAGCTTTGTCGGAGAGCGCCGTGCACCGCTGCTGCGTGAAGACCAAATTGAAGCCGTTGTCGGGTGGATGGCAGCTAACGCCTCGGCATCGACTTCAGTTAGTGCCACATCCTCTCAGGCACAGAGCACTGGAGAGCAGCCATCTGTCTCTTCACCACCTGCCAAATTGGCCAGGCAGTCAGAGAGCCCAGGACAGGAGCCGTCTCTACTTCTGTTCTCTGAATCTCTTGGCTTGGAAACAGGGGGCCAGCCAAGCAGCATTGGAGAAATGGAAGAAGAGGCAGTGTGCAGTGATGCCCAACACCTTTTTCTCTCTGACTCTGAAGAGGCAGGTGGGCCAGTGCCTCCGGTGACCACAGCGCAGTACGCATCTGATGATGAAACTCAGGTGCCGCTTTCTCGTGCGTACTGTGCTGCTGAGACTACCCAGGAGGAGCAGTTGGTGGCAGAGGGTAGTGGAGATGATGAGGTCCTTGACCCATCGTGGCGTGAGGAACAGGAAGGTGGTGGGAGCAGCTCAGAGGAAGAGCTTCCTCTTACGGGCCAAAGAGGGAGAGGGAGGGGGAAGACTGCGGAGCCTGTAGCCTCCACTTTGGCACCCGTTAGGAGCCTGTCTCTTTCCAAAGCCAAAAAGGGCGCTCCCAAGACTTGCAGTGCCTGGTCCTTTTTTGACACAGTTGCAGATGACATTTGTTTTGTCAAATGCAAGCTGTGTCATCATAAAGTAAAAAGAGGGAAAAATGTCAGCAACCTCAATACCACAAATATGTGGAAACATGTGCGGACCAGGCACGCGGTGGAGTTACAGAAACACACTGAAGATGTAGGCCAACCAACAGCGGCAGCTACCACCTCTTCAGCTCGTGTTGCCTCTTCCTCCAGCTCACGCACAGCTGGTTTGGCTTCCTCCCAGAGACCTTGTGTAATTCCACCCACAGCACCACCTTCCCAGTCATCCTCACACTCCCAGTCTACTCTACAGCCATCGGTAGTACAGGCATGGGAGAAAAGGCGGGCATTCTCGGCCAACCACCCCCGAGCACAGGCTCTGAATGCAGGCATTGCCAAACTGTTGTCCCTGGAAATGCTCTCGTTCAGGCTGGTGGAGACTGACAGCTTCCGTGACTTGATGGCATTGGCAGTCCCACAGTACAAGGTGCCCAGCCGCTTTTACTTCAGCAGGCAGGCTGTCCCTGCCCTGCACAGGCATGTTGAGGCAAACATAAAACATGCGCTACTGAACGCCGTCAGTAGCAAGGTCCACCTCACCACCGATGCGTGGACCAGTCAGCATGGACAGGGGCGATATGTTTCCCTCACTGCCCATTGGGTTAATGTTGTTGAGCCAGGTACAGATCGTGCGAGTGGCGCAGGACGTGTCCTGCCCACTCCAAGGATTGCAGGAATCCAGTCTGTACGCATCGACTCCTCCTCTTACACCAGTTCCTCTGATTCCTCTCTGCAGGATCCGTCACAGTCCACCCCCACATGGACCCGTGAACGTTTACCTATGACCGACATGAGCACAGCCGTGGCCAAACGTCAGCAGGCCTTCTTGAAACTAGTTTCATTGGGGCATCGAAGCCACACAGCGCAGGAGCTCTGGAATGCCATAAAGCAGGAGAGCGATGTGTGGTTACTGCCAGCGAATCTCCAGCCAGGCATGGTAGTGTGTGACAATGGCCGAAATCTGGTGGCAGCTTTGGCCCTTGGCAACCTCACTCACATCCCATGTCTGGCACATGTGCTCAATTTGGTTGTGCAGAGTTTTCTGAGGGACTATCCGGATCTTGATGCCCTGCTGCACAAGGTCCGCCTAGAGTGTGCTCACTTGCGGCGTTCCAGCTTGGCCAGATCCCGCATTGCTGCTCTGCAGCGCCGATTCCGCCTTCCGGAACACCGCATCATATGTGACCTACCTACCCGGTGGAATTCCACGTTACATATGTTGGAGCGGTTGTGTGAGCAGCAGCAAGCAGTTATGGAGTACCAGCTGCATCAGGCGCAAAGAAGTCGCAGTCAGCGCCGATCAGACTTCACAACCACAGAGTGGGCCACTATGAAGGACGTCTGCCAGGTTTTGCGTCCTTTTGATTATTCCACGCGGATGGCAAGTGCAGATGATGCACTAGTCAGCATGACTGTCCCCCTTATCTGCCTGCTTCAGCAAACTTTGCAAGGGTTAAGGGATGATGTGGTGGAAGAGGTGGAGGATGAGGAGTCACCTTTTCCATCAGCTTCTGGAGAGTCAGCGCCACGTGGTTCCTCACAAAGGGGTACGCAGGGGCCAATTTGTGAGGAGGATGAGGAGGAGTCAATGGAGGAGGAAGAGCTCCGTCCAGAGGAGGGAGCGACACAATTGTCCAGTGGTCAGTGTGTACAGCGAGGGTGGGGTGATGACGAGCGGGCAGAGATCATGTCTCAAGCAGGGGACAGCGTTTCTGGGCCGGTTGGCACTCTGCAGCACATGGTGGATTTCATGCTGCAGTGCCTGAGAAACGACCGCCGCATCGACCACATTCTCAACATGCCTGATTATTGGGTGTTCACCCTCCTCGATCCTCGCTACCGGGACAACGTCCAAAACCTCATCCCTGCGTTGACCCGGGAGCGTAAATTGCGGGAGTACCACGACACACTGGTGAATTCCATCATCTTCTCCTGTCCAACTGAGAGGAGTGCTGCTAGTGCTTTACAAAGCAGCTCAGTGCGTCGAGGCAGTGGGGGAGGCTCTGCCCAAAGAGGGAGCAGAAGCAGTGCCTCTGCCCAAGGCAAGCCCAGTATGGCACAACTCTGGCACACTTTTGTGTGCCCGCCCCAAATGTCTACACCATCACCGGCGGCTCCAGTCAGCAGGAGGCAACGGTTCCGTCAGATGGTGACAGACTACATGGCTTGCCCTCTTACTGTACTCCCAGACGGCTCTTCCCCGTTCAAGTTTTGGGTCTCTAAGCTGGATACATGGCCAGAGCTAAGCCAGTATGCATTGGAGGTGCTGGCTTGCCCTGCGGCTAGTGTCTTATCGGAACGTGTCTTTAGTGCCGCAGGTGGTGTACTAACAGACCGTCGCATGCGACTATCCTCCGATAACGTTGACCGGCTTACTTTCCTGAAAATGAACCAGGCCTGGATCTCGCAGGAATTTGCCACTCCTCTGCCTGATTAAGTAATTGGGTGTCATCCAGGTCTCCTGCTGTGTTCATCTTTCTACCACCTGAACTGCTATTCCTGGGCTCCAACACCGCCAGTTGCGGCTCAGAAGTGCAGGCTGCACAGTAAAAACATACGACCCAGTGTTATTGGGTTTCAGTAACGTCAGCTGATCCCCAGCTGTGTAGCCGGCAATGTGTCCTGCGACCGCCACGCTGGCACAACAACCTAAATGTAAGGGAACCTGTCCCCCCCCCCCGTCGTTTGTTACTGAAAGAGCCATCTTGTGCAGCAGTAATGCTGCACAAGGAAAAGGTAGCTCTTTTTTTTTAGCTCTTTGCACACGCAGAACTTAACACTTATAAAATGTGTTCACTGATACCGTTATACCGTCCCGGAGCTGGGACTTTCCTTCGTAATGTGACGCAGCACAGCCGTCATTCCTACCCCCTTGGTGCCATGCGCTGCCTCCTCAGCGTTGTTTTAAGCTGTCACGGAGCCTGCGCTGTTCTGTTATCCCTTGGGCTTGCCCTATTTGCGCTGCCTGTCTTCTGACATAATTTGGTGTCAGGCTGGCTGCGCCTGTGCGGCCGCGGTGCCCGAGATCCCGCCTCGCAGTGTCTTCTGATTGAGTCACACTGCGGGCCTGGGATCCATGGACATGCGCAGTGCATATCTTCCCCTCGGGCTCTCGCTCATTTCCCTCCGCCTTCTTTAGACTGTGCGCCGTCAGCTGATCCCTAGCATGCCACGGCCGTGACACCGCACAGTCTGAAGAAGAGGGAAGGAGGGGAGTGAGAGTCGAGGTTATGCACTGTGCATGCCCATGGTTCCAAGGCCCGCAGTGGGATTACGTTAGATGAGACTGCGAGGTGGGATCTGGAGCAGCGTGGACGCACAGGCACTGACAGCCTGACACCAAATTATGTCAGAAGACAGGCAGCGCTAATTGGGCATGGCCAAGGGCTAACAGAACAGCGCAGGCTCCGTGACAGCTTAAAACAACGCTGAGGAGGCAGCGCACGGCATCAAGGGGATAGGAATGACAGCTGTGCTGTGTCCCATTACGAAGGAAATTCGCACCTCCGGAACGGTTTAACGGTATAAAGGGACACATTTTTAGTGTTTACTTCGGTGTTTGCAAGGAGCATAATTAAAAGAGCAACCTTTTCCTTTTGCATCCTTAGTGCTGCACAACATGGCTCTTTCAGCTACAAACGTCTTGGGGGGGGGGGTTAAAGGTTTCCTTTCAACTTGCTCCAATCAGGCTTCGGCCTACACTCTGTTCCTCTGCTCCTCCTGCTGTCCCTGGGCTCTAACACCGCCAGTTGGTGCCTGGAAGTGCTGTGTGCACAGTCAACAGTCGCTCCTCTGTTATTGGGGTTCAGTAACGTCAGCTGATCCCCAGCTGTGTGTGCGGCAATACCTCCAATCTGCTCCTCCTGCTGTCCCTGGGCTCTAACACCGCCAGTTGGTGCCTGGAAGTGCTGTGTGCACAGTCAACAGTCGCTCCTCTGTTATTGGGGTTCAGTAACGTCAGCTGATCCCCAGCTGTGTGTGCGGCAATACCTCCAATCTGCTCCTCCTGCTGTCCCTGGGCTCTAACACCGCCAGTTGGTGCCTGGAAGTGCTGTGTGCACAGTCAACAGTCGCTCCTCTGTTATTGGGGTTCAGTAACGTCAGCTGATCCCCAGCTGTGTATCCGGCAACGTGTCATGCGACCGCCACGCTGGCACAACTAAAATGTAAGGGGACCTGTCCCCCCCCCCCCTAGGCGTTTGTTACTGAAAGAGCCACCATGTGCAGCACTAATACTGCACAAGGGAAAGGTCGCTCTTGAAATTATGCTCCTTGCAAACGCTGAACTACACACTCATGTAATGTGTCCCCTCACACCGTCCAACCGTCCCGGAGGTGGGACTTTCCTTTGTAATGTGACGCAGCACAGCCGTCATTGCTACCCCCTTGGCACCGTGCGCTGCCTCCTTAGCGTTGTTTGATTCCGTCATGGACCCTGCGCTGTTATGTTATCCCTTGGCCATGCACAGTTTGCGCTGCCCGTCCTCTGACATCATTTGTTGTCGTCCTGGCTGCGCCTGTGCGTCCACGCTGCCCGAAATCACACCTCGCAGTGTCGTCTAATGTGATCCCACAGTGGGCCTGGTATCCATGGCCATGCGCAGTGCATATACTAGCCTCTCACTCCCCTTCTTCACGCTTCTTCAGACTAGGCGGCGTCAGCTGATCCCTAATAGCATGCCACGGCCGTGACGCCGCACAGTCTGAAGAAGCAGGAAGGAGGTGAGTGAGAGGCGATGATATGCACTGCGCATGACCATGGATCCCTGGCCCGCAGTGGGACTACATTAGATGACACTGCAAGGTTGGATCTCGGGCAGCTTGGACGCACAGGCACTGCCAGCCTGACACCTACATGATGTCAGAAGACGGGCACCGCTAACTGTGCATGGCCAAGGGATAACATTACAGTGCGGGTTCCGTGACAGAACCAAACAACGTTGAGGAGGTGGTGCCAGGCACCAAGGGGGTTGGAATGACGGCTGTGCTGTGTCACATTACAAAGGAAAGTCCCACTTCCGGGATGGTTTGACGGTGTGAGGGGACACATTATATGAGTGTGTACTTCAGCGTTTGCAAGGAGCATAATTTTCGGAGCCACCATTTTCCATGTGCAGTATTACTGCTGTACAAGATGGCTCTTTCAGCAACAAATGCCTGGGGGGGGGGGGTTAAAGGTTCCCTTTCAACTTGCTCCACTGCAGGCTTCGGCCTACACTCTGCTCCTCTTTGATTCCCTGGGTTTCAACACTGTCAGTTGCCACCTGGAAGTGTTGTCTACACAGAAAAAACACTAGGTGATGTGTCAGTGGGGTTCAGCACCGCCAGCTGTTCCCCTGCTGTGTAGTCGGCAACGTGTCCAGCACAAGCCACGCTGGCACAACAGAACAAAAGCTGCCACCAGTGCAGGCTTCGGCCTACACTCTGCTCCTCTCCTCCTCCTGCTGACCCTGGGCTCAAACACCGCTAGTTTTTGCCCGGAAGTGCTAGCTGCACAGAGAAAAACACCAGCCAATGTGTTAGTGGGGTTCAGCAACGCCAGCTGTTCCCCTGCTGTGTAGCCGGCAATGTGACCTGCAAACGCCATGCAGGCACAGGAACTGAAATTAAAAGGGAACCTGGCCCCACCCCCCCAGGTGTTTCTATGTATAACAGCCACCTAGTACAGCAGTACTGCTGCATTTGTACAAGGTGGCTGACTTTTTCTCCTTGCCCACGTGGAACTCAACACGTACAAAATGTGTCTCATTGAGACCATTCCACTGTCCCTGAGGTGTGACTTTCCTTTGTAATGATACGCAGCACCCCCCTTGGTAGCGTTTCCCGTCTTTTGTCATCATGGTTAGCTGGCTGCGCCTGTGCATCCGCCCTGCTAGAAACAACGCCCCTCGTTGTCATATTTATTTTGTCAGCGAGGGTGTGGTTTATGGGCACGAGCAGTGCATATGTTCGCCTGTCTTAACTCATCTCCTTCCGCCTTCTTCAGACTGTGCGGCCTCCTGGCCGTGGTAGGCGATAAGGGATCAGCTGAGGCCGCCCAGTCTGGAGCAGGTGTAAGGACATGTGTAAGCGGCAAACCTATTTACTGCACAAGGCCACGAATCCCAGCCACGCAGTGTGATTTTTTGAAAACACACTGTGGGTCTGGGATTCATGTCCATCGCTAACCGCAACGGCCGACATGAAATGAGGTCAGAAGACAGGAAGCGCTCACAGCGCATGGCCAAGGGATCACAATAGCGCAGACTCCTGTACAGCAAATAACAACGCTCAGGAATCTGCGCCCAGTACCTAGGTGCAAATTTTGACACCTGTGCTGCGTCTCGTTAAAAAGACAAGTCACGCCTCCACAACTGTTTGACAGTATAATGGGCTAAATAGTGTACGTGTTTTAGTCAGCGTGTGCAAGGAGCAAAACAAATAGAGCAACCTTTTACTTGTGCAGCATTAATGCTGCACAAGGTGTGGCTCTTGTACCTTGCAACACCTGAGGGGGGGGGTTAAAGGTAACCTTTGAAATTGGTTCAACTAGGCTTCGGCCTACACTCTGCTCCTCTACTCCTCCTGCTGACCCTGGGCTCAAACACCGCTAGTTTTTGCCCGGAAATGCTAGCTGCACAGAGAAAAACACCAGCCAATGTGTTAGTGGGGTTCAGCACCGCCACCCTTGTTAGCGCTGCCCGTCTTTTGACATCATTGGTTAGCTGGCTGCGCCTGTGCATCTCCCTTGCTCGAAACAACGGCCCTCGGTGTCTTATTTTTTTGGACAGCGAGGGTGTGATTGATGGGCATGTGCAGTGCATATGTTTGCCTGTGTTCACTCATCTCCTTCCGCCTTCTTCAGACTGGGTGTCCTCATGGCCGCGGCAGGCGATAAGGGATCAGATGAGGCCGCCCAGTCTGAAGCAGGTGTAAGGACATGTGTGAGAGGCAAACATATTTAGTGCACCAGGGCACGAATCCCAGCACCGCAGTGTGATTTTTTAAAAACACACTGTGGGTCTGGGATTCATGTCCATCGCTAACCGCAACGGCCAACATGAAATGAGGTCATAAGACAGGAAGCGCTCACAGCGCATGGCCAAAGGATCACAAGAGCGCAGACTCCTGTACAGCAACTAACAACGCTCAGGAAGCTGCGCCCATGCAAAAAGGTGTTGTTTTCGACACCTGTGCTGCTTTTCTTTAAAAAGACAAGTCACGCCTCCACTACTGATTAACAGTATAATGGGCTAAATAGTCTACGTGTTGCATTCAGCTTGTGCAAGTAGAAAAATTAATAGAGCAACCTTTTACTTGTGCAGCATTAATGCTGCAGAAGGAGTGGCTCTTGTACTTTGTAACACCTGAGGGGGGGTTAAAGGTAACCTTTGAAATTGGTTCAACTAGGCTTTGGCCAACACTCTGCTCCTCTACTCCTCCTGCTGACCCTGGGCTCAAACACCGCTAGTTTTTGCCCGGAAATGCTAGCTGCACAGAGAAAAACACCAGCCAATGTGTTAGTGGTGTTCAGCACCGCCAGCTGTTCCCCCGCTGTGTAGCCGGCATCGTGTCCAGCACAAGCCACGCTGGCACAACCGACCAAAAGCTGCCACCAGTGCAGGCTTCGGCCTACACTTTGCTCCTCTCCTCCTCCTGCTGACCCTGGGCTAAAACAACGCCAGTTTCTGCCCGGACATGCTAGCTGCACAGAGAAAAACACCAGCCAATGTGTTAGTGGGGTTCAGCACCGCCAGCTGTTCCTCTGCTGTGTAGTCGGCATCGTGTCCAGCACAAGCCACGCTGGCACAACTGACCAAAAGCTGCCACCAGTGCAGGCTTCGGCCTACACTTTGCTCCTCTCCTCCTCCTGCTGACCCTGGGCTAAAACAACGCCAGTTTCTGCCCGGACATGCTAGCTGCACAGAGAAAAACACCAGCCAATGTGTTAGTGGGGTTCAGCACCGCCAGCTGTTCCCCTGCTGTGTAGCTTGCAACGTTTCCTGCAAACGCCACGCAGGAACATGAACTGAAATTGAAGGGAGCCTGCCCCCCACCCCCCCAGGTGTTTCTATGTATAACAGCCACCTTGTACAGCAGTACTGCTGCATTTGTACAAGGTGGCTGACTTTTTCTCCTTGCACACGTGGAACTCAACAAGTACAAAATGTGTCTCATTACAGACCATTACAATGTCCCTGAGGTGTGACTTTCCTTTTTAATGACACGCAGCACCCCCATTGTTAGCGCTGCCCGTCTCCTGACATCATTGGTTGGCTGGCTGTGCCTGTGCGTCCCCCCTGCCCGACACAACGCCCCCCGTTGTCTCATATATTTTGACTGCGAGGGTGTGATTGATGGGCACGAGCAGTGCATATGTTCCCCTGTTTTCACTCCCCTCCTTCCGCCTTCTTCTGACTGTGCGGCCTCATGGCCGCGGCATGCGATAAGGGATCAGCTGAGGCCGCCCAGTCTGAAGCAGGTGTAAGGACATGTGTGAGCGGCGAACATATTTACTGCACAAGGCCACGAATCCCAGCACCGCAGTGTGACTTTAGGAAAAGCCACTGTGGGTCTGGGATTTATGGCCATCGTTAACCGCACCGGCCAACATGAAATGAGGTCATGAGACGGCCTGCACTAACAGGGTATTGCCAAGGGATAACACAAGAGCGCAGTTTCCTGTACTGCAAATAACAACGGTAAGGAATCAGCGCACAGCACCTAGGTGTAAATTTGTACACCTGTGCTGCGTCTCCTTAAAAAGACTAGTAGTCACGCCTCCACTACTGTTTGACAGTATAATGGGCTAAATAGTGTACGTGTTTAATTCAGCGTGTGCAAGGAGCAAAATTAAATAGAGCAACCTTTGACTTGTGCATCAATAATGCTGTTCAAGGTGTGGCTCTTGTACCTTGCAACACCTGAGGGGGGGGTTAAAGGTAACCTTTGAAATTGGTTCAACTAGGCTTTGGCCAACACTCTGCTCCTCTACTCCTCCTGCTGACCCTGGGCTCAAACACCGCTAGTTTTTGCCCGGAAATGCTAGCTGCACAGAGAAAAACACCAGCCAATGTGTTAGTGGTGTTCAGCACCGCCAGCTGTTCCCCCGCTGTGTAGCCGGCATCGTGTCCAGCACAAGCCACGCTGGCACAACCGACCAAAAGCTGCCACCAGTGCAGGCTTCGGCCTACACTTTGCTCCTCTCCTCCTCCTGCTGACCCTGGGCTAAAACAACGCCAGTTTCTGCCCGGACATGCTAGCTGCACAGAGAAAAACACCAGCCAATGTGTTAGTGGGGTTCAGCACCGCCAGCTGTTCCTCTGCTGTGTAGTCGGCATCGTGTCCAGCACAAGCCACGCTGGCACAACTGACCAAAAGCTGCCACCAGTGCAGGCTTCGGCCTACACTTTGCTCCTCTCCTCCTCCTGCTGACCCTGGGCTCAAACAACGCCAGTTTCTGCCCGGACATGCTAGCTGCACAGAGAAAAACACCAGCCAATGTGTTAGTGGGGTTCAGCACCGCCAGCTGTTCCCCTGCTGTGCAGCTTGCAACGTGACCTGCAAACGCCACGCAGGCACATGAACTGTAATTGAAGGGAGCCTGCCCCCCACCCCCCCAGGTGTTTCTATGTATAACAGCCACCTTGTACAGCAGTACTGCTGCATTTGTACAAGGTGGCTGATGTTTTCTCCTTGCCCACGTGGAACTCAACACGTACAAAATGTGTCTCTTTGAGACCATTCCACTGTCCCTGAGGTGTGACTTTCCTTTCTAATGATACGCAGCACCCCCCTTGGTAGCGCTTCCCGTCTTCTGACATCATTGGTTGGCTACTTGCGCCTGTTCGTCCGCCCTGCCTGAATAAAATGCTCCTCGTTGTCTTAATTATTTTGACTGCGAGGGTGTGATTGATGGGCACGAGCAGTGCATATCTTCGCCTGTCTTAACTCATCTCCTTCCGCCTTCTTCAGACTGTGCAGCCTCATGGCCGCGGCATGCGATAAGGGATCAGCAGAGGCCGCCCAGTCTGAAGCAGGTGTAAGGACGTGTGTGAGCGGCCAAAATATTTACTGCTCAAGGCCACGAATCCCAGCACCGCAGTGTGGCTTTATGAAAAGACACTGTGGGTCTGGGATTTATGGCCATCGTTAACCGCACCGGCCAACATGAAATGATGTCATAAGATGGGCAGCGCTAACAGGGCATTGCCAAGGGATAACACAAGAGCGCAGACTCCTGTACAGCAAATAACAACGCTCAGGAAGCTGCGCCAAGCACCAAGGCGTTATTTTGGACACCTGTGCTGAGTCTCATCAAAAAACCAAGTCACGCATCCACTACAGTTTGACTGTAGAATGGGGTAAATTGTGTATGTCTTTCATTCAGCGTGTGCAAGTAGACAAATTAATAGAGCAATCTTTCACTTGTGCAGCATTAATACTGCACAAGGTGTGTCTCTTGTACTTTGTAACACCTGAGGGGGGGGTTAAAGGTTTCCTTTGAAATTGGTTCAACTAGGCTTCGGCCTACACTCTGCTCCTCTCCTCCTCCTCCTGCTTCAACACGGGCTCTAACACCGCTAGTTTTTGCCCGCAAGTGCTAGCTGCACAGAGAAAAACACACGCCATTGTGTTAGTGGGGTTCAGCAACGCCAGCTGTTCCCCCAGTGTGTAGCCGGCAAAGTGTCCTGCAAACGCAACGCAGACACAAAGCTGCCTCCAGTGCAGGCTTCGGCCTACACTCATCTCCCCCTGCTTACCCTTTGCTCCAACACCGCTAGTTGGGGCTCTAGGAAGACAATCTTTAATAGGCAAGGCAACGCATCTGGGTTCCAGCACCGCCAGCTGGTTCTCGGCAGTGTTCTTGTCACAGGTACTCCCTCGTGCCAAGCCTGGTTTCAGCACCGTCAGCTGTTTCCGGGTTGTGTCAACTTCACTGAGACGCCTATGCTTGCCCCGTCGTGGTGCGGTCGAGTTAGCCAACTCCAGGGTGCCTCCAGTTTAGGAGCTTCCTATGTGGGCTGCGTGAACTGGTAGTCAAGGCTGGTTCTGTAGTGCCAGTAGGCCCAGCTCCCCCTGTAGGACTGTTGGGGTTCGGTAACTGCGGCTGCCTCGCGGCCTAGCTGTTCTCTCCTCTCCTGTGGGCCTTCGGGTCCACCACCTGGTTCCAGCACCGTCAGCTGGTTCCGGGCCGAGCCTTTGGCTTAGGTGCCTCCTCCTGGGTATCCGAGTTCCGCCAACGCCAGGCGGTCCTTGGTAGTGCTTTTAAGCGCGGGCACCTACAGCTTAGTAACCGGGTTCCAGCACCGTCAGCTGGTCCTCGGTCGTGCCATTGGCTCTTGCACACTGGGGCAACGCATCCGGGTTCCAGCACCGCCAGCTGGTTCTCGGCAGTGTTCTTGTCACAGGTACTCCCTCGTGCCAAGCCTGGTTTCAGCACCGTCAGCTGTTTCCGGGTTGTGTCAACTTCACTGAGACGCCTATGCTTGCCCCGTCGTGGTGCGGTCGAGTTAGCCAACTCCAGGGTGCCTCCAGTTTAGGAGCTTCCTATGTGGGCTGCGTGAACTGGTAGTCAAGGCTGGTTCTGTAGTGCCAGTAGGCCCAGCTCCCCCTGTAGGACTGTTGGGGTTCGGTAACTGCGGCTGCCTCGCGGCCTAGCTGTTCTCTCCTCTCCTGTGGGCCTTCGGGTCCACCACCTGGTTCCAGCACCGTCAGCTGGTTCCGGGCCGAGCCTTTGGCTTAGGTGCCTCCTCCTGGGTATCCGAGTTCCGCCAACGCCAGGCGGTCCTTGGTAGTGCTTTTAAGCGCGGGCACCTACAGCTTAGTAACCGGGTTCCAGCACCGTCAGCTGGTCCTCGGTCGTGCCATTGGCTCTTGCACACTGGGGCAACGCATCCGGGTTCCAGCACCGCCAGCTGGTTCTCGGCAGTGTTCTTGTCACAGGTACTCCCTCGTGCCAAGCCTGGTTTCAGCACCGTCAGCTGTTTCCGGGTTGTGTCAACTTCACTGAGACGCCTATGCTTGCCCCGTCGTGGTGCGGTCAAGTTAGCCAACTCCAGGGTGCCTCCAGTTTAGGAGCTTCCTATGTGGGCTGCGTGAACTGGTAGTCAAGGCTGGTTCTGTAGTGCCAGTAGGCCCAGCTCCCCCTGTAGGACTGTTGGGGTTCGGTAACTGCGGCTGCCTCGCGGCCTAGCTGTTCTCTCCTCTCCTGTGGGCCTTGGGGTCCACCACCTGGTTCCAGCACCGTCAGCTGGTTCCGGGCCGAGCCTTTGGCTTAGGTGCCTCCTCCTGGGTATCCGAGTTCCGCCAACGCCAGGCGGTCCTTGGTAGTGCTTTTAAGCGCGGGCACCTACAGCTTAGTAACCGGGTTCCAGCACCGTCAGCTGGTCCTCGGTCGTGCCATTGGCTCTTGCACACTGGGGCAACGCATCCGGGTTCCAGCACCGCCAGCTGGTTCTCGGCAGTGTTCTTGTCACAGGTACTCCCTCGTGCCAAGCCTGGTTTCAGCACCGTCAGCTGTTTCCGGGTTGTGTCAACTTCACTGAGACGCCTATGCTTGCCCCGTCGTGGTGCGGTCGAGTTAGCCAACTCCAGGGTGCCTCCAGTTTAGGAGCTTCCTATGTGGGCTGCGTGAACTGGTAGTCAAGGCTGGTTCTGTAGTGCCAGTAGGCCCAGCTCCCCCTGTAGGACTGTTGGGGTTCGGTAACTGCGGCTGCCTCGCGGCCTAGCTGTTCTCTCCTCTCCTGTGGGCCTTTGGGTCCACCACCTGGTTCCAGCACCGTCAGCTGGTTCCGGGCCGAGCCTTTGGCTTAGGTGCCTCCTCCTGGGTATCCGAGTTCCGCCAACGCCAGGCGGTCCTTGGTAGTGCTTTTAAGCGCGGGCACCTACAGCTTAGTAACCGGGTTCCAGCACCGTCAGCTGGTCCTCGGTCGTGCCATTGGCTCTTGCACACTGGGGCAACGCATCCGGGTTCCAGCACCGCCAGCTGGTTCTCGGCAGTGTTCTTGTCACAGGTACTCCCTCGTGCCAAGCCTGGTTTCAGCACCGTCAGCTGTTTCCGGGTTGTGTCAACTTCACTGAGACGCCTATGCTTGCCCCGTCGTGGTGCGGTCGAGTTAGCCAACTCCAGGGTGCCTCCAGTTTAGGAGCTTCCTATGTGGGCTGCGTGAACTGGTAGTCAAGGCTGGTTCTGTAGTGCCAGTAGGCCCAGCTCCCCCTGTAGGACTGTTGAGGTTCGGTAACTGCGGCTGCCTCGCGGCCTAGCTGTTCTCTCCTCTCCTGTGGGCCTTCGGGTCCACCACCTGGTTCCAGCACCGTCAGCTGGTTCCGGGCCGAGCCTTTGGCTTAGGTGCCTCCTCCTGGGTATCCGAGTTCCGCCAACGCCAGGCGGTCCTTGGCAGTGCTTTTAAGCGCGGGCACCTACAGCTTAGTAACCGGGTTCCAGCACCGTCAGCTGGTCCTCGGTCGTGCCATTGGCTCTTGCACACTGGGGCAACGCATCCGGGTTCCAGCACCGCCAGCTGGTTCTCGGCAGTGTTCTTGTCACAGGTACTCCCTCGTGCCAAGCCTGGTTTCAGCACCGTCAGCTGTTTCCGGGTTGTGTCAACTTCACTGAGACGCCTATGCTTGCCCCGTCGTGGTGCGGTCGAGTTAGCCAACTCCAGGGTGCCTCCAGTTTAGGAGCTTCCTATGTGGGCTGCGTGAACTGGTAGTCAAGGCTGGTTCTGTAGTGCCAGTAGGCCCAGCTCCCCCTGTAGGACTGTTGGGGTTCGGTAACTGCGGCTGCCTCGCGGCCTAGCTGTTCTCTCCTCTCCTGTGGGCCTTCGGGTCCACCACCTGGTTCCAGCACCGTCAGCTGGTTCTCGGCAGTGTCTTTTGCTCTTGTACCTTCTGCTCCCCATCCTGGTTCCAGTACCGTCAGCTGGTTCCGGGCAGAGCCTTTGGCTTAGGTGCCTCCTCCTGGGTATCCAAGTTCCACCAATGTCAGGTGGTCCTTGGTAGTGCTTTCAGGCACGGGTACCTCCTGCTTAGTAACCGGGTTCCAGTAACGTCAGCTGGTCCTTGGTAGTTCCATTGGCTCTTGGACATTCGGCTACCCATCCGGGTTCCAGTACCGTCAGCTGGTTCTCGGCAGTGTCTTTTGCTCTTGTACCTTCTGCTCCCCATCCTGGTTCCAGTAACGTCAGCTGGTTCCGGGCAGAGCCTTTGGCTTAGGTGCCTCCTTCTGGGTATCCGAGTTCCGCCAACGTCAGGCGGTCCTTGGTAGTGCTTTTTAGCACGGGTACCTCCTGCTTAGTAACCGGGTTCCAGTAACGTCAGCTGGTCCTCGGTAGTTCTCCATAGGCTCTTGAACCTTCGGGTAGCCATCCGAGTTCCAGTTCCATCAGCTGGTTCTTGGCATTTTCTCAGCCTTCTTGTACCTTCTGCTACATTTCCAAGTTGAAGACCCTAACGTCGACAACCCGGAAGACCACCCCGATGACGACGACCCGGAAGACCACCCCGATGACGACGACGACGACGGCGGAGACGACGACGGCGGAGACGACGACGGCTGAGACGACGACGGCGGAGATGACGACACTGGAGACGACGACCCTGGAGACGACAACATGGAAGACCGAGAAGCAGAAGAACAAGAGGCTGCAGAACAAAGAGCAGAAGAACATTAAGCATAAGACTTAATATCAGAGCAGAAGATATTATCTAAATTATATGCAGAAGAAGACTAAGCAGTGTATGGGGGTGAGTCCGTTCCTCCTCGTGGTGCCCCTGGATAAAGCCTGATGCTGCAGGCCAAACTGAACGCGGACAAATGTAACTTTTGTGACTGGCAGAACGGAAGGTGTAATCTTCCAACTTTTATAGATAACAACTACGGGAATGCCTGTCACAAATGAGAATATGATGAAGAAGTAGAATAGGAAGAATAATAACAGTGGAATAAAAAGAATATGTAGAATAGGAAGAATAATAATAGTTGAAGAAAATGAATATGAAGAATGTAATAAAAAAAAAAAAAAGGTAGAAGATGAAGAAGAAGATGAATAAGGTGAAGAAGTTGATGTCAAAGATGCTGATGATGATGAAGATGAAAGTGTGGGAAAAGAAAAAAAAAAAAAGAAAAAAAAGAAGGGGAAGGGCGTGGAATAGTGAAACATCAATATCTGACAAAATAAAAAAAATTTACATAGTCAATATCTTTTTCAATCCGAACGTCTTTAAAAAAAAAACAAAACATGCTATTCTATTTGATTGGACTAATCCTCATTGCCTTTAATGTCTCCGCCACCTCCCCCATACATCCTACATTATTCTTAGTTGTTTTCCTTCATGTAGAATGAACCTACAAGGAAAGAAAGGGTTTATTTTAATTCCGATATTTTGGTCCCATTGACTTGCATTGGGATCGGGTATCGGTATCGGCGATATCCGATATTTTTTGAATATCGGCCGATCCAAACCGATACCGATACTTTCCGATATCGGAAGGTATCGCTCAACACTAGTTCTGATCATTCCCCAGCGACCAACGATCTCCCAGCAGGGGCCTGATCGTTGATCGCTGTCACGCATAACGATTTCGGTAACGATATCGTTGCTACATCACAAAAAGCAACAATATCGTTAACAATATCGTTATGTGTGACGGTACCTTTAGAGTCTTATCCACACGTTCAGATCCTCATTATGTGCAAATTACCAGGAGAGGAGTTACAGACTCTTGTCTCGTTGGTACAGATGTCCAGACAGCATTCATGTTATGTTCCCCAATACTCCAGATACATGCTGGAGATGTTGGAAGGAGAAGGGAATATATCCACATATCTGTTGGTCTTGTCCACACATTAGAGGCTTTTGGGAGGACGTTTTTGATCTCCATAATAAATTATCTCTTCACAAGGTCCGACCTACAATGGAGGTGGCTCTACTTTCTATTTGTGATCTTTCCATAGCCAAGATTAAAGGGGAAGTCACACATAACGATATCGTTAACGATATCGTTGCAACGTCACGCTTTTGGTGACGTAGCAACGATCCCGCTAACGATCTCGTTATGTGTGACAGCGACCAACGATCAGGCCCCTGCTGGGAGATCGTTGGTCGTTGGGGAATGATCAGGACCATTTTTTGGTCGCTGATCACCCGCTGTCATCGCTGGATCGGCATGTGTGACGCCGATCCAGCGATGTGTTCACTTGTAACCAGGGTAAATATTGGGTTACTAAGTGCAGGGCCGCGCTTAGTAACCCGATATTTACCCTGGTTACCATTGTAAAAGTAAAAAAAAAAAAAACAGTACATACAGTACATTCTGATGTCTGTCACGTCCCCCGGCGTCCACAGTGTTAAAACTGCTTTCGGGAGGAGCGCTGCTAATGTGTCAGCGCCGGCCGTAAAGCAGAGCACACGCTGTTACTGCCGGTGCTGACACAGTCAGTGCAGGGAAGCTCTCGGCAGCAGCGCGTGCATTAGCAGCGCTCTTGCCGAAAGCAGTTTTAACCCTGTGGACGCCGGCGGGGGACGTGACAGATATCAGAATATGAGTATGTAGTGTTTTTTTTTTTACTTTTACAATGGTAACCAGGGTAAATATCGGGTTACTATGCGCGGCCCTGCACTTAGTAACCCGATGTTTACCCTGGTTACCCGGGTGCTGCAGGGGGACTTCGGCATCGTTGAAGACAGTTTCAACGATGCCGAAGTCGTTCCCCTGATCGTTGGTCGCTGGAGAGAGCTGTCTGTGTGACAGCTCCCCAGCGACCACACGACGACTTACCAACGATCACGGCCAGGTCCTATCACTGGTCGTGATCGTTGGTAAGTCGTTTAGTGTGACTAAAGCTTAAAGGTACCGTCACATTAAGCGACGCTGCAGCGATCTAGACAACGATGCCGATCGCTGCAGCGTCGCTGTTTGGTCGCTGGAGAGCTGTCACACAGACAGCTCTCCAGCGACCATCGATCCCGAAGTCCCCGGGTAACCAGGGTAAACATCGGGTTACTAAGCGAGTGCAGGGCCGCGCTTAGTAACCCGATGTTTACCCTGGTTACCATTGTAAAAGTAAAAAAAAACACTACATACTTACATTCCTGTCACGTCCCCGGCGTCCGCTTCCCTGCACTGTGTAAGCACTGGCCAGAAAGCAGAGCGGTGACGTCACCGCTGTGCTTTGCTTTACGGCCGGCCGGCGCTGACACTGGGGGACGCAGGGAAGCTGACGCTGAGGAACGTGACAGGAATGTAAGTATGTAGTGTTTTTTTTTTACTTTTACAATGGTAACCAGGGTAAAGATCGGGTTACTAAGCGCGGCCCTGCGCTTAGTAACCCGATATTTACCCTGGTTACCAGTGAAGACATCGCTGAATCGGCGTCACACACGCTGATTCAGCGGTCAGCGGGTGATCCAGCGACGAAATAAAGTCCTGGACTTTCCCCAGCGACCAACGATCTCCCAGCAGGGGCCTGATCGTTGGTCGCTGTCACGCATAGCGATTTCGTTAACGATATCATTGCTACGTCACAAAAAGCAACGATATCGTTATGTGTGACGGTACCTTAAGAGAGGCCTTCTCAGACATTTATTGACAGCTGCACGCAATTTGATACCCCGTTACTGGAAGCAATCGAATATCCCCTCAAGACCTGAACTTGTAGCAGAACTAAACCATATCTTCAGAATGGAGCAGCTGATCGGTCAGGACACGGGAAATCTGGACAAGGTGCTGAACATATGGACCCCTTGGATAATGTTTAGAGAAACCACAGAGCTAACTACTTGGCTTAATTAATTTATGGAAAGTATTGTTGATGCCTTCGGGCATGTAACTCTTGGGTAGTGAACAAATATGCATTAACACTAACTACAGGCTGGGTTGAACAGGATAGCGGAAGCCGTACCCTCCCTCCCCCTCTTGTCTCATCTTTCTCTGTCCCCCCACCCTTCACTTTTCTTAATCATTTAATTGGTTAAAATCACATTATAATTATAAGTAGGATACTGCTTGGTTACCCTACTTTAACGATACATTCAAAACTAGTTAATAGTTCCGTGTAAATTGGACCCTTAAAGGGACACTGTCACCTGAATTTGGAGGGAACAATCTTTAGCCATGGAGGCGGGGTTTTTGATTCACCCTTTCCTTACCCGCTGGCTGCATGCTGGCTGCAATATTGGATTGAAGTTCATTCTCTGTCCTCCATAGTACACGCCTGCACAAGGCAAGATTGCAGCCAGCGGGTAAGGAAAGGGTGAATCAAACACCCAAAAACCCCGCCTCCATGGCTGAAGATTGTTCCCTCCAAATTCAGGTGACAGTGTCCCTTTAATGACCATACATTCCGCCACTAATGGTAATACGCCATAATAAGGTCAGCAGACGGAGCGCTCCTAAGTGTACACTTGGGAACCTACTTCTGATCCCTGATTCTCTTTGAATAGTTACCAGAATAGCCTCTTTACGTTAAAAAAGACAAAGGAGACACTACATAGGATTGTATGGAAGAGTTTATTGTATTTTTCTTTGTTTTTCTCTTCACGGTTATAATATTGAGAATATGACATGCTATCTCAAGCTGTTTCCATTTGCTACTATTTCAACTGGAAATGTATTATTATATGTAAATTTGCCTAATAAACTTGATTTACACAAAAATATACCAATGTAGTATCGAAAATCATGTGTTTTTATCATAAAACATTAGATAGGAGTAATTTTCATTAACAATTGAAAATATCTCGAAATCCTGATGTGATAGCCAAAAACGGAGTTCATATTCGAAATCAGCAGCCAAAAATTGACTTAAAATATGCTTTAAAACCTTTTGCCAGAAAAATTGCATTGACCAGTGTAATGTGCCCAGGCTCTGAGCGTCAAAATGGGCCGCTGGCCTTTAAATTTTCTGCACAGGCCCTGGTGCGAGAGTACTCTCTCGCTGAACGTGCTGACCAGGGCCGTGGCGGCCTGTGTAAGCTCGTGAGCGTGGCCCTTGTCAGTGTGGACAAGCAGGAGAGCGCGCACCAGGGCCTGTGCAGAAGTCTGAAAAGTCCGCCGTGGCACACACAGGATGCCTGACATGGACCAGACCAGATGCTGGATGCAGAGCCGCACTGCTGCGGAGAGACTGTGAGGTAAGTACACAAGGCATTTCTTTTTTCTGTGCAAAATTAATTAAATGGGTGAGGGGGAGGAGGAGTTGCACATGATGACGGGGGAAGGAGTAAGGGGGACTTAACATGATGATGTGGGGAGGGAGATTAAAGGGTGACTGCACATGATGATGTGGAGAGGGGGTTAAAGGGGGACTGCACATGATGTGGTGAGGGGGTTAAAGGAGGAGTGCACATGATGTGGAGAGGGGGTTAAAGGAGGAGTGCACATGATGTGGAGGGGGGTTAAAGAGGGACTGCACATGATGATGCGGAGAGGGGGGTTAAAGGCGCACTGCACATGATGTGGGGAGGGGGTTAAAGAGGGACTGCACATGATGATGCTGAGAGGGGGTTAAAGGGGACTGCACATGATGTGGGGGGTTAAAGGGGGACTGCATATGATGTGGGGAGAGGGGTTAAAGGGGGACTGCACATGATGATGTGGGGAGGGAGAATAAAGGGGCACTGCACATGATGTGGGGAGGGGGTTAAAGAGGGACTGCACATGATGATGCGGAGAGGCGGTTAAAGGGGGACTGCACATGATGTGGGGGGTTAAAGGGGGACTGCATATGATGTGGGGAGGGGGGGTTAAAGGGGGACTGCACATGATGTGGGGAGGGAGAATAAAGGGGCACTGCACATGATGTGGGGAGGGGGTTAAAGAGGGACTGCACATGATGATGCGGAGAGGGGGTTAAAGGGGGACTGCACATGATAATGTGGGGGGTTAAAGGGGGACTGCATATGATGTGGGGAGGGGGGTTAATGGGGGACTGGACATGATGATGTGGAGAGGGGGGTTAAAGGGACACTGCACTTGATGATGTGGGGAGTTAAAGGGGGACTGCACATGATGATTTGGGGGATTAAAGGGGGACTGCACATGATGATGTGGGGATTAAAGGGGGACTGCACATGATGATATGGAGAGGGTGTTAAAAGGAACTGCAAGAGATGATATGGGGTAAAGGGGACTGCACATGATGAAGTGGGGGACGAGGGGACGGGAGACTGCAAATGATGAATTGAAAGTGAGGGAAGAGGGACAGCAATTGAATTGAATGTGGGGGTGGGGAGAGAGCAAATAATAATGAATTTTTAGGGTGGGGGAGTAAATGATGTATTGAATGTGGGGTAGAGCTGTTGATAATGAATAGAGGGTGGGAGAGAAAAGACATGACAATGAATTGGGGTTGAAGGGGCATGTAAATCTAATGAGTCGGGCAGCGGGAGGTACATAGTGGGGGGCGTTGAGTATGCAGTGACTGGTAATGAAATAGGAGGAAAGAGTACAGGTGCTAATTAATTTATATATTTATTAGGTGGGAATGTGGCTATGTATAGCTAGAAGGGGCTATATTATAATATATATTTGAAATGGTGGGTTGCATAATGACCAATTATGTATTAATGGTGGGTGCATATCTGTATTCAGATGTGTAGTGTTGAAGAAAGGGAAAAAGTGGGGAATGTGCTCTGGAAGCGGTGCTCTAGGTAACTGTTATTTCATGCAGAGATGAGTCCTGGCTGGAAGAAGTGATGGCAGTCTGCGCTGCATGAAAAAGAAAAGCAAAGATGAAGGACTTCAGCTAGACACGTCACTGGTGAGTCAGTGTGTTACCTGTACATTGACACTATACATTGTATACTCTGTACAGAGCTCCTGTGTATAATGTCACCAGTGATCACTATATTATATTTACACTGACACTGTATACAGAGGTCCTGTGTATAATGTTACTGGTGATCATTGTATTACCTCTACACTATATACAGAGCTCCTGTGTGTAATGTCACCAGTGATCACTGTATCACCTGTAGTGTACACTGACACTGTATACTATGTACAGAGCTCCTGTGTATGCCACTGGTGATCACTGTATTACCTGAACACTGACAGTAAATACAGAGTGCCTGTGTATAATGCCACTTAGTATAGTGTTTTTTTAAATTGTAGTATTCAGTCACTATGTGGTGGTAATATGTGGTCTGGTCATGGTGTGGTGGTGTTTGTTCCTTCCAAAAATATCAAGATTTATTGAGGATAAAATCCAAAGTCCAATGACATGGTTCACAGGAGAATGAGTAGCAGCAGGCTACGCATTTTGAACAATGAGTTCTTTTTCAAAGCTTTGAAAAAGAACTCATTGTTCAAAACGCGTAGCCTGCTGCTACTCATTCTCCTGGGAACCATGTCATTGGACTTTGGATTTTATCCTCAATAAATCTTGATATTTTTGGAAGCTGGATTTCTTTTCCTGTTTGCCTTATCGTTCCACGTGATGATTGCACGGTATCCGGGCTTCCCCACAACAAATGCCTAAAGGTACCGTCACACTAGACGATATCGCTAGCGATCCGTGACGTTGCAGCGTCCTGGCTAGCGATATCGTCCAGTGTGACAGGCAGCAGCGATCAGGCCCCTGCTGTGCTGTCGGTGGTCGGGGAAGAAAGTCCAGAACTTTATTTCGTCGCTGGACTCCCCGCAGACATCGCTGAATCAGCGTGTGTGACACCGATTCAGCGATGTCTTCGCTGGTAACCAGGGTAAACATCGGGTAACTAAGCGCAGGGCCGCGCTTAGTAACCCGATGTTTACCCTGGTTACCATCGTTAAAGTAAAAAAAACAAATGCTACATACTTACCTACCGCTGTCTGTCCTCGGCGCTCTGCTTCTCTGCTCTGGCTGTGAGCACAGCAGCCGGAAAGCAGAGCGGTGACGTCACCGCTCTGCTTTCCGGCTGCCCGGCGCTCACAGCCAGACCAGAGAAGCAGAGCGCCGAGGACAGACAGCGGTAGGTAAGTATGAAGCGTTTGTTTTTTTTACTTTAACGATGGTAACCAGGGTAAACATCGGGTTACTAAGCGCGGCCCTGCGCTTAGTTACCCGATGTTTACCCTGGTTACCGGGGACCTCGGGATCGTTGGTCGCTGGAGAGTTGTCTGTGTGACAGCTCTCCAGCGACCAAACAGCGACGCTGCAGCGATCCAGATCGTTGTCGGTATCGCTGCAGTGTCGCTTAGTGTGACGGTACCTTAAGAGGTGAGCTGGTTTTTCACTATTTTTCGGTGTTTGTTCCTTGTATGTGGTATTATTTGGTCACTATGTGGTGGTAATATGTGGTCTGGTCATGGTGTGACGGTATTTGTCCCATGTATGTTGTATTAATGGTCATTTAAAAAAATGTATGTGACTTATTTCATTAAAGAAAAAATAGAATTATTCTTACCATTAATTCGGTTTCTAGGAGCCTTCCACGACAGCCACAGGAGGTTGTCTCCATACCCTAATGGGGGACAGGAAGCACAAGAGGTTAAAAACCCCTCCCACCTCCCATTAACCAGTGACTTACAACTGAACCCATAGCACCGGTTACCTTTAGGTTCTCAGAATAAATATCCAAGAACATCGGGAGGGAATGAATGCTGTCGTGGAAGGCTCCTAGAAACCGAATTAACGGTAAGAATAATTCTATTTTCTCTAGCAGCCTTCCACGACAGCCACAGGAGGAATGCCAACCAATTCTGTATTTAGGGAGGGACCACAGCCTGAAGAACCTTTCGGCCAAAGGCAAGATCCCGGTTGGACCAGAAGTCCAATCTATAATGCTTAGTAAATGTGTGTAGAGAAGACCATGTTGCAGCCCTGCAAATCTGCTCTGATGAAGCACCAGCCCTTTCAGCCCAAGAGACGGAAGTAGATCTGGTGGAATGAGCCTTTAGGCCCGCAGGAATCGCAATATTCTGAGCTAGGTAAGCTTCAGTAATGGCCTTCTTTATCCAGTTGGCAATGGTACTCTTCGCTACCTTCTTGCCCTTGTTTCGGCCAGATAGATGAACGAAGAGATTTTTGTCAATTCTGAAGGTTTTGGTTTGTTCAAAGTAGTATAACACTATACGCCGTACATCCAATGTATGAAATCTGTGTTCTTCCGGATTTGAAGGATTGTGACAGAACGATGGAAGGACTATACCATGTGATCGATGAAATTCTGACACTACCTTCGGAAGAAAACATGGATCTGGTCGGAACACAATGGAATCATCTCTTATAGTAAGATAAGGTTCTCTAATTGAAAGGGCTTGTATTTCCCCCACTCGTCTTGCAGTAGAAATTGCAACTAAGAAGGCAGTCTTGCAGGATAGAAGCTGTGAGGAACAAGATGATAATGGCTCAAATGGAGGAGCCGTAAGGCCCTTTAGAACTATGTTTAAGTCCCATGATGGTACAACGATTTGTTTTCTTGGACAATGCCTTGATGCTGCGACCATAAACCTTTTTATCCAACGGTGACCTGCAAGGTCTTGGTCGAAGACAGAGCTCAAAGCTGATACTTGAATTTTTAAGGTACTTGGCTTCAGCCCCAACTCCAATCCTCTTTGTAGAAAATCTAATATTTGTGAGATATTAGGATGGAAAGGGTCAGGATTATGAGGATGACACCACGAGGAGAATCTCTTCCAAATTTTGCTATATATAGCATTGGTGACAGGTTTTCTAGATTTCTGTAAAGTAGAGATTACGGACTCTGAAAGACCTTTAGCTTTTAGGACCTGGGCTTCAATAGCCAGGCTGCCAGCTTGAACTTTTACGGCTCCGGATGATAAAAGGGGCCCTGGCAGAGTAGATCCTCTGATGTTTGGAGAAAGATTGGACCATCCACCTTCAGTTCTCTGATGAGGTGATACCAGCTTCTCTTTGGCCATGCCGGAGCTACTAGAATAGTCTGGACTTGATCGTCTCGGATCTTCCGGAGGGTTTTTGCAAGCAACGGTATTGGAGGAAACACATATGCTAGATGGAACCTCCATGTATGATCAAAGGCGTCTACTCCCTGAGACCTGTCTTTGGGGTCTAAAGAGAAGTAGTTCTCGACCTGTGCATTCCGGCTTGACGTTAGAAGATCTATGTCGGGAAGTCCCCATCTGTCCATCAACATTCTGAAAACATCCACCTTCAGGCTCCATTCTCCTGGATGCAAATCGTGACGACTTAGGAGATCCGCATGAGTATTTACTGACCCTTTGAGGTGTATTGCTGATAGAGAGAGGAGATGTTTCTCTGCCCAGCAAAAAATTCTGTTTGATATTGTTTTCAATTGATTGAACTTTGGACTCCCCTGGTGTTTTAGATGCGCTACAGTCGTCATATTGTCTGAGTAGACTCTGACATGTTGATTTATGATGAGACTGCTGGCGGCCAGAAGGGCCCTCTCCACTACCATCAATTCTCTGAAGTTGGAGGACCTGGAGATTTCTTTCCGATTCCAGAGACCCTGGAATGGGATTTGCGAGACAACTGCTCCCCAACCTCTTTGACTGGCATCTGTTGTCACCGTCACCAGCGGATCTTGTATCCAGTCTACTCCTTTTAGCAGGTTTTTTTTGGATCGCCCACCAGGTTAACAAGGCTTTTACCTTCCCTGGAGTGTACACTCTTCTGTTCATGAAATTTGGATTTCCATTCCAGTTTCCTAGGATGTGTGCCTGCAGTACTCTGGAGTGGCTTTGAGCCCACTGGACTGATTGTATACAGGCCGTCATCGACCCCAGAAGAGACATTGCAGTCCGCAGAGTCGGAGACCGTTGTTTCTTGAAGTCTAGGACCTTGGATATCAGGTTCCTCTGGTGTTCCTCCGGTAGGAAAGATTTTTGATTTCCCGAGTCCAAAAGGACTCCGAGGAATTTTATCACCTTTGATGGTAATAGTTGAGACTTGCTTAGATTGGGTATCCAACCCAAAAGCTGTAAGATACTCAGAGTTTTGGAAATTCTCTGATTGAGAATTTCGGCGGAAGGACCAATTATTAAAAGGTCGTCCAAGTACTGATGTGAGCTACAGCTTCCGCCATGACTCTGGAGAAAACCCTTGGGGCCGAGGAGATCTCGAAGGGGAGAACATTGTATTGGAAATGTAGGATGTTTTGATTGAATTGGACCGCAAATCTTAGGTATTTCCTGTGGTGAGGATGCATTGGAATATGGAAATAGGCATCCTTGAGGTCTATTGTTGCCATATAGGAATGAGGAGCTATCAGAGGGATGGCTGTCTTTACTGACTCCATTTTGAATTTGCGGTAAGTTATGTATTTGTTGAGAGCTTTTAGATTTATTATAATCCGAGCCTGCCTGGAAGGCTTTTTTACCATGAAGATACAGGAATAGTGTCCTTTCCCTTGCTTATTTACCGGGACCACGGAAATAGCTCTCGAGTCTAGTAAGGCTACGTTCACATTAGCGTCGCGTCGCTGTTGCGTCGGCGACGCAGCGGCGACGCGCCCCTATGTTTAACATAGGGGACGCGTGCGTCTTTTTGCACGCGTTTTCCGACACGTGCGTCGTTTTAGACGCTAGCGTCGGACGCAAGAAAACGCTACAAGTTGCATTTTCTGTGCGTCCGATTTCGTCAAAAAACGACGCACGCGTCGCAAAACGCGCGCGTTTTTGCGCGCGTTTGCGCGTGTTTTTCCGTGCGTCGCCGCTGCGTCGCCGACGCCACAGCGACGCGACGCTAATGTGAACGTAGCCTAAGTCCTGTATTCCTGCCATCATCAGTTTTTGAGTTTCCCGAAATGACGGGGAGGTGACTCTTAAGATCCTGGGAGGAGGCGCATCGAACTCTATCAGAAGACCCTGTTGGATGACACTCACTTCCCAAGGGCTGTTGGAGATATTCTGCCAACTGTGAACGAAGTTCGAAAGCCTCCCCCCTACCGGATCGGAGTCATTGTTTTTCTTGTTGTGTTTGTTGGGGAATAAGGATGTTTTTAGGTTTCCCCTTGGCATAACTCCACCTCCCAGTTTTCCCTTTTCCTTTACCCTGAGAGGGCTGGGGCTGGGAGGGTCGAAAAAAACGCTTCCTGGGAGGTCTTTGTTCAGGAAGAGTTTTCTTTCTGTCCGTGGCTTTTTCCAGGATGTCATCTAATGAGGGCCCAAACACATAGTCACCCTTAAAGGGAATGGAACAAATGTTAACTTTGAAGTGACGTCCCCACTCCACATTTTTAGCCAGAGAGCTCTTCTGGCTGATTTTGTCTGGACTAGAGATCTGGCGGCCACACGGATGGATTCCAGTGAGGCGTCTGCAAGGAACCCAGTTGCTCTATGTAAAATAGGCAAGGAGTCCAACACTTCTTCTCTCGGGGTACCCTGAGAGATGTGGTTTTCTAGCTCTTCTGTCCAGCGGAAGAGAGAGCGGGCCACGCAGGTGGATGCAATGTTGAATCTGAGGGCCGAGGTAGAAGTTTCCCAGGATTTTTTGAGAAGGCTCTCAATCTTCCTATCTAAGGGGTCCTTTAACTGGGAAGAATCCTCGAACGGCAGATCCGTCTTCTTAGCCACTCTTGCCACCTGAACATCTATTTTGGGGATGTTCCATTTGATTGAATCCTCATCTAGAGGAAACCGATGTTTAAAGTCTGAAGGAGTAGTTAGCCGTTTCTCAGGCAGTTCCCACTCATTATTGATCATGTCTATGATACTTTTATGTACGGGAAACCCAGGTTGTTTTTCGGTATGTATACCGAATAATTCGTCTTGTATAGACTGAGGAACTGGTTCCTCTTTTAGCCCCATAGTATTTCTCACTGCAGACACCAATCCTCAATGTATTCAGAGGAGAAAAGATATTTTCTAATTTCCGCAGATTTATGGGGTAACACATCTTCCCATTTGACTGAAGATGACGTATAAGACCCTTCAGACTCTGACCCGGAATATTCCTGGATTTTCCTCTATTTGGGAAGTGATGGACCAGGTGCGGACGGTGGTGGTGGTGGTGGAGGGGGGGGGGCGAGTGTGGCCAAAGAGGTTTGGACCTCTTGTCTAACCAGGGAGCGAATTTCTTCAATTAAAGAAGGGTGTTCCGCCCGGACTACTTTATCCGTACAAGGTTGGCACAACTTTTTCTCCCAATTTAAGGGCATTTTCACATTACAGGTAGCGCATTTGCGTTTAGTAACGGTTCTAGGGCCAAGCTTGACTCCCAGAAATGAGAGAGGAAGCGGTGTAAGAAGGTATACTTAAAACTACCTTTAAACGAGACCCATCTCTGCCGCACTTACTGGGGCTTGAGGAGCGCTGGGCTCTGCAGCTGCAGGGCAAGACGAATCCATGCTTAAGGTACCTTCACACTCAGCGACGCTGCAGCGATACCGACAACGATGTCGATCGCTGCAGCGTCGCTGTTTGGTCGCTGGAGAGCTGTCACACAGACAGCTCTCCAGCGACCAACAATCCCGAGGTCCCCTGGTAACCAGGATAAACATCGGGTTACTAAGCGCAGGGCCGCGCTTAGTAACCCGATGTTTACCCTGGTTACCAGCGTAAAAGTAAAAAAAACAAACACTACATACTTACCTACCGCTGTCTGTCCCCGGTGCTCAGCTTCTCTGCACTCCTCTGCACTCACTGTGAGCACAGCGGCCGGAAAGCAGAGCGGTGACGTCACCGCTCTGCTTTCCGGCTGACCGACGCTCACAGCCAGTGCAGGAGGAGTGCAGAGAAGCAGAGCGCCGGGGACAGACAGCGGTAGGTAAGTATGTAGTGTTTGTTTTTTTAACATTTACGCTGGAAACCAGGGTAAACATCGGGTTACTAAGCGCGGCCCTGCGCTTAGTAACCCGATGTTTACCCTGGTTACCAGTGAAGACATCGCTGGATCGGTGTCACACACGCCGATCCAGCGATGTCAGCGGGAGATCCAGCGACGAAATAAAGTTCTGGACTTTCCTCAGCGACCAACGATCTCCCAGCAGGGGCCTGATCGTTGGTCGCTGTCACACAGAACGATTTCCTTAACGATATCGTTGCTACGTCACAAAAAGCAACGATATCGTTAACGATATCGTTATGTGTGAAGGTACCTTAACAGCAGGCTTACCTGAGACGTCTTCGCAGCTTATAAAGAAAATAAGACTGCACCAGCGCGTGGCAATTAGCCGCCCCTCCCCCTCCGTGGTCCTAGGCAGGCATGCGAGGGTGCAGCGTGCCTCACACGCCGGTCGGTAGTCCATAACGCTGGACAGGATATCGCCGACCCGGAAGTAGAGCACCACGTGACTTCCGGGTCGCCGAACAGCACGCACAGGAGGAGGAGACGCCGGAGAGCTCAGGGAGGCCTCCAGGATGGGCTCACCAGTCTGCTTTATCCCCAAGAGGACACAGGAGGACCTGGAATGCGGTCCCGAATCCAGAAGAGACGGGAGCATAACGGAGGAGGAAGCCCTGGGGGCCCGACCACCAATGCCCGGCAAAGAAATATAAAAGGTACAACTGCAGAGCCGGCCGCGCAGTGCACCAGGAACCTCTCCATGCCCCATGGGGGACAGGAAAGACACTGGTTAATGGGAGGTGGGAGGGGTTTTTAACCTCTTGTGCTTCCTGTCTCCCATTAGGTTATGGAGACAACCTCCTGTGGCTGTCGTGGAAGGCTGCTAGAGAAATACATGAAAATATACTTAGATTTAATAGGTTAGAGTAGAATAGGGTCTGGCCAAAAGAGTCTACCGTGTCGTGGTGGCAGCTTAAAAATTCTTTTCACCAGAACAAAAGCTGCTGGCTATGTATTTGATCTGGTGTTTGATGGGAACTGTTAATATTTGATTGATGAGGACGTAGTAGAGTAGTTTTTCCACGAGTGAGCGGTGGGACTGTGGAAGGTTCGAAGGGTGGAGGCAGAGCTGAGGTAGAGCCTGGATGGAGTCTCAAGGGGGCCCGAAATTTTTGCCAGTATGGGGCCCCGAAATTCCTAGTGGCAGCCCTGCTGCTCAGTAGCACTTTTTCTGTCCTGTATACACTGCATAGTACCACTCCTGTCCTGTTGTTGGAGAGGACATCATCATTGGTCTTTGGGAGGGTTAATTTTGGTTTATTATTTTCAGGAATACTATGGAAAAATAAAAAATACTGTATTTTTCGGACTATAAGATGCACTTTTTTCCTCCCAAAATGTGGAGGAAAACGGGGGTGCGTCTTATAGTCCGGATGAACTGGATGTGGTGGGGAGGTGGAGTGGCATCGGTGGAGCAGTGGGTCACAGAGGCAGAAGCCGGATGCTGCGGCTAACTCCTGTGCCCGCTGCTAAAGAGAAATGAATTTTCACTGCATTCCACCCCCATGGGCATGGAGGACAATGAATATACTGGAGTATATACGTTAATGAGCCAAGATTTTCAGCCCATTTTTTGGGGCTGAAAGTCCCCCTCTCGGCTTATACTCGAGTCATACCCAGGGGTCAGCAGGGAAGGGGGAGCGGGGGCTGTCTAATTATACTCACCTACTCCTGGCGCGGTCCCTGCAGGTCCCTGGCTTCCCCGGCAGCTTCTTCCTGTACTGAGCGGTCACATGGTACCGCTCATTACAGTAATGAATATGCGGCTCCACCTCCCACAGGGGAGGTGCAGAATACGCTGAAGATGGAGCTGCGCCAGAACGAGGAGCAGGTGAATATTGAAAGTTCCAGGGGCCTGAGCGACGGAGAGGTGAGTATGTGATTTTTTTTTTTTATCGCAGCAACAGCAAATGGGGCAAGTGCCTGTATGGAGCATCTTATGGGGTCATAACGTTTGTGCAGCACTGTTTGGGGCAAGTGTCTGTATGGAGCCATAATCAACGTTTGTGCAGCACTATATGGGGCAAGTGTCTGTATGGGGCCATAATCAACATTTGTGCAGCACTATATGGGGCAAGTGTCTGTATGGAGCATCATATGGGGCCATAACGTTTGTGCAGCACTATATGGGGCAAGTGTCTGTATGGGGCCATAACGTTTGTGCAGCACTATATGGGGCAAGTGTCTGTATAGAGTATCTTGTGGGGCCATAATCAACGTTTGTGCAGCACTATATGGGGCAAATGTCTGTATGGAGTATCTTATGGGGCCATAATGTTTGTGCAGCACTATATGGGGCAAATGTGTCTATTGAGCATCTTATGGGGCCATTATTAACCTTTATGCAGGATTATATGGGACATATTTTAATATGGAGCATGTTATGGGGCAGTCTTGTGTGCCGATACTTAAGAGAAATTAATATTGAGAATATTCATTTCTCTTAAGTATCGGCACACGTGACCGCCGGCAGCAGCAGGAAGGCTCCTGCTGAGACTGTGCGCGCTACTGAAGAGCAATGAATACTCACCGCTCTCTGCGATGAACAGTCCCAGCGTGCAGAGAGCAGAGTATTCTGGCAGCTGCCCTTCAGCTTGCAAGCAATGCATGACATCCCTGCCGTGCACTGCTTACAACCATAAAGCAGCTGCTGGCATCGGGACAAGATGCTGCGAGGGAGCGCCAGGAAGGTAAGTGTAATGGTTTGTTTTTTTATTCTTTTCTGATGGTGTCATGCATACCAGGATGGGGTTGGGGGCCAATCATACCACAATAAGGAAGGGGCCATGTATACCAGGATGGGGGCCAATAATAGCAGGATAAGGAAAGGATGGGACCAATCATATCAGGATAAGGATGGGGCCATGCATGCCAGGACTGGGATGGGGGCCAACCATAACAGGTAAAGGAAGGAGCCCTGCATACCAGGTTAGGGATGAGGGCGATCATTCCTGCCAGGATAAGGTTGAGGTGGACCATTCCTACCAGGATAGGGATGAGCAGCCATGCATACTAGGACAAGATGGGGCCCTGCATACCAGGTGTAAGATTGCTCTCACTAAGTGTATTGGGGGACACTCGCTTGGCACGGGAACTGACGTAGTCAGGCACGATTTTTGAACACAAAACAGTCCGTACGGTTTATTAAAGGGTCATAAACCGGGTGTGCACAGTTCATATTATACTTTCATCAAACACAATAGGCACCAACTGGTGATATTAACTTGCAGCTTTGTCTTAAACACTTCTTTTACAGCTTTGTTTCACGGACACTAAACATGCTGGGCCTCTCACTTCACCCAGTTACCATGGGTGTCCTCACACCGTACACTTCACCAATGTCCATGGAGCACAACAGGCACCAACAGGTTGCAGCAACTGAACACGCTGGTCCTCCCCTGACCAGTTGCCGTGGGTTACCACACAGTTCATATCACAAGTACCAACAGTCTGTACAGGTACCTGACGGGAGCTCCTGCTCTACCTGCTGACTCCTTGTCAGTCCTCTGGGAAAGCTGCCTCATGGGAATCACCAACTTGCCTGGTGGCATATCTTAGTCAGTCCAGACCCACCGAAGGACGGTATCTTCCCCACATGAACCGCACATGTGACTTGTCCAGGTGCTATTCAGGACCTTGTCCAACACCCCAGGCCACCAGGTCGGTCCAAAGCCCCACAATGTGCTCTTCAGGACTCCTACTCCCAGGAAATCCAAAACAGGTAGTTCAGTGTGCTACTCAGGGATTCGGTCCTACTCCCAGGACCTCCCAACACACAGGCTCTCCAGGACCTTCCACTGGAACCACAGGAACCTCACAGCCACCATACACAGAGACATGTGACCCACACCCTGGTCACATATATATATACCCTTAAACCACTCCCCTGGGTGGGAGTGTGGGTGTGTGTCCCGCCCATCTCACATAACTAGCCCTGCCAAACCTCCCATGACTATTACACAACATGCAACATACTTGTGGGACTATAGGTCCCAGAACAGAACACCACATCACTTCAGGCTGGCAGCGCAGAGTCTTCTCCTCTGCGACACACATATCGTCCATTCATCACAATGCCGGACTTTGTCTTATGACCACAGCCATGCATGCAATTGCCATGCCCTCTCATGGCCTCAATACACCTCTGTGTGCACACTGGGGAGACCATGCACCATGTTACAGTGGTTACTGCATCACACAGGATAGGGATGGGGCCCCACATACCAGGAGAGGGATGGGGCCATGCATACTAGGATGAGATGGGGACCCTGCATACCAGTATAGGGATGAGGGCGATCATTCCTGTCAGGATAGGGATGAGGAGGCCATGCATACCAGGCCAGGGATGAGGAGGCATGCAAACTATGATGGGGATGAGGAGGCATGCAAACCATGATGGGGATGAGGAGGAATGCATACCATGATGGGGATGAGGGGCATACATAACAGGATAGGGATGAGGGAGTCATGCATACCAGGATAGGGATGTGGGGGCCATATTTACCAGGATATGGGATATTAACCCATTACTTGCCAAATTAAAATTTTTACAAGTACGGATTTTTCAGAAAAGGGCGTCCCAATATTAAATTAAAAATGACAATGACATGATTTCCTATTTTGAAAACATTCATTTTACAAACACAACACAAAAAATTGGACCTATTTATAAAAATTATAAAATCTTGGTTGCTAGAAGCTAAAGATTAGGCATCCCAAAAAAAGGACATTTGTAGATAATGGGTTAAGTACAGAATTGACCACATTTTTTGCTTCAGTCCCCCCCCCCCCCACCTAATTTCATCCTCTAAAACCTAGGTGCATCTTATAGTCCGAAAAATACGGTGTATATATTGGAAAACCCATTTAAATGGATTATGCCAAGTAATCCACTATCCTGAGACCTATGTAGTCGCTGGGGTCCGAATGCTGGGACACCCATGATCCCGAAAACCGGCGCTCTAAAGAAGAGGTTGATCATGCGCACTGTGGCGGCATTCACACATGGCTCTTCAAATAACGCCTTTATGAGGACTGTTGAAGGGCACAACACAGTGTAGCAAAATCCACTGATCGGGTGTGGGGTGAGGAGTGTTATAGTATGTGGGCTGGTGGGGTTTGTGTGGCAGTTCTGCTTTTTTGTCCCTCTGGCCCTGCGCTGCGGTCTTCTGGCCCCACTCTGTTGCAGTATACATGTAACACTAATTATTTTTCTCGGACCATTTGGACATGTGCACTGCCTCATTTAATAACAATGGTCCAAGTGCGATCCGATGTTTTGATGGACCAAAACTACGGTCATCTGCACGAGCCCAAATACTTCTCTATTTGCAGTGTAGTATGCCTGTCAGCACACATGCTTCTTGAGACAGGCATATATACATGTGTGTGCTGTCCCTGTTTAAATCGTATAGCACACGGTCTGATGTTATTCAATAGAGCTGTTCAGATCACTATTCAGATACACTATTCTCTTCCATATTTTGCATGGGACTTGCCTATTCAAATTTATGGGTGAGGCAAAAAAAAAAAAATCAGATCCTACAGATCATCTACAGTTGTGTGAAAAAGTATTTGCCCCTTGCTGATTTCCCATTCTTTTGCATGTTTGTCATAATTAAATGTTTCCGATCACCAAACAAATTTAAATATAAGGCAAAGAGAACACAAGTAAACACAAAACGCAGTTTTTTTTTTAAATGAAGATCTTAATTGTTAAGGGAAAAAGAAATCCAAACCTACAGGGATCTGTGTGAAAAAGTGATTGCCTCCTAAACCTAAAAACTGTTTGGGCCACCCTTAGCAGCAACAACTGTAATCCAGTGTTTAGAATAACTGGCAGGGCCGTATTTGCCACTAGGCACGTGAGGACACGTGCCTAGGGCGGCAGGATTCGGGGGGCGGCACCTGAGCAAGTTTTTTTTTGTTTTTTTTAGTAAGTCTGGGGCAAACGCCCACCCACCCACCATCCCTCCCCCCTTCTCCTTGAAGACGACATACTCACCCTCCTCCAGCTCCAGCGGTGCCTGGTTTCAGCACCGGCAGCTTGTCCTGTGCTCACAGCAGTCACGAGGTACCGGTCATGAAGGTGATGAATATGGACGCATATTCATGACCTTAATGAGTGGTACGACGTGACCGCTCACACAGGAAGAAGCTGCAGCGCCGGGAGTCGGGACAGAGATGCAGGGAGTCCGTTCAGCGAGCTGTGAGGAGGGTGAGTATGACGGCCCAGAGGAGGAGAAGGAGGACGGGGAGGATGGAGGGGGAGGATGAAGGAGAAGTAGGACGACGGAGAAGAACTTGTAGTGATGTGTCCTTCGTGAAGGAGCCGATACAAAGAGCTGTCAAAGGAGTCCGCTCTGTAGTGTGAGTGAGCTGAGGTTTTTTTTTTTCTTGGCTGGTGCCTTCCTGGAGCTTTTCAGGTTCAGGTTACTGAAGTGTGACTGTGGGAGGAGTCAGTCAGGAGAGAAGTAGATATGGAGTAAATGCATGTGAGTGCTAGAGAGATGGTGCAGACAAGCACAGGATAGGGTGGGTGGGGGAAAAAAAAAAAAAAAAAAGGGGGCTTCCTCTTGTTAACCCTTAAAGGGAACCTGTCACCCCCCCTGGCTGGTTTTTAACTAAAATAGCCACCTTGTGCAGCACTAATGCTGCATTCTGTCAAGGTGGCTCTTTTATTTGGGGTCCCTTCCAACGCTGCTATATTTGTCTTTTTAATTTGCCCGCCATACTTGTAGTCTTTCTGGGGGGCATGTCTTTTCCCCCCGGACACAAATACCTCCCCGCCATCACTCATTTCCTCCATGCACCGCCTCCTCTGCCTCATTTACGTCTCCGGCGCCTGCGCTGTAATTTTTTTTTCGGGCATGCGCAGTTTGTTCTGCCCTTCGACTCACATCACTTGATGGAAACTTACAGCTCAGGCACCGGGGACGTTAATGAAGGCACAGGAGACAGCGCACGGAGGGGCCAAGTGATGGCTCGGAGGCATTTGTGTCTGGGGGGAAAAGACATGCTCCCCAGACAGACTACAGGTATGGCGGGTAAATTAAAAAAAACGAATATTGCAGCGTTGGAAGGGACCCCAAATAAAAGAGCCACCTTGACAGAATGCAGCATTAGTGCTGCACAAGGAGGCTCTTTTAGTTAAGAACGCCAGGGGGTGACAGGTTCCCTTTAAGTGCCCTCAGACTACAAGCATTAGGCTATGTGCACACATTCGGAATTGCCGAAGAAATTTCTGCGGAAATTCCGCAACTCCCTGCCGCGGGTAAAACGCATGCGGAATTCACATGCGTTTTCCCGTTAAACACTAGCGTTTTCCAAGCGATCTGTAGTATCACTTGGAAATCTGATTGACCGGTTGGTCACACAATCATAGTGTTTGACAAATGTGACCAACTTTTTACTATTGATGCTGCCTATGCAGCATCAATAGTAAAAAGATAGAATGTTAAAAATAATAAGATAAAAATCCTCGCGATGCTCCTGTTCCCAGCGATAACTCGCGACAATGACCCCAGATGACATAGCATCACGCGAGACCGCTACCGTCATCACAGGTCATTGTCGCAAGGCATCACTGGGAACAAGAGCTGCCGGGAGCATCACTAAGGCCTGGGCTGGATCCGGGGGCCGCCAGGAGAGTATTAGAACTATTTTTTAGTCCCAGTGCCTGGAGGAGAGTCTCCTCTCCTCCACACCCGGGTGCCATCTGCACATGATCGGCTTACTTTGTGCATGGTGGGCATAGCCACATGCGGAAAGTAAGTGTATCAATGCATTCCTATGTGTGTGGAATCACTGCGATTCTGCACAAAGAATGAGCATGCTGTGTATTTTTCTGCGATACAATTCCGCCACGGAAAAATAGGCATTAGCACAGCATTGCGGAATCCCATTGAATTCAATGGGTTGTGTTTGTGCTTTTGCAGCGTACAGTGTGTACAGTATGTGTATACAGTGTGTGTACAGTATGTGTGTGTAGAGTGTGTGTGTTAGTACAGTGCTTGCAACATGCCTTCATTTTTATGAATTATAATCTTATGCAGTGCCAACACATCACAGCACTTACTAATTCAGAAAGGACATGTACAAAAAACGCCACATATTATAAAGTAATACGTTAAGACTACAACTGAGTAGCAGGGGCCCTGTTCACAAGAGCTAACAATCTGAGGAAACAGCAATGCTAAAAACACAGTCTTTACTGCTTTACTAGATACTTATAAGGAGGACGGGAAGAAGTAGGACGGGGGAGGAGAAGGAGGACAGGGAGGAGAAGGAGGATGGGGGAGCTATGCATACAAGATGGGGGGAGCTGAGCCATACATACAAAATGGGGGGAGCTGAGCCATACATACAAGATGGGGAGAGCTGAGCCATGCATACAAGATGGGGGGAGCTGAGCCATACATACAAGATGGGGGGGGGGTGCTGAGTCATGCATACAAGATGGGGGAGCTGAGCCATGCATACAAAATGGGGGGGAGCTGAGCCATGAGGTGATGGGATGTGTGCAGACACAGTATGGGGAGTCAGGTGAGCAGGCAGTATAAAAGTGAGGGGGTAAATATATGAGGAGACAGTATGGTGAACAGGGGGATGTGAGAGGAGACAGTATGAGGAGGGAGGGGAATAGTGTGAGGAGACAGTATGGGGGGAGAAAAGTGAGTAGGCACAGAATACAAACTGAGTAGTGGGTTCGTAGCATGGGAGGACAGTGTAAGGGCAGAGCCAGGAGGGGACAGTATACCAAGGAGGGGGAGTGTGATGAGAGTACAGTATAAATACAGGGCCATATAGGGGGTACACAGTGTGAGAGGACAGTGTGAAGAGGGGGCCGGTATGGAAAGGAGAGGTCAGTGTGAAGAGCATGTACCATAAGAGGGACAGTGGGGGGGGGTCATATTTTGTGCAGACAATATAGTGAGGGGCAATTTTTTTATTCAGGAGCATTATAATGACACTTGTATCTTTAACCCCTTTCTGACCTCGGACGGGATAGTACGTCCGAGGTCAGAAGCCTCGCTTTGATGCGGGCTCTGGCGGTGAGCCTGCATCAAAGCCGGGACATGTCAGCTGTTTTGAACAGCTGACATGTGCCCGTAATAGGCGCGGGCAGATCGTGATCTGCCCGCGCCTATTAACTAGTTAAATGCCGCTGTCAAACGCAGACAGCGGCATATAACTACCACATCCGGCCGGACGGCCGGAAATGACGGCATCGCCGACCCCCGTCACATGATCGGGGGTCAGCGATGCTTCAGTATTGTAACCATAGAGGTCCTTGAGACCTCTATGGTTACTGATCGCCGGTAGCTGTGAGCGCCACCCTGTGGTCGGCGCTCACAGCACACCTGATTTTCTGCCACATAGCAGCGAACAGCAGATTACTGCTATGTAGCAGAGGCGATCGTGCTGTGCCTGCTTCTAGCCTCCCATGGAGGCTATTGAAGCATGGCAAAAGTAAAAAAAAAAGTGAAAAAAATAAAAAAATATAAAAGTTTACATCACCCCCCTTTCGCCCCAAATAAAATAAATCAATAAAAAAAAAAATCAAATCTACACATATTTGGTATCGCCGAGTTCAGAATCGCCCGATCTATCAATTAAAAAAAAGCATTAACCTGATCGCTAAACAGCGTAGCGAGAAAAAAATTCGAAACGCCAGAATTACGTTTTTTTGGTCACCGCGACATTGCATTAAAATGCAATAACGGGCGATCAAAAGAACGTATCTGCACCAAAATGCTATAATTAAAAATGTCATCTCGGCACGCAAAAAATAAGCCCTCAACCGACCCCAGATCATGAATAATGGAGACAATACGAGTATCTGAAAATTACGCAATTTTTTTTTTTTTTTTAGCAAAGTTTGGAATTTTTTTTCACCACTTACCGTATTTTGCGGACTATAAGACGCACCGGACCATAAGACGCACCCCAAATTTGGGGTGAAAATTGCAGAAAAAAAGATTTTTTATAAGATGGGGGTCCGTCTTATTGTCCGAATGTACAGTATCTTACCTGAGGGCTGCGTTGGCAGAGCAGGGTCACAGGAGGCATGGTGTTGGCAGAGGTGGGGTGATGCAGTGTGGCGTGCACCTGAGCAGGGTCCCTTCCTGCTTAGGTGGGCGATGCCACGGCCTGGTGTCCATGGGAGGGTTGCAGCAGTGATTACCGGCAGAGGTGCTAGGATGAGGAGGTGCTGGGATGAGGAGGCACAGTGAGAGGTATGGCGTGAGAGGGGTCCTTTTCCCCGGTGAGGTGATGCAGCAGCCCGGTAAGCAGCAGAGCCGGGTGAATCCTGTTGTTATCGGTGGGGGCAGCCATCTTCCTGAAGCCACGCGTGCGCAGATAAAGCGCTCTGCTTCCCGGGGCTTCAGGAAAATGGCCGCGGGAGGCCGCGCGTGCGCAGATGGAGATCGCGGCGGCCATTTTCCTGAAGCCCCGGGAAGCAGAGCGCTTCATCTGCACACGCGCGGCTTCAGGAAGATGGCCGCCCCCACCGATAACAGGATTCACCCGGCTCTGCTGCTTACCGGGCTGCTGCATCACCTCACCAGAGAAAGGGACCCCGCTTACTGCGCCTCCTCATCCCCGCACCTCTGCCGCCATGGTAAGCCTGCATTGCGACTATTAGACGCACCCCCAATTTTCCCCCCTTTTTTTGGGGGGAAAAAGTGCGTCTTGTAGTCCGAAAAATACGGTAGGTAAAAAATAACCTAGTCATGTTAGGCGTCTATGAACTCGTACTGACCTGGAGAATCATAGTGGCCGGTCAGTTTTAGCATTTAGTGAACCTAGCAAAAAAGCCAAACAAAAAACAAGTGTGGGATTGCACTTTTTTTGCAATTTCACCGCACTTGGAATTTTTTTTCCCATTTTCTAGTACACGACATGCTAAAACCAATGATGTCGTTCAAAAGTACAACTCGTCCCACAAAAAAATAAGCCCTCACATGGCCAAATTGACGGAAAAATAAAAAAGTTATGGCTCTGGGAAGGAGGGGAGTGAAAAACAAACACGGAAAAACGAAAAATCCCAAGGTCATGAAGGGGTTAAGGGCATCATGTGGAGATTTACTGCAAAAGAGCGGAGAAGATGGAAGTCTGCAGAGACGGCTGTGGATGAGAAAACTCATCATGGGGTCTGGACAAGGTGAAGAAAAGAAGGAGAATGACTCCAGAGACGACGCCATCTATAAGGTACCTGGATGTAAATGGTATTTGTGATACTGACTAACTCATGTTTTTATTTTTGTTAGGAGCATTAAAGGGAATGTCCAGGTTTGGGATGAGTCTGCAATCATTCTTTGTGACTGCAGACTTCTGACTTCTCGCAGTGCGCCCTGCACACTGTCAGGATTCTTTTGTGCTGATGATTTACATACATGCGGTCATGTTCTGACTAGACATATGTGGCCTCACTCAATGAAAATGAACTGAGCGAGGTCGGGCACATCTAGTCAGAAAGTGGTCAGAAGTATACAAATCACATGCTTGTGCTGACATGACTGTCCACAGGCAAGGGAGAATCCTAAAAGTGTGCAGTGCATGCATTGTGAGAATTCAGAAGCTGCGATGTCAGGATTCAGCTCTGCAGGCTCCAGTAGTTGTCACATGGACACTTCACTCATATGCGACTTTCATACTTGTGGTCGAGTGACAACGAGCTTCTCTTCTGCTTCTCTGTTTTTCACTGAATATTGAGAGCATTAGGGAGAGCGGCTCGTGGGTACATGACTAAGGCCAGAGTCACACATGCGAGAAACACGTCTGAATTCTTGCCCCGGGTGCCAGAAAACCTAGATACACCTTTGCCGGTATGCTACTGCGAGCGGCGATTACCAGGTCTGGTGGAGGGAGGTCTGTGCACAGGCAGTGAGGCAGAGACTGAAGGTGTGCACAGAGAATGGAGACCCGGAGACTGCCCATCCCAGTCTACGCCGTAGCCTGGAGCCCTCATAGGAATATGTCAATTAATACATTGTTTTTCTAAAGCTTTATAGTGTAGTTTTAGGTCAGGGAGGGATGGTTATGGATGAGCTAGCAAGGTGCAGGGACAGGTAGTTTAGGCTCCTTGCGGACATGTGCGGCAGTTGCGGTTTTGCATTTGCAGTGAGACAAAAAAACACTGCTAGCAGAGGTTTTTTTCCATTGCTGCAAGTACCGCATTTACTGGATCGCGGCAAAACCGCAAGTGCCGCACATGTCTGCAAGTCCCGTAGGGAATGAATGAGGCCGAACCCAGTGTTGCCCTAAATGATTTGTTATGCGGCAGATGCTGAAAACTGCTGGATCTGCTGCAAAAGGCTACTTTTATATCAGAGATTATTGCCAAAGTCACTGCCGATAGTGTCACACTCACCAATGGGGGAGGCAGCACTAAAAGTGCCTAGGGCAGCAGAAACTCTAAATACGGCCCTGATAACTGGCAATGAATCTTTTACAGTTCTCTGGAGGAATTTTGGCCCACTCATCTTTGCAGAATTGTTATAATTCAGCCACATTGGAGGGCTTCCGAGCAGGAACCGTCTTTTTAAAGGTCATGCCACAGCATCTCAATCAGATTAAAGGGACACTGTCACCTGAATTTGGAGGGAACAATCTTCAGCTATGGAGGCGGGGTTTTTGGGTGTTTGATTCACCCTTTCCTTACCCGCTGGCTGCAATATTGGATTGAAGTTCATTCTCTGTCCTCCGTAGTACATGCCTGCACAAGCCAATCTTGCCTTGCGCAGGCATGTACTATGGAGGACAGAGAATGAACTTCAATCCAATATTGCAGCCAGCATGCAGCCAGCGGGTAAGGAAAGGGTGAATCAAACACCCAAAAACCCCGCCTCCATGGCTGAAGATTGTTCCCTCCAAATTCAGGTGACAGTGTCCCTTTAAGGTCAGGACTTTAACAAGGTCACTGCAAAGTCTTAATTTTGTTTTTCTTAGGCCAATCAGAGATGGACTTGCTGGTGTGTTTTGAATCATTGTCCTGCAGCATAACGCTAGTGCGCTTCAGCTTGAGGTCACGAACAGATGGCTGGACATTCTCTTTCAGGACGTTTTGGTAGACAGAATTCATGGTTCCATTTTAAAAAGCAAGTCTTCCAGGTCCTGAAGCAGCAAAACAGCCCCAGACCATCATACTACCACCACCATAATTTATTGTTGGCATGATGTTCCTTTTTTGAAATGCTGTGCTACTTCTACGCCAGATGAAATAGGACATACACCGTCCAAAAAGCTCAACCTTTCTCTCATCAGACCACAGAGTTTTTCCTCAAAATCTTGGGAATCGTCAAGATGTTTTCTGGTAAAACTGAGACAAACTTTTATTCTCTTATTACTCAGCATTGATTTTCATCTTGGAACTCTGCCATTCAGGCCATTTTTGTCCAGTTTCGTTCTTATGGTGGAGTCATCCGCAATTACCTTAACTGAGGCCTACAGTTCTTTGGATGTTGTTGTGGGGTCTTTTGTAACCTCTTGGATGAGTCATCATAGCGATCTTGGGGCAATTTTGGTATGCCAGCCACTCCTGGTAAGGTTCACCACTGTTCCACGTTTTCGCTATTTCTTGATAATGGCTCCCACTTTAATTCGCTGGAATCCCAAAGAATTAGAATGGCTTTATAACCTTTTCCAGACTGATGGATCGCTATTACTTTGTTTCTCATTTATGCCAGAATTTATTTGGATCGCAGCATGATGTCTAGCTTTTGAGGAACGTTTGGTTTCCTTCACAGTCAGCCAGGTCCTATTTAAGTGATTTCTTGATTGAGAACAGGTGTTGCAGCAATCAGACCTGGGTGTGGCTAGGATATTTGAACTCCGCTTCCCAAAGAGGAGATAAACCACAGTTATTTTATGTTTTAAGGGAAGGGCAATCACTTTTTCACAGAGGGTCCAGTAGGTTTGCTTTTCTTTTTCCCTTACTAATAAAGACCTTCATTTAAAAACTGCATTCTGTAATTACTTGTGTTATTTTTGTCTAATATTTTAATTTGTTTGCTGATGTTAAATATTTAATTCTGATAAAAATGCGAAAGAATAGCAACTAAAAGGGGTTAAAGAAAAGCATATATTCAGCTCACCGAGTTAGGTGTGGTAGGTATGGAGTTCCTATTGGGGCCCTGCACGGATCCAGTCAGCAGCTGTATGGAGACAAGGAGAGCCGCAGAGGTGATCCAGCGAAGAAACAAAGGCTCCCAATGAGGTCAGTAGATCCATAAAACATAGCGTTTATTCATCCATGAGAACGGATCTCCGAGCAGCATATGGCAGTGGATTATGACGGAATACTAATGGCCAGGCCTATGCGGTTCTCCGCACGTCTTGCCGTGAGACATGTTGAAACACATAGGCCTGGCCATTAGTATTCCGCTATAATCCACTGCCATATGCTGCTCGGAGATCCGTTCTCATGGATGAATAAACGCTATGTTTTATGGATCTACTGACCTCATTGGGAGCCTGTGTTTGCCTTAACATAGGAAACTTTATTTGATCATGTATGATTCCACACGGATGACATCAGAGTCCATCCTAATGGCGACAGACGCCGTGTGATGCATCCTCCTGTATAAGAGGCCAAGGCTGGATGACGGTCGGCCATCGTTATAGTGGAACAGTGTGGTGGAGCTGGGCACTGACTGTCTGCAGCAGGCCACACTCCCAGCATGCACCACGGGCAGGTCAGCGCTGCTGTCAGCTCCTCTCACGGGCTCCGCTCATCAGCCATTGCTGCTCTCCTGACCTGCACATAATGGAAGGCGGGGCTGGGCCCGGAGCGCCACGCCCCCGCACCACGTGACGCGCTGCCACTCGCTCCGTCCACGACACTGTAGACAATGAACTCCCAGCTACAGCTCGGCAGCGCCGCCCCCACGCCCGACGTCTCCGCGCCTCACACCAATCCGCGGCCGGAATGAGGCTCTTTAAAAAAAGAGGTCCCGGCGATGGTGTGGCAGTCAGCTGTACACAAATCCATCCGCCCATGTAAACATAAGGAGTCGATCCCACGGTTGGAAGCCAGTTGGTCGAGGTGGGATGAGATCTGTCAATTGTGAAGGGCAGCGCCAATGGGCGCTCGGAGGAGGGCTAAGGCCCCTGCCTGTCACGTAGAGCTGATGAATAAACCGTGGTCCCTCACAGAGATGCCGTGTATACGTTACCCCGACACTCCGCCATTCAATCTCCTGCTAGAGCCTGCGGCTTCCCCGAGAGGAGCAGCGCCCCCAGCAGGGCACAGTGCTTAGTGCTGACGTTCGGCGAGCGGGACTACTTGTCTCTGCCACCCCTACTCCGCGGACGGACACCTCGCCGTCGTGCGGCTCGCTCTCTCGTTCTGTGTCGGTTGGTACGTGTTGCTCCGCCTCCCTCGTGGACTGTCCACCCGCTGTTACCGGGGCTGTTACTTGTGTGTGTCCACTGTGGCATGGAGTTCGTGCCGCCCCCGGAGTGTCCGGTGTTCGAGCCCAGCAGAGAGGAGTTCGCCGACCCCTATGCCTACATCAATAAGATCCGGCCGATAGCCGAGCGCACGGGCATCTGTAAGGTCCGGCCGCCGCCGGTGAGTACCGGGAGGGGAGCGCGAGTGGAGGCGGAGCCCCGGCGGCCCCTCACTGGCGCTGAGGTGCGAGCTCCCGGAAGTAATCTCTCCTTTTCTGTCTCCCCTCAGGAGTTGTGTTCTTGGGGGGCCTGCAGGAAGCCTTCAATATGGCGCCCGAGCCCCCAATCCTTTGTGTGCTGAGGGGGGGCGTCCTACATGACACCAGTGGGTCACACAGCAGCTGCCATGGCCCCAGGAGGGCAGAAAGTTGTGGAGACCCCAGTGTGCGGCCATCTTCAGAGGGGATGACATGGAAGCCCCCTGAGCCTCAGACATTGGGGGGCTCATGTCAAGGACGAACCCTGCGCTGCCCGGACAGAGGCCCCAGGGAGCAGTGTGCCCCCATTGTGCCCCCGGCTTCTGTGGTAATCCCATTACACAAGGCTCCAGGCAGATCACACCCTGCTGTTAGCCATCTTTAACCCTGTGAGGCCAGCAAACCTCCCTCGCCGGGTCCATCTTGTGTGGTGACAGCAGCCAAGGCTTTCCTTGTATGTTTGCTCCTCATCTGTAGGGTAACTGTGTGCCCACCGATTGCCCCTTAACAATTCGCTCCTGCAATGTTTTTACTCTTTTATAGGGTTTTTGCATCCATCCTGCTTTCCTCCTTGCTTCTGCAATGTTTTTACGCTTTATATAGGGCTTCGTATCGATTTATTGCTTCCTTAGTAATCTGCTCCTGCATTGTTTTTCCTCTATTGTAGGGTTTTACATCCATCCATTGCTTTCCTAGTTGCTCCTGCAATGTTTTTTTTCCTCTATTGTAGGGTTTTACATCCATCGCTTTCCTAGTTGCTTCTGCAATGTTTTTTTCCTCTTATAGGGTTTTACATCCATCTATTGCTTTTCTAGCTCCTGTAATGTTTTTTCTCCTCTCTTATAGGGTTTTACATCCATCCATTGCTTTCCTAGCTCCTGTAATGTTTTTTCCTCTTATAGGGTTTTACATCCATCGCTTTCCTAGCTCCTGCAATGTTTTTTTTTTCCTCTTATAGGGTTTTACATCCATCTATTGCTTTCCTAGTTGCTCCTGCAATGTTTTTTTCCTCTTATAGGGTTTTACATCCATCTATTGCTTTTCTAGCTCCTGTAATGTTTTTTCTCCTCTCTTATAGGGTTTTACATCCATCCATTGCTTTCCTAGTTCCTGCAATGTTTTTTTTTTTCCTCTTATAGGGTTTTACATCCATCTATTGCTTTCCTAGTTTCTCCTGCAATGTTTTTTTTTCTCCTCTCTTGTAGGGTTTTACATCCATCTATTGCTTTCCCAGTTGCTCTTGCAATGTTTTTTTTTCTCCTCTCTTGTAGGGTTTTACATCCATCTATTGCTTTCCTAGTTTCTCCTGCAATGTTTTTTTTTCTCCTCTCTTGTAGGGTTTTACATCCATCTATTGCTTTCCTAGTTTCTCCTGCAATGTTTTTTTTTCTCCTCTCTTGTAGGGTTTTACATCCATCTATTGCTTTCCCAGTTGCTCTTGCAATGTTTTTTTTCCTCTTATAGGGTTTTACATCCATCCATTGCTTTCCTAGTTCCTGTAATGTTTTTTTTTCCTCTTATAGGGTTTTACATCCATCCATTGCTTTCCTAGCTCCTGCAATGTTTTTCCTCCTCTATTGTAGGGGTTTGTACCATCCATTGCTTTCCTCAGTGATCTGCTCCTGTGCTATGTTTTCTGGGCACAGCAGCCTCTTCTCGGGGTTCTCTGTATTCTGCTTTTACATCAGTGTGAGCTTCTTTTTGGAGAATCCTTGAGTGGACCCTATGGGGCAGGATTGCAGTCCAGGGGCTTTTGTGTGTCAGGCGCAGATAGATAGAAGTGCGTCCTCAGCACAGGATTACAGCAGAGCCATATTGTCATTGTAGTCTTTTATTAGTGAGCTGCAGGATGTGGTCAGAACCTGGCTTGATTTACAGACTAGTTTGTACTTCTAGGCCATTCATGTTTTCTGGCTGACTTTCCTCCATCGTTCTCCTTCAGCCCCGTCCACCATTTTACACACAGACACACAGGAGCTGGAAGCAGCAGGGATGTGCCTGGGAACTTCCATAGATTCTCTGACACCACCACCTTCATTTCTTTTACCATATATTTTGGTGCAATGTACAAACTGTACACAACTTCCCAAGAAGCATATAAGGATGCTAGAATAGAAGGTGTTAATATCTCAGTATTGGGCATCAGCACTATACAATCTGGCCTGTTAATGTTGGTTTATTGATCTTTAAGCCTTCCTTCTAATGTTCTATAGCCATTTAATTAAAAGTGGATATTAATTTCCACAATATTTTCGCTGCCCGTATATAGTACAGTGTCCGCCTTCATGTTCTGTATCTCCTGTAGACTTGTATAGAAGACGTACGGGCTCTGTACAACTCCTCCCCACCACGCCCGTCCATAAGAGGTGTCACGCAAGGGATCCGTCTTTTTGGGGGTCCAAGTGGTTGGCACCCCCACCAGTATAGCTTTTATAACTTTTTTATATATTTTAGTGGAGGGGTCGTTGTAATATGGAAGTACGGATATTCTGGCGAAAGATGGACTACATATTTCTACTGCGGTTACCACAAATGAGGTGTTACATGGTACTTGGTCCTCCAAAATGGGATTTTTCTTTCTTCCAGTTATGCAGTGGATAGTCATTGAAATTGCCATGTGTTTCCATAATTTCGCCATTTGTCCCAGCCCAAAAGCTGGGGAAATGAGCCAAACTGACACCAACATAGGATCGTTGTTGGTCTACCAGTTCAGGTAATGACCCGTGGGAATGACTTTTGCCCATAATATGGACACTGACCACATACAACACTGGCCGAAGTCAGTAATGCTATTTTAATTTTACCAGAACAGGTTTTATTAGACAGTCCTGATAAATGATTCCCTATGTGTTCAGTGCGACTGCAAAAATAAGCCGCCTCTCGCCACCCGATTGATTACACAATGGTGCACAAGAGGATCCAGGTGACAGGACTGAGCCACGTTGTGTGTCCACTGGCACTGAGCACAATAGGTGGTTGTTCAATTTTTATTAATTTTGTAACCCTGTAAATAGTGTTGTGTTTTATGACAGTTTTTCAGCAGTTCATAGCTGTTGTTTTGGCACATTGAACTTTCAATACTAAACTCCTTAATACCATTTTGGTAGAGCTCATTAATATTATATTTTTTTATATGCTAGTATGAGATTTAACCATGGTTATATTTATATTTTAGTTGATGTCCTTTTGTGAATTGGAAATTAAACTTATCGCCATATATTTATTTTTGTAGTACTTGCTGCTTGACAGCTTTTTTAACGTCATTACTGTGATGTGTGACTACAGTTTGTCTCCAATATCTGTATGGAGCCTCCGGTAGTCCGGGACACAGACTACCGTCCCCTGTCATCATTGCCTCAGATGGCTGCGCTGTCCCTACTCCTGCAGCAACACAAGCCTATCACAGCTGACTCTTTTACCATCGGCGTGTAATCAGTGTTTGGTCCGTGTGTCCGTTTTCACCATTGGCGTGTCATCAGTGTTTGGTCCGTGCGTCCGTTTTCACCATCGGCGTGTCATCAGTGTTTGGTCCGTGTGTCCGTTTTTACCACCGGCGTGTCATCAGTGTTTGGTCCGTGTGTCCGTTTTTACCACCGGCGTGTCATCAGTGTTTGGCCCGTGTGTCTGTTTTTACCACCGGCGTGTCATCAGTGTTTGGTCCGTGTCCGTTTTCACCATCGGCGCGTCATCGGTGTTTTTTTTGGATGGATAATAAATGAGAAAACGTTTCCTATACTTTGCAATGTTCAACACGGACAGCATTTAGGCGTTACACTGATGCCATCCGTGTTCTGTACTTGTTTTTCATGGCCCTTGTCATCCGTGCTGCAGGAAACGAACAGACATATCTACATGTTTTGCACGGACATATTGTCTGTGAATAGCACTATTGATTATAATGGGTATGTGTTAGGGTACCGTCACACTATACGATTTACCTACGATCACGACCAGCGATATGACCTGGCCGTGATCGTAGGTAAATCGTAGTGTGGGAGCTGTCACACAGACCGCTCTCCAGCGACCAAGATGCCGAGGTCCCTGGGTAACCAGGGTAAACATCGGGTAACTAAGCGCAGGACCGCGCTTAGTAACCCGATGTTTACCCTGGTTACAAGCGTTAAACTAAAAAAAAACAAACAGCACATACTTACATTCTGGTGTCCGTCAGGTCCCTTGCAGTCTCTGCTTCCCGCACTGTGACTGCCGGCCGTAAAGTGAAAGTGAAAGCACAGCCGCTGTGCTCTGCTTTCACTTTACGGCCGGCAGTCACAGTGCGGGAAGCAGACTGCAAGGGACCTGACGGACACCAGAATGTAAGTATGTGCTGTTTTTTTTTTTTTTAGTTTAACGCTTGTAACCAGGGTAAACATCGGGTAACTAAGCGCGGTCCTGCGCTTAGTTACCCGATGTTTACCCTGGTTACAAGCGAACGCATCGCTAGATCGCTAGATCGGTGTCACACACACCGATCTAGCGATGACAGCGGGAGATCCAGCGATGAAAGAAAGTTCTAAACGATCTGCTACGACGTACGATTCTCAGCAGGATCCCTGATCGCTGCTGCGTGTCAGACACAGCGATATCGAAACGATATCGCTGGAACGTCACGAATCGTACCGTCGTAGCGATCGAAATGTTACAGTGTGACGGTACCCTTATATTGCTAAAACAAACAAACGGATGCTGCATGTACGTGTAAAACGAATGTGGAAATGAGGCCTAAAACCAGTCATTTTTCAGTAACTTTATTCACATTGGATGAAGAAAAAATGCTAAGCTTCAAATGTAATGTGATGAGTGTTGATGTTTCATTGACTGCAGTCTTACATTTGGCTGCTGTGAATTTTTTCTTGTCTGGTAAACTTGAGTTAAATGTGGCCAAGCCATCAGATAACACAATGATGCAGCTTGTGAAGAATCTGCCGTGTGAACATGGGAGCGTGTTCACAAATCTGCATGGTCCACTGCTTGCCTTTTGACCAGATCAAAACCTTGTCCTGGGCACACACAAGGCTTAACCTCTAGGCTGACACCTCATGCTGTGCCTGTCGTGTTCGGCTGTCAGACACCCACCTAGCTGCCGCTGAAGAGTGAGCGAATGGTAGCACACATGTGGACGCAGCCCAGGTAATGTCAGGTGTGCTCCTGCACTGCACATAATCTAGGCTCTAGGTCATTGTCTCCCTGTGCAGAGCTTCGTGCTGTGTGGCAGCAGCGCTTCCGCCCTCTGATGACTGACACCTCTAGGCAGTGCTGGAAAAGGCCATGTTTAGCGTATTGTTTAACTGAGACCACATTAGGGAAATCTATTATTGTAGATACATCTAAGAATCCTTTATATAATGCATATGTTAGGAACGGGAAAAGGAAAGCCATAACGGTGGAATGCTATTGCCATGTATGTAACAAAAAGATTGCAATTGTTGGGGACACTGTGGCTGGTGTTTCAGAGTATAGAAGGATTGCTTTATGTACAGATGCAGGAAATAGGTTTCTTCTAATTTTCTAGATTGATTTAATAACTTTTTTCAATTGTTCTCTGCAGGACTGGCAACCTCCATTTGCTTGTGATGTTGATAAACTTCACTTCACCCCACGTATCCAGAGACTTAATGAACTTGAGGTAATGTGCTTGTCGTTTTTCCCAGTTTCTTTCAGTATTCTAATCCTGCACTGGTGTAATTGCTCTACTCCCTTATTATCTGCTCCATTAAAGGCCTAGTCTGTATGAAGTCATGGCATGTCACTAGCACAAGCCCTTACAGCTTATTGGTGAGATAAAGGCAAGTGCTGCTTTAAAGGGAACCTGTCAAAGAGGTTAGATTATACTCACCCAGGGGCGTTCCCGCTGTTGGTCCGGTCCGGCGCCTCCTATCTTCATCAGATGACGTCCTCTTCTGGTCTTCACGCTGCGGCTCTTGCGCAGGCGTACTTTGTCCTGTTGAGGGCAGAGCAAAGTACTGCAGTGCGCAGGTGCTGGGCCTCTCTGACCTTTCCCGACACCTGCGCACTGCAGTACTTTGCTCTTCCCTCAACAGGACAGACAAAGTACGCCTGCTCCGGAGCCGCAGAGTGAAGACCAGAAGAGGATGTCATCTGATGAAGATAGGAGGCGCCGGACCCGGACCAACAGCGGGATGAGTATAATCGAAAGTCTTTTTCTCATAATTCAGGATGCATCGGGGGCTTATTTACAGCATTACAGAATGCTGTAGATAAGCCCCTGATGCCGGTGGGCTTGCCTCACCCGCGATTTTCGGGGTGACAGGTTCCCTTTAGTATCTCCTATACAAAGAACAGATTCTCGTTGCCTTACAAGTGATTGCAATACCTGCACCGTGTCTAGACTTCCATGTAGCTCTACAAAATAGCATGAGGGCCCCTGCAAACTAGCAGGACCACATTATGTGGCAAATATACATGCCTCATTGGTAGACAGGGCAAGTGCAGAACGTAATGCTCTCAGTGGGTATGAGTCTACAGCCTCATAGACCTGTCAGGAGACACACGGCAGGTCCGTATATCACACTCCATACTCAGATTGTGATGCACAGATGTCTGAAACCCACCTATGCATTTTTTCCATGTCAGTATGTAAGACAGTCAGGAGTGGAAGCTGCAGAGAAAAACCTATAGCCTATAGATGAAAGATTCACTCCTGTTCTGTCTTTTGAACTACGGTAATTTTTTCTTATAAATACTAATGAAATACCAATGTGAATAAGGCCTTATACTTATTACAGGCTCATAATGAGTCACTAATCGCAGCTAATATGTTGCCTGCAGGTATTCTCTCCAGTCTCGAAATGGATCGCAGTGCAATGAGTCACTGATAATAGAATGCCACAGGGCTCTAATCTAAAGGTAACTTCACACTAAACGATATCGCTAGCGATCCGTGACGTTGCAGCGTCCTCGCTAGCGATATCGTTCAGTTTGACACACAGCAGCGATCAGAATCCTGCTGTGATGTCGTTGGTCGGGGCTAGAGGGCCAGCACTTTCTTTGGTCGCTGGCTCTCCCGCAGACATCGCTGAATCGGCGTGTGTGACACCGATTCAGCGATGTCTTCGCTGGTAAACATCGGGTTACTAAGCGCAGGGCCGCGCTTAGTAACCCAATGTTCACCCTGGATACCATCCTAAAAGTAAAAAAAAACAAACACTACATACTTACCGTCCGCTGTCTGTCCCCGGCGCTCTGCTTTCCTGCACTCACTGTGAGCACAGCGGCCGGAAAGCAGAGCGGTGACGTCACCGCTCTGCTTTCCGGCCGCTGTGCTCACAGCCAGTACAGAGAAGCACAGCGCCGGGGACAGACAGCGGTTAGGTAAGTATGTAGTGGTTGTTTTTTTTTTTTTTACTTTTAGGATGGTATCCAGGGTAAACATCGGGTTACTAAGCGCGGCCCTGCGCTTAGTAACCCGATGTTTACACTGGTTACCGGCATCGTTGGTCGCTGGAGAGCTGTCTGTGTGACAGCTCTCCAGCGACCAAACAGCGACGCTGCAGCGATCCGGATCGTTGTCTGGATCGCTGCAGCGTCGTTTAGTGTGAAGGTACCTTAAGGCTTCACCCATGAAAAAGTGCTATCAAATTCCTAGGAAGGCTTGATTCTTAATAATTGTACAGTCTAAACAGACTGCAGGTCATCCGACGGATGAGCAAAACTTGTTCGTTGGGTGAAAGGATTTTTTTAGGTTGCAGGAAACAAATCATCATTCCCTGTAACACATCGTACTGTGTAACTAGCATCTGTGCTGCCGAGAAGAATGGCAGCCTTTGTGCACTGAGAATTCTATTACCGATTGTTCAAGGGAACCTGTCACCTGAATTTGGCGGGACCGGTTTTCGGTCATATGGGCGGAGTGTTCGGGTGTTTGATTCACCCTTTCCTTACCCGCTGGCTGCATGCTGGCCGCAATTTTGGATTGAAGTTCATTCTATGTCCTCCGTAGTACACGCCTGCGCAAGGCAATCTATTTTTTTTTTTTTTTTTCCTTCAAAACTTATTAACCTTAGGTAAGTAACCTTATTAATTTGATGTTTTCTTCAGGCTCAAACCAGGGTGAAGTTGAATTTCTTAGATCAGATTGCCAAGTTCTGGGAACTGCAGGGATGTACTCTGAAAATACCTCACGTTGAACGGAAAATACTGGATTTATTTCAGCTAAACAAGGTGAGAAAAACAATAGCATGAATAGAGAATGGAGGCTGATTACCTATCGGAGATGCAGCAAAAGCGCCATGGCTGACTCAATTTTCTCTTCACTACAGTTGGTAGCTGACGAAGGCGGTTTTGATTTGGTCTGCAGAGAGAGAAAATGGACTAAAATTGCTGTAAAAATGGGCTTTTCAACAGGAAAAGCCATTGGCTCCCATATCCGGGGCCATTATGAACGTATACTCTACCCCTACAACTTGTTTCAGTCTGGAACTAGTTCATTGGTAAGCATCAACTTTTTATACTTTTCATGTTTTATAATTTTCTTGTCACGTATCCCACAGTGTTGCTACCAATTTGTCACGTACCCATTTTCCGCACGCAACTTGGGGTTGTGCCTGCAAGGGTTAATCTATCTCCCCTCTTTGTCCAGCATTCATCCTCTGTCCTATGCTGTAATGGAAGCATAAATCACACACCGACCCGTCTAAGCAATTTCCTGTTGTCCCCAACTACTCTGTTGAGCCAACTCAATGGGTTATGATCTGTGATCACGGTGAAGTTGCTCCCATACAGGTATGGTTGCAGCTTCTGCAGAGCCCATACAATTGCCTAACATTCCTTCTCAGTGGTGGCATAAGCCACTTCTCTGGGTATGAGTTTCCTGCTTAGGTAAAGAATTGGGTGCTCCTCACCTTGTTGATGTTCCCTCATGTGTGCCTTCACCTCTGCTGACACCCAGTGTGCAGACTGCAATACTGTGGGATTAGTACCAGTGTCCACATGGTGAACTGCTAAGTGCGTCCTCCCAGGCTCCCCTGTGAAGACTTCGGTGAACTCGCTGAGCGCCCCCTTCAGCTCAGACCTCTGGCTGTGGGATAGCTCAGGGTTAAACTCTGCTGACTCCAGGGACTCTATATAGTAAGTTCCAGCCCCCACATCTAGTAACAGATCAGCCTCCCCCTCTTCAGGCAGGCTACAGACAGGCAAGACACAGGTGTCCCTGTCATGATGAGCCTTCAACATATTTACATGAAATACTTTCTAACGCTTTGCATGCCCATCTAAGGTCACCACATAATTAACATCATTCAGCCGCTTGTGTACAGTGTATGGTCCCTCCCATGCGGCCTGTAATTTATTCTGAAACATAGGGACCAACACCCAAACCTTCTGCCCCTCCTCATAGGCCTTCAGTCTGGCATTACGGTCGTACCAGACCTTCTGGTTGATTTGTGCCTGGGTCACGTTCTCATGGGCCAGGTTGCTGAATTTTTCCATTCTTTCTCTGAGCCGCAGTACATATTCAACCACCGAGACTCCCGTAGTTTTGGGGTGGTCTTCCCAACAGTCTTTAATCAAATCAAGTGGCCCCCTGACCCTCCTCCCATAAACCAGTTCAAAGGGGGCGAATCCTGTAGACGCCTGGGGTACCTCTCTGTACGCAAACAGCAGATGGGGGAGGTACCGCTCCCAGTCTCTCCCTTCAGTCTCACCCAGCATTTTCAGCATTTGTTTTTAATGTTCTGTTAAAACGCTCGGAGTCCGTTGGTTTGGGGATGATAGGCACTGGCCACAAAATGCTGCACTTGTATTTTCTCACAGAGGCTTTCCATCAGATCGGACATGAATTGGGTCCCCTGATCGGTTAACATTTCCCTGGGGAAACCCACACGAGAGAAAACAGTCAGTAAAGCATCCGCCACTTTGCTCGGATGGAGGACAGTGCCACAGCTTCCGGGTATCGTGTAGCATAGTCGACCACCGTGAGGATGTACTTTTTGCCATAGCTGTTAGGGATTGCAAGTGGCCCTATGATATCCACAGCCACTAGTTGAAAAGACTCATCGATCACTGGCAGTGATATCAATGGAGCTTTCTGTATATACCAGGACTTTTCAACTCTCTGACAAACTACACATGATCGACAGTAATTGGCAATATATGTCCCCATCTTGGGCCAATAGAAGTTGTCAGGCGAGCTTTAGTCTTTTGTATTCCAAGGTGTCCGTCCAGAGGAATTTCATGAGCAATTCTCAATAATTGTTCCCTAAACGGATAAGGAACGACTAGCCGCTTTTCATAGTCCCAAGATTCTGTAGTATCCGTGGGGAGTGTCTCTTTATACAGTCTATACCCTTGTCCCAGTATACTCTGTCAGAAGCAGCAGGGGGCTGGCCTGCAAGATATCTGAGCTCCTCCAGACTGACATCTGTCCGCAGGGCCTCTTGGAAGCCCTGACTGTCAGTCTGCAGGCCCTGGCCTAGTGTGACTGCCAGGCCCTAGTCTGAAGCGGAGTCTGTTATCAGGGGATTTGGTGGGTCTGCCATGTGAGGAGGCTCCCGGGCCACAGTATGGGCCTCCTGTTCTGGCAGTTCTGTCTGAGACTCCTCCTCGAATCTGGGGTTGAATCTGAGCCGCAGCCTGACTCCAGGTCACAGTTGCCACATACGTACAGTCCTGTGCAGTGGTACATTCTCCCTCCTCGCACGGGATCTCAGGTGGGTCACTTGCTTCCACCTTTTCTGTAGCAGTTACTTGCAGGGGAGAAATATAGTGGGACACCATCCTCCCCAGGTCCGTGCCTAGCAACACATTGTTGGGAATAGCATCTGATACTCCCACTTCTTTCAGTCCTTTCCCTGCTCCCCAGTCCAGGTACACACGTGCCATGGACATGGCAGGGCTGACCCCTCTAATCCCAGTTATAGACAGTCTTCCCTGGTATGATATCGGCAGGGTTTAGCATTGCTGGACGCACCAGGGTCACCTCTGCCCCTGTGTCTCTGAGACCAATGGTGACTTTATTGCCAACAGTGAGAGATTGACAGTTCTCATTAGCCCTCACATCAGAGCCGGCAACAAAGAGGACAGATGGTGGGGACACAGACGGTTTTGTGGTTGTAGTTGGGCATTTCTCCCTATCAGGGCAGACAGTTCTAACATGTCCTGTTTTGTTGCAGGAGAAGCCCCGGCATGCATCACCTAGTGAATGTCTAGTCCCTGGGATCCCATAGGGGGTGGGCTTGGACAGCACTGGTGATCGGCCAGCAGAGGGAAAAGGGTCCCCGTTTGGCTTACCTCCTTTCCAGCTGAATCCCGATGGCTTCCGCACCTCAGGCATCCTGTTTGCCGCCTAGTAGTCCACAATCTTTGCAGCCTGATCCGCAGTTTGTGGCTTCCGATCACACACAAATTGTCGTACATCCCTGGGGCACATGTGAAGAAATTGATCCTTGACCATAAGATCCATTAAGTCCTCAAAACTGATAACAGAAAGTCCCCTGATCCATTGGTGGAACGTGTTCCTCAAGGTGCTCACAACATCTGCATAGCTGTCAGTTGATCCACGTTGTAGGTTCCGGAACTTTCTCCGATACACTTCTGGTGTTAGGTTGTATTTCCTGATCAGGGCTTCTTTTATGGCCTCATAGTTCCCATCTAGTTCTGGTGGCAGGCCAGCAAAAACTTCGAGGGCTTTGCCTTTCAACCCTGGGGTTAGATACTGCGCCCACTGCTCACCGGGTAGATGTATTGCCTGCAGTTTTTTTTCAAACCCCCGAAGGAAAGTATCTAAGTCCGCATCCTTCTCCATCACAGGGAAGCTTTCCAGACGTGGTCTCCTCGGATTTAAGTCCTGGGAGGGGGTTAGCTGAGGACTGATACCCCTCTCTATTTGAGTGATCTGAAGCTGGAAAGCTCTGTCCTCCCGGCGTTCTGCAGCCTCTCTCTCAGCCTGGCGTTCTGCAGCCTCTCTCTTGGCCCGGTCCTGGCGTTCTGCAGCCTGTCGGTACTGTAGAATAAGCTGCGTGCGCAGATTGGGATCGCTTGTTCCCAGCTGTTGTAAGTCCATTTGTAAAGTAGAGTCCATAGGCTCCTAAGCACTGGCATTGCTGCCACTTCCATCAGGCATCTCCGGTGCAAGAGCTGGCATTGCTGGGTCTCTCCGAGGTGGATTCTCTCCTTGCCCAGATGTTCCAGTACTTTGCTCTATGTCCTGCTCGACCAAGGCGCATATCAGCAGTTCCTTGGATTTGTCGGCCGTCTCTATTCCTCTCTGCTCACAGAGGTCGGTCAGAGCCTCTTTGCTCTGCTTCTTGTACTGGGTTGCCATATCGATGAACAGCCTTTGCTAAATAAAAGATAGAAAAGAAAAACGGGGAAGGGAAACTGTTTGCAAGTAAGCACTGAGTTGAACCTTGTAGAACTGGTGTACTCCTTGCACTCCTCGCAAGGATACCAATTCTTTAGTACGGGGAACAATTGCTTAAACTATGCACTAATGCTCTAATAGAAATAATTCTATCCGCTCTGCCACCAATTGTCACGGATCCCACCATGCTGCTACCAATTTGTCACATACCCATTCTCAGCACGCGACTTGGGGTTGTGCCTGCAAGGGTTAATCTCTCCCCTCTTTCAGTCCAGCATTCAACTTCTGTCCTATGCTGTAATGGGAGCATAAATCACACACTGACCCAGGCCACACACCCGCTCATGCACGCTGCTACCACTCACCGAACACACGGGCGATGAGTCCCAGAAATATTACTACTACTGTCTGCCAATCATAAGGATCACACCGTTTAAGGCTATAGATTCTTTAGAACATACAAGGTTCAACTTGTTAACGTTTTATGCTTTAATACAAAAAGGTACAGTGCTTACAGTACAGAAAAAAGGTATAAAAATATGGTAATAAAAAGACATACAACTATGCAAAACAGTATGAAATAAACAGGAGAAAACTTACAGAAATAGCTAACTTGTAGCCTGCTTCTACTCCCTGAGGGTGGGATGAATATGGAACAGCTCAGCTGCCCCCAATATGTGAACACGATTCTATGTATACAGGCCTAATTTATAGTCACCCTGGAGGTCAGATTTCTAGAACAGCCTCTCGGGTTGATTATAATTGCTTGTTTTTGATTGGGCCACGGCCGCTCCCCCAATGAATATATTATTTTCCTCTGAGATTCCCTGTGTAAAAGTTTCCCACAGGTAGATAGTGTCAGGCAGGAATTGACATCTCTCTTCAAAAGAGCTAGAAGGTGTAAAATGTTTCCCTTTCTTCCTGGTTCCCAGCCAGACCCCCTGTCAAGATTGCAGACAGTAGACTGCCTTCCCAAGATACATAGGTTGTGACCTTTGTGAGACCTGCAAGTCTCAGGACAGATGTTAAATTACTGCTGGCTACACATATAAACCTATACATTTTTCACCACGTTCCTAAATCTAATTTCTTATATATTTTTGAAGAGCAGTTAAATGGGTATTCCCATCTCCAAGATCCTATCCCAAAATGTAGTAAGTGTAAGAATAATATTAGCAAATACCGCCGATTAGAAATATATACTTCTTCTGATAACCTCTGTCACTTACCCAATGTGTAGGGCATTGCAGTAGCTTAGGTATCCATGGTTATGGCCACTGTCACAATATGAGTGGTCGTATCCATGGATAACTAAGCTACTGCAATGCCCTGCAAATGGGGTAAGCAACATAGTGAATCAGAATAACTATACTGCAATTACTAATTAGAGGTATTTGCTAATATTCTTGCACATATCAGGTATTGATAGGTTCTTGGAGACAGGAATACCCTTTTTAAATGTCTTGTGGAGCGTTAACTATGAAGTTTAAAGGGACCCTGTCGCCATGAAAATTCAGGCACCATGTTATAGAGCAGGGGGAGATGAGCAGATTGATATATAGATTTGTGAGAAAAGATTCAGTATAACCCAATTTTTTTTTTTTTTTCTAATTCATTTGCTCTCTCTGGAATTTTCAGTGCAGTAGGCGGTCCTGTTAGTGATTGACAGCTGTCTCTATGTAAGTGTGTATACAAAACTGACTGGCACATCCAGACTAGTGTGAATAGGTGCATACCAGGAGGAACGACTTCCACATACAATATACAAAATAAACGTTGCGCTATATCAGCTAAAGCATATCACTGTGAAATATATGAATAGCAATACGGCTTATGAATATTAGCAAACCTTTTTGAGACGCTTAGCATAAAATTTGACCATAAAATATCTGCCCATCAACCATCATCAAGGTGGTCTCAAAAACTGATGGGACCCTACATGTGTGAACACCTCGCTTAGGCTGATGTCTGAGTTCGTGGGTGAATGTGGACACCACTCTCAGCAATGCCTGCATTTATGGGTAAGTAGGGACTTGCTATAATTAAAATCCCCACTTTTTTGTATATTATACAGAGGTAGCTGTCAGTCACGGATCGGAACGCCCACCGGACTGAAAAATTTCAGAGCAGAGGTTTAAATAAATAAAAACCTCGGGTTATACTGATTTTTTTTTTTTTTTTTTTTTCTCATAAATCTATAAATCAATCTGCTCATTTCCCCATGCTCTGTAATATGGTGCCTGCATTTTCATGTCAAGTTACTCGGTTCCTACTTATCTATAGCATGGTGCCTGCAGATTGGACTACATTTTCATGGTGACAGGTTCTCTTTAAAGGGGAAACTGTCAGAAGAGCAGCATTTTCTTAAAATGTGGCAGTATTTATTGGAAGCGTGTCTGCAGAAGGAAAATGAAATGATAGTCCCCTTTCCTTGTCCCCTGCACTCGCTCTCTTCCTGTCATTGGGGCAGCACCAGGGACTCTGTTAATCACTGTGCCTACTGCTTGTCCTGTCATCCTGCTCCCCAGTATATTACAATGTTCTGTGTAGTGAAGAGTGACTGTCCACAGCCTCAGACGACTGTAAGCAACTGACTACAGGGGGAATATCCTCTTTCTCTCCCTGCAGTCACACTTTCAATTAAACTCCAATATATTTTTAAAACAAAATTTACTTAAAGGGAACTTGTCACCCCCAAAATCGAAGGTGAGCTAAGCCCTACAGGCATCAGGGGCTTATCAACAGCATTCTGTAATGCTGTAGATAAGCCCCCAATGTATCCTAAAAGATGAGAAAAAGAGGTTAGATTATGCTAACCCACGGGCGGTCCCGGTCCGGTCTGATGAGTGTCGCGGTCCTGTCCGGCGCCTCCCATCTTCATCAGATGACGTCCTCAACGCCTCAACAAGGCAAAGTACGCCTGCGCCGGAGCCGCAGCGTGAATACAAGAAGAGGACGTCCTTGTAAGAAGATGGGAGGCCCCGGACCGCGACGCCCATCAGACCAGAACCAGCCCGGGACCGCCCCTGGGTGAGTATAATCTAACCTCTTTTTCTCATCTTTCAAGATACATCGGAGGCTTATCTATGGCATTACAGAATGCTGTAGATAAGCCCCTGATGCCGGTGGGCTTAGCTCACCTTCAATTTTGGGGGTGACAGGTTCCCTTTAACCCCTTTCTGCCAGCTGACAAAATAGTACGTCAGCTGGCATTATCTCCTGCTTTGTGGTGGGCTCCGGCGGTGAGCCCACCTCAAAGCCGCGACATGTCAGCTGTTTTCAACAGCTGACATGTGTCCGCAATGGGCGCGAGCAGAATCGCGATCTGCCTGTGCTCATTAACTAGTTAAATGCCGCTGTCAAACTCTTGACAGCGTCATTTAACATAGCAAATAGATCAATGGCTGCACTCAACTGTACTAAAGCAAGGAAATGTGTGATACATGAAATGTGAATAGCATAATGGCTTGTGAAATCTATGAAAAAACACGAGATGCTTAGCACAAGATTTGGCCAAAAAATGTGAGCCCATCCACCAAACGTCAAGATAATCTCAGATCGGATGGGTACCTGACCTGTCTACCTACTGTGAACACTTACCTCTGGCTAATATCATGTTAAAGCCTGCATTTATAGGAAGGTCGGAACCAACTGTGTTTGGATGTAATTAAAATCACAGCATATGGTTAGGGGGCGGGGTGTTCAAGTCAGAAAAAATAGTACATAGTAAATATAGGTAAACTGACTGAACAGCAATTTAGTCTGAACTGGTGCATAACCAAAAAAGACTTACATGGCAAATAGATCAATGGCTGCACTCAACTGTAGTTGGCGCTCATAGCAAGCCTGTAATTCTGCTGCATAGAGGTGGTCTGTGCATCGCCTCTATGTAGCAGAGGCGATCGAGTTGTGGCAGCTTCTAGCCTCCCATGGAGGCTGTTGAAGCATGCCAAAATAAAAAAAAAAAAAGTGTTTGAAAATATAAAAAAAAAATAAAGTTCAAATCACCCCCTTTTCGCCCCATTCAAAATATAACCATAAAAAAAAAATCAAACCTACACATATTTAGTATTGCAGTGTTCAGAATCGCCCGATCTATCAATAAAAAAAAAATCAACCTGATCACTCAACGGCGCATCAAAAAAAAAAATTAAAACTCCAAAATTCACTTTTTTTGGTCGCCGCGACATTGCATTAAAATGCAATAACGGGCAATCAAAAGAACGTATCTGCACAAATGTGGTATAATTAAAAAGTCAGCTTGGCACACAAAAAAAATAAGCCCTCACCCAACCCCTGATGACGAAAAATGGAGATGCTACTGGTATCGGAAAATTGCGCTTTTTTTTTTTATTATTTTTTTTTTATTTTTAGCAAACTTTGGAATTTTTTTTTTTTTTTTTTTACCACTTGGATAAAAAAGAACCTGGACATGTTTGGTGTCTATGAACTCGTAATGACCTGGAGAATCCTAATGGCAGGTTAGTTTTAGCATTTAGTGAACCTAGCAAAAAAGCCAAGCAAAAAACAAGTGTGGGTTGCACTTTTTTTGCAATTTCATTGCACTTGGAATTTTTTCCCGTTTTCTGTTACACGAAATGGTAAAACCAATGGTATCGTTCCAAAGTACAAATTGTCCCGCAAAAAATAAACGAAAAACAAAAAACAAAAGCTTCTGGGTTAAAGGGTTTATCCTGCATGATACTTTTTCCCATGGGGATAAGAACTGTCAGGCAGTTGAAAACTTGCCTGCTTGTTGTGCCCTGCTCCGGCTCGGTGCAATCACAGACTGCTCCTGCCTGATTCTGATGGTTCACGTCAACAGCGTCTTGCTTTTGTATGCTGCTCTGTGGAAAGGATGTAACTGCTGACATCATGTTGATTGATGGCTGTCTCTGCAGTTATGCAGCAGGGAGTCAGCTGTTGATTGGCATGTCATCAGTAGTCACACCACATCCACACAGTGGACCAGAAGAGAAGCAGTTTCTCTGTCAGCGTGATGTCACCAGGAGCCATACAACCCCTTTAAAGGATTGCAAGGAGGATGATGCTGTTATTTTTGACAGGTTTCCCTTAAAAAAAAATTGTATCTAGTCGTTTCAGTTTTAATATATTTTGTTCCTTTCTAACTTTCTTTCACAATGCTGCCTTTAATATATCATCCATATATATAAATCCATTGCTACTTCTGATCAGTTAGTCTTTTATTGTCCATCTTTAGATTTATTTCCATTTTAAAATGTTGAAATTATTTTCTATTTTTTGCTCTTCAGGCTTCAGAGTCGTGCACCAAACTGCTTGGGTTTAATGACGATATTAATTTCGATAAGGTATGGAATGTGTGGATTTATTTCATGTATTGATTAATCTTAAAGAGAGCTGATGTGTTCTAAAAACTTACAGGGATACGCCAGGGTTATTTAAAACATATCAGCATAAGGCTACATTCACACTAGCAGTATTTGGTCAGTATTTTACATCAGTATTTGTAAGCCAAAATCAGGAGTGGAACAATCAGAGGAAAAGTATAATAGAAACATATGCACCACTTCTGCATTTATCACCCACTCCTTGTTTTGGCTTTCAAATACTGATGTAAAATACTGACCAAATACTGAATGTCTGCACGTGGTCTCACATAGACTATAAAGGCGCATATCCATATTTTTATTTTTAATTACAATTTGATGAGCTATTTAGAAATATTCTGAGGGTCTGCTCAGACAAGCATGTACATTGGATCTGTGCTATGCAATTTTAAATCGGAGAGCACACAGACTGCACCCTGACCCTTAGAAGTCAATGGGGCTGTTAAGATGACTAATTATTCTTTTGGACTCCGTGTCCAAGTGAAAAAAAAAATTGAATCATGCGCTACTTCAATCCGATTAATGGACTGGAATAGAGCATGTAAATGGCTGACAACTACTACATTTGTTTGATATTCGGACAAGAAAACAGCTGCGACTGGCTCATGTTTTCTTATGGCTGTCTGAATCCAGCCTGATGCTGATACTGCTCCTCAGTGCTCCCCCTTCCTTCTCAGTTGCCAAGTCACAGGTCAAGGAGCGTGGCTTCTTTCTGGTTCATTTATGCAAGCCAGGCCTCTTTGATGAAGTCTCCTTTCTGATCTGTGCGTCTTTCTTTGTACTGTCATGGCTAGATCTGATTTCTGATTTGCTATGTTTCATACCCCATTGCAGTAGCTTAGGAATCCATGGTTATGACCACTCATATAGTGACAACTAGATAATGGTTGTAACCATGGATACCTGTGCTGCTGCAATGCCTGCACAAGGAGTACATGACATAGTGAATCAGAAGAACTATACTACATTTCTAATTGGAGGTATTTGCTAATATTATTACATGTACTACATATTGGGATAGAATCTTGGAGATGAGAATACCCCTTTAAGTTACCACCCATCTATAAGTTAATTGTAAGTTATGGTAAGGGGTTAAAAACAATCATTTATATCTATCTCTTCATTGTGGGACACAGGTAACCATGGGTGTATGCTGCTGTCGCTAGGAGACTGACACTAGGCAAAAAAGGAAAATGGCTCCTCCTCAGCAGTATATCCCCACCGACGGGCACAAAGTACTCCAATTTAAGCTTAGTGTCTGTAGGAGGCGCACCTGGATCTGCTACCAGATCCCCATTTTCCTTTTCAGGTTCCCTGTGTGTTTATTAACCTTTCCCTTTGTCTTTCACGTTCCTTTTTTCTTAGGGTAATGGGGTGTAATTGCTCACCCCGTTTTCCCGTACCTATGCGACCGAGAGAGCAGTGCGATGTCTTCCACATCGCCCACTCTCGGGCCCGCAAGGCAGGACCTAATCCCCTGTCACCTTTACGGGTGCTGCAGGGTGATTCCATGTGGCCGGTCCTATGCGTTTTTCCCACCCCACACCTCTCCTCTGAGAGGGCTGGGAGGAAGACCGTGGTCACCAGTGGTGGCCTCCATCCCCTTTCTTGTAAGGGGTTGACTCCGTCTTGTGCAGCATCTGGAGACAGTGCGGGAAGTAGGATTCCTGATTCCAGCGACCCTCTCCCACCTGAGGGCTACTGATGTGATCCTCATCGCTGCAGAGGGACTGGGACTCACCGCAGGCATCATCCCGGGGTACACTGTCCCTTCATCGTAAGGGGACAGGGTAGCGTTAGTGGTAGGGATCACCTGGCAGCCGAGGTCATTGTTTTCTATGGCTGGGCTCAGCACTTGCGAACAATCCCCCTTCCTTTGCTGGCCACACCCCTTCCCTATCTTCCTTTAGCCAGTCAATGTAGTGCATTTAAAACGTGCGCTCCTTTTGTCAAATAGGAGGCATCTTGCTCCTCTTCTTTCAAGTCGACAACCCCCCCCCCCCGCAGCCCGCGCTTTTTCGGCGCGCTGTTTCCGCTCCTACCACGGAGCTCTTCCTTCCTGGCTGTTCACGTCCCCTATGTGTCAGGCAATCTGAGGGGGACCTGCTTTTGTCGGCTGGCAGATTGTTCTGGCTAGTCACACCCTGGCTTGTCATCCAGTAGGATGCTTGCTTCCTCTTTTGCCGGCTGGCAGATTGCAGCGGTGCATGGACAGGCGAGGCTACATCACCCTCTTCATACCGCATATCCTGCACACTCTGCAGACCTGCTGGCGTCCTGCACACGGGGGACACTGCCATATCCTGCATGCCCTGCAGACGCTCTGCAGAAAGGGGGACACAGCTTCAACCGTTCTTTCTCTGATCGCCCATGACGGCACCACGGAGAGAGGGGATCCGCCCACCAAGGACAGGAAACCTACGGATAAAAAGGCGGTACCACTCTCCTGCATCAGTTGGTTTCCTGTCCTTGATGGGAGACCTACGGACTTACCAGTTCGACGTTGGAATTCCGGGGCCAACCAGTCCGACTCAGGCAGCTGGGGTCCCTCTGCCTCGGCTAGGGTGGTGACCCGAAGCGCCACCGCTGGGAGCCAGTGGGCCAACAGGGTGTGCGGGGGAGGTGACAAGGAGTTCGCGGTCACCTCCCCAGGTAAGATGCAGCAGCGGCAACATCCAGGGGGGTCCCTCTGTGGTTGCGGGAGGTGCGGCGTGGCCCTCCCCTAGCACGCGTCAGCCTGCACACTGCACGCCATCGGGTATGCAGAGCCACGCAGTAGGGTCTGCATAGGACCGGGGGTGCCGGTCAGCAGCGCCATATCTGCACTCCGGGCGGCCATCCTGTGGGTACGGCGCATGCCAGGAGTTGCGCTGGTCTCGCGAGACGCTGGGCTGGATCTGCGCAGGCGTCGGCGTTCGGCGCTCCTCGCCGTCGGCTGAGCGCTACTGCGCAGGCGTCGCCAAAAGATAGGTCGCTTGGGCGTTCCAGAGGCGCCGCAGAAGCGTCTGCGCAGGCGTCGCCAAAGAATAGGTCGCTTGGGCGTTCCAAAGGCGCCGCAGAAGCGTCTGCGCAGGCGCTCCTCGCCGTCGGTTAAGCGCTACTGCGCAGGCGCCGGGGAAAGCGGCGGGAGCTTTAAAAATGGGGGATTTACTTCCTCTCAGCGGCTCTGCAGTTTATCAGCAAGAGCCTTAGGAGCTACTAAGCGTCGCAGCATCAGGCGCAGCCAGCGTTATTAGCAGCAGACCAGCAGCAGTATGAGCGACCCGGCGTCTCCCCTGCCTGGATCACCTCCACCTACAGCATCGCCTCAGCAGCAGCAAAAAAGGCGACAGCAGAAAAGTTACCAGGACACCGGCAAAGAACGCCAAAGGTCTCAACACAGCAAGGAGTCCAGCACGGCGTCGGGGAAAAAGCCAGAGGCTGAGAATCCCCAACCGGTATTTATGGGTCCGGGAGGTGGTAAGTTGATCTTCGTGAAAGTTAGAGACAGTAAGATTATTATTTGTCTCTTTTAGGGGAGGAAAAGCGTAGGTAATACAAAGCACAAAGCCTGTGCCATCTGTAAAGAGGATCTTCCACCCGCATGGGAAAAGCAGCTATGCAATTCCTGCATACAGCAAACAGTATCTGAAAGCCTGCCTGGGTTTGCAACAGATCTTAAAAACCTGATTAAAGAACAGGTGGAAGACACCTTTAGATCCCTTAAAAGGGGAAAAAAACGGAGAAGGACCAGACTCAGGTCCCCGTCCCCAGTCTCTAAATCTGACAGCGATAGTGCGAGTTCAGCATCCTCCGACTCCTCCTCCTTATCCTCATCATCCACTTCTTCCTCAGGAGGTCACAATTGTTTCCCGCTAGAGGACACTGATGGCCTCATAAAGGCAGTGAGGAGTACTATGGGAATAGTAGACTCCCACCCCAAAAAGTCAGCACAAGACATCATGTTTGGGGGATTAGAACAAAAAAAGAGGAGAGCTTTTCCGCTTAACGAAGCAATTGCAGCGTTAATTAAAAAGGAATGGAAAAAACCCATGAAAAAGACTCTCCTAACCCCGAAAAGGAAATACCCCTTCGAGGATGAATCCTGTTCCTTCTGGGAAAAAGCCCCCAAATTAGATGTAGCAATAGCCAAAGCATCAAAGAAATTCGCTCTCCCGTTTGAGGACATGGGGGTCCTAAAAGACCCTATGGACAAGAAGGCGGACGCCTTCCTCAAGGGCTCTTGGGAGTCAGCGGGAGGAGGCCTGAAACCAGCAGTGGCAGCAGCTTGCACATCCCGCTCCCTAATGATCTGGTTAAATCAACTAGAGGGTCAATTAAAAGGGAAAACCTCCCGAGACTCGATGCTGAAAACATTACCTGTAATAAGGGGAGCGGCGGCTTTTCTGGCTGACGCCTCAGCAGACTCTATCAGGTTAGCCGCCAGGTCAGCAGTGTTCGCCAATGCGGCCAGGCGTGCCCTCTGGCTTAAAAATTGGCCTGGCGATCTGCAAACAAAAACAAAACTATGTACTATCCCCTGCGAAGGGGAGTTTTTGTTCGGTTCCACATTAGATGACATCCTGGAAAAAGCCGGGGACAAGAAAAAGTCTTTTCCCTCCCTTGGTCTCCCCTCTTACCGGAAGCCCTTTCGGAACAAGAGGTTTTTCCGCAAGAACCCTGGGAGAGGCCAGGGAAAGTGGGAGGATAAGAGGAACAAAAACAAGGGGTTCATCTTTAACAAAAACCCCACTGATAACAAGAAACCTTCTCAATGAAGGTTCGCCCCAGGTGGGAGGGAGGTTATCTCTCTTTCTTCCAGCCTGGAAAAAGATTACCTCCAGTCAATGGATTCTGAACATTATAGAATCAGGCCTGAGGCTGACATTCAAAAGATGCCCCCGTCCCTCTTTTATGATGACATCCATAAGATCTTCGGCAGAAGAACAGCTGGCTCTGGAAAACGAGGTCATCGAGTTAGTAAAAAAGGGTGTACTCCTGGAGGTTCCCCCACAAGAAAGAGGGCAAGGGTACTATTCCCCTCTATTCCTGAGGAAGAAACCAGACGGTTCCTTCAGGACTATTATAAATCTAAAGAAACTAAACGATTACCTGGAGATTCAAGCATTCAAGATGGAAACGATAAAGTCATCTATCAAGATGTTGTTTCCCCAATGCTTCATGGTGGTCCTGGACTTAAAGGACGCATATTATCACGTCCCAATACACAAAGATCACCAGAGATTCCTCAGGATGGCAGTTCACATCAGGGGAGTCCTAAAACACTTCCAGTTTTCAGCTCTACCATTTGGTCTTGCCATAGCTCCGAGGATTTTCACAAAGCTGATAGCGGAGGTAATGGCTCACCTCAGAGAAGAAAATACCCTAATCGTTCCATATCTGGACGATTTCTTGGTGATAGGCTCCTCCCCGCAACATTGCGAGGATCAACTGGCAATAGTGATGCATTCTTTGAAGGAATTGGGCTGGCTAATAAACATGGGAAAGTCCAGACTAATGCCTTCTCAGGTCCAGGAGTACCTGGGTCTCACTCTAGACTCCAAAAAGATGGAATGTCGTCTCCCGGAGTACAAGATACAAAAACTAAAAAGTTTAGTATCGAGAACCCAATCTCTCCCCTCCATAACACTCCGTCAGGCCATGTCCCTCTTAGGCTCTATGACCTCTTGCATCCCTGCAGTCCAGTGGGCCCAATTACATTCAAGAGAACTTCAATGGCAGATATTATCGGAGCAAATCCATCTAGGAGGGCATTTAGACAGGCAGTTGACTTTATCTCCTCGCACCAATCACTCTCTAACATGGTGGAAATCGCAGGAAAATCTTTCCCAGGGAGTCCCGTGGGTAATTCAGATCTCGAAAGTCCTGACTACGGATGCAAGCCCTTCAGGGTGGGGGGCTCATCTGGGCGACCTAGTAACCCAGGGCACTTGGTCTCCATCCACAGTCAACAAATCCTCCAACATGAAGGAGCTCCTTGCAGTAAAATTTGCCCTTCAGGAATTCTTGGGGGTCCTTCACTCTCACCATGTAAGAGTAATGTCGGACAATCGGGTGGTAGTATCTTACCTAAATCACCAGGGGGGCACCCGTTCCAAAAATCTAATGGAGGTGACCAATTCAATCCTGCAAATAGCCGAGAGCAACCTCTTATCCCTAACAAGCTTACACATAAGGGGAGTGGACAACTACAAAGCAGACTTCCTCAGCCGGTCCAGTCTAAAACAGGGGGAATGGGAACTAAATCAGGCGATATTCACCCAGATCACAGAAAGATGGGGCGTTCCCAAAATAGATCTCTTTGCGAGTCATCTAAACAAAAAAGTAACCTCCTTTTGCTCCCTATCTCCCCTGGGGAACCCAGTAGCTGTGGACGCCTTCCTGATATCTTGGGGTCACCATCTGGTATATGCCTTCCCTCCTCTTATTCTGATTCCAGCAGTGCTGAGGAAGATTCGGGAGGACGGGGCGCTGGTCATCTTAATTGCCCCGTTCTGGCCGAAGAGGCCTTGGTTCTCATGGATGAGGAAGTTATCAATATCAGACCCTTGGGTATTACCAGACCTCCAAGATCTGTTGTCACAGGGCCCAGTCTGTCATCCGCAGGTCAAGAACTTGCACTTGACAGCTTGGCTCTTGAAAGGAAATTACTAGGAAGCAGGGGGTTCTCTCCGGGCTTGATCTCAACTCTGTTACAAAGTAGGAAGCCTGTTACAACAAGACAGTATGGCAAGATATGGAAAAAGTTTCTGTCATCATCAGGTGAAAAAATAGGGAAAGAAATTCCCCTTAATTCCATATTAGAGTTCCTACAAAACGGGTTGGAGATGGGTTTAGCCACTAACACCCTAAAAGTTCACGTGGCAGCTTTGGGAGCCCTATTCAATTTTGATTTAGCCTCAAATAGGTGGGTCGCTAGATTCATCAGGGCGGCAGGAAGATCAAGGCCTCTTCCAGTAAAAGTTGTTCCTCAATGGGACTTAAACTTGGTCCTTAAAGCCCTGACTAATTCTCCATTTGAGCCATTACACGAATCTACAATAAAAAATCTATCCCTCAAAACAGCTCTATTAGTCGCCCTCACTTCGGCCCGCAGGGTTAGCGATTTACAGGCTCTCTCAGCTAACCCTCCCTACACACAATTCCTAGAGGATAGGGTCATTTTAAAAACAGACCCAGCATATCTCCCAAAAGTGGCTTCAAAATTTCACAGGTCTCAAGAGATATCTCTCCCCTCCTTCTGTCCCAATCCTAAAAATAAGGAGGAACAAACATTACATACACTAGATGTAAGAAGATGTCTCTTACACTACCTAGAAGTCACTAGAGAGAGTAGGGAGGATTCCTCTCTGTTTGTGTGTTTCCAGGGTCCCCGGAAGGGGAAAAAAGCATCTAAAGCCACCATAGCAAGATGGATCACGGACGCCATCAGTCTATCATACTCAGCAAGTGGGATGTCTGTTCCCGGGGAGATTAAGGCTCACTCAACAAGAGCAGTAGCGACTTCCTGGGCGGAGAAGGCCGGAGCTTCCATAGACCAGATATGTAGAGCTGCTACCTGGTCCTCACCATCCACATTCTATAGGCACTATAGATTGGACCTAATCTCCTCTTCAGACCTTACTTTTGGTAAAAGGGTTCTGGAGGCGGTTGTCCCTCCCTGAATGTACTATCTATGCAATTCTCTCCGTGGTGCCGTCATGGGCGATCAGAGAAAAATATAGTTCTTACCGATAACGGTATTTCTCTGAGCCCATGACGGCACCCGTACATTCCCTCCCTTCACTTATGGGTGCACACATCAAATTAGTGCCATAGTCTATTTATAGTCTTTAAACACGCGGTATCTCGTTATGATAAACAGTTAAAATTTAACAAATGTTTAGTAGTCTCCCATCGTTCTCTATGTAAAACAACTGATGCAGGAGAGTGGTACCGCCTTTTTATCCGTAGGTTTCCTGTCCTTGGTGGGCGGATCCCCTCTCTCCGTGGTGCCGTCATGGGCTCAGAGAAATACCGTTATCGGTAAGAACTATATTTTTCTGCTGGTCTTCGCTGGCATCGAGTAGGCTCTATTCCCTTTTTGTCTTGGCTCCTCCACAGCAGTATCTCCAAGCCTCAACTTATGCCCAACCCTAGAGGCTTTTTCTTGCCCCTCCTAAGCCCACTGTGATTCACTACGTCTGTGCCCTTTGCAAAAGAAAGTGGTCTTCACGCCAGTCCTCCCCTTTCTGTCTGTCCTGCAGCCCCTCCACCATGTGTGCCCCACAGGAGCCCTCTAAGTCCTGGGGTGAGAGCACTGTTGCCATGTCAGTCGGTCTCTGACCTGACAAAAGTTCACAGGTCCTGGAACGACTTTAGCATTTGTCTTCCGCCACCAGTGCTCCGAACGCTTCTCATGGTGATTCGCACACACTTGACTGTGACCTTCACAGGGACAAATCGGGCACAAGGCAAAGGAAGCAAGCTCTTTCCGGTTCTTCCTCCAGTTCTCCGGGTCCCTCTGCATCCTCCTGGATACATTCCTCGGAGGTGGCTTTTGGGTCGGAGATGGATTCCCAGTCTGAGTCTGATACGGACCAGACCTGAAAGATGCAGGATATGGTCAATAGCCTTATCCTGGCAATTACCTAAACTCTGAACCTAAAGGAAGATGAGGCACCTGCTCAGGAGCATTCAGTCTCCTTCAAACGGGTAAAACGTCCCTCCTGGCAATTCCTTAATCACATGAAATTTTAAACAATTATGTCCAAACACTGGGAACACCCTGAGAAGCGCTTCCCGGGAAGGAAGCAGCTCGATATTCTTTAGCCCAGACCTCGTTGATAGATGGGCAGAGTTCCCTAATGTGGATCTGCTGGTTTCTTGCCTGTCTTCCAACACAGTCTTTTCCCTACCGGGTGGTGCATCTCTTAAGAATTCTACTGATAGACAGATTGAATCCTTGGCTAAGTCGGCCTTTGAAGCAGCTGGCGCCTCCTTCTGCTCCATTTTTGCCTCCACTTTGGTGGCAGTATCCATGTCCGCCTGGGCAATAATGCTCAGGGTATTCTAGCGGCAGCTCCTACGGATGAAATGGCAGATTTGGCAGACCAGATTGCCCATGCTGGCCAATATCTTTGGACCGCTTCATTGGATGCGGCCGGTTGTTGTGCCAGGGCTACCAGCAACATCGTTGCTATACGCCTCATTCTCTGGGAGAAAGTGTGGAATGGAGAACCACTGCCAAAGACGTCCCCTCACTAGCGTTGCCTTCCAAGGCTCTAGGTTTTTTTGTTCCAATCTGGATCAAATTATTTCCGATGCTACCAGCAGGAAAAGCACCTCACTTCCCCAGTCCCAGCCTAAACGTCTTTTTAATAAGAGAAGGTCTCTTCAATTTTGCTCCTTTCGTCCCTTTTCTGCCTCAGGGACTTCCTCTCAGCAGGACCGCTCTTCTACCCGAGGCGGAAAGGAAGAAGCTACCTTTCAAACCAGCCCCTCACTGGCGACCAAAGGGTCGCTCTTCCAAGTCTTCAGGGTCCTGCGCCAACAGGTTCTCCTCGGCGTGACGGGTCACCCCCACCCGGGAATCTCTCCAGGGTGGGAGGCCGGCTCCTTCTCTTCCCGGAACTATGGTTGTCGGTGGTCGACGATGCCTGGGTCAGAGAGAGCGTTACAAAATCGACTCTCTCCCCCTCGTCATGGCAGAGATCATGGCCATCCTTCGTTCCAAGGGGATTCTCATAATCCCTTACTTGGACGATCTTCTGATCAAGGGGCCGTCCCGCCACAACTGCAACAGGAGTCTTCAGATCTCCTTGGACACTCTCTGATCTGTCTCGGCTGGATTGTCAACAGAGAGACGTTCTGACCCCAACTCTCTATCTATCCATCCATCCATCTGCTCTCCCCATCAATTCTGGGGGTGGAAAATTGGGCAGCCGATTTTCTGACTCGTCAGGGTCTCGCATCGGGAAAGTGGTTTCTCGACTCCTCAGTCTTCAACCAGATATGCCTGAGATGGGGCACACCCGGACATTGACTTGATGACATCTCGGATGAACCACAAGGTTCTTCAGTTCGTAGCCAGGTCCCAGGATCCACTGGCCATGGATGCTCCCTAGAGGCTACCAGACTGTCCAGATCTTCTCACAAGGCCCCCTTTTCCACCAAAGTTCAGTCTGAGTTTAACGGCATGGCCGTTGAGGCTGCAGTCCTGAGGGAGGCTGTTTTTTCCCATCAGGTCTTGCAGACCATGATTGGGGCAGAAAAACTAGCATCCTTGCGTATCTACCACAGATACTAGAAGGCTTTCTTTCGGTGGAGTGAGGACAACAATTTGGTTGCTATGTCTTTTTTCCCTTCCTTCCATCCTGGGGTTTCTACAAGCGGATCTTGTCTGTGGTGTATCACTCAGCACCCATAAGGGTCAAGTTTCTCATTCCCAGGTAAAGACTTTTCTTCAAGGAGTCGCCCACCTGGCATGTCCATATCGTTCCCCGATAGATCCATGGGATCTTAAACTTGTCCTTGGCGCACTACAGCGTGCTCCTATTTGAGCCCATTCAAGACGTTCCATTTTCTCTCCTGTCCTGGAAAGTTGCCTTCTTAATTGCCATTACATCCATCAGTAGAGTTTCTGAACTAGCGGCATTATCCTGCTGTTCTGTTCCTGATTCTACATCAGGACAAGATGGTTCTCAGACTTGTTCCTTCCTACCTAGGGTGGTCTCTTCATTTCACATTAATGAAGATATTGTCCTTCCTCCTTTATGCCCCTCTCTGGTCCATTCCATGGAGAAGTTCCTCCACAAGTTGGATCTGGTAAGAGCTATCCGAGTCTACCTTTCAAGGCCTGCTTTCTTTGTCCACTCTGATGCTTTGTCATCTCTGAGGGTTGTCGTAAGGGGCTCCCAGCTTCTAAGTCCACTATTGCCCGGTGGATTTGTTCAGCAATATTGGAGGCATACCGCGTTCAGGACAAAGCCTCCGGGGTGAAGGCTCACTCCATTCGTATGGTGGGGGCTTCCTGGGCAGTTCGTCACCAGGCCTCGGCTTTACAGATTTGTAAGGCTGCGACTTGGTCATCTTTGCGAGGTTTTCAGGGTTCATACTCATGCCTCTTCTGATGCAGGCCTAGGCAGGAAGGTGCAGCAGGCGGCGGTTTTTGCATCGGCCAACATAAGTCTGTTTTTCTTTGCATTTTTCTGGTTCCCACCCTTGGAACTGTTTTGGGACGTCCCATGGTTACTCCCCCCCCCCCCCCCCCCCCATCAATGAAGCGATAAAGAAAGAGGGATTTTTGGTACTCGCCGTAAAATCTTTCTTGGAGCCTTCATTGGGGGACACAGCACTTTCCCTAACTGTTTGTACCTCTATTGGGCCTACGTGCCTTTGTTGTTGGGTTGGTACATATTTTGAGTTTTTGTTGCTTTAACACTAACTGAGGTACTTTGCCTGTGGGTGGGTATATACTTCTGAGGAGGAGCCATTTTCCTTTTTTTGCCTAGTGTCAGCCTCCTAGCGACAGCAGCGTACACCCATGGTAGCCTGTGTCCCCCAATGAAGGCTCGAAGAAAGATTTTACGGTGAGTACCAAAAATCCCTCTATTTAGGTGCCTTTTAGTGTAATTTTATTAATGTAAAAAAACAGGAACACATTTTTATGAAATAGGATGTTTATTGAGTATTGAAGACCTTTTCTCTCTTTAAAAAAAACTCTGTACGTTGTGACAGATGTTTTGTTATATGGACACTGGGCTGTGTAGCTGCCAAGGCTATCTCTTGTGACCTAGACTTTGTTCCATGGGGTTTTGGGTTTGACAGGTTTTATATGGTTTGAAATAACGGTGCACTTTCTTTACAAGGGGGGAAAAATGTTGAAAGGATACAACTTTTCCTCCCCCATATTCCACACAGGATATTAGTATTGAAACCAATCTCAATTCAAACCATTATCAATATGGTTCTTCATGTTAAAACACGGACTCCAGATTATTTTCTACATGAAACTAAGAATTTCACTCTTGACGTTTTAGTGGGCTTGGGCATTCATTGTTGCTGCACAGTCTAATATATCCATATTATATAAATATAGTATTTACTAGATGGTGGCCCGATTCTAACGCATCAGGTATTCTAGAATATGTATGTATATAGCAGCCACATAGTATATAACACAGGCCACGACATATTCTTGAATACCCGATGCGTTAATACAGGCCACGCAGTATATAACACAGCCCAAACAGTATATAACACAGCCCACGCAGTATATAACATTGCCTACATAGTATATAACACTGGCCACGTAGTATATAACGCAGCCCACACAGTATATAACACTGCCCACATAGTATATAGCAGCCATGTAGTATATAACATTGCCCACATAGTATATAACACTGCCCATGTAGTATATAGCAGCCATGTAGTATATAACGCAGCTCACGCGGTATAGAACATTGCCCACATAGTATATAACACTGCCCACGTAGTATATAGCAGCCATGCAGTATATAACGCAGCCCACGCAGTATATAACACTGCCCACGCAGTATATAACATTGCCCACATATATAACACCGCCCACATAGTATATAGCAGCCATGTAGTATATAACGCAGCCCACGCAGTATGTAACACAGCCCACGTAGTATATAGCAATGTGGGCACTATGCGTGGTTAAAAAAGACCTAAAATAAAAAATAAACATATACCGTACTCACCTTCCGAAGGCCAATTGAAGTCCTGGCGCCTGTGTGCGGTGCACGCGGCAGCTTTCGGTCCCAGGATTGGTATGAGCACAGGACCTGTGATGACTTCGCGGTCACATGACCGTGACATCATGGAAGGTCCTTCTCGCATAGCATCCTTGGCACCGGAACCTGCCGCTTGCACTGCCGAGGACAGCGCACCACGTCGGAGGGTGAGAATAACCTTTTTTTTTTTTTTTTTTTTTAATCATTTGTAGCATTAGATCTTTTTACTATTGATGCTGCATACACAGCATCAATGGTAAAAAGTTGGTCACACAGGGCTAATAGCTGCGTTAATGGAGTGCGTTACACCGCGGCATAACGCGGTCCATTAACGCTGCCATTAACCCTGTGTGAGGGCTGACTGGAGGGGAGTATGGAGCGGGCACTGACTGCGGGAAGGAAGGAGCAGCCATTTTGCCGCCGGACTGTGCCCGTCGCTGATTGGTCGTGGGCGTTTTGCCACGACCAATCAGCGACTTGGATTTCCATGACACAGAGGCCGCGACCAATGAATATCCGTGACAGACAGACGAAAGTGACCCTTACACAATTATATAGTAGATTCTGACATTGGATATGGTCAGATAAGGTAGCCCAACACTGATGGAGCTTCTTTATCCACATTAATGTTGCAAACAGGATTCATCCTGATTTGTCCTACAGTCTAGTTCAGTAAACTATATCCTTTAATTAAGCAATATGTGTTTATTGTAAATTGTAGAAACCAACGTTTGTTCCTGATGTTAAGGATAAGGAGTACAAACCTCATGATATCCCACAGAGACAGTCTGTCCAACCTTCAGAGAACTGTGCCCGACGAGCTAAACGTATGCGTGCAGAAGTAGGTGCCATTCTTATTCCCTTTGGCTTCAAATACTATGATAATTACCATATACCGTATTTTTCGCTTTGTAAGATGCTCCGGATTATAAGATGCACCCCAAATTTTGAGGAGAAAAATAGGAAAAAAAAACTCTTAAATAAATTGGTGGTGCTTCTTATAATCCATGCATCTTATTGCTTACTGGGGGTTGTGGCTGCAGTGGATCAGGGACGCTGCTGGAGACAGGAGTAAAGTGTTGCTGCAGACTGAGATGAGGGGGTGTGCAGGTGTCCGGTGCTGTGGGGGGAGGGGGTGTCTCCGGTGCTGCCGGAGGCTCTGCTGACACTTTGTGAAAGGCCAGAGCCCCCCAGCAGTTCGTCCATGCTTTCTTGTGTGGTGGACTTCGGGAAAATGGCCGCCGGGAGGCGGCGCATGCGCAGATGGAGATCTTGGAACCAAAATCTCGAGAGATGAGGTCTTGGCGCTGAAATCTCATCTCCCGAGATTCCGGCGGTCATTTTCCCGAAGTCCGTCGCACAGGAAAGCCTAGATCAACTGCCGGGGGGGGGGGGGCTCTGGCCTTTCACAAAATGTCACCAGAGCCCCCCCATAGCACCGGAGACTCCAGCATCATCCTGGGCAGCGGTGGCGGACACCCCCTCATCCCAGCCTGTAACCATAAGCGGTATATCCGCTTTGTAAGACGCACCCCTATTTCTCCCCCAAATTTGGGGGAAATAAAGTGCGTCTTACAAAGCGAAAAATTCGGTATATAAATTATATATTTATTTCCCATTCAGGATATTAGGATTAAAGTTGAACCAGAAGAAGCACCAGAATTAAGACCTCGTACTTTACGCCGAAGGATGGGCTCTACACCCTCCATGTGTGAAAATGGTATGTAATCATACAGTCTTATAATGCATTTAGGCAATTGAATAATCATCGATTATCTGAATATGTAAACATACCAGGGATCACACTCTGAGCAAAACGCTTTTTCATTGGGTGATTGGAATATTTACGCCAGAGATGGGGGGGAAGTATTCTGCTATTGCTTTATCCCTATTAGTCTTTTGAGGTGCAGCCGCATGTTGTTGAACGCCACGGTTTCTAGACCTCTGGATATATGAGGATTGCGGGCTGCAGTTTTCCCTGGTCTGTTGTATGGAAGAGAGAATTAGTGTACAGCTATTAATATGGGGAAGCAATGTGTGTCGGACGCTATAGAAGTTCTAAATAAAAGGATTCTCCATGAATAGAAAAAAAAAACTAACTGAAGAAAATGTTATAAATAAATTCCTAAATACATTTAATTAGCAAATCACTATTGTTTTGTCTAAAAAGGTGGTCACTATAGAATTAAAATGTCCGCTGACTTATACTGACAGAAACCTGTCTGAGAATGTTTGGACAGGTGTTTTTGAGCATGTGCAACAGAAGCGCCCCACCTCCATTTATGTGGAATAATTTGCTTCCCAGGAATGTTTTGATCTTTAACAGGGATAGAGGTGAGGGGTAAGAGACTGCACATACTGCTGTCCACCATATTTATCGGATCTAATTGTGGAGATGGCAGATGTGCAGAGGTAAGAAGAGACCCCTCACACTGCTGTCCACCAAATTCATCTGATCTAATTCTGGAGGTGGCAGATGTGCAGAGGTAAGAAGAGACGGCTCACACTGCTGTCCACCATATTCATCTGATCTAATTCAGGAGATGGCAGATGTGCAGAGGTAAGAAGAGACTGCTCACACTGCTGTCCACCATATTTATCTGATTAATTCTGGAGATGGCAGATGTGCAAAGGTAAGAAGAGACTGCTCACACTGCTGTCCACCATATTCATCTGATCTAATTCTGGAGATGGCAGATGTGCAGAGGTAAGAAGAGACTGCTCACACTGCTGTCCACCATATTTATCTGATTAATTCTGGAGATGGCAGATGTGCAAAGGTAAGAAGAGACTCCTCACACTGCTGTCCACCATATTCATCTGATCTACTTCTGGAGATGGCAGATGTGCAGAGGTAAGAAGAGACTGCTCACACTGCTGTCCACCATATTCATCTGATCTAATTCTGGAGATGGCAGATGTGCAGAGGTAAGCGGAGACTCCTCACACTGCTGTCCACCATATTCATCTGATCTAATTCTGGAGATGGCAGATGTGCAGAGGTAAGAAGAGACTGCTCACACTGCTGTCCACCATATTCATCTGATCTACTTCTGGAGATGGCAGACGTGCAGAGGTAAGAAGAGACTGCTCACACTGCTGTCCACCATATTCATCTGATCTACTTCTGGAGATGGCAGACGTGCAGAGGTAAGCAGAGACTGCTCACACTGCTGTCCACCCTGTCTGTGTGACATGGTATAGGTATTGCCAGGTTACTGCACTGGAGCTTCCTACTGCACATGCTCACAGGCACCTGTCCTAACATTCTAATAGGACAGCAGACATTTTAATTCTATAGTGATTACCTCCCTAAATAGAATTATTGCGATTTGATAATTAAATGTATTGAAATATTTTATATAACATTTAATTTCCTTATTTTTTTTCTTTTATAATAATAATCTTTATTTTTTTATATAATGCTGACATATTCCGCAGCGCTTTACAGTTTGCACACATTGTCATCGGTGTCCCCGTTGGGGCTCACAATCTAGAATCCCTATCAGTATGTCTTTGGAATGTGGGAGGAAACCGGAGAACCCGGAGGAAACCCACGCAAACACGGAGAGAACATACAAACTTGCAGATGTTATGCTTGGTGGCATTTCAACCCAGGACCCCAGCGCTGCAAGGGTGCAGTGCTATCCACTGAGCCACCGTTCTTTTCCTTGAGGACCCTTTTAATCAACTTTAAAGTAGCACTATAGGCAGAACTAGTAAGCCTATTGCAGGCTTGAGGGCATTGACTATTCTTTTTTTTCTCAAAATGATTGAGACACACTGCCAACTTATGTTTTGCACTAGGTGTAATGTAGTGTTTTGTTTTGTTTTTTTTTAATTGGTATTTTCAAGTAAGACTATTATGGTAAAGTCCCTTTCACTGTTTTGAAAAACGTAGACTCATCTGAGCCAATGGCCAATGCTATGATGAATTGACAAAATATGACAAATCGCTTAAAGGGAACCTGTTGGGTCCCCATTCCCTCTGACCCAGCAGCATTCACATATGTATGAGTAAATTCCTGCCTAACCAGCCCTGCGTAATGTTAGTCAGTTAAATCCATTTTTGATAAAGCATATATAATGTCCGCTTTTTCTCCTTTGCCTCATTGGGGGAAACCGGACCATGGGTGTATGCTGCTGCCACTAGGAGGCTGACACTAAGTGAATATAACAAAATTAGCTCCTCCTCCTCTGCAGTATACACCTACCACTGGCTCTAGCCGAACCAGTTCATACTTAGTGTCTGTAGGAGACTCATGGGTCTGGTCCTCAGACTTTTTTTTTTTTTTATTCTATTTTTTACCTTTTACTATTTTTTTTTTTTTCCATGGATTACAGGGCGACAGATCCCTTCAGGGTTCCGATCTCCCCAAACCAACAACAGGCGGGAGCGTGGAGTGTCACCTCCACGTACCCACTCCTGCACTGTTAAAAAGTATGCCTGAGCTTCTTTAGGGGTGACTGTTTCCTTCAGGGTTCCGATCTCCCCACACCAACAAAAGACGTGAACATGGAGTGTCTCCTCCATGTACCCTCTTCTGAGCCAGGCTTATTTCAGCCAGACCAACCTCTAGTATGTCCAGAGGCACTTAAAGCATCCGTGCGGCCCCCACTGCATCACCACTGATGAACATTTGCAATGGAAGGAGGCGGACAGTCCCTCTCCACTTCACGGACAATGGGATGGTGGATGGAGGGTTCCCAGCACCATCCACATTGCAACAATGCTGAAGCCCAGTCATCCGTGGCAGCACCGTGTCGGGACACGCACCACTAGTAAGAGAATCCAGGTCGGCAGTGGGCCCCTGCAGCAGATTCTCAGTACGAGCGCCTGTCATACGTGGGAGTGAAAAATGGGCCTTGTGTGGGGCAGCATTTATGTGCACAGGGTGCCTGGTCCCTACATGTGGTGCGCATTCCAAGAGCAGCCCCCAGCGCAAACCTGATTTACAAATGCCTGCGGGATTCTTTCTCAGAGTTCCTCTGACTGTGTCTGGCTGGCGCGCTCCCCCGTAGCGTCCCCCCCTCCCTAGGGTAACGTTCCTGCTGGCCGCAGAAATTTAGACCCCGGCTTGGGCCTATACATGGAGCAGTCCGAGGTTCAGCCCACCGGATGATGCTGCGCCCATAGCCCTGCCTTCCGAACTGGCGCTTCTCGCTCACTGCGAGATTTCCGCACGCCACAACTGCCTGGGGCCATCTTTATCCACCCAGTCGGCTCTCAGCTGGCGTGGTGCCAATGAGGTCCCAAAGGCGGTCTTAGGCTAGTTTCACACTAGCGCTTTGAGGAGCTGCGGACTTCCTCCGTGAAGCCCCGCCCTTGGCCGCACCTCTGCCGCTAGCTCTGCCTACTTCTGCATGCGGCCTGCGTACCTATCTTTAACATTAGGTACGCAGGTCGTGCGGCTGTATGCGGATGCTTCCGCATGCGTTGTTTTGACGATGCGGTGAAAAAAAGAAATTGCTACCAGCTATGTCCTACGCTGTAGCATCGTTAAAACGACGCATGCGAAAGCATCCGCATTCAGCCGCACGACCTGCATACCTAATGTTAAAGATAGGTACGCAGGCTGCATGCAGAAGTGGGCGGAGCTAGTGGCGGAGGTCCGCAGCTCCTCAAAACGCTAATGTGACACCGAATGTGACACCAGCCTTTAAAGAGACACAGCGGACCGGCAGCACTCTCAGGCAACAGGGCTTGGGTAAAAGAGCCCTGACTTTGTTCTAATGAGGGCTTTAACTAGTTAATGGGGTGTTAGTTTCCCCAGTGTAGTCGACCTTCTTTCCCTGTGGGCATGATAACATAATTTGCAGGACCCGGAGTCATTGCCAGCTCGGGCACATTTTGTGCATGCACGCACCGCATTTCGGCAGCATCAGTGTGCCTCTGTAGGTGGGTGTTCGCTTCCCGGCTTCAGAGTCGCACTGCACATGATCGGATGTTCAGAAAACTGCTACAGAGGTGCACTGATGCTGAAACTAAAACCCCATCAACTATTCAAAGCCATCATTAGCATAGAAAAAGCGGACATAATAAATGCCGGACATAATAAAGGCTAGTTTCACACATCCGTCCCGCGCCATCACGCATAATCCGGCGGCGGGACGGATTGCTGGATCCAACTCAATTAGTGTAAAAACTGATTGCGCCGGATCAGCTTTTCTTCCGGATCCGGAATAAAGATACAATGTAAAAAGATAATAAATAAACCAAAATAAAAAAATCGTGATATTCTCACCTTCCGGCGGCCCCGGCAGCCTTCCTGCTCCTCGCGATGGTCGCAATGCTCCCCGTCCCAGTAAAGCATTGCGGCAATGACCTGTGATGACGTTAGTCTCGCGAGACCGCACGTAATCTGGGATCATTGCCGCGATGCATTACTGGAACCGGGAGCATCGTGAGGAGTGGGAAGGCTGCGGGAGACGCCGGAAGGTGAGAATATCACGATTTTTTATTTTATTTTTTACATTATATCTTTTTACTATTGATGCTGCGTAGGCAGCATCAACAGTAAAAAGGTGAGAACAGGGCATGCGCAGTTTGGAGGCCGAATAGCGTCATGTGGCGCATCTGGCTCTCGTAGGCGTCCATTGTCAGAAAAGCCGGACGGTGGCGATTCCGGCGCCATCAGGTTTTTCATCGCAACAAAAAACGTTCCTCTGGACGTTTTCTCCAGCCGCCAGACAGGCAATTTTTGCCAGGTGCGGCAAAAACGGATGAAACGTTGGGACATCAAGCACAATCCAACGCTAATACAACTCTGAGAAAAAAAACGGATCCGATTTTTGAAAATTCGCCGGGTTGTGCCTGATGCAAAAAACCTGATGTGTGAAAGTAGCCTAACATTGATTTTACTGACTAAAGTTACACAGGGCTGGTTAGGCAGGGAATTTACTGATACACATTCGAGTGCTGCTGGGTCAGAGGGAATGGGGGACCGACAGGTTCCCTATAAGTTCTCGCTCCTAGGTTCCTCCTGTCTCTTCCGTGATGTCTGCTGCTTGTTGTCAATCATAACCCATCTTTAGCAGACCCGCTAATCATCATGGAATACCTGATTTGGTTGCGGTTCTATAGGCCTACAGCCATCTGCCCCCTTTATTTTCTTTTGTTATACTCCAGTGTAAAGCACAGGTCTCCCTCAGTGAGACGTACAGTTCTGTTGTACCGTGGTGCAGATGTTTCCGAAATAAGTCCTGATTTCTTTCCCATAGAAGAAAGTCAAATAACAGTCAAGCGAGAGCCAGTGGAATCTGTTATAGAGAAGCCAAAATCGAAATCTAAGAAAAGCCGAAGTCCGGTAAGTATGAGATCAGTTAGTTGTTACATGCATCTCCGGTTTATTTCCTGAAGAGCGTGGTGGAAATGGAAATCTGTTTCACCGAGGTGGTCATTGTCCTATCGGGTTACATGTTTTTGTCCATAATCAAGTTATGAATATACTCGATACTAAGCTGTATTTTTTTTTTTTCAGGTGGATTTGTATGTTTGCTTTCTCTGTGGGAGTGGGAGTGATGAAGACCGCCTCCTTTTGTGTGACGGTTGTGATGACAGTTACCATACTTTCTGTCTTATCCCACCACTGCATGATGTGCCCAAAGGAGATTGGCGATGCCCAAAATGTCTGGCGCAGGTACTGCCACAGCCTTCACTGATTTCATTTTTTGCAAGCGCACACTTTGCTTTATACAAAGAAGAATGTGAAGAAAACAAGCTAATAATTGCTTAAAGTGAACCTGTAACCCCCCCAGGCGGTTTTAATTAAAAGAGCCACCTTGTGCATCACTAATGCTGCATTCTGTCAAGGTGGCTCTTTTAGTTTGGGTCCCTGCAAACGCTGAAATAATCATTTTTATAATGTTCCCCTCATACCTGAATTTGTCAGGGGGGCATGTCTTTTTCCCCCTGACACAAACGCCTCCCAGCTGTCACTCAGGGCCTCTGTGCGCCGGGTGCCCCCTCCATTTCCTTCATGAACATTTCCGGCGCCTTCGTTGTAAGTTTGAAGGGCAGCTCAAACTGCGCATGCCCGAAAAAAAACTTACCATGCAGGCGCCGGAGATGTTCATGAAGGAAATGGAGGCGGCGCACGGAGGCCCTGAGTGACGGCTAGGAGGCGTTTGTGTCAGGGGGGAAAAGACCTGCCCCCCTGACAAATTCAGGTATGAGGGGCCCATTGTAAAAATTATTATTTCAGCATTTGCAGGGACCCAAACTAAAAGAGCCACCTTGACAGAATGCAGCATTAGTGCTGCACAAGGTTGCTCTTTTAGTTAAAAACGCCTGGGGGGGGGGGGGGGAATGACAGGTTCCCTTTAAAGGGGTTGTGCCATGAAGGTCATTTATTACCAATACGGGTGATAAATGTCTGATTACTTGGTTTCCCACCGCTTGTACAGCCTTTTGGAACTTGTAGTACTATATTTGTGTTTCCACTAGCAGCCTCAACCAGATACATCAGGTGATTGTTGCGCCTTTGGCAGTGGTACCCCAACCGTCTGTGGTTAGAAAGGATTGCCCTGTCAGTTTTACCTCATTTTAGTGACGTATTCTAAGGCCAGGGTCACACTTGCCAGTGCAATATGAGTCTCTGGCATCAATACCCGGCACAGCCGCCGGCACTCGGGACAGTAATGTGCGGCGGCATATATTTCTATGCGTCTGAACGCTCCTATACCGAGTGCCGGCGGCTGTGCCGGTTTTGATGTGAGAGACTCACGCGAGTTTCTGGCTTTGCACTCGCAAGTGTGACCCCGGCCGGTAGTTTCACTTTCTCTACCTGAATTTATTGATGTGACCGATTTTAAAAGGTGCAAGCTATTTAGTAATTAGATAATTCCATCATTAGAATCTAGCAAACTGCTGTATATCAGAAACATTTTTTTTCTTATATTAAGGGTAAAAACTTTGGAAACGTACTATTCAACAATGATGCAGTGCAAGATGAAAAGTACTCCTATAAGGAAGCAGACCATTTAACTCTACTAATGCCCATCTTTGCTAAAATTAATATTAGAATTTTTTTATCCGTTTTAATACTTTTTTTTCTTTCTTTTTACTATGAATTGAATTCTTTTTTTTTTTTTTTTTTTTTTTTTTGCTCTAGAGCCTCAAATGTTACTTCACACAGATTTGCTTCCTAAATTCAAATAAAGCCACTTTCTAGTCTTTATTAGCCCCTTCATAGCATGGCGATTTTCTGTTTTTCTTTTGTTTCATCAATATAGTCACATGAGGGCTTGTTTTTTGCAGAGTGAGTAGTACTTTTGAATGACACCATTCATTCTACCACATGGTGTACTGGAAAACAGGGAAAAAATTCCAAGTGCATTGAAATTGAAAAAAAAAGTGCAATTCCACAAGTATGTTATTTATTTTTTTTTATTTGCCATGTTCGCTATATGGTAAAACTGACCTGGCAATATGATTCTCCAGGTCAGTACGAGTTTGCAGATACCAAACATATATACCATATGTTGAGGATCATAAGACGTACTGGACCAAATTTGCAGCACAAATTTTGGAGAGGAAAGTTGGAAGTGTATTTATTTATTTTTTAAATAAAATGGTGGTGTGTCTTAGACCATTTAAACTGTAGCTTACTTGGGTGGGGGGGGGGGGGGAGCGGCTGCTTTGGAGCGGGGTCGCAGGAGGCAGGGTTGCTGCTTCAGGATGCTGGCGGCGGGGCAATGCTGCGGTCCCTGGGCTCTCAAAAGATGTCTGCGCCGGTGAGCAGAGTCCCCATTCCCAATGATTTCCTTGTGGTGGGTTTCAGGAAATTGGCCCCTCTCTGACAAGAAAAGTGCATTTTATAATCCGAAAAAAACTTTTTCTTTTATGAAAGCGGTAAAAATAAATTGCTTTGGTGCCACCTTCCAAGTCCTGTAAGGCTATGTGCACAAGTTCAGTTTTTTTTTTGCATTTTTTTCGCGATAAAAACGCATAAACGCATACATATGCATCCTATCATTTAGAATGCATTCTGCAATTTCTCCTTCACCACATTGGGGGACACAGGACCATGGGGTGTTATGCTGCTGTCACTAGGAGGCTGACACTAACAAGTTAGCTCCTCCCCTGCAGTATACACCCTCATGCTGGCTTCCAGAGACCTTTTTTTTTTTTTTACCGGACGAAGGGGCGACGGAACCTTTCAAGGCTCCGATCTCCCCGAACCAACAACAGACGAGCACGGGAGTTTTACCTCTCCGTATCCTCTCCTGCGACGTGGGATGCCACTGTCTGAGCTGATTTTTTTTTTTTGGGCAACGGGCCCCTTCAAGGGCACCGATCTCCCCTCCTCATCCTTACAGACGAGCACATGGAGTGTCCTCCACGTATCCTCTTTCTGCCCTGCCCTGCCCACCAGGTTTTACCCTCGGCTGTTCAGAGGCTCTCTGCATTGTGGCGTCCGTGCAGCCCCCACTGCATCACCACTGAGAAAGCGGATGATGGAAGGAGGCGGACGGTTCCTCGCCACCCCCATCTTATGGGGATGGTGGATAGAGGCTTCCTCAACCCTGCACTGTCCTAACCACCCCGGGCACATCTAACCTGCTGCAAGCTGCTCCTCAATTCCCCTCCATTCGGGGTAAGTGCCACCTGGGGGGGGGGTCTGTCTTTCCGGCGGTTCTGGAGGGCTCATCTGTCAGGGTCCCCGCAGGGCTGCTAGACGCGTTTTCCGAGCCGAAGCCATAAATTTAGTCCCCGGCTTCGGCCTAGTGCGGGCCGCATCCCGATAGGCCCCGCCCACCGCTCGCATAATCTTGCGGCTCCGCCCCTGTACCTGGCGCTTCTCGCTCTGCGAGATTACCCTCACAACCCCCGGCGGCCATCTTTTTTTCCTCTGCATGCCGCAGCTCCATCAGTTCTGCACGTGCCAGCGTTTTTTTTTTTTTTTTTTTTTCTTTTTCTTCTGGACGCCGGTCTTCTCTTCTATCAGCGCCACCTCATCTCTTTGCGGGACACAGGACCCGGGTAAGGAGACCGCATTAGGTGCTTCCCTGCAGCGTTACCCTTGCTTCCATCTAGCAGCGTTTCCTGTTACTTATTTTGGGGTACATCATGTCGCAGTCAAGGGCCAGAAAGACCACCAAGGTGCATACTACCTTTTTTACTGTGTGTACCACCTGCCAGGCTCCACTCTCTCGGCCTTAAAGTTCCCCTCTCTGCTCAGCCTGCGATGCCCAATGTACCCAGGAGCCCTCCGCCGCCACCGACCCCAGTGTATCTAGCCCCCCTGAGTGGGCCGCGTCACTGTCAGTCCATGGATTCTTTAGCCAAAGCGATTAAATCCCTTCATGACCCCTCTGGGGAGCGGGGCGTCTTTTTCCTGGGTTAAGAGATCCCTCCATAATGGGGGAATAGTCGGCCTGCAGGGGCCGCTGTCACCGGAAGGAGGTACGGTCATCCAAAAAAACGGATCCGAACTACCTCTCCTGAGCATTCACCTCGCCACTCAGCCTCTGGTAGCTCCACTTCTCGCTCACACTCTCCAGGGGCTCGTAGCGATCACGACTCTGGGTATGAGTCTGATGCATCCTTAGATTCGGATTCTCCAGAGTTTAGATTAGTGTTGACTCCCTCAACGAGGCAGTCAATCATGCGCTAAAAGTGGACGATGACCCTAATTCGGCTCCGGATCATTCGGTTTCCTTTACGAGAACCAAGCGTTCCCATAAGGTATTCGCCTCTCATCCAGATTTCCTGGATATAGTCTGGCGACACAGGGAGTGACCAGATAAGCGCTTTACGGGCAAAAAGGCCCTGGAATTAAAATATCCCTTTTCCGGAGACCTTGTTAAAGATTGGACGGAACCTCCACTAGTAGATCCTCCGGTATCACGCTTGGCTACCAAAACGCTCTTATCTGTACCTGATGGGGCTTCAATTAAAAATCCCACAGAACGCCAGTTAGATTCCCTGGCTCACTGAGTGTATGAAGCCTCAGGTTCCTCTCTCTCTCCTTCCTTCGCTGTGGCTTGGGTCGCCAAAGCAATGGTTTTCTAGGCAGATGCCCTTGCAAAATCCATTCAGGAACAGGATCTTCTTTCTGAGTCGGCAGATCTTGCAAAACAAATTGCCATGGCTGGAGATTATGTGATGTACGCGTCTTAAGACGCAGCGGACTGTGCGGCAACTGCGGCTTCAAACGCCATCACCATCAGGAGAGCTATTTGGCTTAGTGGCGCGCAGATTCCTCCTCAAAAAGTCTCTGATTTCCCTTCCCTTTCAGAGGGGACGTCTTTTTGGAGAAAAATTAGGCCAGCTTATTTCCGATGCTACAGGTGGGAAGAGCAAGTTCCTCCCACAACACAGGCCTAAAGCTGTCTTTCAGCGCCAACAATATTTTCGGTTTCGGCCCTTTCGCAGTAGCCCATTCTGGTCCAACTCCACTACCTCGTCCAGATCAGAACAATCTCCACGCACAGACAGAGACTCTCGACCTTCATACAGGCCGAATCAGTCCTGGCGAGGAAAGCCTAGACAACCCAGAACCAGAGGGTCCAGGCCTGCCAGATTTCCTTCACAATGACTCGGGGAGTATTCCAGTCGACACCTCCAAAGTAGGCGGACGCCTGCTTCTTTTTCAACAAGTCTGGCTTTCCGTCGTCCACGACGAATGGATCAGAGATCTGGTGTCTTCTGGTTACAAAATAGAATTCTCTGCCTCCCCTCCAGCACAGTTTTTCCCCTCTCGTCTCCCAAGTTCGGGGGCTCAATCTCGCGCACTTTACCGCGCCATCGGATCCCTCCGCCAAAACGGGGTCATTGCTCTGGTCCCAGAACACCAGAGATTCAAAGGTTTTTACTCAAACCTCTTCGTCGTCCCAAAAAAGGATGGAACAGTGCGCCCTATTTTGGACGTGAAGCTCCTAAACAAGTACGTAAAAGTTCGGCACTTCAGGATGGAGTCCCTCCGGTCAGTCATTTCCTCAATGGAGACAGGGGAGTTCCTAGCATCAGTAGCCATGAAAGATGCTTATCTTCATATCCCAATCTTCCCGCCACATCAAAGGTTCCTCCGTTTCACCATCCAAGAGGACCATTTTCACTTCACGGCCTTACCCTTCGGCCTTGCCACTGCGCCCAGGGTATTCACAAAGGTCATGGCGGCTGTCATGGCCATTCTTCACTCCCGAGGAGTGGTCGTGTTGCCATACTTAGACGACCTCCTCATAAAAGGTCCGTCTTATCAGGCCTGCGAGGCAAGCGTCCGCATTACCTTGGATTCTTTCACGCCTGGGCTGGTTAATCAACTTGGACAAGTCCTCCCCTGTTCCTGCCCGATGGATCTCTTTCCTAGGCATGATCCTGGACACGTCAAAGGGGCTGGTCTTGCTCCCTCGGTCCAAGGCCCAAGAGCTTCAGCAGGGAGCTTGGACGCTCAGTCGTCCTCGTCCGCAGTCCATTCGGTTTGCCATAAAGATCCTGGGGAAAATGGTGGCCGCAATAGAAGCAGTTCCCTTCGCTCCACTCCCATCTCCGCCCCTTACAACAGGCTCTGCTGGATAATCGGGACAGGAGTCCCTTATCCCTCGATCGGCCATGTCCTCTGTCTCCACGGATCAGGCAAGCCCTCAAATGGTGGACTCAGGGATAATCTCTCTCCCAGGGGAGGTCTTTTCTCCTGATCCGCTGGCTGGTGGTAACTACCGACGCCAGTCTCCTCGGTTGGGGAGCGGTGTTTCGACACCACACTGCCCAGGAGCGTTGGACGATTTGGGAGTCGAGACTTCCCATAAACATCTTGGAGATTCAAGCGATCAGACTTGCCCTGAGACGTTTTCACTTCCTGCTCGCGCGTCACCCAATTCGAATTCAATCGGACAACGTTACAGCTGTGGCGTACATAAACCATCAGGGGGGTACCCGCAGCAGGGCGGCGCTGCAGGAGGTCTCCCACATTCTCCATTGGGCCGAGGCCAACCACTCCACCATTTCCGCACTGCACATTCCAGGCGTTGAGAACTGGGCGGCGGATTTTCTCAGCCGTCAGGGTCTCTCCTCGGGGGAGTGGTAACTCCATCCAGATGTTTTCCGGCAAATCTGCCTTCGCTGGGGAACTCCGGACGTGGATATGATGGCGTCCAGACTGAACACCAAAGTTCCCAACTTCATAGCACGTTCTCGGGATCCCCAGGCCATCGGGGTGGACGCACTGATATCCCCATGGCATCGGTTCCAACTCCCATACGTGTTTCCTCCGCTTCCCTTACTGCCGAAAGTGATCCGAAAAATCAAGACAGAGGGGTTCCGGTGATTCTTGTCGCCCCGGATTGGCCACGTCGCGCATGGTACGCAGAGCTCGTTCAACTCGTATCCGATGTCCCCTGGCGGTTACTAGACCGCCCAGATCTGCTTCGCCAAGGGCCGATCTACCAGCAGAGCTCGGGGGCCCTACGTTTAACGGCGTGGCTGTTGAAACCTGGATTCTAACTCAAGCTTGTTTCTCTCAGCAGGTCATTCCCACCATAAGCGCTCGCAAAACATCTTCCGCTTGCATTTATCACCGCACCTGGAAAACCTTCTCATGGTGCTGGCTCCGTGGTCGCCCTCCGCTTGTTTTCTCAATTCCTTCCAGCTTGGATTCCGGCCTGGCGCTCAGTTCCCTCAAGGGTCAGATCTCTGCGTTATCTGTGTTGTTCCAACGTAAGATTGCTGCCAACTTGCAAGTCAGGACCTTCATTCAAGGGGTCTCCCACATGGTACCCCCCTACAGAATGCAGTTAGAGACCTGGGATCTCAATTTGGTTTTGAGTGTTCTTCAGGAATCTCCGTTTGAACCTCTGCAGGATGTCCCGCTGACTGTCCTCTTCTGGAAGGTGGCCTTCCTTGTTGCAGTAACATAGGCGGGTCTCAGAGTTGGCCGCACTATCCTGCCGGGCGCCTTTCCTTTCCTTCCACCAGGACAAGGTAGTCCTACGCCCATCTCCAGCTTTTCTCCATAAGGTGGTTTCATCTTTCCACCTTAATGAAGATATCATTCTTCCCTCCTACCCACAGCCAAAACATAGGGTCGAAAAGGCCCTTCACACCTTGGACGTGGTACGGGCCCTTAGGAGGTACATTTCTAGAACTGCTCCTTTCCGCAAATCTGATTCCCTCTTTGTGGTTCCAGAGGGTCACAGAAAGGTTTTAGCCGCGTCTAAGGCCACGATAGCCAGATGGATCCGTTCAGCTATTCAAGAATCCTATCGGGTCAGGGGCAGTCCAATCCAAGCGGGGATTAGAGCACTCTACTTGGTCGATGGGTGCTTCCTGGGCCATCCAGCACCAGGCAAAGGCGGAGCAGGTTTGCAAGGTCCGCAACATGGTCTAGCCTGCATACTTTCACAAGGCACTACAATGTCCACATTCAATATTCTGTGGATGCAGCCCTTGGCAGACGTATTCTGCAGGCGGCCGTCGCGCATTTATTGTCAGATGGTACACGGAGTTATTTGGTTATATTGTTTCCCACCCAGGGACTGCTTTGGGACGTCCCATGGTCCTGTGTCCCCCAATGTGGCGAAGGAGAAATAGGGATTTTTGTGTACTCACGGTAAAATCCTTTTCTCCGAGCCACTCATTGGGGGACACAGCACCCACCCTGTTAGCCCTACGGCTCGTTACCTTTTTTGGTTCTTGACTTTCTCTGACATGTTATACTCTAATGTTATGTAATATATTGTTATTAATCTCCTACTGCTTTTGCACTGAACTGGGTCTCTGGAAGCCAGCATGAGGGTGTATACTGCAGGGGAGGAGCTAACTTTTTGTCTCAACTTAGTGTCAGCCTCCTAGTAACAGCAGCATAACACCCCATGGTCCTGTGTCCCCCAATGAGTGGCTCGGAGAAAAGGATTTTACGGTGAATACACAAAAATCCCTATTTTTGTGCACATGATGCGTTTTTTTTCTGCAAATAAAACGCATCGCAGTAAAAAGAGCAGCACGTTAGTTAATTTTGCGGATTTTTTACGTTTTTCCCACTATTTAATGCATTGGAAAAAAACACAAAAAAAGCGCAAAAAACGCATAAAAAAATGCATGCGGCTTTCTGGCAGAAATGTCCGGTTTCTGTCAGAAAATTTCTGCAAGAAATCCTGAACGTGTGCACATACCCTAATGTTTTCATTTTTCAGGATATAGAGCTCTGTTGGGGCTTGTGCTGACAATTTTACTTTTTTTTTTTTTTTTTTTTTCTTGGTATGTGCTGCAGCCTGAAAAATGACATAAAAAATATACAAAATATATGCGGTATTGGTCAATATTTTGGTCAATATTTTGGCCAAGATGTGCAAGCTCGCAACCCACAAGGATCCTCACCCTTATGATTTCTAACACTAAAATTAAAAGCATAACCAAAAAAAGGAATTTAAAAAATCCTCAAATTCAGTAAAAAAAATATCAATTAATACTTGATATTTTGGTAGATTTTTTTTTTTTTGTGTACAGCATTTTTCAGGGGGCAAGTCAAGCCCAGTATTTTTGACCTTGGAAACTATGGTGTCTGTTCACATGGGATGCATCTAGATAGTGCTGGGCAGCCCACCTATCCTTATAGGGTGGGTGTCACTTATAAGCTGTAAGCCAGACACTGTGCATTACCTGTGTGTGACCAACGCCCTATACAAGCCGCTTTTGTGCAATCTAAAACTAAGCAATCACCCCGTCCATGAACTGGTAGGATGTAAGTGGTTGTCTTCAGTATTTCACCTGTGTTGCTGCCATTTTTACTACATGGGCTTGCTGCATCCTGCATTATTTCTGAGACCTGGGCGGGTAAATACTGCGGCTCCTTTTTTTTTTCTGTTATTTATTTTGCACAGTACCACAATTTGTTTTTTTATTACCATATTTTGACAGCTATAGATTCTCCCCATCATAGCTTTATGTGGGCTTGTTTTCAGCGATACCATTTTTAAATATACAGGGTGGTGCAAAAATAGGTGGACGGTATGTGTAATATGGTTATGAAGGGGGAGATTTATCAAACATGGTGTAAAGTGAAACTGACTCAGTTGCCCGTAGCAACCAATCAGATTCTACTTTTCATTCTTCACAGGCTCTTTGGAAAATGAATGGTGGAATGTGGTTGCTAAGGCCTCTTTCACACTTCAGTCTTTTGGCGTCAGTCACTACCGACATAGTGACGGATTGACGGATCCGTCACAATTGTTGCGAAAACGGTTCTAACGGATCCGTTTTTTTGACGGATCCGTTACTTGGGGGTTGTCTGGGAGAAGTATCTACTTTTTGGAGCATGCGCAATTGAAAAAACGGATTGGGGCGACGGATCCGCCGAAAAAACGGTTGCGGCGGATCCGTCGCCCATAGGCGCCCATTCTATGGAATGGCGGACGCGACGGATCCGTCGCGATCCGCCATTTCAGCGTTGACAAAAAACGTTCCAATGTCCGTCTATTTTCAGAAAACGTCCGCCAAATGTCGACGGATCCGTCGCATGGCTGATGGAACGGACGACCATCCGTCACAATCCGTCACTAATGCAAGTCTATGGGAAAATAACGGATCCGTCAAAAAAAATGACGGATCCGTTATTTGAGGAAAATGGCGGTTTTAGACTGACGCCAAATAACTGAAGTGTGAAAGAGGCCTAAGGGCAACAGTCAGTTTCACAGATGCAGTTTTCACAGATAAATCTCCCCCAAATCTGTTTTTTTTCCCCAGATAATTCAGATAACCCATAATGGCAAATAATTTAAATACAGATCAAAGAAAATGGATTTTTTGAGTATTAGATATCTCAAAATGCTGAAACACTTAACGCAAATTGGGTTGAAACATTTGGTACTCAAGCCCAAAGAGACAAACCATTTACCGCATTCGTGACAAATTCGATGCCACTGGCTCAATCCTTAGGGTATGTTCACACGGTGCGGTTTTTGCTGCGGATCCGCAGCCGTTTTCCATGTGGTGTACAGTACAATGTAACCCTATGGAAAACAAAACCCGCTGTGCACATGATCCTGAACTTCCGTTAAAAAACCGCGCGGAAACGCTGCGGAAAAAAAGAAGTACCATGTCAATTCTTTCTGCGGATTCTGCAGCGATTTTCAGCCTGCACCAATAGGAAAGTGCAGTTGAAAACCCGCAGAGGAATCCACAGAAGAAACCGCATGAAAATCCGCAGTGAAAACCGCACTGATTATTCACTGCGGATTTTCCAAAAAAGGTCCGGAAAAATCCGCAGGGAAATCAGGAACGTGTGAACATACCCTTAATGCTCCAAAAACTGGTCGACCCAAAACGGCCGGTACAGAAAATAATAAACAACTTGTTGCTGAAACATTTGTTCAGAGTCCAAAAAAGTCTACCAGAAGAGTCTCTTTAGAATTGGGAATTTCACGAGCTTCCATCATGCGAATCCTGAAATCTATTGGGTGGAAAGCTTATCGTCCACGTCTAATTCATGGTTTATTGGAGGATGATCCAGACAGGCAGCTGCAATTTTGTGAGATTATGCTTAGCGCGATTGAAGAAAATCCAGTAATTTTAGATAACATTGTGGAGCGATGAAGCTTCTTTCAAATTATATCTGGCCATATTAACAGACATAATTGTATTTACTGGTATAATGAGAACATGCATTTAACATTCGAGCAACAACTAAATGAGCCTGGTGTCAATGTTTGGGGTGGTATTTCAAGTTTTGGTGTTTTTGGACCATTTTTTTTTTTTTTTTTTTTATGGAACAGTCACAGGACAGAAGTATTTAGAAATTCTAATGAATCAACTTGTTCCCCATTTACCACAATAGCCTAATTCAAATGACCTTTATTTCCAACAAGATGGGGCCCCTCCACATTACTCAAGAGTAGTCCGCGAGTATCTTGATGAAACATTTCCTAATAAATGGATTGGCCGAAGAGGCTCACTTGATTGGCCGGCACGTTCACCAGACTTGACTCCAATGGATTTTTTCTTTTGGGGAGTACTCAAGGACAAAGTTTATAGTTGAAAACCAAAAAGTGTCAGTGATTTGAAAAATTACATAAGAGATGCCTTTCAAGAACTTAATACCCAAAGACACTTGTGCAAAAATGTTTGTCGAAGTGTAAGGGGCAGACTTCAAAGCTGTGCAAATTGTGATGGAAAACCGTTTAAGCACCTGCGTTGATAAAATTTAACCTTCATCCGGCTGAGTAGGTACAATTGTAACTATTCCGTTTTAAAATTGCAATAACTTTTTTTCTTCGAAAAGCCGTAGAGGGCTGAAATTTCGTGACATCGCTGCAGTTTTGGTCCAGAATATATTGGCCAAATTTCAATAAAATATATGAAGGTACAATTGTACCTCTGCAGCCTGTTAACGTTGTAAAATTATGCAGCCTGACGAAGGTTAAGGGCTTTTGTATTATTGATCAGAATAAAATGTAATTGTCAATGTTATGCTTATGTTAATAACATTTATTTTGATTTATATAGAATATTTACTATTTTCTGTCCACCTACTTTTGGACCACCCTGTATATACATGGAATTACCAGTATTTAGGTTACTGCATAGAACTCTGAATTACAGTGATATAAGAGCACATGATTCACCTAGTGTTGACTGAAGCTTCAATTTTATCAGATTTTTTTTTTTTTTTTTTTTTTTACTTTAGGCAATTAACACAAATACACACCTAAGGAGTCAAAACATAATGACAAGAATAAGGTTAAAATTTCGGCTAAACAAGCCAATTGTGTAGACTTCATTCATAGTGTCTGTCTTCATAATGATGGTGCTGCTGTTGTAGAGATCTGGTCTTTTTAGTTCTTTCCAACATACCGTATATACTGGAGTATAAGCCGAGATTTTCAGCCCAAATTTATGGGCTGAAAGTGCCCCTCTCGGCTTATACTCGAGTCACGGTGGGCGGCAGGGTCGGCGGGTGAGGGGGAGAGGGCGCTGAGGCATACTTACCTAGTCCCGGCGAGCCTGGCGCTCCCCCTGCCTGTCACACTGTCTCCGGGAGCCGCAGTTCTTCCCCTGTTCAGCAGTCACGTGGGACCGCTCATTAAAGAAATGAATATGGACTCCACTCCCATAGGGGTGGAGCCACATATTCATTCCTCTGAGCGGTGCCAGTGACCGCTGACAGGAAGAGCTGCGGCACCCGAAGACAGTGTGACAGGCAGGGGGAGCGTCAGGAGCGCCGGGACTAAATGAGTATTTTAGATTTACCTGTCCGCGTTCCGGGCGCCGTTCCATCTTCCCGGCGTCTCTCTGCTCTGACTGTGCAGGTCAGAGGGCGCGAAGACGTATAGTGTGCGCGGCGCCCTCTGCCTGATCAGTCAGTGCAGAGAGACGCCGGGACGAGACGCCGGGAGCTGCAAGCAAGACAGGTGAGTATGGCTTTTTTTTTTTTTTTTTTTTAATAAATTATTGCAGCAGCAGCAATGGCACAGCTTTCTATGGAGCATCTATGGGGCAAAAATGAACGGTGCAGAGCACTATATGGCACAGCTATGGGTCAAGAATGAACGGTGCAGAGCACTATATGGCACAGCTATAGGGCAATAATGAACGGTGCAGAGCACTATATGGCACAGCTATGGGTCAAGAATGAACGGTGCAGAGCACTATATGGCACAGCTATGGGGCAATAATGAACGGTGCAGAGCACTATATGGCACAGCTATGGGGCAATAATGAACGGTGCAGAGCACTATATGGCACAGCTATGGGGCAATAATGAACTGTGCAAAGCACTATATGGCACAGCTATGGGGCAATAATGAACGGTGCAGAGCACTATATGGCACAGCTATGGCGCAATAATGAACGGAGCAGAGCACTATATGGCACAGCTATGGGGCAATAATGAACGGTGCAGAGCACTATATGGCACAGCTATGGGGCCATAATGAACGGTATGTAGCATCTATTTTTATTCTTGAAATTCACCGGTAGCTGCTGCATTTTCCACCCTAGGCTTATACTCGAGTCAATAAGTTTTCCCAGTTTTTTGTGGCAAAATTAGGGGGGTCGGCTTATACTCGGGTCGGCTTGTACTCGAGTATATACGGTAGTTCACACAATCTCACAGGGAGCATTTTGAGAAGTCTGAACCCTCCCCCCCCCTCCACTGTCATTTGATCGGACCATTCGCCCTATGTGACACATCTCCTTGCCTAAAACTTCCCGTGATCAGACTAGTGCCACAGTCTACGTCCTCACAGATCAAATATCAATAATCAGAATTTCCACAGTGAAGTACCAGCTGTAAGGAACCACTAACTAGCTTTAAGGGTCTATATTAGGCTAGGTTCACATTGCGTTAGTGCAATCCATTTAGCGGATACCCTAACGGATTGCGCTAACGCAATGTCCAAAAAGGATTGCGCGTTCGGCAATCCCGCTAGCGCAGATGCCCGATCTGCGCTAGCGAGGAACGGACCCTGAATGCTGCAAGCAGCGTTCGAGGTCCGTCCGAAACTAACGGCACATCGCAGACGCATGCCAAAAATGGCAAACGTTTGCGATGCGTTAGGGATCCGTTAGCGCATTGCAGTCAATGGGTGCGCTAACAGATCCGTTACATAGCGTTAATTGCGACAATTGCGCCATGTAACGGAGTCCATCTAACGCAATGTGAACCTAGCCTAAGACTTTGCTTTGGCCAAGTGCGCTTATCGCATGTGCCAAGTCCCCTTTTAGCTAGACTTTCTTCCCTTTTTTTCCTCTTTTAAATTGAATTGTGTAAAGCAGGCTTCTGTTTGGAAATCCCTCTAACGAAAACCTGTAGTGCATACTGCCGATGGCTAGATGTGCTATTGTATCTGGAGATTCAGAAAATCAAAATGCAGGATGTTGATTGATTGTTTTACCGCTATCAGCACGCATGATTAAACTCATGGAAGCTGCAAACTCCTGCTCTAAGGGTACCGTTATACTATACGATTTACCAACGATCACGACCAGCGATACGACCTGGCCGTGATCGTTGGTAAGTCGTTGTGTGGTCGCTGGTGAGCTGTCACACAGACAGCTCTCCAGCGACCAACGATGCCGAGGTCCCCGGGTAACCCGGGTAAACATCGGGTTACTAAGCGCATGGCCGCACTTAGTAACCCGATGTTTACCCTGGTTACCAGCGTAAAAAAAACTAAACAGTACATACTTACATTCCGGTGTCTGTCCCTTGCCGTCTGCTTCCCGCGCTGACTGACTGCCGGCTGTAAAGTGAAAGCACAGCACAGCGCGCTGTGCTCTGCTTTCACTTTACGGCCGACAGTCAGTCAGTGCGGGAAGCAGACGGCAAGGGACCTGACGGACACCGGAATGTAAGTATGTACTGGTTTTTTTTTTTTTTTTTTTTTACATTTACGATGGTAACCAGGATAAACATCGGGTTACTAAGCGCGGCCCTGCGCTTAGTAACCCGATGTTTACCCTGGTTACAAGCGAACGCATCGCTGGATCGGTGTCACACTCACCAATCCAGCGATGACAGCGGGAGATCCAGCGACGAAAGAAAGTTCCAAACGATCTGCTACGACGTACGATTCTCAGCAGGGTCCCTGATCGCTGCTGCGTGTCAGACACAGCGATATCGTATGGATATCGCTGGAACGTCACGAATCATGCCGTCGTAGCGATCAAAATGGCACTGTGTGACGGTACCCTTAGGGCTAATTCAGACAGTTGTTTATTTTCCACATGCGAGAGAAAGTCCTGATTTCATCAGATTTTCATCTGAGTTTCTCTATCTTCTCTTATCTATCATCCAAGTACTGATAATTATTATTATTATTATTTTCTCTAACACCTCTCATTGGGGGACACAGGAACCATGGGGTGTATGCTGCTGCCACTAGGAGGCTGACACTATGCACAAAAAAAGTTAGCTCCTCCTCTGCAGTGTACACCCCAGCGACTGGCATTATGCACTTCAGTTTAGCTTAGTGTCAGTAGGAGGTGGACACGGGTCTTTCATTAGACCCTTATCTACCTCAATGTGCGTCATTTTTCTTGCAGGTTTTTTCCGGAAGGGATACAGGGTGAACAGTCACACCTGTAATCCCACAATACGGACTATGAGTACGGCGTGTACTGCCACCCCGTATCCTCATAGATCCCTCAGCAGGACCAAGAGCCTAGCACACAAGCGTGCTTAGAAGTCCGGTCCTAGCTCCGTCCCCCACCCACTCGCCCACCAGAGCCTGTCGGTCACGGAGACAGGGACGTCCATCTCCAGCTCCCATGGACGTCTGGTTTGAGGTTAGTAACGGACGACATGGAATGTTTTTAGGTGAGTATTCCCAGAACCCTTCCTGTAGTCACGGGTGTACCTTGGGTTTCTTTTTTTGCTCGGCACAGTGTTCCTGGCTGCCTTTGGCTTGGTGGGCGTTGCCACCATTTTTTGCCCACAGGCAGCAAAGGGGTCCCAGGAGAGGGAGAGGGGTCCTCCTCCCCTGAGTCAGGCGAGGCGTTCTCTGATGTGCCTTCGGAGGATGTTTCGGTGCTGGATTCGAACCAAATCACTACCTTGAGGGATATGGTTCAGAATCTCATTAAAGCAATAAATCAAACCTGAGGCATCAAGAAGTCCTCTACGGAACCCGCAGATCAGGTGGTTTTGTTTAGACGGGCTAAACCACCTTCCAAGTTTTTCGCTCTTCACCCTGAATTCGAGGAGATCATGACCAGAGAAAGATAGAACCCGACTAGACGCTTTCAGAGGGGAAAGCGACTTGGCGTTTTATATCCCTTTTCTCCGGAGCTCACCGCTAATTGGACTGCTTCTCCTTAGGTGGATCCTCCAGTTTCAAGGCTGTCCACCAACACGGTCCTTCCACTGTCCGGCAGAGCATCTCTGAAAGATTCTAACGATAGTCATAAAATCTTTCTCGAAGTCAGCCTTTGAAGCGGCTGCAGCTAGTCTTTGCCCGGCTTTTGCTTCCACTTGGGTTTCAAAATCTGTGTCCAAATGGGCCAAACTCCGTCGGGGTATCGTGGACGGGGCTCCACCCGGACAGCTGGCGGAGCTTGCCAACCAGATTTCTCACGCGGGTGAATATCTGGTCTCCGCCTCCCTGGTTGCCGCGTCTTGTGCAGCTCAGGCGTCCAGCAATGCTGTTGCCATCCGCCGGACCGTTTGGCTCAAGGCCTGGCAGGCGGATTTGTCTTCTAAAAAGTCCCTTACCAGCCTGCCTTTTCAAGGTTCACGTCTCTTTGGTTCTAAGCTGGGCCAAATCATTAAGGACGCCACCGGGGACACAAGCTCTCTTCTTCCCCAGGTCAAACCTCGTCGCCCTCCTCCTAGACGTCAATTTCGGTCCTTTCGTCGCTTCGCGGTGTCAAACTCCTTTTCCCAGCAGCAACAGAGGCAACAGGCACGTCAAGAGAAGACTGTATCCTTTAGACCCACTGCTTCCTTACGTCCTTGCTACTCCCAGGGTAGATCCTCCAGATCCAGGACTGGAAGATCCACCTCGGCATGGCTCTCAGCAAAACCCCAGTCCACTTCCCAGGCTGGGCGGCCGTCTCATCTTCTTCAGGGACGTCTGGATCTCTTCAGTAGAGGACGCATGGGTCAGGGAAGTTGTATCCTCGGGTTACAAAATAGTTTTTCTTGGGGGGGCGTGGCCAGCAACTGAGGGAGAAGGACGTGTTTCCTCTGAGCTCCTCTGCTGGCTGAAATAATCCTATTTAATCTAAAGTTTTACCTACCCATCCAATAAGCTAGTGGACTTCTACTACCTCCCTGAAGACCCAAAGGTCTTTTATCATCATCTTTGGACCTTGTGCTGTCGCCTTCTTAAGATTTCTTCATTGAGGCCTACAAAGGAATCTGAGGCCTGCTGGGGGACCCGACCTCTCACGCCGGTCCTGAGTTGTGCCCGGCGGAAAAGCCACATAGAATTAGCATGTGATGGATCTCATCACCACCTACAGCTGTAGCAGGAGACGGATCGCCCATCGGGAGCCCTCTATAGGGTGTGGAGGAGGTAGGAAGACCTAAGGGGAGTGCGTGCCTTGCGGCTCAGACGGAGGTTTCTACCGCCAATCCCTCCCCCCCTCCGACATCCGAACCCGCTGCAACCTGGCTGCAGACATCACCGGGGACACACGCCACCCCTGCCCCGTCGGGCAGGAAGCTCACCTGCTTGGGGAGCGATTTGGGGCTGTCGCGCCTTATACACGGCTGGAGCCTGACCGTCCGCCTGGTGCCGCCGCTGCGGGCCTTGTGGAGAGACCATCGCGAGACGCCGCCATCTTGGGAGGATCGCGGCCCTGAAGCACGCTGCACCTGGGCGGCTCCGGAGAAGAGCGGGATACCTGACTCCCTAACGCGACACCCGCCCCGCTTAGTCACCTCCTCGGGCTGCCTTTGCTCTGCTTGGGGCCGAGGTCTGGGGATCGCTGCGCGGTACAACGCTGCTGCGTCGCGTCTGCATCCGCGGCGCCCTCGCAGAGTACCTGAGGGCCGGACACTGCACTTCTGACGGCTCCTGAGCTGGGTGGGCTCATCGTCCATAGCGGCGCTCTGAGTCCCCCCCTTCGACCCAGCGGCTGCCTTGTACACGAGGGGGAGTCCGGAGAGCGGCGAGTCAGACCGGGGGATTCTCTCCCCTCCCCCCCCTCCCCTGCTGCGCCATCTTAGATTCCTCATTGAGCACGGGGAGAGGCCCTTAGTAGCTAAGCAGGGTCTGATCAAGATCAAGATCTGGATTATCTTTTCTGCCCTCCCCTGGCCTGTTGTTGTAGGAGGGTGGTGGTCGCTACTATACACACTCACCCACAAGTGAAGGATTGACACTGCTTCCCCTCCCCCGCATTTCTGTGATCAGTGGGACTCAGGACGTCTTCACAGCAAATTCACAGCAGAAGGTCCTGTGTTATGCAGCTCCTGGACTGGGACACCTGCATGCAGATCATATCCAAACATAATATTTTATTTTATTTAGTTTTTTCCTTTTATGTTCTTCCTTTTATTCATTTTTTATTAAAAAGCGGAGAGACACTTCACCTTGCACATTTGTGGTGTGGAGGGCCTCCTCTGGAGGGGAACCTTTGATAACCTATAACAATTTAAGGCTTCCGTGTTACTACTACGCCACCTGCTGGTGACATAAAAAGCTCCAATATACCTTTCTTCTTATTTGAGCATCATAGACAGTCTGGTGACAACCCCTTTTTCTTCATTTATACCATGAAAATGTTCATCTTACTTCAACCACACTCACAGATATGCTGATTTAAAAAATAATACTGGCGCACAGGTGGTGATCTCCCGAACAAGCGCTATATTTAGCTAGAATGGTGAAAAATCATAAAGAGCGCTGCAAATCTTCTCTACCTAATACAAAACAAGACAAGCAAAGTGACATGGAGAAATTCCTAAAACACAAGACCTCGTTGGCCCGGTCTGCTCAAAAGTCCTCTCGCTCCAATACCAAATCAGATGACCCTGATCTGGATTCTAGTGATGAAGCCTCAGGGAGTGACTCCACCCAGATAGAGTCTGGAGGAATTTCAAAATCTTTCCTCAAAAAGGCATTAATTCAAGCAATGAAACCACTAATCGCAGAGGTCTCTGGCCTAAGAGAAGATATACAACAAATCGGTAATAGGGTTGAATCCCTAGAAACCACCCAATCTTCTATTATAAAGCACTCTAACAAAATAAAAGACCATCTGGACTTTCACAAATCCCAATTAAACATGGCTTCCCTAGCCATAGAGGATCAAGAAAATAGGAGTCGCCGCAAAAACATCAGAATTTAAAGGGATTCCTGAGTGCGTCTCCAACGAAATACTTGAAAAATCTACCAGAGAAATATTTGCCTCCCTCCTGTCTCAGGAACGATGCGACCAAATGGTCATTGAAAGGATCCATCGCTCACTCAGACCCAAACCCAAGCCAGCGGATCCTCCAAGGGATGTGATATGTGGTCTTCTAAATTATCTGGATACCGCTGCAATCTTAAACGCTTCTAGAGATAACAAACACTTAGGCTATATTCACACTTTGCGGATTTTGCTGCGGATCCGCAGCGGATTTGACCGCTGCGGATCCGCAGCAGTTTCCCATGAGTTTACATTACAATGTAAACCTATGGGAAACAAAAAACGCTGTGCACATGCTGCAGAAAAATCAGCGCGGAAACGCTGCGGATTACATTCCGCAGCATGTCACTTCTTTTCTGCGGATTTTCACCTGCTCCAATAGAAAACTGCAGTTGAAAATCCGCAGAAGAAAACGCAGTAAAAACCGCGATAAATCCGCAGTAAAAACCGCGATGGGTTTTCACTGCGGATTTTGAAATTCCGCTGCGGAAAAATCCGCAATGGAATCTGCAAAGTGTGCACATAGCCTTATCCTACGAAGGTTCACCAATACAGCTTTATCAGGACCTTGCACCGTTGACTCTTGCCAAACGTAGAGTCTTGAAACCTCTCCTTGACACATTACGAGCAAACAAGATACTTTATAAATGGTTATTTCCCTTCGGCCTTATTGCTCATGGGAGTGGAAAGCAAGTCGTAATCCGCCATCCAGATGATCTCACCAAAGTGTGGTCTACATTTGACATTGATGCAGTAGATGTCCCTTCGTGGCTGCCTTTGGATATGACGCTTAATGTCCCCTCTGGTCTTCATCCTTTGCCGGATCAGGGTGAATGGTCCCCAGCTAAGAGGTCTGCATCTCCGAGACAGAGCAAGTCTGGAACTAAAAAGAAACCACCTCCTTGAGTCACTTACGTGACGCTACTCCTTCTTGTTTTTTGGTCTATCAGACAAATCTGAGCCCTTCATTGAGCTGGGTTCAGGTACTGTTTAAAACTTGTAAGCTCAACGGAATTATTTCCTTAACAACGTTTTAGAATAGACTTCATTGGTAGTAAATGTTCATACCTGGCTTACCACTTGTGCGCCTATAGTGGACTGTCCTGTCTGTTTGGGAGGATGTTTGTGGCCCCAGCCTCTGCCACAGATGGGATCTTTCTTAGTTTAATGTTACATTTTTCTCTTAATAATGTTCTTATTGTATTTATAGTTACTATGTTTGCCCAGTACTTGTACACAGAGGTTAATCTACTTTCTTTCGAAACTCATGGCCGGTAGCGTCACAGATTCAGCCACTGTTATTGTGGCCTCCTATAATGTGAAGGACATGCGCTCACCAAGGAAAAGAGGGCAATTGATGAGATTCCTGAAATCCAAAAATTCTAGCATCGCCTTTTTCCAGGAAACCCACTTCAAAAAAGATAGGACCCCAGATATGTCAAGGACACAATTCCCTACCTGGTACCATAGCACAGGCTCCTCAGCTTCGAGAGGGGTCCGTATAGCTTTCAAAAGAAACACCCCTTTTACCTTGAAAGATACCCTGTCAGATGCCGATGGGAGATACATAATGATAAAGGGATTACTGGCTAACACGATGGTTACCTTTTGCAACATCTATTCCCCAAATCAAAACCAAATTGGGTGGCTATGCCAGGTTATAAATACCCTTAGACTATTTAAAGAGGGAATTTTAATACTGGGAGGAGACTTCAATGTCACTTTTAACCAAGTATTGGACTCTTCTTCAGGGAAATCTTCTATATCACAAAAAACACTAAGAAAATTACATATCAATTTACAATCTTTAAATTTAATTGACCCATGGAGAACTCTATACCCAACAACTAAAGACTTTACTTTTTTCTCCGCACCCCATAATAACTATCACAGACTAGACTACCTTTTAATCCAATCTTGTCATCTGCAGTTAGTGAAATCTGCAAAAATAGACGTTATATCCCTCTCAGATCATGCCCCGATTTTCCTGGAGATGAACATTAAATCAATCCCTCCCACTTCCTTTACTTGGACACTAAATGAGACTCTTCTTAGTACTAGCTCCCATGTGACTAGATTCTCTACTTCCATCAACCTCTTCTTCAAGGAAAATTGCCTCCCGGGCTCCCCCATGCCCCTGGTGTGGGAAACACACAAAGCTGTCATGAGAGGAGAATTTATATCCTTGGGCTCATATCTGAAAAAAGAACGGTCTAAAGAGGTGGGGGCTATTCTGCACCAGATCAATCATGTGGAAAAGATGCATAAACGCTCCCAGACAATTAAAGCTCAGACTGAACTCATTTCGCTCAGAAGATCCTTAAAGGATCTCTTGAACATACACTCCGCTAAGATATACATGAGAAGTCAACAGAAGTTTTACCTTCATGGAAATAGAGGGAGCAAACTCATGACTTCTCTTCTGAGGAAACGCAGTGGACGTACTTTTATCACACGGTTCAGGGGTGCGGATGGCCTTACCATTTCTAGGACCAAGGACATTGCCAATGAATTTAAGCAATTCTACGAGAACCTTTATAATCTGGAGGTTCCGGGGGACATGGGTGAGCCCGGGATAGCCTTAGATAAAATAGATACATTCCTCTCCTCTCTGAGACTTCCCTCATTATCTTTAGATGACACCTCTAGCTTAATAGCTCCAATTACCCCAGAAGAGGTATTAGAGACCCTATCTAATATTCCCAATGGAAAGGCTCCGGGACCTGATGGCCTCCCCATTATCTACTACAAGAAACTAGTGAAACCCCTACTACCACATTTAGTTACATTATTTAATTCTTTTTTGACAGGACAATCTCCCCCGAAACAAGCTTTAGAAGCTTACATCACAGTTTTACCAAAAGAAGGCAAGGATCCCAACCTGTGCTCCAGCTATAGGCCTATCTCTCTTCTCAATACTGATATGAAACTATGGGCTAAACTTTTAGCGAATAGACTAGGCAACATACTCCCTAAAATAATTCACTCGGACCAGGCGGGTTTTGTGCGTGGGAGGGAGGGCAGAGATAATTCGGCCAAGGCCCTTCAATCTATAATGTACGCTAAACGGCGAAATCTGCCACTTGCTCTCTTATCTACAGACGCCGAGAAGGCATTTGATAGACTAAGCTGGAGATACATGGAGAGGGTGTTACACAGGTTTGGTTTTCCACCACCGTTTATTACAGCGGTCTTCTCCTTGTACTCCTTTCCCACTGCCAGAGTCCGGGTGAATGGTGTTTTATCCGATGGGTTTAATATTAACAATGGTACCAGGCAGGGATGTCCTCTATCCCCTTCCTTGTTCATATTGGTAATCGAAACCCTCATACAGAGAATCAGACAGGAGGCTCAGATTCAAGGATTACGGTTAGGTAAAATAGAGATAAAAACATTAGCATTTGCAGATGATCTGTTATTCCTGGTCTCTAACCCTCTTAATGCATTCCCAATTATCCTCAATATACTCAACAATTTTGGCAAGCTCTCAAATTTCAAAATTAACAATACAAAATCGGAAGCTCTTAATATAACCCAGCCACTCAACTTCTTACCCTACGTAAACTAGTCCCCTTCTCCTGGTCCACATCCTCTATAAGGTATTTGGGAATTTGGATTACTAGGGACCCCACAGATCTATTTAGATCTAACTTCCTCCCCCTAATAAAAAAAACTAGAAACATTGATGAAATCATACAATCTTCCCACTTTGTCCTGGATTGGACGTATTAACGTGTTTAAAGCTTACATTATGCCTATCATATTGTATTTCATGAGTATGTTGCCTATCCGTCTCCCCCTCACATTCTTTAAAAACATAAGGTCCTCAATAATTAAATTTGTTTGGAAAAATAAGCCATCTAGGCTACCTTTCAAATTACTAACATGTCCCACTTCTTGTGGAGGTCTGGGACTACCGGACCCTTATATATTTTACAAAGCTATACACCTTAGTAGATGGCTGAGAATAGTAATTGACCTAGAAAGGGGCACGTCGGACATGCTCGACGCAGCATTGCTGGACATTGGAGGGATACCACTTCTGTGGTCACACCTGAAACCTACGACTTCATTGGGTCTAGACGAAATAACTTTAGCTACCCTCCACGTTAGACGGACAGTTTTTGAAGGAACTTCCATTGGACTCATTCCCTTCATCCTTAACACCCATCGCAGCTATTCCCTATTTGGTTAATCCTGATTTTAAGGATTCATACAATTTATGGTCAAAGCTCCCCAAGGACTCCCTCACTAACTTCTATGAAGGTAAAATTCTTAACAACAACATTTGGTCTAGTAATGCCACACAGTCTCCAAAAAATTTCCTGCAGGAACTCCACACTAAACGTATCCTCTCAGAATTTAGAGAAAGGTTCCCTCAAAAATCAAATTGGTCGTTGCTGGACCTCATGCTCAAAACGGGCTCAGCTAGATATAAAATTATATCTCGCTCGTATTACCAACTGGTTGTCCCCTCTCAGCCCTTGAAACCATCTTTTATTTATTCCTGGGAATCCGAGCTCAAATTCAGCTTCTCAGAGGACCAGATCTCCAAAATGTTGAGGTCGGCCAGGGGGTTTTCTCGCTGCATCTTGTTGCAGGAAAATGCATATAAGATATTAATTAGATGGCATTTGACACCGGTCAAACTTCAACATTTGGGTTTAGCGGATTCTGACTTGTGCTGGAGATGTCGGGCTGCCCAGGGAAATCATACTCATATATTTTGGGGTTGCATGGGGATTAGGGACTTCTGGGGGGAGGTTAACCTAACACTTAAGAAGCTAAAACTAATTAAAACTGACCTATTTGCGGTTGAAGCTGTCCTCTCGTGCCCCACAAATAATTTTAAGCCCACTGGGCACGGCCTTTTACCCCTAATGCTCAGTGCTGCAAAACATCTAATAACCATCCACTGGAAAAGTACAACCTCACCAACACAGAGCGAGTGGTTCAATAAAATTGACCATATTTGTAGAATGGAGGAACTATCGAGCTGGGAGACGCATGCCCATGATCGTTTTGCTAATAACTGGCTTCCATGGAGAACATTTCGTTCAATCGTTCCTTAATATTGCTATATATGCTATTTTATTACCGAGAACATATGTTACCGTTCCGATTGTTTTCAAGTACCTCAACCACATGTACTGGACTTGTTATGTTTATTGTTCTCCCCCCCCCCCCCCCCTCCCTCTCTCCTCCTAATCTTTCCTCTTCTCCCCCCCTTCTTTTCCCTTCCCTCTATCTCCAATCCCCAAAGTTTGTAGGATGGATTCGCTTGCTGCTATTGTTACGATTTGCTCGATTATCTTGACTTTAAATGCATGTAACGTTTCCGACCTTTATTCTAAATAAAGAATTTACAAAAAAAACAAAATAGTTTTTCTCGACCCGGGATCATTTTTTTGAATCCCAACCTCCAAGAGATCCCGCTCTAGTTCTGGGCTTCTTCGCAGCTATCGCTTCTCTCCTCAAAGCCGGGGTAATCGTTCCCGTCCCAGAAAAAGAACGGTTCACAGGTTTCTATTTCAATCTTTTTGTGGTACCAAAGAAAGACGGCAAGGTTCGTCCCATCCTGGATCTCAAATTGCTGAACAGGAGAGTTCGTCTGAGTCACTTCAGGATGGAATCCCTTCGTTCAGTAATAGCTTCCATGGAGGCTCAGGAATTTCTATGTTCCATAGATATTCAGGAAGCCTACCTCCACGTCCTGATATTCCCGGGACATCACTGATTCCTGCGCTTTGCGGTGCTCCAGGACCAATTTCAGTTTGTCGCCCTGCCGTTCGGTCTTGCAAACGCTTTCAGGGTTTTCACGAAGATCATGGCGGCACTGGTAGCCATCTTGAGTCAGAGGCCTGGTCCTGTTTCCGTACCTCGACGACATCCTCATCAAGGCTCCGTCCTTTTCTCAGGCTCACGAAAGTCTGTCCATCGTCCTCGACACCCTAGCCTGTTTCGGGTGGCTGGTCAACCGGAAGAAGTCCTGCCTTATTCCTTTCCAGCGCCTCGTTTTTCTGGGCTTGCTCTTCGACACTCGTCAGACCAATAGTCTTCCTTCCCGAAGACAAGAGATCCATCCTTCGTCGGGACGTACGCTTGCTCCAGGGTCCCCGGCTCCCCTCCTTCCAATTGGCCATGAAGGTTGTGGGGAGGATAGTAGCAACATTGGAAGCGATTCCCTTCTCCCAATTTCACTCTCGACCTCTTCAGCAGGCCATTCTGTCACAGTGGGACAGGTCTGTCTTCTCTCTGGATCGTCCGATCCGAATCTTCCCGAGTCAAGCGGTCCCTCAACTGGTGGCTGATGTCACCTCTCATCTTCCAGGGCAGTCCTTCCAGTTCACTGGCAGGTGGTGACAACGGACGCCAGCCTGCTCGGCTGGGGTGCAGTGTTTCGCCACCTGACCGTTCAGGGTCGTTGGTCGGCGCAGGAGTCTTCTCTCCCGATCAACATTCTCGAGATTCGGGCCATCTTTTTCTCCCTTCGTCACTGGGAAAGAATTCTCAGGGGTCTACCGATCCGAATCCAGACGGACAATGCTACGGCGGTGGCATATGTCAACCATCAGGGGGGGACTCGGGAGCTCCTTGGCCGTGGTATCCAAGATCCTCCTCTGGGCAGAGACCACTGTTCCGGTGATTTCCGCAGTGCTTATCCCCAACGTGGACAATTGGGCCGCCGACTTCCTCAGCCGCGAGGCTCATGTGGCAGGGGAATGGTCCTTGCATGCGGAGGTCTTCCATCAGATTTGTCTTTGATGGGGGACTCCGGACGTGGACCTCATGGTGTCCAGAATGAACAGGAAGGTTCATCGGTTCGTCTCCAGGTCTCGCGACCCCCTTGCAGTGGGTGTCGATGCTCTGGCCATTCCTTGGTCGCAGTTCGTGCTGCCCTATCTGCTCCCACCCCTTCCCTTACTTCCCAAGCTGTTGAAAAAGATCAAAGCGGAAGGGGTGTCTGTCATTCTGATCGCCCCAAATTGGCCCAGGAGAGCTTGGTTTGCGGAGATCGTCAATCCTCTCGCAGACGCCCCCTGGCGCCTTCCAGACAGGCCTGATCTTCTGTCTCAGGCCCCGATCTGCCACCCGAATTCTTGGTCACTCAGTTTAACGGTGTGGCTGCTGAGATTGCAGGTCTAAGAGTGTCCGGCCTTTCGGACCGGGTGATTCACACCATGATCCAGGCTAGGAAGCCCTCGTCCTCCAGGATCTACTATCGTACCTGGAAGGCTTACTTCCGTTGGTGCGAGTCCAACCGTGTTTCACCCATGTCCTTTTCCCTGCCTTCCATCTTGGCCTTCCTTCAGGAAGGACAGGATTCGGGTCTTGCTCTTAGTTCCCTGAAGGGCCAGGTTTCTGCACTCTCTATCCTCTTTCAGAAGACTCTATCTTCTCGGCCACAGGTTAAGACCTTCCTTGAATGCGTGGCCCATGCTTTTCCTCCGTACAGGGCCCTGTGGACTCTTGAGATTTAAATCTGGTGCTGGACGTTCTGAGGGTTTCCCCTTTTGAGCCTCTCTTGGAGGTTCCCCTGTCAGTTCTATCTTGGAAGGTGGCCTTTCTTGTGGCCATCACTTCTATCTACCGCGTTTCCGAGTTGGGGGCCCTTTCTTGCCGACCTCCTTTCTTGGTAATCCAGCAGGACAAGGTGGTCCTCAGGCCTCTGCCTTCCTTCCTAAGGTGGTGTCCACCTTCCACCTCAACGAGGACATCGTTCTACCTTCCTTTTGTCCTGCTCCGACTCATCCTCTGGAGCGATCGTTGAACAAGCTGGACCTCGTCAGGACAGTGAGGATCTACCTGGATAGAACGTCCTCTTCCTTGAAGACGGATTCTCTTTTCGTCATTCCTGATGGCACGCTGGATCAGAACGGCAATTTTGGAGGCTTACCGGGTCAAGAACAGAGTGCCCCCTCCTGGGATAAAGGCTCACTCTACCCGGGCAGTCGGCACCTCCTGGGCGGTGCACTACAGGGCTTCCGCCCTACAGCTTTGCAAAGCGGCAACCTGGTCTTCCATCCACACGTTTGCCAAATTTTACAAGGTCCATACCTATGCTTCGGCGGACGCATAGGATCTTGCAGGCGGCAGTGGTGAGTCCTCTGACCTGATGGAAGTCTGTTTTCCCACCCCAGGGACTGCCTTTGGACGTCCCATGGTTCCTGTGTCCCCTAATGAGAGGCGTTAGAGAAAACAGGATTTTTGGTTGCTTACCATAAAATCTGTTTCTTGGAGCCTCCATTGGGGGACACAGCTCCCTCCCATGTTATTCAGTTTCTGTTGTTCTATGTTCTATGACTGTTCTCACGTTTACAGTTCTCATGTTTGTGGTTGTTTTTCAACCTTATTAATTTTCTCCTACTGCTTTCTCACTAACTGAAGTGCATAATGCCAGTCGGTGGTGTGTACACTGCAGAGGATGAGCTAACTTTTTTTGTGCATAGTGTCAGCCTCCTAGTGGCAGCAGCATACACCCCATGGTTCCTGTGTCCCCCAATGGAGGCTCAGGGAAACAGATTTTACGGTAAGCAACCAAAAATCCAGTTTTTTTTTTCTTTATGGACCCATAGACTTACTTTACCAATTTTGATCAGACCATTGGATTATTATTAGTTATTATTATTATTTATTGTTATAGCGCCATTTATTCCATGGCGCTTTACATGTAAGGAGGGGTATACATAATAAAAACAAGTACAATAATCTTAAACAATACAAGTCATAACTGGTACATGAGGAGAGAGGACTCTGCCCACGAAGGCTCACAATCTACAAGGGATGGGTGAGAATACAATAGGCGAGGGTAGAGCTGGTCATGCAGCGGTTTGGTCCATCGGTGGTTACTGCAGGTTATAGGCTTGTCGGAAGAGGTAGGTCTTCAGGTTCTTTTTGAAAGTTTCGATGGTGGCTCAATACCTGCCATGTCTTATTTTTGCGCTGACTACTCAGTCCACAAAAAAAATCAGACATGTGAACAGTTGCATAGACTATACTAGGTACGTGTTCTGTCTGTGAAAAACAAAAATAGAACTTGTATACAAAAAATTGATTTCTGACTGAGCCTTAAGAGTATGTTCACACGTTCAGGATTTCCATCCTTTTTTTTTCAGGACAGTTTTTTTTAAAAAACTGCAGCTCTTGGCAGAAAACGCAGGTCCTTTTTTTGATGCCTTTTTTGATGCCTTTTTTGATGCCTTTTTTGATGCGTTTTTTGATGCGTTTTTTTTTATCCTTTTTTTATGCAGTTTTCTATGCAGAGACTGTGTGTTTCCTAGGAAGCTTTTTAGGGCTAAAATGGCTGAAAATACCCTACCCCTAACCCTACCCCTAACCCTACCCCTAACCCTACCCCTAACCCTACCCCTAACCCTACCCCTAACCCTACCCCTACCCCTATTCTAACCTTAGTGAAAAAAAAAAAAAATTTCTTAATTTTTTTTATTGTCCCTACCAATGGGGGTGACAAAGTGGGGGGGTGTCATTTACTATTTTTTTATTTTGATCACTGAGATAGGTTATATCTCAGTGATCAAAATGCACTTTGGAGCGAATCTGCCGGCCAGCAGATTCGGCGGGCGCACTGCGCATGCGCCCGCCATTTTGCAAGATGGCGGCGCCCAGGGAGAAGACGGCCGGACGGACACCGGGACGCCGGGTAAGTATAAGGGGGGGAGATTAGGGCACGGGGGGGGCATCGGAGCACTGGGGGGGGGGCATCGGAGCACGGGGGGGCGGGATCGGAGCACGGGGGGGCAGCCACACTCCGCCCACGCACTTCCGCCCGCTCCCCCGCACTTCCTGCTGCAGCGGTTCTGCACATCAAATCGCAGTAAAACCCGCAGATATATTTTTGATCTGCGGGTTTTACTGCGATTTTGACCTCACAATGGAGGTCTATGGGTGCAGAACCGCTGCGGTTCAGGAAAAAGAAGTGACATGCTCCTTCTTTTTTGCCGCAGCTATTCTGCGCGGCTTTTTAAACGAAATTACGGACCATGTGCACAGCAGTGACTGTTTTCCATAGGGTTACATTGTTATGTACCCTGCATGGAAAACTGCTGCGGAACCGCAGCGGCAATACCGCTGCGGTTCCGCAGTAAAAAACGCACTGTGTGAACATGGCCTTACTGTAAAGATGCATGGGGGGGAAATGAAATCACAAAACATTGACTAAAGTGAGTCTCTGCCTTAAGAGTCCTGTATTCTTCCTTTTCTGTTTCTCAATCCTGCAGAGTAATAAGTTGTTTGCACCCTAGTGCTACATTTCTATCCAACCATATTTGTGCTTTTAATTCAAATAGCATAATAACAATGAGGGTAAATGAAATCTCCGTTTTTCAGTTGTTCTTACTCTTAGATTTCTTCCCTTTTAGGAGTGCAGTAAGCCACAGGAAGCTTTTGGTTTTGAGCAAGCAGCTCGGGATTATACGCTACGTATGTTTGGAGAAATGGCAGACAATTTCAAGTCCGACTACTTTAATATGCCCGTGCACGTAGGTCTATTTGGTGTATCATGGCATCTTCTTGTTGGTTAAGAGCAGAATATAGTTCTTCCCGTTCATTTACCAGATGGTGCCCACCGAGCTGGTGGAGAAGGAGTTTTGGCGTCTAGTGAGCACAATAGAGGAAGATGTGACGGTTGAGTATGGAGCAGATATTGCTTCAAAAGAGTTTGGAAGTGGATTTCCTGTGCGAGATGGGAAATTTCGTGTAAAACAAGAAGATGAGGTAAATAACTTTTTGTAAATGACCTTGGACTAAGACCATATCGATTGTATAGTGCTAGTTTGTCTTATTCTTTGTAGGAATACCTGGACTGTGGATGGAATTTGAATAATATGCCTGTGATGGATGCATCGGTCTTGGCCCATATAACTGCTGATATCTGTGGGATGAAGTTGCCCTGGCTTTATGTGGGAATGTGCTTCTCCTCTTTTTGTTGGCATATTGAAGATCATTGGAGCTATTCTATTAATTACTTACATTGGTAGGGCACCACCTGTAATCATCCAAGTAATCTAGCACCTAACTACCCGTGGCTTAGTTTTCCATTACTGTTTTGACAGGGGTGAGCCCAAGACTTGGTATGGTGCTCCTGGCTATGCTGCAGAACAGCTGGAGGAGGTGATGAAGAAATTGGCTCCCGAGTTATTTATTTCTCAACCTGATCTCCTCCATCAGTTGGTTACCATCATGAATCCAAACACGTTGATGTCTCATGGTGTGCCGGTATGTCTAACGGTGGCTCCATTTATTGGGACTACATTTGCAATTGGATTTTGAATGAATGGAAAATCTGACACGAAGCAGACACCATTTTATTGTTTTACTTTTATTAAAATGGGACTATGGTAAAATTGTGCTGCGCAGCACTTTAGGTGGTTGCCTTTGTCATTGTCCTTTCACTTCACATATCTTAGGGTATAATAGTTCTACGTGGATTTGTTTGACTATTTTTCTCTTATTACTTATTTTTTTTTCTTACAGATATATCGAACTAATCAGTGTGCTGGCGAATTTGTCATCACTTTTCCTCGGGCATATCACAGTGGATTTAATCAGGGCTTCAACTTTGCAGAAGCTGTCAATTTTTGCACAGTGGACTGGGTATGGGCGATTACCTAAATGCAAAAATCTTTCCATTGATGTGCATGAAGTTAAACAAGTGTGCAGATCTGTTGCATAACTAGTTCCTTATTCTGATCCTGCTTTATGGCACTTATACTTGTCAGCAGCATTCACCATCTTGGAAATCGCCATTTATTCTTAGCTGACTCTGTGGCTTTATAGTTTATTTGGGAATTTGCATTTGGGAAGGTGGGGCAATCCACTTTGACTATCTGAACTAGGAAAAAAGCGTATTTTTAAGAACGCAATCTGTAGCCATAATAGACATTAGGGATTTTAAAGCCCACAGTGTGTTAATTGTTTCATAGAAATTAAATGCGCTATTTACATTATTTTAGGGCAGGGTACTAGCAGATTGTGGATTTAGGAGCAATCGTCACCTACATCCTGGTGGGATCCTTTTGTGTGTGAGCATAGCCTTAAGGTACCGTCACACTAAGCGACGCTGCAGCGATACCGACAACGATCCGGATCGCTGCAGCGTCGCTGTTTGGTCGCTGGAGAGCTGTCACACAGACAGCTCTCCAGCGACCAACTATGCCGGTAACCAGGGTAAACATCGGGTTACTAAGCGCAGGGCCACGCTTAGTAACCTGATGTTTACCCTGGTTACCAGCGTAAAAGTAAAAAAAAAAACACACTACATACTTACCTTCCGCTGTCTGTCCCTCGGCGCTCTGCTTCTCTGCCCTGTGTAAGCACAGCGGTGACGTCACCGCTCTGCTTTCCGGCCGCTGTGCTTACACAGGGCAGAGAAGCAGAGCGCCGAGGGACAGACAGCGGAAGGTAAGTATGTAGTATTTGTTTGTTTTTTTTACTTTTACCCTGGTAACCAGGGTAAACATCGGGTTACTAAGTGCGGCCCTGCGCTTAGTAACCCGATGTTTACCCTGGTTACCAGCGAAGACATCGCTGAATCGGCGTCACACACGCCGATTCAGCGATGTCAGCAGGAAGTCCAGCGACGAAATAAAGTGCTGGACTTTCTGCAGCGACCAACGACATCACAGCAGGATTCTGATCGCTGCTGTGTCAAACTGAACGATATCGCTAGCCAGGACGCTGCAACGTCACGGATCGCTAGCGATATCGTTCAGTCTGACGGTACCTTTTAGAGTAGATAGTGTAGTGTGTATTGATTGGCTTGGTGACTACAAGTATCAGCTAGTAGAATTGTGTAAACCTTTCTAGATTTCCATTTCAACATTTCTATTTAAACACAATTTTGTACCCTGCATGTGTTAAAAGCTTGTGTCACTTCCTTTCAGCTGCCTCTTGGGCGCCAGTGTGTGGAACATTATCGAGCTCTGAACCGGTACTGTGTGTTCTCTCATGATGAGATGATCTGCAAGATGGCCTGTAAAGCAGAAGAGCTGGATATTGTTTTGGCATCCTCTGTACAGAAAGATCTAGCTATTTTGATTGATGAGGAGAAAGCTCTTAGAGAGAATGTCCGAAAATTGGTAAGAGTATGTGTTACCTTGGTAATTTATTACACCCGTTTTTTTTCTGTTATGATGCACCCTAGAAAAGATAATAAATGTATAATTATTGTGGGACCCCCATTGATGGCTAGAACAGTAGGTCCCATGTGGTCTGTCTCCCCTCGTTGGACTGTCTGGTTGTGGACCAACGGATTTGAATAGATCAGCTGCCAAGTATGCTTGATGCTCCACCATTCAAAGCCTGTGAGACTACAGAATATGGTATCACACACCAGCTTGACATGCTCCACCAGCTCCCTGTTCAGACACCTCACTGTAATTGTGCAGTAAAAAGAAATAGGAAACTCAGAACTACCATTGAAGTGATCATGGGAGGTCCCAGCTGTGAGACCAACCTGTAGTCCTAGGTAGAATCCTTTTGTTGTCTCCCACTATCATCTGACCTAGGTTCCCTTCTTATAGGTTATGGTCCATGAAATGAAGAGAACACGTAAATGGGGCTGTTTCTAGGTTGTCATTTTTTAGCATATCCTTATATATCTGAGTTGGAAATGCCCCTTTAACTTTTCCACCACCAATGACGTATACGTTATCAGCCGCGACCCTGCCTTTGATGCGAGCCCGCATCTTTTCCCGTACTTGATGGCCTCTTCCCCGCACTGTTAGTGCCTCCAATAGCTGCTTGCTGTTACCAAATTACATGCCGCTGTCAATCACTGAGAGCTGTATTTAACATTCACTGGCTGGAAGTGTGTCACAAGTCCTGCCAATCGTCTCCCCTGCCACGTGATCGTGGGGGGCTGATGAGCTATCATGATAGCCGGGGGGTCTGCAGAAAACATTATATTACTTTCGTGAACGCCACCTTGTTCAAAGGAGATTGTGATTTTGGCTATACATAATAATAATAATCTATTTAGATAGCGGCAACATATTCCGCCTCACTTTACAGTTTTTGTACACATTATCATCGCTGTCCCCGATGGAGCTCACAATCTAAATTCTCTATCAGTATGTCTTTGGAATGTGGGAGGAAACCAGAGTACCCAAAAGAAACGCACGCAAACATGGGGAGAACATACAAACTCCTTGCAGATATTGTCCTTGGTGGGATTTGACCCAGGACTCCAGCGCTGCAAGGCTGCGGTGCTAACCACTGCACCACCATGCTGAAGCTCTGCCATGTATAGCACAAGCAATTGCTGCTTAAAGTCTCCTAAGGGGACTATTAAGTAAAGTAAAAAGTGAAATAGTTTTAAAAAATATGTAAGAAAACAAAGCACAGGTTCAAATCAACCACCTTTTGCCCCACTGAAGATAATACAATTGGTAAATTACTTAATGAGGGAAAACATTTTTTTATTTGCAGCAACATCACAATAAAATGCAATAATAGGTGAGCAAAATATCGGATCTACCCCAACATGGTATCAATGAAAACATCAGCTCCTGGTGCAAAAAAATAAGCCCTCTCAGCCAGCTCCAGATCACGAATGAAAATGTTACAGATCTTGGAAAATTGTGACAAAGGCAAAAACTTTTTTTTTTTTTTAATACAAATTTCACTTTTTTTTTTTTTATCATTTAAATAAAAAAAAAAAAAAGATACACGTTTGGTATCTGCCTACTCGGACGGACCTGTAGAATCATATTACTAGGTCAGTTTTACCATAGAGTGAACATGAATTGCACTTTTTTTTTTTTTGCAACTTCACTGCATTTGGAATTTTTTCCGTTTTCGTGGGAGACAGACTACATGGGACCTCCTGTTGTATTCATCAATGGGGTCCCACAGCAATAAATTGTCCCGCAAGAAAACAAGCTCTCATATGGTCATATTGATGGAAAAATAAAAAAATTATGGCTTGGGAAGAAGGAGAGCACAAAGCGAAAATGAAAAATGTAAAATTTCCCTGGGTGAAGGGGCTAGTATACTTATTGATCTGTGGATCTGAGCTGGCCATACACATTAGACTTTTCTCAGTAGATCCTTAGAAAACTCCGTGTTTCACAGTCTTGTGAGTAAAGCTTAAGGTACCGTCACACATAGCGACGCTGCAGCGATACCGACAACGATCCGGATCGCTGCAGCGTCGCTGTTTGGTCGCTGGAGAGCTGTCACACAGACAGCTCCCCAGCGACCAACGATCCCGAGGTCCCCGGTAACCAGGGTAAACATCGGGTAACTAAGCGCAGGGCCGCGCTTAGTAACCCGATGTTTACCCTGGTTACCATCCTAAAAAGTAAAAAAACAAACGCTACATACTTACCTTCTGCTGTCTGTCCTCGGCGCTCTGCTTCTCTGGTCTGGCTGTGAGCGCCGGGCAGCCAGAAAGCAGAGCGGTGACGTCACCGCTCTGCTTTCCGGCTGACCGACGCTCACAGCCAGAGCAGGAGGAGAGCAGAGCACAGCGCTGGAGGACAGACGGCTGTAGGTAAGTATGTAGTGTTTGTTTTTTTACTTTTAGGATGGTAACCAGGGTAAACATCGGGTTACTAAGCGCGGCCCTGCGCTTAGTTACCCGATGTTTACCCTGGTTACCAGCAAAGACATCGCTGAATCGGTGTCACACACACCGATTCAGCGATGTCTGCGGGGAGTCCAGCGACGAAATAAAGTTCTGGACTTTCTTCCCCGACCAGCGATCTCCCAGCAGGGGCCTGATCGCTGCTGCCTGTCACACTGGACGATATCGCTAGCGAGGACGCTGCAACGTCACGGATCGCTAGCGATATCGTCTAGTGTGACAGTACCTTTAGATTTGGCTGCGTTTTACTAGTGAATCCTTTTGTTTGTTTTTCTGTCTGAAATACAAGTATGCTGTCATAGACCTACACCCATGTGTATGGATGACTTTTTTTTTTTTTTTTTTTTCCTTTTTGGCTGTTATGCAAAACTCCTAGTTACTTGTCATGCAATTAGCTACCTTGCCTTACTAACAGGGCTGTGGAGTTGGTAAGCCAAACCTATGACACTGACTCCACCAAAATGGGTTCCGACTCCACAGCCCTGGTTACTAATACGTGGTTTTAAATGGAGACACTTTTGATTACATAATAAACAAGGTTAATGACATCCTTCATTTATTTTCTCTAGGGGGTTGTGGAATCTGAAAAGATCAATCTTGAAAAGGTAGCTGATGATGAACGGCAATGTGTGAAATGTAGGACGACCTGCTTCACTTCTGCTGTATATTGCCCATGCAGCCCCGGAGTTCTCGTCTGTCTGCACCATGTTGATGCTCTCTGCTCGTGCCCAACCTACAAGTACAAGCTGGGGTAAGACTCCTAATACCGACCTACTGATGTAGATATTGTAGATAGATGTTACATGTATAGCTTTTCTTTCTATCTATTAGGTTAGCTAGTTTTATTCCATGATTACTACAAAGTAATCAAATGATATGCAAGTCCTATGTTTGTCAGCATTGAAGTTTTCCCTTTTCATAATCCTATTAGTATTGATATATTGCTTTGTTTTTTTTTGTTTTTTGTTTTTTTGCAGTTCAATATTATTGTAGTGCTATGACTTTATAGCCTAATTCTTGCTTCTGTAACAGATATCGTTACACCTTGGATGATTTGTATCCTATGATGAATGCTGTGAAGTTTCGCGCAGAATCCTATGATAACTGGGCTTCTGAAGTTATTGATGCTCTGAAAATCTCAGGCAGCAAAAAAGGTTTGTTCACTTTATATGTATGTTGTTTCATTTTTTTTTTCTCCTTACGTGGGCTATATCAGCCAAGCAGAATTGGATAATTGCTCATTATTCAAAGAACTGCATGCAGAGCCCGCATCTTTCCCGCACATGATGGCTGATTTAACCCCTTCCCGCCGCAGCCCTTCTTCGTTTTTGCGTTTTCGTTTTTCGCTCCCCTTCTTCCCAGAGCCATAACTTTTTTATTTTTCTGTTATGGCCATGTGAGGGCTTATTTTTTTGCGGGACGAGTTGTACTTTTGAACGACACCATTGGTTTTACCATGTGTTGTACTAGAAAATGGGAAAAAAATTCCAAGAGTGGTGAAATAGCAAAAAAAGTGCAATTCCACACTTGTTTTTTGTTTGGCTTTTTTTTTCTAGCTTCAACACACCTTGAATTTTTTGTTTCCTGGTTTTCTAGTATAGTGGAATGAATGGTGTCATTCAAAACAACAACTCGTCCCATAAAAACAAGCCCTCATATGGCATTGTTGACAGAAAAATAAAAGTTATGGCTCTTGGAAAAAGGGGAGGAAAAAATGAAGAAAAAACAAAACACAAAATCTCTGTATTTATAAACTGGTTAAATAATTTTTACTTATTTACTTTTATTTAATAATAATTACATCCAGCACGGACATTCATGAAGTTTTGAAAATCACTTTGTTAGTGGATTTATCTTCATTCCTGTTGCAAAATAAAATAAAAAAGCATGCATGTGGCGTCCAACCTCCTGTTTATCAGTCTATTTTCCTGCCTTCAGCTGAATTGACATCAGAAGGTACTCATTTGGAGTATAGATGATGGCAGTGAAAGGGTCCGGCATCGGTCTCCTCTGAGTGTTGTGCTCATCGGGCTTACCCCAGATGTAGTGAGATATAGATGCTGACCCTTTCACGGCCTAATAGTGAATTGCTATGATTCATAAGTTGCCATGCTGGATAAAATTATTAAAAAAACAAAAAAACCCTATTTTAATTTCTGTTTTGAATTTTTGCTTTTAGGTACCAGTCAGAAATATTTTAAGGAAATTTACTAAAGTAAATAGAAATCAATATGGAGTATAACAAAAAATGTGCCATCAAATTGTCGCAATAGTATGAGGGTATTGCAGGTGTTCCCGTAACATGCTAAAAAGTAACAAAGTTGCACATGGCTTTAAATGGCAGGCAAGAACATAATGGTATGTCCAATGTGGAGTCCTCATGTATGTGCTGAGCCCGGACCATACGCAACAGACACCAGCATCTGTAACCGGAGTGACAGAGCTGGCTGATATCTGTGCTGTTGCTCCATCTAAATTCTGCTGTAGATCTGATAGCTGCTTGTAAATGGATTGATTGTCACTGTAGCTTCTACTTCCCCTCCCCTCTTCCAACATTTCCCCACCTGTGACTTGATCGAATGTGCCAATGGGCTGTCATTGCAGCTGGGGACCTAAAGGCACTCATAGCTGTGATTTGTAAATATATATATATATATATATATATATATATATATATATATATATATATATATATATATATATATATATATATATATATATATATATATATATATATATATATATATTATAGCAATACTACAGGTTCCAGCGCTATATCTGGGATTTAACTGCTACACTGGACAGCAGAACTGATAGAACCAAGTGCAAAGGGTGTAAAATCACACACTGAAAAAAGGGGATGTCTCTCACACAACTTTTGCCCATTGAATAAAGGTACTAAAAATGGTAGAAAAATTACTTTGGTGCACAAAGTTGTGCAATATGCAGAATTAATGATACTTTTTGGAAAAATGTATTCGTGTGAAGACTTTTACGTTCCGTATTGGATAGGTGGCACCTGAACTTCGATGGCTTTGTTCTTCCCCCTAGACCTATAAATAATAAAATGAACATAAAAAAAGTTATATGTATCTAGAACATGTGATTACAATAAAAGATGAAGGGATCAATGTCTAATGTATCAATATGTATATCCGGAAACCTCCTACGAGCCTATAAAAGGTAGAGGCGCTCAGTCATTGAACCCTTTGGAGGGGACTGTGTCCAGAGTGACAATCTAGTTTATTTTATGCTGGGCTAATAGTCTCCATAAATTATTTTCCCAGAATCAATGACCCTTCATCTTCAAGAGGCATCTATCTGACTTGTGAAATGGTTAAGGATCTTTTTGAGGGAGGTTTCGTGCTCTTCCTAGGGGGCCTCGACACCAAGATCTTGTTCCCTCACAAGTCAGCCCAGTTTTCTGCTGGTCATTCCTATGTAGATGGGGTTACATAGGACAGGTTGTGTAATGGTTGCGCCATTCATTTTGTATTTTGGGTAATTATATGTTCATGAGAGCCTGATAAATCCAAAAATGCTAAAGACTTTGCAATAGTTCTGCATGCCACACAACTACCACATGTGTTAAATCCCCACTTACAACCTTTTAATCCAAAAAGTTAGTTTGGATGGTTACTGTTGTAATGACTGTGGGCCAACATGCCCCTCAGGTTGTTCACCTTACAGTGGGTGATTGATGGTCCGTGTTGAGATATTGCCTCAGTGCATTATCCACTTACAAAATGTCCCAATATTTATCTAACTTGTCCCAAACTTCACATCAACTGGAATTTATAGGTGGAGATGTATCCGCCATGTTGGTTTCTTGTTTGGATTCAGTCGGTCCTTGCATTTGAGCTAAGAACTCTAAACTTGTCACGGATTGATGAACATATCACATTTTTAGATCTAGACCTTCATTTTAAAGGGACACTGTCACCTGAATTTGGAGGGAACAATCTTCAGCCACGGAGGCGGGGTTTTTGTGTTTTTGATTCACCCTTTCCCTACCCGCTGGCTGCATGCTGGCTGCAATATTGGATTGAAGTTCATTCTCTGTCCTCCATAGTACACACCTGCACAAAGCAATCTTGCCTTGTGCAGGCGTGTACTATGGAGGACAGAGAATGAACTTCAATCCAATATTGCAGCCAGCATGCAGCCAGCGGGTAAGGAAAGGGTGAATCAAACACCCGAAAACCCCGCCTCCATGGCTGAAGATTGTTCCCTCCAAATTCAGGTGACAGTGTCCCTTTAATGACTCCATGGGACTGATCCTCTGTGTGCAGAACTGTGAGAGATGATCATCATCGGTTTCTGATGCGATGAAGTCGCGTACATCAGGGAATTAACTGCAGTATAATTATGTTAAAGCGGATCTTGTGCTAGATGTCACAATACAGAATGCAGACAATTTTAAATAGATCTGTTAGACCCGACAAGGCCAGGGGACTTATTTTGCAATCTATGATAGAGTGGCTATATCATCCAATGCTAAAGTTTCCCTGTTTCATAATAAAATGGTAGACTAGTTCTAATTCGAGGATTATACTGCCATGACATAGATTTCAACACAGGCAACATCTGATGATACAGTTAACATTTTCTCCTACGCCTCATTGGGGGGACACAGGACCATGGGTGTTATGCTGCTTGCCACTAGGAGGACACTAAGTAAGCACAAAGAGTTAACTCCTCTGCAGTATACACCCCTTGACTGGCCAGTAACGACTCAGTTCTTGCTTAGTGTCTGTAGGAGGCACTTGGGTCTGTTTTCAGACCCCACCGTTTTTTTTATTTTTTTTATTTTTATTTTCTGTAAATTTTTATTTTTTAATTAACGGAGTGAAGGGGGCGACGGATTCCTCTCTAGAGTCTGCTCTCCCCCGAACCATCAACAGGCGAGTATACCTCCCTGTACCTCTCCTGCGACGATTGGGGCATGCTTAAGTATACACCAGGGCGACGGTTCTTATACGGTCCCAATCTCCCCCCTGCAAGAGGCGAGCACATAGTATATCTATGTGCATCTCCCGGGCTCATCCAAAATTAAGCCCTCACCTCGGCATCACATAGACCCCACAGTAGCCGTAAGTCCCCTGTGGCAGGCATTTCCGTAAGTCCCTTGTGGCAGGCACAACTGAAGACGCAGATGCTCTCCATCCCCCCGGCATAGGGAGGATCGATTGAGCTGCAGGCACCCCTCCTTAGTGAGTACTACCCTTCCTCACGCTGCCTGCGTGGGAAGGTGCAGTCCGGGTCCCTGGGGAGAGATACCGCTGGCTACATGCCAGCGGCGGTCATCAGGCGTGACGTCGCGGCCACCGGTGCGTTCCACCGGCTGCTCCATAAATTTAGTCCCCGGCTTCTACTGCCGGACTAGGCCACAACTTAAAAATTCTCATCCACCGTCGAAGCCCCGCCCACTACTCAGGCGCTTCTCGCTCTGAACAAGAAGTGCCCTGCAAATCTCGGGCGCCATCTTGGGATTCAACTTCTGCAGGGAAAATTCAGCCGAAAATGCTGCCTTCCCTCTCTGCCTCCCCGGGGACACCAGCCCAGGACCGTGGGTTAGCTGCTCCACTCCATAGGGAAAAGCTTAACCCCTTCTCTGCTCCCATAGCCCTGCTATCGCAGTCTAATTGGAGTATAGACATACACTATGTCTCAATCTAAAGGAGCAACAAAAAGCACACTGTCTTTTACTTCATGTGCCACTTGCAATTCTGCTTTGCCACGTGCCCACAATACCCCTTTGTGCCAAAACTGTGACCCGGCCTGTGCGCAGCCGCCTTCTGCCGCCACCTCCAATGTCTCCACCGACCCCGCCGAGTCTAACCCTTCTGAGTGGGCCGCGTCCTTGTCACATTCAATGGTGTCCTTGGTCAAGGCATTGGACTCTTTCCGAGGGTCCTCCTTAAGCCAGAACTCACCTCCGTCAGCTGCGATGGAATCTGGCGGCAGTGCGGGGCCGTCCGACCACAGGGGGCGTACCGTACTACGGGACTCCCGGGGTGCCAGAAAAAGAACTCTTCGTCTATGCTCGAACTTCAGCATCTGTGAGCTCATCTTCTCGCTCCCCCCTCCCTGAGGATCGCAGCGTACATGACTCAGTGTATATATAGAATCTTTAACCCAAGAGTCCTCTATCAGTCAGGAGACACTTGACTCCCTTATTGAGGCAGTCAACAAAACACTAATGGTGGACAAGGGTTCTGTATCCACTCAGGAACACGTAGTGTCTTTTAAAAAAGACTAAACGCGTTCAAAAGACATTTGCTAATCACCCTGAGTTTCAGGACATTGTCCAAAAACACAGGGAACACCCAGAGAAGCGATTTACGGCTCAAAAAGCCACGGAAGGTAAATATCCTTTCTCCAAGGATCTGATGGAGTTGCTTCTCTTTCTGTGGATCCTGCCGTATCGCGACTCGCATCCAAAACAGTCTTATCTTTGTCTGACGGTTCATCAGTCAAAAATCCTTCTGACCGTCAAATTGATTACCTGGCTCGCTCAGTCTTTGAGGCCTCAGGAGCAGCTCTTCTTCCATCCTTTGCCGCTAAAATCATTTCTGATGCTACCGGAGGGAAGAGTAAATTTCTTCCCCAGCAAAAACCTGCCCGGCCTTTTCGGAATCAACAGCAGTTTCGATTACGGCCCTTTAAGAACAACTCCAGTTGGTCCTCCTCTTCCCCTGGTTCGGGACGGCGGGAAAACAGAAATCCCCAGGTCTCATACAGACCAAACCGTTCCAGGAAACCCAGACCGAGACCTTCTGGCCCTAAGCCATCCGCATCCCTTAAACCTTCTACACAATGACTCGTCGACGTGTCCAGCGGACACCGACAAAGTAGGCGGACAACTTCTTTCGTTCAGTCAAAATTGGCTCTCGGTCGTTCACGACGAGTGGGTCAGAGAGCTCGTGTCTTCCGGATACAAAATTGAGTTTTCTTCCATCCCCCCTCCGCGCTTCTTCCAGTCTTCTCCCCCCAAAGCAAGGGCGTCACATCTTCAGGCCATACAGGCGCTTCAAAGGGATGGTGTCATCGTTCTGGTACCTTGAGACCAAAGGTTCAAAGGGTTTTACTCCAACCTATTTGTGGTCCCAAAGAAGGACGGGACCTTACGGCCCATACTAAATCTCAAACTGCTAAACCAGTTTGTACGGGTCCGACACTTCACGATGGACTCGCTCCGTTCCGTTGTCGAGTCCCTTGAAAAAGGAGAGTTCCTCGCATCCATAGACATCAAGGATGCTTGTCTACATATTCCAATTTTTCCCTCTCATCAGCAGTACCTGCGCTTCGCAGTTCAAGAAGAACACATCCAGTTTGTGGCCTTGCCCTTCGGACTCGCCACTGCCCAAGAGTCTTCCGTATCTGGACGATCTTTTAATCAAGGATCCATCCCATTCTGCCTGTGAGGAGTCTGTAAGTATCACCGTGGATTCTCTTTCTCGCCTGGGTTGGAAAATCAACTTCGAGAAATCATCTCCAGTGCCGGCTCAGCAAATCTGCTTCCTGGGCATGATTTTGGACTCTTCCCGTGGGTTAGACATTCTCCCTCCAGAGTCTTGTCCTTACAACAGAGAGTGTGCAAGCTCTCCCGCCCAGTCCCTCACTCCATTCGCTTTGCGATGCGCATACTCGGGAAATTGGTTGCGGCGATGGCGCTGCTGTTAGCCTGGGACAGGAGTCCGTTTTCGCCTGTCCACACAGGTCAGGCAGACCCTCTGGTGGTGGATGCTACAGTCCTACCTGAACCGAGGGAAGTCTTTTCTCCCAGTGCGCTGGTTAGTGGTGACCACCAATGCCAGCCTTTTGGGCTGCTGCGCGGTTTTCAATCACCACACGGCACAAGGTCGTTGGTCCACAAGAGTCGCATCTTCCAATCAATATCTTGGAGATTCGAGCGATCACTCTTGCCTTAAGCAACTTTCACCACCTTCTCGCAGGCCATCCCATCAGAATCCAATCCGACAACGCCACGGCCTTGGCGTATATCACCCGTCAAGGGGGAACTCACAGCAGGGCAGTGATGCTCGAAGTCTCACACATCCTGCGCTGGGCCGAGACCAATCACTCGCTCATCTCGGCGATCCACATACCGGATGTGGAGAATTGGGAAGCAGACTTTCTCAGTCGCCAAGGTCTTGCCTCGGGCGAGTGGTCCCTCCATCCGGAAGTCTTCCAGCAGATTTGCCTTCGCTGGAGGATGCTGGATGTGGATCTCATGGCCTCGAGGCTAAACAACCAGGTTCCCCAGTTCATTGCTCGATCCCGCGATCCTTGCGCCATCGGAGCAGATGCTCTGGTCCTGTCGTGGCTTCGGTTCCAGCTGCCATACATATTTCCGCCTCTTCCTCTGCTCCCGAGAGTCATCAAGATGACCAGGGCAGAGGGGAGACCGGTGATTCTCGTTGCGCCGGACTGGCCGCGCCGAGCATGGTACGCGGAACTCGTCGAAATGGTTGCCGACGTCCCCTGGCGGCTTCCAGATCGCACGGATCTTCTCTCACAGGGCCCGATTAGCCACCAGAACTCTGGGGCCCTGTCTTTGACGGCGTGGCCGTTGAATCCTGGATTTTAGCCCAAGCCGGATTCTCTCCAGGGGTTTCTTCTACCATGATTCGCCCTAGGAAATCCGTATCCATGCACATTTATCATCGCTCCTGGCGTATCGTCTTTTCATGGTGCAATGCCCATGGACGTTCTCTGTTTTTTTTCCATTCCGTCCATTCTGGAGTTTCTCCAATCAGGCTTAGTCAGGTCTTGCTCTAAGCTCGCTCAAGGGACAAGTGTCTGCATTGTCTGTTCCAACGAAAGATCGCTTCCAGACTGCCGGTTAAGACGTTCATCCAAGGAGTCTCCCGGGTGGTCCCTCCCTATAGAATGCCCTTGGCTTCATGGGATCTTAACTTGCTTCTCTGAGTTCTTCAGGAGGCCCCTTTCGAACTATTGCATGACATTTCTCTCACCCTCCATTCTTGGAAGGTGGTCTCGTGGCGATTACGTCAATCAGAAGAGTTTCGGAGTTGGCGGCTCTCTTGCTGACCTCCTTTCCTGATTTTTCACCCAGACAAGGTATAGGTACATTGTCTTGCCGTCATTCTGTCCGGCACCAACCCATCGTATCGAGAAAGCTCTCCATACTCTGGATGTGGTTAGAGCTCTTTGGCGGTACATATCTCGCACGGCTCCCTTCCGTAAGTCGGATGTCCTGTTCGTGCTTCCGGGGGGACATAGGAAAGGTCTACCCACCTTTTAAAGGCCACTCTAGCCAAGTGGATTCGCTCCACTATTCAGGAATCCTATCGCGTCAGGAACACCCCTGTCCCAGCAGGGATTAAGGCGCATTCGACTCGGTCGGTGCTTCTTCATTCGGCACCAGGCTTCCGCACAACAGCTTTGTAAAGCTGTGACTTGGTCCAGTCTGCATACCTTCACGAAGCACTATCACGTTCATACCCAGGCTTCGACAGACGCTGCCCTTGGCAGGCGCATTCTGCAGACAGCGGTACCTCAGTATGCCAGTGGTACATGGGGGTTTTGGCAGTGCAATTGCTCCCCACCCAGGGACTGTTTTAGGATGTCTCATGGTCCTGTGTCCCCCAATGAGGCATAGGAGAAAAGGAGATTTTTGTGTACTCACTGTAAAATCTTTTTCTCCGAGCCAATCATTGGGGACACAGCACCCACCCTGTTAGCCTATGGCTGATTGTTGTTGTGGTTTGTTCCTCAGTTTTTGACAGTTTGCTTGTCTTGGTTTTCTTGTACTCCTACTGCTTTACTACCGAACTGGTGTAGCTTAAGCATGCCCCAATCGTCGCAGGAGAGGTACAGGGAGGTATACTCGCCTGTTAATGGTTCGGGGGAGAGCAGACTCTAGAGAGGAATCCGTCGCCCCCTTCACTCCGTTAATTAAAAAATAAAAATTTACAGAAAATAAAAATAAAAAAAATAAAAAAAACGGTGTGGTCTGAAAACAGACCCAAGTGCCTCCTACAGACACTAAGCAAGAACTGAGTCGTTACTGGCCAGTCAAGAGTGTATACTGCAGAGGAGGAGTTAACTCTTTGTGTTTACTTAGTGTCCTCCTAGTGGCAAGCCGCATAACACCCATGGTCCTGTGTCCCCCAATGATTGGCTCGGAGAAAAAGATTTTACGGTGAGTACACAAAAATCTCCTTTTTTGCATTTTACTCCAACTTATTCTGGTACTAGGAAACAGGAACACATGGGCTACTTGCACAGTGAACAAGTCTGTATGATCATGTTCACACACCACCAAGAAACCTGAAGACACAAAAGAGAATAGTAAAACCAAAAACACTCAGTTTGAAAAAATGTTGCAGTAATCCGCAAGTGCTAGTAAAAGATGTAAAAAACAGGGTATTTGGTTGATACGTTTTTTGCAAAAAATGTATACTAAGCTGCTCTACCAATCTTCACGGTATACCCTTATCAGAGCAGTCCTAACTAATGTATGCAATCCCTATCTGATGTATTAAAAACCTGATCATCTGTATATAACCTGTGTGAACAGGGTTCAGAGAGGAAAAATCCATGTGTGCATACAGGGTAGAACAGCTTTTGTGCAGATAGCCCAAGAGGAGTGGTGGAACTCCCCAGTCTTGTAGACACAAGAGAACAATTATGGAAACAGGAACACATGGGCTACTTGCACAGTGAACAAGTCTGTATGATCATGTTCACACACCACCAAGAAACCTGAAGACACAAAAGAGAATAGTAAAACCAAAAACACTCAGTTTGAAAAAATGTTGCAGTAATCCGCAAGTGCTAGTAAAAGATGTAAAAAACAGGGTATTTGGTTGATACGTTTTTTGCAAAAAATGTATACTAAGCTGCTCTACCAATCTTCACGGTATACCCTTATCAGAGCATTATTCTGGTACTAGCCCGGAGCCAGTCTTGCTAAATTTCGCCCTTGGTTTTCATATCGTTAATCAATTTTTTGTAAATGTTGCTATGAACCCCATTACAATAATCTGTAAGTCGACCTATGATTTTCCTGTGTACTTTGACATTTAGCTTCCAGTCATTCACCTTATCTTGTTACTGTGTAGGCCTTTCATGTCTTCGAAAGCTTGTAGACGAATCTGAATCCAAGAAATTTCCTGACAATGACCTCCTGCGACATTTACAAGCTGTTGTGCAGGATGCAGAAAAGTGTGGGGCGCTGGCACAGCAACTGCTAAATGGGAAACGTCAGACCAGGTAAAAAAAAAAAAAAGCTTGGAGAGAAAATTGTTCCTGAGCATTTAAAACCATCCCTTAGTCTGTTTCAGTAGGCTCCACAATCATGGGGAACTCTGCTGACTTGACAGATGTTCAGAAGGCAGTCATTGACACACAGTGATCTATTTAAACTCTGTGAACAGCCAGCATCTTTAGCAATAACCTTTTGTGGCTTACCCTCCTTGTGGAGTGTCAATGATTGCCTTCTGGACATCTGTCAAGTCAGCAGTCTTCCCCATGATTGTGGAGCCTATTGAAACAGACTAAGGAACCTTTTTAAACGCCTGGGAAGTTTTTGCAGGTGGATTTTGTTAAGTATTTTAATTTACTGAGATAATGATTTTTGGGTTTTCATTGGCCGTAAGTCATAATAGTCAACAGTAACAGAAATAAACACTTGAAATAGATCAATCTGTTTGTAGTGACTATACAATGAGTTTCACTTTTTCTATTGAAGAACGGAAATTAACTTTTTGTTGATTATTCTAATTTTGTGAGAAGCACTTGTATGTCCCACCCATATAATGCTGTCTACCATTTTGAGGGTCTTTTGGAGTTGGTCCATACTGGTGAACGACTCCCTCTAATAAGCAGTTTTTCCATTTTATTTCCACTGTAGATTTCGTTCAGGTGGTGGAAAGTCCCAGAATCTGCTTACTGTTGGAGAACTCAGGTCATTTGTAAAACAACTTCATTCACTACCATGTAGCATTACCCAAACACCTCAACTCAAGGTAAGAAAAAATAACCACTTCTGTAAAGTTGTTGTGTTTTTTTTTTTTTTGTTTTATTTTAATAAAATTTATTTGTGTAATTTTAAACTTGTCTGTGATTATAAGGACTTACTGTGTCGAGTGGAAGAATTTCAGGCACGGAGCCAGAAGCTTTTAGCAGCAGAAATGCCACGAGCTAGTGAACTGCAGCAACTTCTTGATTCCAGTTTTCAGTTTGACTTGGAATTGCCCTTAGGAAGTCTTCGAGAGCGATTGGAACAGGCTCGTTGGTTAGAAGAGCAGCAGCAAGCATGCCAGGATCCTGGGACACTCACAATAGATGTCATGAGGAGACTTATAGATTTAGGTGTAGGACTGGCACCTCATACAACTGTGGAGAAAGCAATGGCTAAACTTCAGGAATTGCTGACCATGTCAGAACAGTGGGATGACAAGTGCAAGAGTCTTCTTAAAGCCAGGTGTAGTATCAATCACCTTTTGCAGCAGTCATATTTTTTGCTCGTGCGTCTTTTGGGTATTATTTGTATAAGCCTCCACTAATCCAGATACCGTATATACTCGTGTATAAGCCGAGTTTTTCAGCACTTTTTTTTTGTGTGCTGAAAATGCTCCCCTCGTCTTCTACACAAGTCATTGTCCCAGTTTATGGTGGGGGAGGAGGTAGTGGCGGAGCTGCGGGTCACAGGACACAGGAGTCGGTGGCTGCGGCTAAAACCAGTGCCAGCTGCTAAAGATAAATTAATATTCACTGCACTGGCAATGAATATTCATTTCTTATAGCGTGCGCATAGTTGCAGCCACTTTTCCAGCAGCTGCCGGGCTCTCATGGGTGCCCGCTCCTTAAGGTAATTAATATTCACCTCTCTCCACTCCCATAGGCTGGAGAGAGGTGAATATCCATTACCTAATTGAGCGGGGACACCTGGTCGCCTGGCCACAGGAGCTGCTGGAAGCTGGAACGAGATGCTGCGAGGGCACGCAGGGAAGGGCAAGTAGGATGTGGTGTTTTTTTTTTTTTTTTTATGCTTTTCTCATGGGGGCCATACATACAAGGATTGGAATGAGGAGCCACGCATACAAGGATGGGAATGAGGAGCCACGCATACAAGGATGGGAATGAGGAGCCACGCATACAAGGATGGGAATGAGGAGCCACGCATACAAGGATGGGAATGAGGAGCCACGCATACAAGGATGGGAATGAGGAGCCATGCATACAAGGATAGGAATAAGGAGCCACGCATACAAGGATAGAAATGAGGAGCCCACACATACAAGGATAGGAATGAGGAGCCACGCATACAAGGATGGGTATAGGGAGCCACGCATACAAGGATAGAAATGAGGAGCCCACACATACAAGGATAGGAATGAGGAGCCACGCATACAAGGATGGGTATAGGGAGCCACGCATACAAGGATAGGAATGAGGAACGACGCATACAAGGATGGTAATAAGGAGCCAGGCATACAAGGATAGGAATGAGGAGCCATGCATACAAGGATGGGAATGAGGAGCCCATGCAGACAAGGATGGGAATGAGGAGCCCATGCAGACAAGGATGGGAATGAGGAGCCCATGCAGACAAGGATGGGAATGAGGAGCCCATGCAGACAAGGATGGGAATGAGGAGCCCATGCAGACAAGGATGGGAATGAGGAGCCCATGCAGACAAGGATGGGAATGAGGAGCCCATGCAGACAAGATGGGAATGAGGAGACCATGCAGACAAGGATGGGAATGAGGAGACCATGCAGACAAGGATGGGAATGAGGAGACCATGCAGACAAGGATGGGAATGAGGAGACCATGCAGACAAGGATGGGAATGAGGAGCCCATGCAGACAAGGATGGGAATGAGGAGCCCATGCAGACAAGGATGGGAATGAGGAGCCCATGCAGACAAGGATGGGAATGAGGAGCCCATGCAGACAAGGATGGGAATGAGGAGACCATGCAGACAAGGATGGGAATGAGGAGACCATGCAGACAAGGATGGGAATGAGGAGCCCATGCAGACAAGGATGGGAATGAGGAGCCCATGCAGACAAGGATGGGAATGAGGAGCCCATGCAGACAAGGATGGGAATGAGGAGCCCATGCAGACAAGGATGGGAATGAGGAGCCCATGCAGACAAGGATGGGAATGAGGAGCCCATGCAGACAAGGATGGGAATGAGGAGCCCATGCAGACAAGGATGGGAATGAGGAGCCCATGCAGACAAGGATGGGAATGAGGAGCCCATGCAGACAAGGATGGGAATGAGGAGCCCATGCAGACAAGGATGGGAATGAGGAGACCATGCAGACAAGGATGGGAATGAGGAGACCATGCAGACAAGGATGGGAATGAGGAGACCATGCAGACAAGGATGGGAATGAGGAGACCATGCAGACAAGGATGGGAATGAGGAGACCATGCAGACAAGGATGGGAATGAGGAGCCCATGCAGACAAGGATGGGAATGAGGAGCCCATGCAGACAAGGATGGGAATGAGGAGCGCAAATCATACCAGAGTAGGGATTAGGGGGCAATGCAGACCCGGCTTATACTCTAGTCAATTAGTTTTTCGAGGCAAAATTAATGCCTCGGTTTATACACAGGTCGACTTATACACAATTCCTCAAGACTTACATTTTATTAAACCATTCTTAATAAATCTGTTGTATATGAAATCTTTGGTGAGCTACTTTTCCGCTATAATTGCAAAGATATCTTGTAACAAATGATATGGTCTTGGTTGGGCTTTGGCTGCCTGCATCCTCTTCTATAAAGTCCAGCCCTCCTTCTATTTTTTTTTATTTTATTTTTTTTAATAGGAAAGTGGCTGAGCTGGCTTTTAGACGTGCAGAGTTGCAAGATTATCAACATTTTAGCTGTATGCTCCTCATCTGGCCATGTCAGTTTTTCATTGCTTCAGAATTATGCAGATTCCTATCTATATTGAGTGCATTTTGTAGGCAAATTGACTCTTGTTGCATTTGTATAGTAATGAATGGCCTTATCTGAATTTAAGTAAGGGTACCGTCACACTATAACATTTCGATCGCTACGGCGGTACGATTCGTGACGTTCCAGCGATATCGTTACGATATCGCTGTGTCTGACACGCAGCAGCGATCAGGGATCCTGCTGAGAATCGTACGTTGTAGCAGATCGTTTAGAACTTTCTTTCATCGCTGGATCTCCCGCTGTCATCGCTAGATCGGTGTGTGTGACACCGGTCTAGCGATCTAGCGATGCGATCCAGCGATGCGTTCGCTTGTAACCAGGGTAAACATCGGGTAACTAAGCGCAGGACCGCGCTTAGTTACCCGATGTTTACCCTGGTTACAAGCGTTAAACTAAAAAAAAACAAACAGCACATACTTACATTCTGGTGTCCGTCAGGTCCCTTGCCGTCTGCTTCCCGCACTGTGACTGCCGGCCGTAAAGTGAAAGCAGAGCACAGCGGCTGTGCTTTCACTTTCACTTTACGGCCGGCAGTCACAATGCGGGAAGCAGAGACTGCAAGGGACGTGACGGACACCAGATGTAAGTATGTGCTGTTTGTTTTTTTTTTAGTTTAACGCTTGTAACCAGGGTAAACATCGGGTAACTAAGCGCGGTCCTGCGCTTAGTTACCCGATGTTTACCCTGGTTACCCAGGGACCTCGGCATCGTTGGTCGCTGGAGAGCTGTCTGTGTGACAGCTCCCCAGCGACCACACTACGATTTACCTACGATCACGGCCAGGTCATATCGCTGGTCGTGATCGTAGGTAAATCGTATAGTGTGACGGTACCCTAACTTGTGAGTAGGAAAAGTCCAGTAATATATGTTATTGCGTGTTTGCATTTCTATTAGTGCCCACGAAGTACTGCTGTATCTTAGTGTATTGATATAAAGTCATCAATGTAATCAGACATTGAGCCAAAAAGGAACATTGAGAACAGTGAGCCCTAAAGAGTGCAACTGACCATAGTGTAGGCTATACCTTGGAATAATGTATTTAATCAACTTTATATAACGATTAATTCTATATGTAAGCTGTAAACTATCAAAGGTTATACAGGTCCTTCTCAAAAAATTAGCATATAGTGTTAAATTTCATTATTTACCATAATGTAATGATTACAATTAAACTTTCATATATTATAGATTCATTATCCACCAACTGAAATTTGTCAGGTCTTTTATTGTTTTAATACTGATGATTTTGGCATACAACTCCTGATAACCCAAAAAACCTGTCTCAATAAATTAGCATATCAAGAAAAGGTTCTCTAAACGACCTATTACCCTAATCTTCTGAATCAACTAATTAACTCTAAACACATGCAAAAGATACCTGAGGCTTTTATAAACTCCCTGCCTGGTTCATTACTCAAAACCCCCATCATGGGTAAGACTAGCGACCTGACAGATGTCAAGAAGGCCATCATTGACACCCTCAAGCAAGAGGGTAAGACCCAGAAAGAAATTTCTCAACAAATAGGCTGTTCCCAGAGTGCTGTATCAAGGCACCTCAATGGTAAGTCTGTTGGAAGGAAACAATGTGGCAGAAAACGCTGTACAACGAGAAGAGGAGACCGGACCCTGAGGAAGATTGTGGAGAAGGACCGATTCCAGACCTTGGGGAACCTGAGGAAGCAGTGGACTGAGTCTGGTGTGGAAACATCCAGAGCCACCGTGCACAGGCGTGTGCAGGAAATGGGCTACAGGTGCCGCATTCCCCAGGTAAAGCCACTTTTGAACCATAAACAGCGGCAGAGGCGCCTGACCTGGTCTACAGAGAAGCAGCACTGGACTGTTGCTAAGTGGTCCCAAGTACTTTTTTCTGATGAAAGCAAATTTTGCATGTCATTCGGAAATCAAGGTGCCAGAGTCTGGAGGAAGACTGGGGAGAAGGAAATGCCAAAATGCCTGAAGTCCAGTGTCAAGTACCCACAGTCAGTGATGGTGTGGGGTGCCATGTCAGCTGCTGGTGTTGGTCCACTGTGTTTCATCAAGGGTAGGGTCAATGCAGCTAGCTATCAGGCGATTTTGGAGCACTTCATGCTTCCATCGGCTGAAATGCTTTATGGAGATGAAGATTTCATTTTTCAGCACGACCTGGCACCTGCTCACAGTGCCAAAACCACTGGTAAATGGTTTACTGACCATGGTATTACTGTGCTCAATTGGCCTGCCAACTCTCCTGACCTGAACCCCATAGAGAATCTGTGGGATATTGTGAAGAGAAAGTTGAGAGACGCAAGACCCAACACTCTGGATGAGCTTAAGGCCGCTATTGAAGCATCCTGGGCCTCCATAACATCTCAGCAGTGTCACAGGCTGATTGCCTCCATGCCACGCCGCATTGAAGCAGTCATTTCTGCCAAAGGATTCCCGACCAAGTATTGAGTGCATAACTGAACATTATTATTTGATGGTTTTTTTGTTTGTTATTAAAAAACACTTTTATTTGATTGGATGGGTGAAATATGCTAATTTATTGAGACAGGTTTTTTGGGTTATCAGGAGTTGTATGCCAAAATCATCAGTATTAAAACAATAAAAGACCTGACAAATTTCAGTTGGTGGATAATGAATCTATAATATATGAAAGTTTAATTGTAATCATTACATTATGGTAAATAATGAAATTTAACACTATATGCTAATTTTTTGAGAAGGACCTGTATATTCACCTTAAAATGGAAAATTGTGCTCATGTTTCCCTCCCTCGTCCTTTTGTATAGACCACGCCATGATCTTGACACACTGACTGCAGCACTGCGGGAAGTGGAGAACGTTCCAGCATACCTTCCAAGTGTGGAGTCTCTGAAAGATTCTGTGCAAAGAGCACAGGAATGGTTACAGAAGATTGCGACATTGCAGGTTAGGGCTGTTGTTTATCTCAAATGTACAGGAAATAATATAGGTCTGTAATGGTAATATTTTATTTTGATTTCTTTAGACTGGTTCCAGAGTTCCAGTACTTGACACATTGGTTGAGCTTGTAAATCATGGGCGAGCAATTCCAGTTCACCTTGGTCCACTGCCAAGACTTGAAGCCCTTGTTGGTGAAGTCCGTACTTGGACTGAATGCGCTACAAGCACGTTTTTGACATCCAACTCTCCCTACACTTTGCTAGAGGTAAGAACCAATCCCAAATTTTTGTGAAATCTATTTCAGCTTGTAGAGAACTAATTTTGCTTTTTTTTTTTTCTGGTCTTTTTCACAGTGCAGACCTGTCTTGTCAGATATTTCATAATTATCATAAAACATTTGGGTAGACATTGAAAGGGTGCCATACTTACAAGTACATAGTTAAAACGCATGATCCTTTCAGGATGCCGTCAGGTCTAGTGGTATATAATGGAGGTAGCGCTGGTGCAACACACTGATGACCCGCACTCATACACCTATCGTCCATGAGAGACAACGATGCTTACTATTCTAAACAGGGCTGTGAAATTGGAGTCGTTGAATCGTTGTCCATTTTGGTGGAGTCTGAGTCTGTATAAGATGGACCAACTCCATCTCCTAACATATATACTAATTTGGGTACAGTAGCACAATGCAGTATGTGCTGTACATTTTTGTTTTAATAAGAATTTGTGAAAGTTATTAAATGACCTATAAATGTCTGTTCTGTTCCTGATCTAAAGATCTCGGCTTTTAGTCGAGATGAATCTGTGCTGCACTTCTTGTACATGCTCAGTAGTGAGGCAGTGTTGGGAAGTCGAGAGTCAGGGAAATTGAGGATTCTGGGATTTGGCTTACCTTCTCCACAGCCTTCATTATAAATGGGCTCTAAGGGGTAACGTCTCTCCTTATGCAGCGTGACATGCCAGGGAAAGGAGGCTTATAGGCCTTTCAATAATCCTCTGGGAAATTAAATATACAAATTGCATCTTCAGAGAGCAAAATGACATAATCTGTCACCTTTTGCCATCCTAAAAGTCCATATCGACCCTCTTAACCAGCGTTGCCACATGAGTTGGGATAAAAGCCAAACCAGAATCTCAATTTTCAGACACCTGTTTTGGGGTGTTGCCCTTCTTCAGTGCAAAGCATGAGATCTGCTTTGGCTGTATTAGACACCAGTCAAAAGCATCTAAGGGTTAATGTTTCTCCTTATGCAGAGTGAATTGCCAAGTTAAGAAGGCTTACAGTCCGTGCAATGATCTTCTCCTACAGCCAACTCCGATCTCCTACTTTGCACTGAGGAAGGACAACACCCTGAAACCCATGTCTGCAAATTGAAATTCTGGTTTGGCTTTTATTCAAAGTCATGTGGCAAGGCTCGTTAAGATTGCTACTTCCAATCGGTGGCACTGCATTGATGTTCTCTTCCTCCCTGAAGAGACAATTTGCATATAGCATTAGAAATGTATGCAAATAAGGTACCAGTTACCATTCTGAGTAATGGCCAATTGGTCACATCCATGCTAGTAGATCATGTGAGCTGTCCAGCACCTACGTAACTGCAACACACAAGTACCCTTCCCACTAACACGAGTAGCCTATGTGATGGCTCAATTAGCAGCGCCATGTCAAAAATGTCTTAACTGGATCTTGCGTTTTGCTCTTATGCCCAGGGCTATAAGGGGTCTTAGACCTTTGTTCTAAAGTCTTGTATATCTTGCAGGTTCTGTGCCCTCGATATGATGTGGGCTCTTCTAGCTTGAAAAGGAAAATGAGAAAGATAAAGGATATACCATCATTAGCAGGAAAGAAGAAATATCCCAAGCCAGATGGCCTTCTGGAGTTGGAGAAGGCTTTGACTGAGAGCAAAGATACAGCTACTGCTGTAAGTACTGATCCATTTCTCCCAAAATAAGATATTTATATATACTTTCTACAAAGATGTGTAATACTCTACTTTAACAGATGGCAACTCTCGGTGAGGCCAGACTGCGTGAGATGGAGTCTTTACACAGTATGCGGGTCTCTAATGAAAACAGAATGTTGTTAAGAGAAGAACAGAGTGACTGGAAAGTGTGTGTTTGTCAGGGTGCACCCATGGCTCCTATGATCCAGTGTGAGCTATGCCGTGCGTGCTTCCACACTGGCTGTATTACAACTCCAAGGCATGGGTCCCTAGTCTGGCTGTGTCCACAGTGCCACCGCTCAAAGAAACCGCCTCTGGAAAAAATCCTCCCTCTTTTGGCATCTCTACAACGTCTTCGTGTTCGACTACCAGAAGGAGATGCTTTGCGCTACCTTATAGAGAGGACAGTCGGGTGGCAGCATCGGGCACAGCATATGCTGTCTTCAGGAGACCTGCAGCTTGCACAAGAGAGAGTCCGCTCAAGTCAACTATACAACAGATGGCAAGCAACAGCTGGGCAACTTTCTGATACCTGCAATGTAAGTTCACATTCACAAGACCGTTTCCACTTACTGGGTTACAGCTTATTTGTTAAATGAAATTTATTATACAGGCTACAAATATATTATTCCAAAATTCCCTTTTTCTGTAGGTATCACAGAGTGTTGGAGCTACTTCCTTCTCTTTGTCTCATGAATGGGACAACAGGACAACCTATGTCCAGTCCCCATTTTCTCCTGGTCGAAACTGTATACCTCTGAACAGTAAGTTTCATGTCCTTTACCATCGGCGCCAGTAATGTGGGATGACTGGTTAGGCTTACCTGTATGACATTGCACCAAAGACAAAGCCAGCTTTTGGTAGAATAGTGTTAACCCTTTCACTGCCCAGGGTGTATGACATGACTCTAAACAATTGTCATAACATAAGGACTCCATATCAAGATGAAAGCTTTAAATGTAATATTTGTAAAGGACAATTCACCTTGTAGAAGAAAGACAAGAGACTGACTTGAATGTTTGCTGCCATGTGGATCGAGGTCTCACTTTGTTGATTTTGTGAACTGTGCATGTAGACGTAGTATTCTGCCCTTAAATATTTGCTTGCATTAGACATTTTGTAAATACTCATTTTATGCGTATTTTGAAAAAAACTGGGCTTTGTAAGTTATGCAAAATTGCAAAAAGGCTTGCATGTGGCTATTTATCCTTTTCACCCAGTGCATGAAAAAATATTTATCTGTCCACAAAAAGTTATAAATGATTAGTAGTTGGAGTCTGTTAATCAGTGTAGATGGGTCCTCAGGCCCTGGGCCTATTTATTAAGCACAGGTCAGATTCACACATGCATGTGTTATGGTCTAAGTATATACCGCCATACACACTGGCCGTAAGTTATCTGATCTTGACAGACTCGTATATGCCCGTGAGATTGAGTTTGATTTATAGACAAGTCGTGGATCTCCCAACCCACTGACCTTTTAGCTTAAAGGGAAAAAGGAAAACTGTCAGTTGTTGCTATGTAAACTGAAGACAGCAGGCGATAGGGGCTGAAACACAGATTTCAAGCATGTCACTTCTTTGGTTGTGTGCTGTTGTATACTTACAGTGAAGGTTTTATCACTTGGGGATATCGCTGCCAGACTGGTGCCCCCTGAGCAGTGGTCCAACTCTGCCCCCCCTGTGATCAGTAGGTCATTGTCCGTAGACAATATGCGTAGAAAGCTTTGGTATGGGCAGGTTTAGTGTTCTCAGCCCTGCTTCATGTTATAGCTGGGGATAGTGATGAGCGAATGTGCTCGGATAAGGTGTTATCCCAGTATGCTCAAGTGCTTAACAAAGTGTCTTTGGTGTACTCGAATAATGTGTTCGAGACCTCATACCTGCATTTTCCGTGGTTGTTCCACAGCTGCAACACTTGCAGGAATTGCCTAACAACCAGCCTATCCATGCAGGTGTTGCATCTGTCAAACAGCCACGAGAAATGCAGGTCCGGGGTCTCGAGCACCTTATTCGAGCATGCTGAAGACACGTGGTTAGCACTGGAGCACGCTCACTCATCACTAGCTAAGTACTGTCACAACTGTTGTAGCCAGTAAATGAAGCGATACATCATTGGAATCAGGCCCTATATTGTGCTACTCTCAGATTAAATGGCAAAAATCTGCTGACAGATTCACTTTTAAAGGGGTTTTCTACTAGTTGAGCAATTCCTTCTCGATAGTTATATTTTCCTCTTGTAAAATAACGCCTATACTCTCTCCCTCAGTGCTGGCACTGACTCTCTCTTCCTCTGAGTGTTTGTGATTGGTCCAAAGGCAGGGAGAGTGAAGCCAGAACTGATTGGCCCAGGGATCTCATGACATTGTTATCCCCAGGTGAGCCGACACCGCTGTAACCGCGCCGGCACCAGTGATGATTATAGGAGTTATTATTTTACAAGGCAGGAAACGCAGAAATTGAGAAGGGGTTGTCAGAGTAGTGGACTACCCCCTTTTAATTTTAGCCAAGAACCTGTCTTTTAGGACTTGCTCCATAGTTAGGATGCATTTTAGACACTTTTTACAATGTCCATCGAGGAGTCCTGGAGTCGATGGAAAGTGACATAGCTTACGTTGTGACAGAAATTATTGCACATTAAGCCAAATAATAGGTGGTGAAACGTAGATCACACAAACTATAAATTCGATTTCTGAACCACTTTTTATAAATGTAACAGATTTGTAAGACTGTCTAGTGTAAGTTTGACTTTGCCAAGAGCAGCCGGGAATGGCAGTCTATTTCCTTCAGTGCAGTAGGCTTCTGGAGGGGCAATGTATGACCGCTGCGTCATCCAAGTAACCTGTGGGAATGCGGCCCTGTTAATGTGATGCTGCGCTAAGGCATCTGGTGGCATAGCATGGAGTAAGAAAACGGTGAAATGTAAAACTGAAAATGGTTTCTGATCTGAACTAGAGAAAGGCTGAACTTCAATGAGACGAGAGCGTTGGACCAGTCTAGAGCTTGGTCAACTGGAGAATAATAGAAAGTATCTCTATATAGGATTACAGTGCAAATGTGTTCTTGATTTTTAGACGTGACGAAAATCCTACCACTAACGTTTTTCTCTAACCTATTCTCATTTTTGTTCTAGGTTTAAGTACTGAATTAGATGAGTTGCTTATGGAAGCTCAGCTTCTGCAAGTGTCACTTCCTGAAGTACATGAACTTTATCAGGCTCTTGTTACCCAGCCAAACACACTGACTCCTGAGCGTAGCTTAAGCCCGACAGGCACTGGGAGAGAGAAGGCCCCCTGTAAGCAGCAGGGAGCAGAATGGAACAAAACACGTTCTGAGGTATGAAGACAATATCTTAATGGGAATTTGTCACCAGGTTTTTTTTCTACCCCCTCTGAGAGCAGCAGAATATAGGGGTAGAGACCAGGATTCCCTCGATGTAACACTTTCTGGGCTGCATGCTGTCATTTTGATAAAATCACTGCTGGAGATCTATCATTTTTCTGCATGCTAAGCTCTCACATCACTGATTGACAGCTATGTATACTGTGCATAGGCAGAAAGCTGCCAATCAGTAATGGGAAGTGAACTTGACAGAGGACTGCATGACAGAAGGCTTACAAGTCATCTTGTGGTCTCCAGCTGAAAAAACCCCAAGATTTTTATAAAAACTGCAGCAAGCAGCCCAGTAATGATAAATCCGGGATTCTTTCTTCATTATGCTGGTCTCAGATTGGGTGGCAACAACATGGTGACAGATTCCCTTTATCACTCAAATCGGGCAGTCACACCAGACATGTTCAGGCAATAATAAAGCTTAGCTAGAGAAGCACCTATCATTTATGAAAAAAACAAGTGACATCAGATGAAATTGTTAGATTTTCTTCAAATGCATGTCATTAGTAAATGATAAGAATATTATTATATATAGTATTACAGATTTTATTTAAAGGGAATCTGTCACCCCAAAATTGGCCTATAAACTAAGGCCCCCGGCATCAGGGGCTTATCTGCAGCATTCTGTAATGCTGCAGATAAGCCCCCGATATCACCTGAAAGATAAGAAAAACTGGTTATATTATACTCACCCAGGGGGCGGTCCAGTCCAGTTCGGGTCCGGCGCCTCCCATTTTCAGACGATGCTGTCCTCTTCTTGTCTCCCTGCTCTGGCTCCTGCGCAGGGATACTTTATCTGCCCTGTTGAGGGCAGAGCAAAGTACTGCATCTCTGACCTTTCCCGGCGCCTGCGCACTGCAGTACTTTGCTCTGCCCTCAACAGGGCAGATAAAGTACCCCGGCGCAGGAGCCACAGCAGGGAGACAAAAAGAGGACAACATCGTATGAACATGGGAGGCGCCGGACCCGGAATGCGACACCCATCGGGCCCGAACCGCAACGGGACCGAAATATAACCTGTTTTTCTTATCTTTCAGGTTACATCGGCCGCTAATCTACAGTATTCCAGAATGCTGTAGATAAGCCCCTGATGCTGGTGGCTTTAGTTTATAGGCCAATTTTGGGGTGACAGATTCCCTTTAATGATGCCAGAGTGGGCAGAGAATATGGTGAAAATCTCTTCTCTGGGAGGTACTAACTATGAGGCAGTACTAATTCTTTACAGCATCTGAATGCTACAGTAGATAGGGCTCAGATCTGGCCGACTATTTTGGGAGAAATTGTCTTTTTTTTCTCAATTTGTCAAAAGCAAAGTACAAAGATGGTGAATTTGTCAAAATACCGTATATACTCGTGTATAAGTCGAGTTTTATAAGCCCCCTAGGCTTATACACATGTAATTGTGCCAGAAGACAGCGGAGGAGGGGGATCAGCGGGTGACAAAAGGCAGGAGCCGGCTGCTGTGGCTAAAGCCTGTACCCGCTGCTAAAGAGAAATGAATATTCACTGTGCTTGCAGGGAACATTAATTTCTCTTATAGCGCGTGCATAGTTGCAGCCGCAGGCTTCCAGCAGCTGCTGTGCTCTCACGGGTTCCCGATCATTAAGGTAATGAATATTCACCTCTCTCCACTCCTATAGGCGTGGAGAGAGGTGAATATTACCTTAATGAGCGGGGACATGTGATTGCTCGGCCGCAGGAGCTGCTAGCACCGGAACAAGATGCGAGGGCGTGCAGGGAAGGTAAGTAGGATTTTTTTTTTTATGCTTTTCTCATGGGGGCTATACATACAAGGATGGGAATAAGGAACCATGCAGACAAGGATGGGAATGAGGAGCCATGCAGACAAGGATGGGGATGAGGGGGACAATACATACCTGGCTTATACTCGAGTCAATAAGTTTTCACAGTTTTTCGAGGCAAAATTAGGTGCCTCTGCTTATACTCGGGTCGTCTTATACAGGTCCTTCTCAAAAAATTAGCATATAGTGTTAAATTTCATTATTTACCATAATGTAATGATTACAATTAAACTTTCATATATTATAGATTCATTATCCACCAACTGAAATTTGTCAGGTCTTTTATTGTTTTAATACTGATGATTTTGGCATACAACTCCTGATAACCCAAAAAACCTGTCTCAATAAATTAGCATATTTCACCCATCCAATCAAATAAGTGTTTTTTAATAACAAACAAAAAAACCATCAAATAATAATGTTCAGTTATGCACTCAATACTTGGTGGGGAATCCTTTGGCAGAAATGACTGCTTCAATGCGGCGTGGCATGGAGGCAATCAGCCTGTGACACTGCTGAGATGTTATGGAGGCCCAGGATGCTTCAATAGCGGCCTTAAGCTCATCCAGAGTGTTGGGTCTTGCGTCTCTCAACTTTCTCTTCACAATATCCCACAGATTCTCTATGGGGTTCAGGTCAGGAGAGTTGGCAGGCCAATTGAGCACAGTAATACCATGGTCAGTAAACCATTTACCAGTGGTTTTGGCACTGTGAGCAGGTGCCAGGTCGTGCTGAAAAATGAAATCTTCATCTCCATAAAGCATTTCAGCCGATGGAAGCATGAAGTGCTCCAAAATCGCCTGATAGCTAGCTGCATTGACCCTGCCCTTGATGAAACACAGTGGACCAACACCAGCAGCTGACATGGCACCCCACACCATCACTGACTGTGGGTACTTGACACTGGACTTCAGGCATTTTGGCATTTCCTTCTCCCCAGTCTTCCTCCAGACTCTGGCACCTTGATTTCCGAATGACATGCAAAATTTGCTTTCATCAGAAAAAAGTACTTGGGACCACTTAGCAACAGTCCAGTGCTGCTTCTCTGTAGCCCAGGTCAGGCGCCTCTGCCGTTGTTTATGGTTCAAAAGTGGCTTTACCTGGGGAATGCGGCACCTGTAGCCCATTTCCTGCACACGCCTGTGCACGGTGGCTCTGGATGTTTCCACACCAGACTCAGTCCACTGCTTCCTCAGGTTCCCCAAGGTCTGGAATCGGTCCTTCTCCACAATCTTCCTCAGGGTCCGGTCTCCTCTTCTCGTTGTACAGCGTTTTCTGCCACATTGTTTCCTTCCAACAGACTTACCATTGAGGTGCCTTGATACAGCACTCTGGGAACAGCCTATTTGTTGAGAAATTTCTTTCTGGGTCTTACCCTCTTGCTTGAGGGTGTCAATGATGGCCTTCTTGACATCTGTCAGGTCGCTAGTCTTACCCATGATGGGGGTTTTGAGTAATGAACCAGGCAGGGAGTTTATAAAAGCCTCAGGTATCTTTTGCATGTGTTTAGAGTTAATTAGTTGATTCAGAAGATTAGGGTAATAGGTCGTTTAGAGAACCTTTTCTTGATATGCTAATTTATTGAGACAGGTTTTTTGGGTTATCAGGAGTTGTATGCCAAAATCATCAGTATTAAAACAATAAAAGACCTGACAAATTTCAGTTGGTGGATAATGAATCTATAATATATGAAAGTTTAATTGTAATCATTACATTATGGTAAATAATGAAATTTAACACTATATGCTAATTTTTTGAGAAGGACCTGTACATGAGTATATACGGCATCCCACTAAACAGCAAATTGAAAAAATGCAATGGTGTTGTATAAAATGAAAAGTATTTAACTCTGTGTTGTACAAATATTCCCAGAAGTAGTGTGGTAGCATTTAGTTATTTATTTTCAAGGTTGTATCCTGTTTAATGAAGAAGGAAAGGACTGTGTGCACAGACAAAAAGTTGAAAAGGCGTCATGAGGGCACTGATGGTAGAATGAAGATGATGTCGGCTCCACATAAAAAGAGGGTGAAATCCTTGCAGACCAAAGACCTGTGCTGGAGAGATCCACATCTAGAGATCCAGGATAGTGATTCTGTGTGTTCTTTCACATCAGAATCTGAGGATGATAATGCAGTTTGTCCCGCAGGCCAATGCATGGAGCCTGAAGGCGACGAGGTAAGGAATATGGCACGTGTAAGATAAAACTAGGATTTTGGAGTGTGTATGCTTTTCTTGACTGTCGTTTTTCTTCCTTGTTAAATCACTCCAAGTCGCAATAATGGTAATAAAACTACTACTATTATTATTATTAGCAACAAATAATAAAAAATACACTTGTTTTTAACGGATTCCTATTCCGATGCTTCCTGGATTCCCAAATGTTTCTGCTTTCCTCCCAGGAAATGCAACAAATGGCCATTCAGCTGATCACTGAGTAGCATTCCTTGCAGTGCCCTGGAAACAGAACTGGAGTGGCATTGGTTTGGTAGAGGTGATTTCTGTTTTGTGTTAGGAGCAGGGCAGTGTAGTCAGTAATTAGTCTGCTTTCACACATCAGTTTTTTGCCGTCAGGCAGAATTTTGAAAAAAACAGATCTGGCAAAAATTGCCGCTGTATCCATTTTTTTTTTTTAGTTGTCATAGACTTGTATTAGCGACAGATGACCTCACTTTTTTGGTAGATACAAAAAACGGACATAGTAACGTTTTTGTGTCCGTCAAAACAACAGATCTGTCGCCGTCCGTCGTTTACTACAATGGAACCCTATGGCTCTGGATCTGTCAAATGATGATCTATCTCTCTCTCTAGTCGGATCTGTCGAAAAAAACGGATCCGTCGCATCGGTTTTTCAAAATTCACCAGATTGAGCCTGACAGCAAAAAACTGATGTGTGAGAGCAGCCTAAGCCAAACCTCCGGCTTCTCAATTTCCTGACTCCAACTCCACAGCACTGGTCATTACTGTACATTAAGTGCAGCAAAGATTCCTCTCAACTAAAAGCCCAGATCCTTAGATCAGGTGTAGAACAGACATGTATAGGATAAGCTGCATGTACATTAGTACCCAATTTTTTATATATTTTAGGAGTCTGTCAGTCCATTTTATTCCATCTCCACGGCCTTGTTTTCGAAGGAAACAAATAACTTTCCAAATGTTTATTTTTTACTAATTCTATTCAACATTAAAAGTTATTTAACCTTGCAAATGACAACTAAGTGGCATCCAAACCACTGGTTACTCATTATTCTTCTTGTCTGGCTTTTCTGTACTCTAGCAGTGGAGGGGGAGGCACCTTGCAGTGGAGAGGGAGGCACCTTAGGGATGCTTGTGCACTTTTGCAAGGTATTCATTGCAACGTTTCCCCTGTCATTGCTGTGTGTTCTGCGTAAGCATTACTAAGTGGCGTGCCATCAGCGAACACACTTCTAAGGTGCTTCTCCCTTCCCTACCAATGCATAGTAACAAAGTGCAGAAGAGCCAGATAAGTAGACGTAAGGAGTAAGCAGTGATTGGAGGTCACTTACTTTGAATACAATTTTTGTTTTTGCAGGGCTGAAGCTAGATTGTTTAATTTAATGTCTTGCAAAATTAACTAACTTTAAGTGGTCAATAGAATTTGCAAAAAATTAATTTATCAGTAGGATGACCCCTTCAGGATCTTTGTTTGCCACAAGTAAAACATAAACTATCATTGCTTGCATCTTTATGGCTCAAAATGTGGCCTGAAGATGCAAGAGTGCTGAAATACCTAGCCTACTAGAGCACTAGTACGAAAATGCAGTAAACCAAAACATTAAAGGGGTTGTCCGCTACTTGCAAAATTTTCTTAAAACAATTGGCTCAGTAACCATGCAAATTGCATACTCGTGGTCATTTGAGAACTGTCAAAACCTCCAAGCAGAGCTGAATCTCCAGTGTGTACATTACATAGATCTTGATTTTAGCTATCCACTGCCATGTACAGCAGATGTGATCAGATAATCACAGCTCAAGTCCCCTAAAGAGACTAAGAAATCCAATAAAAAGTGCAAAAAAAAGTTGTTTTTTTTAAATATGGAGAAAAAAGTCCAAATTATCCCCCTTTTGGCCCCATTAAAAATAATTAAAAAAATACACATTTGGTATCGCTGCCTTTGCAAAAATCCGGTCTATCAAAACATAAAAAAAATTACCATATATCTGATCTGTAAACGGCGTTATGAGGAAAAAAAAAATCAAACTGCCAGAATAATTTTTTCTGTCCACCGCAACATTGAAATAAAATGCATCAAGAGGCGATTTAATCATCGTATCTACCCCAAAATGTAAAAAAATAAGCCCCCACACGGCCCCAAGTCCTGAAAAATGAAAACTCTACATGTCCTGGAAAATGGCTACAAAAGCAGGAAAAAATTTCTTAAAAATGTCTCAAGTTTTTTTTTTTTTTTTACTACTTGCCAAACGTGTGTGTGTGTTTATGTACAGTGCCTACAAGTAGTATTCAACCCCCTGCAGATTTAGCAGGTTAACACATTTGAAATTAACTTGGCATTGTGACATTTGGACTGTAGATCAGCCTGGAAGTGTGAAATGCACTGCAGCAAAAAAGAATGTTATTTCTTTGTTTATTTTTTTTTTAAATTGTGAAAAGTCTTTTCAGAGGGTCATTTATTATTCAACCCCTCAACCCACCAGAATTCTGTTTGGTTCCCTTAAAGTATTAAGAAGTAGTTCAGGCACAAAGAACAATGAGCTTTACATGTTTGGATTAATTATCTCTTTTTCCAGCCTTTTCTGATTATTTAAGACCCTCCCCAAACTTGTGAACAGCACTCATACATGGTCAACATGGGAAAGACAAAGGAGCATTCCAAGGCCATCAGAGACAAGATCGTGGAGGGTCACAAGGCTGGCAAGGGGTACAAAACCCTTTCCAAGGAGTTGGACCTACCTGTCTCCACTGTTGGGAGCATCATCCGGAAGTGGAAGGCTTATGGAACTACTGTTAGCCTTCCACGGCCTGGACAGCCTTTGAAAGTTTCCTCCCGTGCCGAGGCCAGGCTTGTCCGAAGAGTCAAGGCTAACCCAAGGACAAAAAGGAAGGAGCTCCGGGAAGATCTCATGGCAGTGGGGACATTGGTTTCAGTCAATACCATAAGTAACGTACTCCACCGCAATGGTCTCCGTTCCAGACGAGCCCGTAAGGTACCTTTACTTTCAAAGCGTCATGTCAAGGCTCGTCTACAGTTTGCTCATGATCACTTGGAGGACTCTCAGACTGACTGGTTCAAGGTTCTCTGGTCTGATGAGACCAAGATCTAGATCTTTGGTGCCAACCACACACGTGACGTTTGGAGACTGGATGGCACTGCATACGACCCCAAGGATACCATCCCTACAGTCAAGCATGGTGGTGGCAGCATCATGCTGTGGGGCTGTTTCTCAGCCAAGGGACCTGGCCATCTGGTCCGCATCCATGGGAAGATGGATAGCACGGCCTACCTGGAGATTTTGGCCAAGAGCCTCCGCTCCTCCATCAAGGATCTTAAGATGGGTCGTCATTTCATCTTCCAACAAGACAGCGACCCAAAGCACACAGCCAAGAAAACCAAGGCCTGGTTCAAGAGGCAAAAAATCAAGGTGTTGCAGTGACCTAGTCAGTCTCCTGACCTTACCCCAATTGAAAACATGTGGAAGGAGCTTAAGATTAAAGTCCACATGAGACACCCAAAGAACCTAGATAACTTGGAGAAGATCTGCATGGAGGAGTGGGCCAAGATAACTCCAGAGACCTGTGCCGGCCTGATCAGGTCTTATAAAAGACGATTATTAGCTGTAATTGCAAACAAAGGTTATTCCACAAAATATTAAACCTAGGGGTTGAATAATAATTGACCCACACTTTTATGTTTAAAATTTATAAAAATTTAACTGAGCAACAAAACTTTTTGGTTTGTAAGATTTATGCATCTGTTAATAAATCCTGCTCTTGTTTGAAGGCTCTAACTTATTTGTATCTTATTAAACCTGCTAAATCTGCAGGGGGTTGAATACTACTTGTAGGCACTGTATATGTTTATACATACATACATACATACATACATACATACATACATACATACATACATACATACATACATACATACATTCATTCATACATTTTTATTTTTATCTTTATCTGCTACTGATCTGGAGGATCCTATTGCCAGGTCAGCTTTGCCTGAACCGGCTCCTGACTGCAAAATTGCAGCCACATATATTTTTCTACATGTCTCCCATAGTCACAATGTTTTCAGTCACCCGGATCTGCGTTGTGGGAAGCTGGTTGGGCAGGATGCCGGACTAGTCTTCTTTCTGGCTATAGTCCTGGCCTGCAGTTGTGCAGCCAGGGCTAGATTCATGCCAGTTTGGGGTTTGGGCAGCATCAAATGACCTGTTCGGTTTAGTGACACGATTTGCTGGTGACAAAACTAAGTACGATCTCTTCTGCTCAGCTGTGTTCTTTCTTCCCAAGCTTTCTTAGTAATTTTTTTGTGCTAGTTTGCACATAAACCCACAGGAGAAAAAAACCCTGTATTAAATCAGAGGCCTATAAAGGTACAGACCAGTCTGAATACACCTCTATGGGTGGCGTACTACGGCTCTGTAAAAGAGTTGTCTTTACAATTTTCTTTACTTTTCTGTTGCAGGTGGACTGGGTACAATGTGACGGAAGTTGTAATCGTTGGTTTCACCAAGTCTGTGTGGGTGTATCTGCAGAGACGGCCGAGAAGGAGGATTATGTCTGCTCTCACTGCATTGAAGCAACTATGGCTGCATTAAAATAAATGCAGTATCCCCTCCCTCAGTGAATAAAGACTGTAATCTCCTACCCAAGTTCTAGGTGGGATTCATGAACAATACTCACAGGAGCTTTAGGATTCTTTTACTTTCCTTTAGACACATGCCAGGTTTCCTTTCCAGATCCAGCTCCCAATGGTGCTTCTCAGACCCTGTAAATCCATTGCTCCTTCCAGGGATCTCTGACTTCACTGAAAGATTAATTGTTTTGGAAGATGACTTTCCTGTTACAAGTTACAGATCAGCTGGTTCTCCAGCACAATTAGTTTGTTATAGGTTGTTTGGTTTCTGAAGAGCTTTTGTACCTCATAACTATGGATTGCAGGTCAGTGCAGACACAAGGGAGTCTAGATCAACTTTCACTTGGGGTGAGGTACCAAGATTTGAAGTTTCAGTTCCATTTAAGACCATACAGTTTTTGTGTTTTTGTGTAGGAAAGTTTTCCTGAGCAATAACTTTGGTTTTGTTTCTTTTCTCTCTTAAATTCCAAACCTTAAATCAAATGCTGAACCTTTTGCTCTGAATTTAAAGCCCTTTCCAAATTAGGGTCTTGTACAGAAATGTGGGGTGAGTAGGCGCTTAGGGCAGCCAGAGTGTTAGACCTAGCAAACTGAGCTGTACGTCAGCTACCCTTAAATCCCTATTAATTATTATTTCCTGTTTGTTTTTGGCTTTTCTTGTAGCTTGTATTAAATTTTGCAGTTTATATTGTGGAATAAAAATCCTTGGTTATAACAGAAATACCTCATTTTGCTGTACTTCTAAAACATAAAAGAATGTGATATTTAAGAGGTCCGCTCTATATGTGGTGTATAAACTTTACTCGCGTGCTAATATGACAACTATAGAAGGTATTTGTATAGGATTTAAGCAAGAAAACATCTAGATATGTAAAAGTCCTACTGTACTTTACTAATAATTGCTCTATTGCAAAACTATGCAAAAAAAATCATGTTTTGGTGGACTGGCAAAAGCTGGAACAGTCATTGTTGGCCTTCACAACTTGCTTGTGGAGCAGCACTTTGCATCTTTAGGAAATTCTGCAGCTGTCAATTAAAGTGGTTGACTGCGGTTAAGTGACTCACTGCTACTCAGGCCAGTTCAGGCATCAGTAATGGCCTAGTAGAGGACAGTATGGGATTCTCAAAATGGGAGGGAGGGTTCAGGTAAGTGACACTACTTGGGAAATGTAGAGCATTGTGTCTGCAAACCATCATGTCTCCTACGCCTCATTGGGGGACACAGAACGTGGGTGCATGCTGCTGCCACTAGGAGGCTGACACTAAGTAATACAAAGAAAGTTAGCTCCTCCTCTGCAGTATACATCCTCCTGCTGGCTCTCAGCTAACCAGTTCTTGCTTAGTGTCTGTAGGAGGCACTTGGGTCTGGTTCAGACGCCAACGTTTTTATTTTATTTTTTACTTTTCTGTAAATTATTTTTTTTTAATAAACAGTGAAAGGAGTGACGGATCCTTTCAAGGTTCCAATCTCCCCCGAATAATCAACAGGCGAGCACGCGGAGTATACCTCCCCGTACCCTCTCCTGCGACGTGGGAAGCCATGCCTGAGTTCACTTTAGGGGCCAACGATTCCTTCGAGTCTCGATCTCCCCACACCAGCAACAGGCGACCACATGGGGTGTCGCCTCCATGTATCCTCTCCTGGAGCCAAACCTATAGCCGGACAACTGGCCCTGTCCACCCGGGGGCTGAACTCCGTGGATGTACAGAGGCCCCTCTATGGTGTCCGAGCAGCCCCCACTGTCCCATCACTGTTAAAGCGGATGGCACAAGGAGGCGGACGATTTCTCTCCACCTCCCTAACAAAGGGATGGTGGATTGAGGTTTACCCCTCTATCCCTGCACCGTCCATGCTGCAATACCTGACCTGCAGCAGAACAATAGAGTGCGTGCGCTTCCTCGGCGCTGAAACCCAGTCATTGCGGCGGCTCCATGCTGGGACGCGCACCGATGAGTGGATCCAGTCAGCGATGGGCCTCTGCAGTGGGATATTCACATGCCGACAGGCAGCCTCAGCTTCTTTGTGGCCAACCTCCCTGAGGTAACGCTCCAGCCGGCTGCAAAAGTTTAGACCCCGGCTTCGGCCGATGTGTAGGCCGCACAATGGCGCGCTAAGGCGGTTCCGCTCACCTTTTCTGGGGCTTCTCCCCTGGCACGGGAGCGATCACTTCCCTGAGCAACGCTGGTATTGTTCACGCCGGCTGCAGAAATTTAGGCCCCGGCTTGGGCCTATTCATGGAAGTCACAAGGCTCCACCCACATCATGTCTGTGGCTCCGCCCCCAAATTGGTGCCTCTCTATCTGCGAGACTTTACCACCTCTGCAACTCCGGTGGCCATCTTGGTCCACCCTGCCAGCACACACAAGGGCTATGGTTTTGTATTAAAGGGGCACAACGACTCTGCATCCAGGTAAGGAGGTACTGCTCTCTTCCCCTGCGTCTTCCCCCTGTACTTTACATCAGAGGTCCCCAACTCCAGTCCTCAAGGCCCACCAACAGGTCATGTTTTCAGGATTTCCTTAGTCTTGCCCAGGTAATTGCATCACCTGTGCAATGCAAAGGAAATCCTGAAAACATGACATGTTGGTGGGCCTTGAGGACTGGAGTTGGGTACCTCTGCTTTACATGACCAGTATTTCCTGCCTTGACCCATATTCCCTGGTCTTAAGGGCACATGTGCCCTTAAGACCAGGGAATGCTGTTCATGTGCCCTTAAGGGCATATGACCAGTCCGAAGCCGGTCACCCTAAATGAGCTCAGGAGCCCTCCACTGCCAATCCCAGCTTATCCCAGAGTACCTAGTTCCCTGGGTGGGTTTTGTCACTGCCGCAACCCATGGATTCTCTGACAAGAGATTGAATCCCTCCGTGAACACTCTGTGGCTCGGAGTGCTCGCAGGACCAATATAGATGTCCCTTTCCTTCATGTGAGCCGTCGGCTAGCAGGGGCCGCAAGTATTCTAGAAACGTACAGGTGTCAAACGTACACGCGCCTAGAAAAATGGAAGTTTAATTTCCTGATCACTCACCAATGATTTGCTGAGAACAAGTCTTTGAATATGGATCGGATATTGCCTTGGTTCTGGACTCACTAGAACTTCAGAAAAGGATGGATTTGCCCATTTATATCATTAACCAATCTCTGTAGATTGACGAGGACTTTGGTTCTACTCTAGATCACGCAGTGTCCCTCATGAAGAAACTAAACTCCCTCGCAGAGCATCTGTCATTCACCCGGACAAGGATCGTCCGGATAAGCGATTGACTGGACAGAAACCTCTGCAAGCACAGTATCCTTTTTCAGCCAATATGCAAACACGCGGGGTATTCCCTCCATGTATTCCCGCCTAAGACGTGAGATGCCATGTCTGGTCCTTTTAAAGGACACCAATCTTCCCACACCAGCAATAGACGAGCACATGGAGTTTCGCCTCCATGTATCCTCTTCTACAGCCAAGCCTAACGCCGGACAACCAGCCCTGTCCAGTCAGGGACCTTAACTCTGTGGATGTACAGAGGCTCCTTTTTTTTTTTTTGGCGTTCCAACACCCCCTCTGCATCTCCACTATTTAGCAGATGATGCAAGAAGGCGGACGATCCCTTTCCACTTCCCTGTTAAGAGGATGGTGGATCGAGGGTTCATCATTTTAACTCGGTCAGAGAGCGGCGATTAGTAAGAGACTGTTTTTCCTCCTCCGTGCAGCCACGCATTCTGCCACTTGGCATATTAACCGGGTAGAATCTCCTGTGTTATACCTACCAGTATCCCTACCCGATCGATCATCAATTAAAAATACAACTGACTGTCACATAGCAAATCTAGTTTGTTCTGTCTTGCGGCCTCCAGTTCAGCGCTCTACCCTCCCTTAGCCGCCGCATGTGTTGCTAGAGCAATGGTCTCTTGGTCAGAGACCTTAACCTTTTTGATTTCCTATAGACCCAACCAGCAGTGGATCAGTTGTCCAGGATGGTCTAGACCTAAGGAATCTTGGTTCCAAAATGGGGACCGAAAAGTAAGACCGACCTACCAAGCTCGACAAGGTCCCCCTTCTTCGGATGGAGTTCCCCCGCTCAGCCATTACTTCAAAGGAAAAAGGTGGAGTTTCTGGCATCCACTGACATTTGGGATGCTCCTTCACATTCCTATGTTTTTTCCCTCTTCAAAAATTCCTTCGCTTTTCCTTTCGGGAACAGCATTTTCAAATCACGACCTTGTCCTTTGGGCCTTGCTACCGCACCAAGAGTGTTCGCAAGGGTTTTCGCAAGGGTTATGGGGCTGTCATGTTCCTCTTTCACCTTAGAGGCATGGTCGTCCTGCCCTATCTGGTTGACTTTCTAGCCGCTCCTTCAGCCCGCCGCTGAGTCGTCTATATCTCTTGCAATACCCTCTCTCCTGGGCTGGCAGCTAAACTTAGACAAGTTTTTCCTCATTTCCAGTCCAGCATATATCCTTTTTGAGGATGATCCTGGAATCTTCCAGAAGTTTGGTGATTCTCCCTTCAGTCAAGGCCGTGGCCCTTCAACAGGGAGCTCGCGCACTTTTTCTCATCCCCTCATTCCATTCAATTTGCTAGGAGTGTTCTGAGGACCTTTGCTCCTCTCGTTTTCTGCAGGTCAGTCAGGCTTTAAGAGAGTAGTCTCTGAGCTCTTTCCTCATCCAGGGAAGATCATTTCTCCCGGTTATTAGTGACTACCGATGCCAGTCCTTTCCTCCTGATCATTGTTCTGGGGATCCGAACGGTACAGCTAGTTCTACAGCAGGTCCATTGCCTTCTGGCGGGTCACCCCATCCGATTCAATCGTACAATCCCACATCTGTGCCATACGTCAATCTAGCAGGTACCCACGGTCAGGCGTCATGGCCGAGGTACCACACATTTTCTGTTGGGCCACGATCTATCATTTGGTGGTCTCGGCACTACACATCTCAGGTGTAGAACTCTGGGTGGTGGACGCCGTCATGGTCCCGCCTCATGTGAGTGGGAACTTCACCCGGAAGTCTTCCATCAGATCTCTCTTCTCTGGAGCACTCCAGATGTACGGTATTTTCTGGTGTATCAGATGACTGGGCGTATAAGACGACCCCCAACTTTTCCATATAAAATATGGAATTTGGGATATACCCGCCGTATAAGACGTGGGTCATCTAATACGCCCAGTCATCTTATACGGCGTGTGCGGTGCGTATGCTTCCCAGGGTCTGGAGGAGAGCATACTCTCCTTCAGGCCCTGGGATCCATATTCATGTAAAAAATAAAAAAAATAAAAAATATGGATATACTCACCCCTCCGACGGACCCTGGCTCTCAGTGGTGCAAGCGTCTGCCTCCGTTCCTAAGAATGCATTGAGCGTAGGACCTGCAATGACGTCTTGGGAACGGAGGCAGACGCTTGCACCGCTGAGAGCCAGGGTCCGTCGGAGGGGTGAGTATATGCGTATTTTTTTTTATTTTTATTCTTTATTTTTTACATGAATATGGATCCCAGGGCCTGAAGGAGAGTCTCCTCTCCTTCAGACCTTGGGAACCATCCAGGATCGCTCCCTGCACCTGTACCCGGCGTATAAGACGACCCCTGACTTTTGGGACGATTTTCAGGCGTTAAAAAGTAGTCTTATACGCCGGAAAATATGGTAGGTCGGATGGCGTCCAGACTGAATGCCAATGTACTCTTAAGTTCATGGTTCGACCTCCAGGTCCAAAAGCCATCGCAGTGCATGCTCTGGTTCTTCCATGGTACCAGTTTCCTTAACCCCTCTTCCACTGCTTCCGAGAACTCAAGACGTACCTACTCAGAGCACTCACCACATCCATAATATGGGGAACCCATTCCGTTATGTGGACTGGTGCCGAAAGAGATGAGGGACGAACGATGCCCTCATAACTGTGGGAATACAATACCACCTTGGTAACAAGGTACGGGGATGGCTTGAGGGCAACCTTGCCTTGATGGTAACAAGGGAAAAAAAAAATCTGAAAGAACAGCGACTAGCGCCGAAGACTCGTCAGTATGAGGAGATCGCAGAGAAAAAAGGGAGACCTTCCCTGATAGTAAAGTCTGTCCGGATCAAAAGGAGTCTACTGTAAGGGTATGTGCACACGTCAGTATTTTCTAGCAGAAATTTCCTGACAAAAACTGGACATTTCTGCCAGAAATCCGCATGCATTTTTTTTGCAGTTTTTATGCGTTTTTGACGTGTATTTTGTGCGTTTTTCCTCCAATGCATTATATAGCGGGAAAAAACACAAAAAATACGCAAAATTAATGAACATGCTGCTTTTTTTTACCGTGATGCTTTTTTTTGCGGAAAAAAACGCATCATGTGCACAAAAATTGCAGAATGCATTCTAAATGATAGGATGCATATGTAGGTGTTTTTTAAATGCGTTTTTATAGCGAAAAAACGCAAAAAACCTGAACGTGTGCACATACCCGAAGACTCCCAGGATCATTAAGGTCCCAAAGATCTAACGGTATGCGATAGGGAAGAACCACATGTGAAGACTCCCTAAGAGAAGTCCATATTTGCAGTTTTGTTGCAATAAGATGGAAAAATACTAGTTCAGCAAACGAGAAAACCTGACATGGTCAGTGCGGATCTCCCAGGATCACTGATGCCCTTCCTGCTTCCGAAAAGATCTTGGAAGTAGTGTAAGAGGGGTTAAGGAAAATGCATGTCAGCCTATCTCCCGGTCTATCGAGGTTTCTTGGATTCTAGGCACCAGGCGTCGGCACAGCACGACTGCAACTTGTGGGTTCGTCCAGTCGGCATGCATTCTTGAAACACTATAATTCCCAGACTTTCACAGATGTGAGTCTGGGCAGGCGGACTCTCCAGGCAGTGTCGCACTTGTAAGTAGCGGTTACACAGGGCCTGACCTGATGATGTCCCCACCCAGGGACTGCTTTGGCGTCCCACGGTCTGTGTCCCCCAATGAGGCGTAGGAAAAATAGGGATTTTTGTGTACTCACTATAAAATCCTTTTCTCCGAGCCATTCATTGGGGTACACAGCTCCCACCCTATTATTAGCTTGTGCTTGTTTTATAATTTGACATGCTATACGCTCATATATAATGTAACGTTATATGCTCATATATTGTTATTGATCTCCTACTGCTTTTGCACTGAACTGGTTAGCTGAGAGCCAGCAGGAGGGTGTATACTGCAGGGGAGGAGCTAACTTTCTTTGCGGGTGTATGCTGACACTAAGTGATAGTCTGTGTTCCCCAATGAATGGCTCGGAGAAAAGGATTTTACGGTAAGTACACAAAAATCCCTATTTCTCCTTCGCCTCATTTTGGGACACAAGACCATGGGTGTTATGCTACTGCCACTAGGAGGCTAACACTAAGTTAATACAAAGAAAGTTAGCTCCTCCTCTGCAGTATACACCCTCATGCTGGCTCCCTGAGAACCAGTTCAAGCTTAGTATCTGTAGGAGGCACAATTTTTTCTTTGGATGACAGGGGCGACTGATCCTTTCAAGGCTCCAATCTCTCCAAACCAACAGGCGGGAATGTGGAGTGTCGCCTCCACGTACCCCCTCCTGTGACGTGGGACGCCATGCCTGAGCTTATCTTTAGGGGTGATGGGTCCCTTAAAAGGCACCGATCTCCTCGCATCATCAATAGACATGAACATGGAGTGTCGCCTCCATGTACCCCCTTCTGCAGCCAAGCCTAATGCCGGACAACCTGCCCTTTCCTAGGGGACTGAACCCTTTTGGATGTACAGAGGCATTCTTTTGGCATCTGTGCAGCCTCCACTGCATCATCACTGCTAAAGCGGATGATTCAAGGAGGCGGACAGTCTCTCTCCACCTCACTGTTAAAGTGATGGTGGATTGAGAGTTCTCCCTTTAACCCTGCACGTCCAAAGATAGCAGCGACAGCAGGTGGAAGATGGGAGAGGACAACGTCCTAGCTTTTTACTATACCTGACCTACTGGATACAGCTGTACATTCAGCCACCCGGCAGCTTCTCCGCGTAAGTGCCAGGGCTGGAGGGCTCTGAGCAGGCGGTCCAGAACAGCACTGGTACCGGTGGTCCCTTTCTGGCAGTGTGTGGGGGGGGGGGATCCCTTGTTTGGCACCGGCTGGCGCCAAAAATTTAGCCCACGGCTTCGGTCCTGTGCAGGCCGCAACACGGAGGCTCTGCCAGCTCTATGACGCACTCTGGTGGCTGCCCACAAATCCGGCGTTTCTCGTCCAGGAAGCGCTACTGTAATCTCAGCAAAAATATTTTGGGGACACAGGATCTTCACCTGCCGCCTCCGGACTCGAGCTGACACCTGGAAGCAGCGTTTTCTCTGCAGGATCCGGCGGTACTTAGTGCCGAGGATAGCACACAGGACCTGGGTAAGGGAGTGCTACCCCTCCCCTCTGCAGTTACCCTCTGGTCTGTAGGAAAAACTTAACCAGACTGTTAGTCTTCTTCACCTCATGTAACTCCTGCCACTCTGCGTTTCCTAAAGCACAGAATTCACCACTGTGCAATTCCTGTGACACTAAATATGCTCAGGAGCCTTCCCTCTGCTGCCGCTGAGCCCAGTGTACCTAGTCCCACTGTGTGGGCTTTGTCACTGTCGCAATCCATGGCTTCTCTGGCCAAGGCGATTGAAGCCCTCCGTAGATCGGAGCGTTTCCATGGCTGTTGAAAATGGAGCCTCCCCTACACAGGAACCGTCTGGCTAGCAGGGGCTGCAAGCATTCTAGAAGCGTACAGGCTTCTAGAAAGTGGATTTGTAGTACGTCATCTGACCGTTCACATGCCTTGATGTCTGTGAGCTCTGCTTCTCGCTCTCCCTCACCTGGGATTTGTAGCGATCATAGTTCTGAGTATGAATTGGAAGCTTCCTTGGATCTGGACTTCTAGAGTTTCAGAAAACGAAGGATTCGCTTATTGAGGCAGTCAACCAGACTCGGAAGGTTGCCATTCACCCAGAATTTTACGCTATAACTAAACGGCACAGGGAGCGACCGGATAAACGCTTCATTGGTCAGAAGCCTCTTGAAGCAAGGTATCTTTTTTTCAGCATCAAACTCTTTTCCAGTCCTTTCACACCAATCCTGGCTGGTCCACTACTTCCTCCGCATCAGGGTGCTCCCCTCGCAGGGACAAAGGATCCCAGGTCTCCTATAGATCCAACCAGCAGTGGAAGGGTCCACCCAGTCTAGATCTAAAGGATCTAAGTCCCACAGATTTTACAATGACTCCTGGCGTTATCCTGTCGACACCACAAAGGTAGGCGGCCGCCTACTCCTGTTTCGTCAGGCCTGGCTCTCCGTCGTCCAAGACGAATCGGCCAGAGACCTGGTGTCTTCCGGTTCAAGATTGATTTTTCCTCTCATCCCTCAACAAAGTTCTTCCTTTCCCGTCCCCCCAAAATCAGAGGTGAGTGCAAGGGCTTTTTCCCAAGCCATAAATTCACTGCTCCAAGATGGAGTCATTATTCCGGTCCCGGAAAACAAAAGGTTTGAGGGAACTCGAACCTGTTTGTGGTCCCAAAAAAGGACAGAAAAGTAAGACCCATACTAGACCTCAAACTTCTAAACAAGTTTGTCAAGGTCTGCTATTTACCCGCCCAAACATTAGAGGGGTTGGTTGCCTAGTAGAAAAAATGCGCACAGGTAAGGCTACGTTCACATTAGCGTTCTGCCGGGCTGCGTTGGGCGCAGCGACGCATGCGCCCCTATATATAACATGGGGAGCGCATGGACATGCGTTGTGCTGCGTTTTGCGAGGCATGCGTTTTTTTTCTGCCGCAAGCAGACGCAAAACGCGTTTTAGCATGCGTTTTGTTGCGTTTTTGTTTGCGTTGGGCGTTGCGTCTCACACAACATCACACAACGCAAATGTGAACGTAGCCTTAGGCTTGCATAAGACACTATTCACACAGACAAATGTGATGCACAGTGTCTGGACAACCTATTGATCACGCCCCTAGTATTAGGCGGGCTGTCCAGCACTAACTATATATATATATATATATATATATATATATATATATATTTTGCACCTGTGCTGCTTTAGCATTTATGCGCGTGCATTTGTCATTTGACAAGTTTTGGGGAGTTTGCTCTTCATGTTGTGTTATTTTAATTTTTCTATGTTAGCTGTTCTAAGGTCCGCCATTTCCAGATGGATTCCCTCTATTTGGTCTTTACTTTGATGGAAAAAGGATACACTGGCATCCATCAACATTCGGGATGCTTACCTCCATCTTCCGATTTGTTTTTTTCCCCTCACCAAAAATTCCTGCGCTTTGCTGTTCGAACAGCTCCTTCAAATCACGGCCTTGCCCTTTGGCCTCGCTACTGCTCCCAGAGTGTTCACAAAGGTCATGGCGGCCGTCATGTCCATTTTACATACTCGGGGCGTGGTCGTTCTGCCCTGCCTGGACGACCTAGTCAAGGGTTCGTCATTCCAGGACTGCGCGGACTCCATTCGCATTACTTGCGATACCCTTTCTCATCTGGGCTGGCTGATAAATTTAAGCAAGTCATCTCCCATTCCAGCTCAGCAGATATCCTTTTTATGGATGACCCTGGACACCTCCCGAGGGTTGGTGACTCTCCCTCGAGACAAGGTCCTAGCCCTTCAGCAAGGAGCCCGCGCACTTTGCCACTCATCCCCTCATTCCATCCGCTTTGCCTTGATGGTTCTGTGAAAAATGGTGGCAGCTATGGAAGCAGTCCCTTTTGCTCAACTGCATCTCCGTCCCCTGCAGCATGCGCTTCTGGCTGCTTGGGACAGGAATCCTCTCTCTCTCTCTCGACTGTCAGTGCCACTTACCTCTGCAGGTCAGGCAGGCACTCAGATGGTGGACGTTGAGCTCTTCTCTCAAGCAGGCAAAATCTTTTCTCCCAGTTCAATGGTTTGTGGTGACTGACGCCAGTCTCCTGGGCTGGGGAGCAGTCTTTCATCACCACACCGCTCAGGGGTGCTGGCCAACTCTGGAATCGAGACTTCCGATCAATGTCCTGGAGATCCAAGCGATTCGGCTAGCCCTGCAGCAGTTCCTTTATCTTCTGGCGCGTCACCCCATCCGAATTCAATCGGACAACGCAATGGCGGTGGCATACATCAGTCATTAAGGGGGTACCTGCAGCACAGCGGCCATGTGCAAGGTAGCTCACATTCTTCGATGGACAGAGAAGAACCACTCGGTAATCTCAGCAGTGCACATCCCGGGTGTAGAAAACTGGGCGGCAGACTTCCAGATGAAGTTCCCACTCGCCTGAGGCAAGACCCTGACTACTGAGGAAGTCTTCCGACATATCTGCCTTCGCTGGGGAACACCGGATGTGGATCTGATGGCATCCAGACTGAACGCCAAAGTACCCGTGTTCATAGCTCGGTCTCGAGATCCAAGAGCCATTGGAGTGGATGCTCTGGTTTTTCCGTGGTGCCAGTTCCACCTCCCGTATGTTTTTCCTCCGCTTCCACTATTTCCCAGAATCATCAGGAAGATAAAAGCGGAAAGTGTCCCAGTGATCCTGGTTTCTCTGGACTGGCCACGTCGGGCGTGCTTCGCGGAGCTAGTACAATTTGTCGCGGACGTTCCCTGGCGATTGCCGGATCATCGAGATCTGCTCTCCCAGGGCCTGATTTGCCACCAGAACTCAGGGGCCCTGCATTTAACTGCTTGGCCGTTGAATCCTGATTTCCAGGTGGGATTCTTGCAACAGGTTGTTTCCACAATGATTAATGTTCGTAAGCCTGTGTGAGTATGCATCTATCACCATACCTGGGGAACCTTTTTCGCTTTGTTCAAGGATCCCCTCGTCTTTTCCATTCCCACCATTTTCGAATTCTTTCAAAACGGTCTAGACTCAGACCTGGCGCTCAACTCTCTGAAAGGCCAGATATCGGCCTTATCGGTCTTATTCCAACTGCAAGTAAAGACTTTCATGCAAGGGCTTTCACATGTGGTACCTCCCTATCGCATGCCGTTAAATCCTCGGGACTTTAACTTAGTCCTGGGGTCTTACAGGAGACTCCTTTTGAGCCGCTTCAAGATGTTTCCCTGACCTTCCTGTCCTGGAAGGCCGCCTTTTTCGTTGCGGTCACGTTAAACAGGTGAGTTTCAGAGCTAGCTGCTCTGTCCTGTCAGGCGCCTTTCCTTTCTATCAGGAAAAGGTTGTCCTCAGGCCGTCTCCGTCCTTTTTGCTCAAGGTGGTCTTGTCCTTTCATGTTAATGAGGACATTGTTCTTTCCTTGTTTTGTCCGGCACTAGTCCACAGAGTGGAACGGGCCCTTCACACTCTGGACGTAGTGAGAGCTGAGAAGGTACGTCTCGAGGATGGCGTCTTTCCGAAGGTCTGACGCTTTATTCATGCTTTCTGAGGGTTAGAGGAGGGGTTTAGCCGTTTCAAAGGCCATGATAGTTGGATTTGTTCCACCATCCAGGAGTCCTACCATGTCAGAGGTCAGCCTATCCCCGCAGGGATCAGGACACTCTCTACTCCGTCAATGGGGGCTGCTTGGGCCATTTGGCACCAGGCTTCGGCGGAGCAGGTCTGCAAGGTTGTGATTTGGTCCAGTCTGCACACATTCTCGAAGCACTATAATAATCACATCCAGACATCCGCTTATGCGAGTTTGGGCAGGCGAATTCTGCAGGCCGCGGTGGCGCACATTTTAGGTATTTGTTACGTGGGGTCTGATCTTATATTGTTCCCCACCCAGGGACTGCTTTGGGACGTCCCATGGTCCTGTGTCCCTCAATGAAGTGAAGGAGAAAAAGGGATTTTTGTGTAGTCACCGTAAAATCCTTTTCTCCAAGCCAATCATTGGGGGACACTGCACCCACCCTGTTAGCTTAATGGCTTTGTGCTTGTTCTGTAATTTGACAAGTACTCTATGTTGTTAAAGGGAACCTGTCACCCCCAAAATTGAAGGTGAGCTAAGCCCACCAGCATCTGGGGCTTATCTACAGCATTCTGGAATGCTGTAGATAAGCCCCCAATGTATCCTGAAAGATGAGAAAAAGAGGTTAGATTATACTCACCCAGGGGCGGTCCAGCTGCGGTCCGGTCTGATAGGCATCACGGTTCGGTCCAGGGCCTCCCATCTTCTTACGATGACGTCCTCTTCTTGTAGTCATGCTCCGGCTCCAGCGTACTTTGCCCTGTTGAGAGCAGTGCTAAGTACTGCAGTGCGCAGGCGCCGGGCGCCTCTGACCTTTCCCGGCACACACATAAATCCCGTTATTTGTCCAGTTTCACAAGTCACTTATAGTAACCACTTGTATTTTAAAATCTGCACATTAACCACTTAACAACAGATGACGTAGAGGGTACATAATATGCCGTCTCCGACTGATGCGGGCTCGCAATCTGAACCTGCATCTGTCGGCTGATTTAATCAGCCATCATCTGCCTCTAACAGCCGCGGGTGGATCATAGTGGCTATTAACCTATTAAATGCCACTAGCAGTCTGTGACAGCGGCATTGACAGTGCACCAGGCAGGTGGGCACTGAAGAGGTTGCCATGATGGCCAAGGATCTGTCTCACACCTCTGTGCCTGTCATGACTGTACTCCTGTGAAAGCCAGCCCGTGTCTCTGAGAACATGTTTTTGCTGTATATAGCACAAGCGATCAAACAATCGCAGGTTCAAGTCCCTTAAGGGGACTAACAAATGCAATGAAAATTAAAAAGATGTTTAAAAAAAATAAAGTTCAAATCACCCCACCTGCCCCCTTTTCCCCACATTAAAAATTAAGAAATAAAAAAAAATACATTTTTGATATTTATATTTATGTAAAATTCAGGTCTATCAAAATATAACATAAGCCATTTACCAATTCGATTAATTTAACAGGAAAAAAATCAAAGCGAATTGCGGTTTTTCAGCCTCCGCAACAACACCCCAAAAAATGTAATAACAGGAGATCAAAGCATTGGAAATCTGTGCTTTGGTCTGATGAGTCCAAATTTGAGATCTTTGGTTCCAACCACCATGTCTTTGTGCAACGCACAAAAGGTGAACGGATGGACTCTATATGCCTGGTTCCCACCATGAAGCATGGAGGAGCAGGTGTGATGGTGTGGGGGGTGCTTTGCTGGTGACACTGTTGGGGATTGTTTCAAAACTGAAGGCATACTGAACCAGCACGGCTACCACAGCATCTTGCAGCGGCATGCTATTCCATCTGGTTTGCGTTTAGTTGGACCATCATTTATTTTTCAACAGGAAAATGACCCGAAACACACCTCCAGGCTGTGTAAAGGCTATTTGACCAAGAAGGAGAGTGATGGGGTGCTACGCCAGATGACCTGGCCTCCACAGTCACCAGACCTGAACCCAATCAAGATGGTTTGGGGTGAGCTGGACCGCAGAGTGAAGGCAAAATGGCTAACAAGTGCTAAGCATCTCTGGGGAACTCCTTCAAGATTGTTGGAAGACCATTCCAGGTGACTACCTCTTGAAGCTCATCAAGAGAATGCCAAGAGTGTGCAAAGCAGTCATCAAAGCAAAAAGGTGGCTACTTTGAAGAACCTAGAATATAAGACATATTTTCAGTTGTTTCACACTTTTTTGTTAAGTATATAATTCCACATGTGTTAATTCATAGTTTTGATGCCTTCAGTGTGAATTTACAATTTTCATAGTCCTGAAAATACAGAAAAATCTTTAAATGAGACTTGTCCAAACTTTTGGTCTGTACTGTATGTATATATATATATATATATATATAAAATTTTTGGAAGTTAAGGGTATGTTGCCACGTGGCGTATTTGCTGCGGATTGGAGGGGATTTAATGAAATCCCATCTCCACTACGCGTGCAGGGACGCAGGTCGCAGACCTGTGTATACGCACATGCGGGCATCTTTAGACAGCAGCATGTCTATTTATCTTGCGGAGACGCTCAGTCTCCGCAAGACAAATAGCACCTTTCTATGTATAGAATGCGATGCTACAGTGACAGCTAGCCATTGATGGGACAGCAGTAGTCCCATCATCCGGCTACTGTGTTCAAGTGTAAAAAACAAAAACACATACAGTGCATACAGTACATACAGTTAATCCCCCGATCACCTGTAAAAAAAAAAAAACCCAAAAACAATAAGCCAACAGTATACTCTGTTCCGACGTAATCCATTTAATAACGAGTGTCCCACGATGCTCTCCCCTGGAGAGCAGTCACATCGGCAGATGTGACTGCTCTCCAGGGGCTCCATTGATACAAGGTATCCTCCCGCACTGTATCACTCCGCCTTTAGAGGTTGCTGTCACTTGCGGCACTGCTACGTTGGAAAATTCTCATGCAGCAGTGCCGTAAAGTGAGCGCCTGAACTCCATTGACCACTCAGTGATAACACTGCAGGAGGCATTATCTCTTGTCAGTGTGGCACTGGAGGCCCTGTAGAGGAGTCACATCTCCTGATGTGACAGCTCTATAGTGGAGATCGTTGTGGGACACTCGTTATTAAATGGACAACATCGGACCAGGAAGTATTTGTGTTGGTTTATTTATTTTTTTTGCAGATCGAGGGCGTCGCATGGATTAGCTGTACAATAAATATGGGAAAACTGTAGTGTTTTATTTCATTAAAATACTTCATTGTGTTTATTTAATCCTTTACCAACTATAGGATTAGTAATGGATAGTAGTGATGAGCGAGTGTACTCGTTGCTCGGGTGATCTCCGAGTATTTGTTAGTGTCCCCAGATTACGTTTTCATCGCCGCAGCTGAATGACTTACGGCTACTACACAGCTTGATTACATGTGAGGATTCCCTAGCAACAAGGCAACCCCCACATGTACTCAGGCTGGATAATAGCTGTAAATCATTCAGCTGAGGCGATGAAAATTTAACCCCTTTACCCCCAATGGTGGTTTGCACGTTATGGACCGGGCCAATTTTTACAATTCTGACCACTGTCCCTTTATGAGGTTATAACTCTGGAACACTTCAACGGATCCCAGTGATTCTGACATTGTTTTCTCGTGACATATTGTACTTCATGATAGTGGTAAAATTTCTTTGATATTATCTGCGTTTATTTGTGAAAAAAATGTAGATTTGGCGAAAATTTTGAAAATTTCGCAATTTTCCAACTTTGAATTTTTATGCAATTAAATCAGAGATATGTCACTCAAAATACTTAATAAGTAACATTTCCCACATGTCTACTTTACATCAGCATAATTTTGGAAACAAAGTTTTTTTGTTGTTAGGGAGTTATAAGGGTTAAAAGTAAGTTGACCAGCAATTTCTCATTTTTCCAACACCATCCATTTTATTTTATGGACCACATTTCATTTGAAGTCATTTTGAGGGGTCTATGTGATAGAGAATACCCAAGTGTCACACCATTCTAAAAACTGCACCCCTCATTCAAGAAGTTTATTAACCCTTCAGGTGTTTCACAGGAATTTTTGGAATGTTTAAATAAAAATTAACATTTAACTTTTTTTCACAAAAAATTTATTTCAGCTCCAATTTGTTTTATTTTATCAAGGGTAACAGGAGAAAATGGACCCCAAACGTTGTTGTACAATTTGTCCTGAGTTCGCCGATACCCCATATGTGGAGGTAAACCACCGTTTGGGCGCATGACAGAGCTCGGAAGCGAAGGAGCGCCATTTGACTTTTCAATGCAAAATTGACTGGAATTGAGATGGGACGCCATGTTGCGTTTGGAGAGCCACTGATGTGCCTAAATATTGAAACCCCCCACAAGTGACACCGTTTTGGAAAGTAGACCCCCCTAATGAACTTATCTAGATGTGTGGTGAGCACTTTGACCCACCAAGGGCTTCACAGAAGTTTATAATGCAGAGCCGTAAAAATAAAACAATTTTTTTTCCCGCAAAAATTATTTTTTAGCCGAGGGTAACAGGAGAAATTGGACCCCAAAAGTTGTTGTCCAATTTGGCCTGAGTGCGCTGATACCCCATATGTGGCGGGGAACCACCATTTGGGCGCATGGGAGGGCTCGGAAGGGAAGGAGCGCCATTTGGAATGCAGACTTAGATGGAATGGTCTGCAGGCGTCACATTGCATTTGCAGAGCCCCTAATCTACCTAAACAGTAGAAACCCCCAAGTGACCCCATATTGGAAACTAGACCCAAGGAACTTATCTAGATGTGTTGTGAAAACTTTGAACCCCCAAGTCTTTCACTACAGTTTATAACGCAGAGCCGTGAAAATAAAAAATCTTTTTTTTCCCACAAAAATTATTTTTTAGTCCCCAGTTTTGTATTTTCCCGAGGGTAACAGGAGAAATTGGACCCCAAAAGTTGTTGTCCAATTTGTCCGGAGTATGCTGATACCCCATATGTTGAGGTAAACTCTTGTTTGGGAAAATGGTAGAGCTCGGAAGGGAAGGAGCACTGTTTTACTTTTTCAACGCAGAATTGGCTGGAATTGAGATCGGACGCCATGTCGCGTTTGGAGAGCCCCTGATGTGCCTAAACAGTGAAAAAACCCCAATTATAACTGAAACCCTAATCCAAACACACCCCTAACCCTAATCCCAACGGTAACCCTAACCACACCTCTAACCCAGACACAACCCTAATCCCAACCCTATTCCCAACCGTAAATGTAATCCTAACCCCAACTTTAGCCCCAACCCAACCCTAGCCCTAACCCTAACGGGAAAATGGAAATAAATACTTTTAATTTTTTTCCCTAACTATGGGGGTTGATTTACTTTTATAGCGGGTTATTTAGCGCAGAGGTCCCCAACTCCAGTCCTCAAGGCCCACCAACAGGTCATGTTTTCAGGATTTCCTTAGTCTTGCCCAGGTAATAATTGCATCACCTGTGCAATGCAAAGGAAATCCTGAAAACATGACCTGTTGGTGGGCCTTGAGGACTGGAGTTGGGGACCTCTGATTTAGCGGATTTTTATGATTGGCAGCAGTCACACACTGAAAGACGCTTTTTATTGCAAAAAATATTTTTTGCGTTACCACATTTTGAGAGCTATAATTTTTCCATATTTGAGTCCAGAGTCATGTGAGGTCTTGTTTTTTGCGGGACGAGTTGACTTTTTGTATTGATAACATTTTCGGGCACATGACATTTTTTGATCGCTTTTTATTCCGATTTTTGTGAGGCAGAATGATCAAAAACCAGCTATTCATGAATTTCTTTTGGGGGAGGCGTTTATACCATTCCGCGTTTGGTAAAATTGATGAAGCAGTTTTATTCTTTGGGTCAGTACGATTACAGCGATATCACATTTATATAATTTTTTTTATGTTTTGGCACTTTTATACGATAAAAACTATTTTATAGAAAAAATAATTATTTTGGCATCGCTTTATTCTCAGGACTATAACTTTTTTATTTTTGCTGATGATGTATGGCGGCTCGTATTTTGCGGCACAAGATGACGTTTTCAGCGGTACCATGGTTATTTATATCTGTCTTTTTGATTGCGTGTTATTCCACTTTTTGTTCGGCGGTATGATAAAAAATCATTTTTTTTGCCTTTTTTTTCTTACGGTGTTTACTGAAGGGGTTAACTAGTGGGACAGTTTTATAGGTTTGATCATTACGGACGCGGCGATATTAAATGGGTACTTTTATTGTTTGCTTTTTTATTTAAAGAAATGTATTTATGGGAATAATATTTTTTTTTTCTTTATTTAGGAATTATTATTATTATTTTTTTTTTTTTTACACATGTGGAAATTTTTTTTTTTTTTACTTTGTCCCAGGGGGGACATCACAGATCGCTGATCTGACAGTTTGCACAGCACTCTGTCAAATCAGCGATCTGACTTACAGCACTGCAGGCTTACCAAGCGCCTGCTCTGAGCAGGGAGGAGAGGTAAGAGACCCTCGCAGCAACGCGATCACATCGCGTTGCTGCGGGGGTCTCAGGGAAGCCCGCAGGGAGCCCCCTCCCTGCGCAATGCTTCCCTATACCGCCGGCACACCGCGATCATGTTTGATCGTGGTGTGCCGGGGGTGGTCCGTGACCACTCCTGGCACATAGTGCCGGATGTCAGCTGACACCCGGCCGCGCTCCCCCCGTGAGCGCGGCCGCTCGCTATGACGTACTATCCCGTCGGTGGTCATACGGGCCCACCCCACCTCGACGGGACAGTACGTCATATGTCAGAAAGGGGTTAAAGGTTCAGTTTTTAAATGGTGTCACTTTTGACATGCTGATAAACGTTTAACCCTTTTAACTTCCTTTTTTTTTTTCAAAAATGATGTTGCTGTAAAGTAGACATGTGGTAAATGTTATTTCTGAACTGTTTTACGTGGTATAACTATCTGATTTTAGGGCTTGAACAATTCTCAGTTTGAAAATTGCAAATTTTTCAAATTTGTAAAATTTTCATGAATCATAAATCGACCTAAATTTACCACTAACACGAAGTATAACGTGTCACGAAAAAAAAACCAGTCTCAGAATCACTGGGATACCTTGAGGCACTCCAGAGTTATTGTTAAGGGGAGAATGTATGGCATATAAAGATATACTTAAATCAAACCTATATGGACGCTTTGCTTAACATTAGACTCGTGTAGCTTTAAGGTTCTCTGATTCACTGTCATAAGACTAAATTCTGTTGATTACTCTGTACCAGGATGTACCAAGATCCGTGTAAATCCCCTAGTCTTATCGAGAGTAAATGTATCTGCACGAAGGTGAATTGATCCCCAATAAAACCGAAGATAAGTAGAATACGTGCATAGACAGATGTCAGCTTGACCCAAAGGCGCCATTAGGGCGATAACGGTACAGAAATGGATTAAAAGCAATAATCATTAGAATAATGGTCCAATGATAATAAAGATAATAACGTAGAATATGAAAGATCAAAAGAGTTTTCTGATAAGTGTTAAGTTGGAAAAACCCATGATGTTATGTGCTGAGACTGCCCAATTTTTCCATAAAAAGAGCGGTCCGATGAATAAAGATCCAGAAGTCTTTGAGAGACAATTGCTTGCATTTGTGTCCTGATTTCTCCGGCCGTAATACCTCACATCCAATTTGGCAGCAGACAACTAAGATGAGAACACACGCATCCCGTGTGCCCTAACATTTGGCGCCCAACATGGGGCTAGGACGAAAGTTCGAACCTGACCAGCCGCGAAGAAGACCCCCAATCTTGGACCGGACCACTCGTGGGTGGAGAAGTGCACCTCCTACTAGGTAAGAAAATCATTCATCTTACCTATAACCCTCCAGTGTTTCCGTGCCGAGATAAAGGTCAGTCGGCTGTCAGACTCGGACATAGTGACCGATCTGACAAGTCCTAGCACCAAAAACCCACCCTGGTCACGATTTCCTTAATTGTCTGCCTTATCTGTTTTGCCTCTCTGCTTTGCTGTTTTGTTTGTTTGCATAAGTGGTACTACCTCAGCCAGCCTGAAAAAGATAGGGAGACGTACTGCGCAATTTCACTGTCACTCTGGTTCCGGTCCTGCGCTCAGCTTGACCGATGGTCGCAGAAGTCTGAACTGTGTCTCCCAGGGGGCAAGTGGGAGTAGCGGATTGATTACTCTGAGTGATTTTACAACCTCTAAGTGGTTGGTGTCTTGCAGATGCCCACCGGAGATCACCTGGCTATGGTGATGATGTTTTGGCTGCAGCATAAGTTCATAGGTTTTATTCTATAAGGGTGGAAGGGTAATTACAATTACCGTATTGATGTGACTGAGTGATTGCTCTCTCCCTGTCTACCTAAAGTGTGTTCTGCCCAGGTATAGACTTTTTATCTCTACAAGATCAGGCTGGCATATAGATTGATAAATTGTGAAGTGTTTTGTTGTCAGGGATTTACAGTATCTGACATCAGTGCTAGTTTAAGCTGTCTTTTGTCTGTTTGTATGGTATATGGTTTGCCGGCAGGAGGCGTACTAACATATGGTTAAAGTTTTGAATTCATTCTGTATATATATGTTGTGAGATTGGAGAATTAGTTAACCGGTTTTGTTTTGCATACTTTAGAATTGTAAAGTTAGTTGTTAAATGTGTTCATGTAGGAAGAGAATTCCTTGAATGGTAATTGCTTTTACTTGTACAGATATCTCTGGTAGTGTGAGTTCACTGTTACTCTTTAGTTAATGTTTGACTAACGTCACTGTAATTTTCTGTGAAATGGTTTTTTAAATGATTTTTGTTAAAGTGAAAGTGTTGTGGAAGCGGATATTCTAGCAATTTATCTGGCATTTTTAGACTACGCATTTTCTGGGTATAGAAGAATTGTTAAATACCCTGGTGGTAATTGTTAGCTAACTTCCTATATCACTGTGTTCAAAATACTAGACATCACAATATCACTGAAGACCCCTTTCCTTTGACATGAGTACATACAGCTTTCACAGTCACATAGCCAACTGTTCAAAACCCAGTGGGAACTTGTTTCAAGAGATAGACACACATGTCCCTCAGATGCACTCAGAATTCAGATAATAGAATGGGTGGGAGTAGTCAGTCAACACACATAAGACAGACACGACCCATAAGGGGAGCAAGGAAAGAAAACGCATGTTAAGAAGAACCCTCCGATCCCAAAGGGGGGAGGATTAGATAAGGTATGGAAGAATGTGTTAATGAGTAGAGAGCAGGGTCCCAGGCTTAGATATTATGAAATCTTACAGCTGAAGCATTTTATAAGATGGTAAAGGAAGTCAGAAGACAGGCATGGAGAGAGGAATATGACAAGGATACCGAATTTTATGCCAAACAGGCGCCTACAGAAAATGTGTCAGTTGCAACATCTGCACTACAGTCATTGATACCGCCCATATACATTCCTGACGACTGGACATGTACCAGCTGTCAAACACAGAATATCGTGAGACTTGTTCTGACTGTCAGATGACCAACCCAAATAGCCCTACTTTCTATCCAACTATATACAGGTCCTTCTCAAAAAATTAGCATATAGTGTTAAATTTCATTATTTCCCATAATGTAATGATTACAATTAAACTTTCATATATTATAGATTCATTATCCACCAACTGAAATTTGTCAGGTCTTTTATTGTTTTAATACTGATGATTTTGGCATACAACTCCTGATAACCCAAAAAACCTGTCTCAATAAATTAGCATATCAAGAAAAGGTTCTCTAAACGACCTATTACCCTAATCTTCTGAATCAACTAATTAACTCTAAACACATGCAAAAGATACCTGAGGCTTTTATAAACTCCCTACCTGGTTCATTACTCAAAACCCCCATCATGGGTAAGACTAGCGACCTGACAGATGTCAAGAAGGCCATCATTGACACCCTCAAGCAAGAGGGTAAGACCCAGAAAGAAATTTCTCAACAAATAGGCTGTTCCCAGAGTGCTGTATCAAGGCACCTCAATGGTAAGTCTGTTGGAAGGAAACAATGTGGCAGAAAACGCTGTACAACGAGAAGAGGAGACCGGACCCTGAGGAAGATTGTGGAGAAGGACCGATTCCAGACCTTGGGGAACCTGAGGAAGCAGTGGACTGAGTCTGGTGTGGAAACATCCAGAGCCACCGTGCACAGGCGTGTGCAGGAAATGGGCTATAAGTGCCGCATTCCCCAGGTAAAGCCACTTTTGAACCATAAACAGCGGCAGAGGCGCCTAACCTGGGCTACAGAGAAGCAGCACTGGACTGTTGCTAAGTGGTCCCAAGTACTTTTTTCTGATGAAAGCAAATTTTGCATGTCATTCGGAAATCAAGGTGCCAGAGTCTGGAGGAAGACTGGGGAGAAGGAAATGCCAAAATGCCTGAAGTCCAGTGTCAAGTACCCACAGTTAGTGATGGTGTGGAGTGCCATGTCAGCTGCTGGTGTTGGTCCACTGTGTTTCATCAAGGGCAGGGTCAATGCAGCTAGCTATCAGGCGATTTTGGAGCACTTCATGCTTCCATCGGCTGAAATGCTTTATGGAGATGAAGATTTCATTTTTCAGCACGACCTGGCACCTGCTCACAGTGCCAAAACCACTGGTAAATGGTTTACTGACCATGGTATTACTGTGCTCAATTGGCCTGCCAACTCTCCTGACCTGAACCCCATAGAGAATCTGTGGGATATTGTGAAGAGAAAGTTGAGAGACGCAAGACCCAACACTCTGGATGAGCTTAAGGCCGCTATTGAAGCATCCTGGGCCTCCATAACATCTCAGCAGTGTCACAGGCTGATTGCCTCCATGCCACGCCGCATTGAAGCAGTCATTTCTGCCAAAGGATTCCCCACCAAGTATTGAGTGCATAACTGAACATTATTATTTGTTGCTTTTTTTGTTTGTTATTAAAAAACACTTTTATTTGATTGGATGGGTGAAATATGCTAATTTATTGAGACAGGTTTTTTGGGTTATCAGGAGTTGTATGCCAAAATCATCAGTATTAAAACAATAAAAGACCTGACAAATTTCAGTTGGTGGATAATGAATATATAATATATGAAAGTTTAATTGTAATCATTACATTATGGGAAATAATGAAATTTAACACTATATGCTAATTTTTTGAGAAGGACCTGTATGTAGACGGAATACCTTATGCTACATCCTGTCCAGCATCCACTATAGCTCCATTAATTAATGCAGTCTATAAAAAGAATAAAGAAGGAGAAGATGAACATGACATGGAAGTACATGATCAAGCAGAAGAGGGAGGACAGGAATCAACAGCATCCACCACTATATGGTGGGAGTACATCATCATCATCTTCTAAACCTCAAAGCTTACACTCTCGCACACAATCTACTCCACACAAGGACCCCTGGAAATACCAGGAGACAGACACCCTAGTGAGCAGCTTGCCAGACCCAGTGCAACATCCCATGCCATTTTATAAAAGGATGCATCAAATACAGAAGGCACACTCTGCCTCATGGACAGATTTAGAAAGGCTCACTCAAATTGCAGCAGGATGTTCCCTTTGGCCAAGGATACGACTAGCCCTTGAGCCTGACAACCTCCATGTAGAATGGCTTGAGTCACGTGTATCCAGATATTTCCTCCGTAAGCTTTACGTCTGGGCTAAGAACCGCCTGCCAGCCCAGACCCCCACTCTCCAGGATGTCATGCAGGGGAAAGGAGAACCTGTGGATAGTTTCTTCCATCGCTGTAATCAAAAGTTTCAGGATCTGATTTGAAATGCAACTTAATCAATTAGAAGGAACTGTGATACCCACCACTACCGAGCTCGAGACCCTAATAGGGTATTGGCATACTGAATCCGCAATTTATGAATGTATACCCTTACAGTCCACAAAAATACCCGAGAGAAGCGTAATCAGGAACATTGACTTACCAGACCCAGACTTTCTCACAGATGCAGTAGTGCCTTTTGTGGGGGGTGGATGGTAACACACGGTACACTCCAAGGATCAGACCCCTACACAAAGGCCTACAACCTGCAGAGTATGCCGTCTCAATTGGTTGTCTCATCCACCTACCCTGTCAGTTTTACTAGGATCAAATCTACTACCAAAATTTCCAAGCCAGCATTCTGTTTCATAAGGACGAAACTGGCACTTTCACAGGAGCAGTCTGCAGAAGTGTACGGTCTCTTCTCCTTACAGGACACACCTGCAGATCATGTGGACATTGAACTGATGGCATTGATCCCAGACTCACTGCGGACACGAGGCCCGAAAGAAATTGGCAGGCTCAAAGTCCAGCCTATGAAGATGGAACTGGAGTCAGGAGCCCTGCTGCCATGGAAACTGCAATGCCCACCTTCCATTTCGTAATCTGCCACAATTATACAACAACTGGAAATATACCTGGAGCCCTGGAAGATGACACATCCCACTGAAGACAGGAAAGCAGCTGTTCAGCGCATACCTCTAGCAGCCAAGCCAACACAGCTACAGTCCTTCATTGGACTAGTTTCCTGCCATCCCTAGAGCCTTGATGCCTCTACACATGCCTCAAGGACACTCCTTTCAGTTCAACCAAGGAAGCCATCGATGGGTTCAACATGCTAATCTGAACTCACATCCTCTCCTGCTCTAGGACTGCCAGACTATAACAAACTGTTCTGCCTGTTTTGTCATGGAGAAGCAAGCCATGCAACTGGAGTCCTGACAGAGCTTCACGGAAGGAGACAACGCCCTCCTGGGTACTACTCTTAACCCAGTGGCCCGTGGAGTCCCAACCTGCATGAGAACCGTATTGCAACCCACCTGTACTGGACAAGGCTTCTGACATCATTATGGGTCACCAGTTGAAGATCCTGGCCCATAGCATCTGTCTGCCATAGCACCTGCTACGTCTGCAATGCCCTATTCTGCTCAAGGTCACTGTCTCCAGATGTGCTGTTCATAACCCAGCTACTCTCCTACCTCTGCCAAGGGGAGAGAGGGTGAAGATCACATCTCTGACACATCAGTGGAAGAGGTAGTCGACTCTGAAATGGCTCAATGCGATTGTCTCGCTGTCATGAGACAAGAAGACCTCTGGAAGATCCCGACCTGACGCTCTTTGTGGTTTGACCAAGGTATGCAGACCAAGAAGGCCATTCGCCCACTGGTATAGCAGTAGTTACAGAAGATACCTGCTGCCAGCAAAACCACTGCCTCCACGGAAAGGCAGGACTGCGGGCCCCCTCCCTGCGCAATGCTTCCCTATACCGCCGGCACACCGCGATCATGTTTGATCGTGGTGTGCCGGGGGTGGTCCGTGACCGCTCCTGGCACATAGTGCCGGATATCAGCTGACACCCGGCCATGCTCCCCCGTGAGCACGGCCGATCGCTATGACGTACTATCCCGTCGGTCATACGGGCCCTCCCCACCTCGACGGGATAGTACGTCATATGTCAGAAAGGGGTTAAAGGTTCAGTTTTTAAATGGTGTCACTTTTGACATGCTGATAAACGTTTAACCCTTTTAACTTCCTTTTTTTTCAAAAATGATGTTGCTGTAAAGTAGACATGTGGTAAATGTTATTTCTTAACTGTTTTACGTGGTATAACTATCTGATTTTAGGGCATGAACAATTCTCAGTTTGAAAATTGCAAATTTTTCAAATTTGTAAAATTTTCATAAATCGACCTAAATTTACCACTAACACGAAGTATAACGTGTCACGAAAAAAAAAACCAGTCTCAGAATCACTGGGATACCTTGAGGCACTCCAGAGTTATTACCACATAAAGTGACACTGGTCAGAATTGAAAATTTTTGCCTGGTCAGGAAGGTGAATATAGGCTTCGGGGTGAAGGGGATAGCACAACCCATATAAATTCAAACTTTCCAATAACTAATACCTTTAGTCCTGTATAGATCACTTTTCATTAGGGATTTAAATCTCATAACAAGAACTATTACAAGGCAATTTTGTATATAACCATAGATAGTTCAGGATCACACCAATAAGTAATGGTCACAGATCACCTCCTCCCCGTCCCTGCACAAATACTTCTGCACACATCACCGAGCATGCTTTTAAACAGTCTCCCTTAATTCTATGAGCCATCTCCACACTACTGGTTCCTATGGTACAAGAGGCTGCTTTAAAGCATATCTTAATGTTGTTATTGGGTGCTCTATAAAAAAAAATATATAGCACCACATCTGTCCATGAGTGGAGTTTGTGTTGTAACTAGGTTGCACAGTCGTGAAAGCGGCTAAGCTAAAATGCAGCAGACAACCCATGGAGGTATATATGGTGCTGATTTATTATGTTTACATTACGCAGCTTGGACTTCTTTTATAAGCCGCTCAAGCAAGATGGTGTCCCCATAATCATGTACAGTAAATAGAATTAAGTATCTGCAATCAGACAATAAAGACAGGTTGGAAAAATGAAGGACTATGTTTCAGTATCTGGTTTAATTAGTAAAAATATAAGTGATACATTCCCTTTAAAGATCCAATAGCTTGGGCACTAGAAATGATCTGATTCATGCCTTTTTATAACTTGGGATCCAAAAATGTAATGAAATTAGTCAATCTAATGTGATTCCACGAGGATGGATTCCTTGGTGGATACGAAAGCCTGGGAGACAGAGCAGGATTTTCTGTCTCTTAATGCACCAGTATGAGCAGACCACAGCCTGTGGTTGGTCCATGCTAGTATTTAGAAGCAGAATCTGCTTTACAAGTTATTTAACAAAAAACAAATATTGTGCATACCCCTGCACTATTGATTTTCTATATAGTTGGGGATACACTTTAAGTAACAGATAGTATGATATATGTCATGTAAAGTAACAGCGGCCATTCTCTGTGTTTGCATCAGTCACTGTTCGGGTCTGGCTCTCTAGTTTTGCTGTAACCACAATGACTTAGACCTAACAAAGGATTAGCACAGGGAGACTTCATGAGATAGAATGGGAAAAACGTGACGAACGATGTATTGAGAGCAGGGATGTTTATACTTAAGCTTTATAGGAAAACTAAAAAAATTACTTGAAAAATGTGTAAGTGCATACTACACATCATTGTTGTTTCGCTTCCTCTGAATAGCAGAATAGTGTCGTGCCACTCTCTTCGGAGGAACAACACTGAAGGTAGTAGTAGAACCATACAAAGCATGTGGGTACGCGAGGGATTTCTATATACACTGGGCATAATCAAGTAGTTATAAAAACATCACGGAAAATCCTGAGCATATACAGTACTGCACAAAAGTTTTAGGCAGGTGTGAAAAAATTCTGCAAAGTAAGAATACTTGCAAACTGCATAAACATAGAACTTGTCACAATGTGGGATATCCCCTGGCCACATTCAGACTAGACGTGTAGGGTTTAATATAAGTGAACTGAAGCTGCGTATGTCTAGTTAGAATGTGGCGGTCAGTATACATATCGCATACTTGTGGTCACATGACCGCCCAGTCTTGCCGCTGGCACAGAATCCTGACATCGCGCACTGTGAGGATACACATAGCGTGACTGCACACTTTTGTGCCAAACCTGGACAACAAATTTAAGCTACAGATACAGGGTGATTCTGCAGGTTAATAGCACTACAATGTTGCCCTGCCGCCTTACTGAGAGCGCAGCTACCAAGAGAAAATTAACTTTATTCTGCTGGCTTTAGGTCATAGAGACATGCCTGGAGCAGCTACAGTCACTACTCAGTACACACTAAGCAGCTGTAAGCAGACTCCGGTACTTTGAGTGACAGCTCACTCTGCAGTGCATATGTGCAGTGCAAACTCTCAATCTTCGTGACAGCTCACTATACTGTGAGCGATGACTGTAGCCGCTCCAGGCACACATCTATGACTAAAATAACGGTGGTTTCAAGGAGGAATAAAGTTCATCTTTTCTAGGTAGCGGAGCTTTCAGCAAGGAGGTCTAGCAGCAATATATCGGTACTAACCTGCATATTATCCAGATATCGTAGGTCATTAGCATTTGCCGCCATGACTTTCCCTTTAACTGAAACAGCTGTCGAGGAACAGACAAACTCTGCTATATATATGATGCTGTGAAAGATAGTTTCATGTCACAGGTCAAACCACCATGGCAAAACTGAGCACAGCAACAACAAACAAGGTAGTTATAATGCATCAGCAAGGCCGCTCCCAGGCAAACATTTCAATAGATTGAGGTTTAAAGATGTACTGTTCAAGCTCTTGTAAAGTAATACGCAGCATAGAGGGCTGTAGATTGAGAGGCTTGTCAAGGAAATTTAGTGAATCAGCTCCTACTTTCTTCTCTTTGAAATCAGAAGATGTCCAGCAGTGCCATCAGTTCAGAACTGGCAGCACCGGGGAGGACCCAGCTACGCACTTCTAATTTTGAAGGCATTTTACTTTGAATTTTTTCCCACAAACTGCCATAAATTTATGCACGATATTGTATTTACATACATACTGTTATTACAAAGAGCTACTATACAATATCACTAATTTTTTGACACAATCAAGTTGCATTGTTTTGTTTTTTTCTTACATTGATCATTACATTATAACATAGTGTGGTCTCGTGATATCCAGTGTGTCCATGGCTAATACACATGGTCATATTACATCTCCATGCGTGAAACCTATATTAAGAGCAAAGTACAAAATCAGATACAGTCCAGAGAGATTAGGAAAGCTTTTTTTCCCATTCTTGGTGCTAACATAAGGTTTATGAACAGAGCTGTGATTCAGCCATATGCATGATCCCTCACAGATACCGTATGACCATAAATGTGATAGTCAAACAAAACATATATTTTTATAATGTACAAAATCACTAAAATGTTAAATAAATTGGATCAAAATTTTTATTCTGTAATCAGTCCTAATTATCTATGTACCGGTGGGTAAGAGTATGAAGATAATTACCGATCACCAACTTCCCCTGTTTCCAAGTGACCTGAAGTCAAACAAACCGGCTCACAGGGTTTGTGTGTGGTCGACTGGAAGTCGCTATCTGAATGTAAGTCTGTGTAGTCTCATTCCGAGTCTTCTAGAACTACATTGGGAAAGCAGCCACCACTTCATATGTGGACCATGTGTGTGCTCTTAAAGCTGCAGAGCAGTCATGCGGTGACTCAAGCGGCCCAGGAAATCGGTAAAGACGGTGATCATTAAGCATTTTAATACATTCACAAACCATTAAATAGATGATCGGGATGGATTACGGAATAAAAATTTTGATAAGACTCATTTATATAGACAACAAAACATTTTATATAATGGGTACTGGATTTAGCCACCTCTTCAAGGGTAATGTTATTGAAACAACTGTTTCAAAAGGCTGCCGGGGACAATTTTACACGACGGTGAGCTAAATTATCATGAAAAGAGCATTTACAAAATAAATATAATCTAAGGTAATGGATTTTTATCATTACCGTTTCCTTAGCTTTTGACAAAACAGACACACACGCACACTTCTATAATAAAAAAAAAAGACTATAATTGAAAATATTGTTTCTGTCTTTAGTGTGATGTTGGCAAAGAGATACTTACGGTATTTTAAAAGTCAGAGTTGTAACGTTTAAAGGGAATCTGTTACCAGATTTTTGCTACCCCATCTGAGTTAGGGGCAAAGACCCTGATTCCTGTAATGAATCACTTAATCAAAACTGCAGCACACAGTAAATTAAGAACCGTTTTAGCTGCCGTAAATCTACCATTTCTCTGAATGCGGAGCTCTGCGTAATCTCGTCCACACCACTGATTGACAGCTGTTTTAACACTGTGCATAGGCAGAAAGCTGCCATTCAGTGGGGTGGATGAAATATATGGTAGTAGTTTTACTAGTTCTCTAGTGATAATCTCCTGCTGATAAAACAGTGATTTTATAAAAACTACACTAAGCAGCCCAATAAGTGACATCACTGGAATTATGTTTCTCCCCCCATATCATGCAGCTCTCAGATTAGGTAGCAAAAACTTAAAGACCTAATCCAATTAAAGGGAATGTCTAATGGCGGTTGAAAAAAAATAATTTCATGTGTTCCTAATCTAAACATATAATTCTGATTAGTATACTTTTATTTCAAAAGCGGTTATGACCTTCAGTTATCAGCAAGTAAGTGCTATTTGTGAAGGGGCTGGCTAAATGGCTCACTTCAGTACGTAAACCAGTCATTTCTCTGTCTATGCATCAGTTTTCACAAACCACAGGGTTGCCTTAGTTATTAGATTGGACCAGTCCGTTTGCTGGCCATGTGCCATCCTGAGAATCACTCTGGCACAAACCAGAAGTGGCGCTACTGGGACCGAGGCTGAAGACACCTTTGGAAATAAAGGTTTATCAGTAAGTTTCACATGTTCATATGGAACGCACTGAAAATACTTTTTTTCTACAACTAGACAACACCTTAAACTTCTTGGCTCACTAACAAAGAATATCATGAGAAAATATGTAATTGTATGCATTTTAAAGGGAGTGGGTCATTTAAAAAAAAAAAAAGACGCTGGTTAAATAACATAAAACTTTTTTAATAGATGCAACGGTTTTCAAATCTGTTTTTTTTTCCCTACATTTCAAATTTAGTTTTTTTATTTTTACATTTTCCATATCACTATCTATATTAAAAACAAACTCCGAAATCAATCTGCTTTCACTCTAGTCCTAATAAAAGATTTTTCAGCAGTCTCATTGACATCACAGACAGCATTAGATTGAAATCTTCACCTCTATATAATGTAGATAATACAGGATTACCCACTCACAATAGGAGAGGGTAACTGCTCACCTAAATCAAGAGTGCGAGCTATAAACACTTCAAAATACCTGGATAGCTAATTTTAATAACAGGAGATAGGAGTCTAATTTTAGGTCTAGTGACCCCTGTGAAAATTGCTAAATTTCTTAATTTTAAATACAGTGATATGGAAAACAAATAAATTCAAAAAGTTTTAAATAAAAAGTCGATTTAACCAATAGGTACCATATTTTACAGCTTATAAGATGCACTGCCCCCACCCCTCCTCCAAATTTGGGGTGGGTATGTGTGGTGGAGCAAGGTGCCAGGAGGCAGGGGTGGGATGGTGCTGTGGGCTCCGGGCTGGGAGGGGAGTGAGGCTGCAGCGGGCTCTGAGCTTTTACAAAATGGTGGAGTCCCTGCACTTTCCATTGTTTTCACAGTGGTGGATTCCTGGAAAATGGTCCCTGGAGGCGGTGAATGAGCAGATTGAGATCTCGGCTCTTGCCGCAGCCTCTTACCGCCAAACACCCCCTCCCACCAGCCCACAGCGGTAAGCTATTGTAATAGTGACTATAAGACACATCACCATTTTATTAAACAGTGAAGATATATATCTTGGTACCGTGTTAGCCAGTGGATAGAAAAATATTTAGAATTGAGAGTCCTCAGTGGTTGATACCTTTTAATGGCTAACTGAAAAGATGGTAACAAATTGCAAGCTTTCGAGACTACACAGGTCTCTTCATCAGGCATAGACTAATAGAAATTCTGAAGAATCACATATTTATGCACAACATAGCACAGAAAAAAGCCATAGATAAGACAGGTGACATGAAGCAGAATTACCATTATGTGAGTGATAAACAGTTATGTCCATAAATTGTGGAACAGTTCATAGATAAGAAATCTTAATGTTTTATTGTCCTTTGATTGGGGTCTGGTTCTATGTTATGGTGACCCCACATGGTCTGAGGAGAAAATTCTTTAGTTGATGTAAAAAGACATAAATCCATGCGACACATTGATTCCTGCACTGAGAGCGTCAAAGGTCGTCATCTACTTATATTCCCATACTCTGTCTCTATGAATGTAAGTGTTTTCCTCAGTTTCAAATTGACCTTGGACTTTACTCTTTATGCTGTAGCAGACATGCAAAAGGTGATTATACTTCATGTCACCTGTATTATCTATGGCATTTTTCTGTGCTGTGTTGTGTATAAATATGTGATTCTCCAGAATTTCTTTTAGTCTGTGCCTGATGAAGAGACCGGAGTAGTCTCGAAAGCTTGCAATTTGTTACCATCTTTTCAGTTAGCCATTAATAGGTATCAACCACTGAGAACATTTTATAAAAAAAATGTTTTCCTATTACACTATCCTTCCAAAAATTTGGGGTGCGTTTATTGTCCGGTGCATCTTATAATCCACAAAATACAGTAATTTTCTCATGACACATTCCCTTTAAAGCTGAACACCGGTATAGGACTACCCCATGTCACATTCACAGTAGGGTAGGACGTTTGTAGAGCTTCTTCAGCTGTTCCTGTGCCATGGTGTGAACTACTGATCTCTTTCTCTGACGAGTGGATCTTTTGGCTCAGGCAGTCTATAACCATTTATGACTGATTAAGCCTAAATATATTCTTAAAGGGAATCTGTCACCACGTTTTTGAGATCAAATCTGAGAGCAGCATAATGTAGAGACTGAGACCATCAATCCAGTGCTATATCACTTACTGGGCTATTTTTCTAAAACCAGTTATAGTCCTACATATTCATTAACTCCTTGTAACCCAGACCCCACCACTAAATGGCAGCTTGCAGCCTATGCACAGTAAATACAGATAGCTGTCAATCAGTGGTGTGGATGGGGTTATAAAGAGCTCAGCATTTAGAGAACTGGTAGATTTGTAGCAGAAAACAGAAATTTTATCAAAACTGCAGCAAGCAGCCCAGTAAATGATACATTGCTGGAGTCTGTAACTCTGGTATCTTTACTTGGCCTGAAATAGAGAATAGCTGATATTTGGGCTACCTGCAGTCAAATCAGAATTTTCACGTTCAACAGATTTGGGCTTTAAGACTAACATTATTTTGATAGTTACCATACTTGCAAGTGTGCTTGGTGTAGATGGCTAGGGCACAATAGAAATGAGTGCTCTGTATTTAAAGTTATCATCAAAGCAAAATGTCAGCTCCACTAACCCTTTACTCATACAATATATTGCTCTCATTGGTACAAGATGCTTCAAAATCATAAGGTGTGGCTCCCTAAAATGTTTTTTTTTTTTTATCAGATTCTAGAACACTTTAAAACACCGATGGTAGAAAGATGTAAAACAGTGACGTAAAGACTTTGATATAACATAAAATAATAGAACTAGTGCCTCTTTCCTCTTATCCCGCAAGGCAATGTAAAGTCATTGTTCCATATACAGCTTGGTTTCAGGTTGTCCTCCATTGTCTTGTGCATGAAGTGCTCTTGCATCCCATAATGAGGAGGTAATAGTGACCCGTGCCTTGGAACCGGTGGGCTTCTGGGCTTTATCGTGAAAATACAGTTGGGTACTAAATTGGTTTAGTTCTCTAACTCTCCCCTTGTAGATCTCCAGAGGAAAGGTGATTATCTACTTATGTCCAGACATTACAGAAGAGAATCATCTGTACAGCCACCCTCCAGCCCATAACGAAACTCTTGTAGGTTGGAAACCCCATAGAAGTGGATAAAGGCAGCGGCTACAACCAGTACGTGAAAGATTTGATGAGACTGAAACTGGAAAACAAAGGAAGAAACAAGGACACCATATTAATGTAGCGTATGACCAACCCACAAAATGTAATGTACAATAGGTCTCTATATATCCAATGCAGCCATAACATTCACAAATAAAAGGATACCCATTTCTTTGGACTGCAAGGTATAATACATCTGCAATCAATTTGATAAAGAACCATACTTACCCAGATGTCAAACTTTCCGGGGAAGAAACGTTCTGGGATCCGAGCTGCATACAGACCAGCCCCTGTTATATACATGACAGCCATTAGGAAAAACCAGCCCATCTGGCCCACTGTAGTGGCTTTAACAAAGCCCTCTGCGATCGTGAAATGGAGCGTAGGAACAATGCCACTCAGGCCAAGGCCCAGAAATACACCTACAAAGAAAAGATCAGTAACGGATTATCCTTCAGGCAAAATACATATTACAAAGTGTCATAGGTTTATTTTTTTACATTTATGTAATTTACGTACATGTTTACCTGACAAAAAAAAAGGGCTCTACAGAAAATAGGCAACATTACATAGGTCGAAAAAAGACTTGAGTCCATCAAGTTCAACCTTTCTCCACCAATTATACGTTCTCTATTGCTAGATTTATAACCTACAATGCGATTTGTACTGAGGAAATCGTCCAGCCCATATTTAAAATGCTGATAGTGTCGGCCATTACTACATCCTGTGGTCGGCAATCCACAGTCTGTCTGCTCTAACTGTAAAGAAGCCTTTCCTATTTATCTGCCGGAATCGCCTTTCCTCCATCTGTACATGACATTGGAAGGAATAAGTCATAGACCAGACCCTTGTAAAGACCTCACATGTATTTATACATGTAAATGAGATCTCCTCTGAGACGTCTTTTTTCTAAGCTAAACAAGCCCAAAATTTCCAACCTTTCATCGTATGAGAGGTCTTCCATCCTAATGTAATAATCTAGTTACCCGCCTTTGAACTGATTCTAAATTCCGAATATCCTTTTTAAAATGCGGAGCCCAAAACCGTATGCCATATTCTAGATGTGGCCTCACAAGTGATTTATAAAGTGGTACCAATACATTGGGATTGCAGGATTTTATCTTTTTACACATCCTAAAATCTTGTTTGCTTTTGCGGCTGCTTCCTGACATTGAGTGCTGCTGCTCAGCTTACTTGTAATCAGAATACCCAAGTCCTTCTCCTGTTCTGTAGTCCCGAGTATAATCACATTTAATGTACGGTATATGCAGCAATAGGGTTACTCTGTCCTAGGTGCATTATTCTACATTTATCAACATTAAACCTAATTTTTCAAGTGTTTGTCCAGTCAGTCATCTTATTCAGATTGTTTTTTAATATTGTATTGTCAAGGCCAGATTTTAATATCCTACATGGTTTGGTGTCATCAGCAAAGTCTGACACATTACTCCCAATCCCATCCTCAAGGTCATTAAAAAAAAGAAGTAAAAAAGAATAGGTCCTAGCACAGATCCCTGCGGTCCCCATTGCCGACTATATCCCACTTAGAGAATTTTTTCCCGGTCACTTAACCATATTTAAGGGGTAGTCCAGTCTTAAGTTACAAGTCTGCAGTCACTCTATGATACTGCAGACTTGTGAATCCTGACAACGTGCGCACTGCTGTGAGGATTCTCCGATGGCGGGAGTGGCGTATCATTCAGTTTACATACTCCCACCCACATTCCGAATAGACTATTTCCAGCCTCACTCAACACACATGCATTGCACAGAGAATCCTCACAGCACGCCCAATGACAGAATGACTGCAGACTTGTAGCTTAAGACTGGACTACCCTTTAAGTTGAGACTATGTACCAAGTCATAACACTGTAAATTGTAACAAACACGTTTTCCAAAGCTGATCAATATGTCGGAATAATCCAGCATAAAAAGATCCTAGAACTGACCTGTCAGTCACACTGCAGCCTCAGTGTTGATTTTATTTCAATCGCATAATACATCTTTAAGTGTTCTTCATTTTTTTTTTACTGCAATGCAAATATTTGTGGCTAAACAACATTTTCCCAATTGAGTTTTATTAAAAATTTTGCACAATTTGGCCTTTACTGGCTCTGTTTAAAGTCACCTTTAACTTTCAAGTGGTCTGTGGTCATAAAAAGACACAAACGCTCACATCAGAATGATCTGACGGACAGAGAACGCATTCTGCAGCCAGCAATAGGCAGTACAGTACCTATAGAGGACAATTTGTACAGATGTTTTCAAAATGCCAAATTACAAAATTGATGTTTAGCCCCAAATACATGAATAACAAAAAAAAAAGTTCCTTTTAATGCTATAGTATTCTACTATGCCATTTTACTGAACACCGCCGGGAGATCAGTGTGTGTAGCAGGGACTCCGATCGTGCACCGCCGGGAAACCCCCTCTTCCTAGCAGGGCCCTCAGCATCGTCCCACTCCTGCTGTCAAATTAAGTAAATATGACCCTGCTCCCAACTCCAGTGACCCCTCTACACCACTGCACCCCGATCAGCTACATACGGACTGTAAGACACACCTGTGATCCCGGACATGCCTGATCCTGATAGGTTAAAAAAAGTTTTGCTATTTAACTCTTCTAAATTTAGGGTTTCTTATGGTCCGGTGCGTCTTATAGTCCGAAAAATAAGGTACTTCATTTGTTTAATAACACAAATGTACAAAATTCATTAGTCATGAGAAATATAATGGTCATATTTTACAATGTACTTTATTCGTAAAGTCTCAAATGTAAAAAAAAAAATAAAAAAAAATGACATGAATGGCACTAGCATCCAATATATTCTTTTTCTATGGATATGATAATGATTAGAAATTACCAGCTCGTGTTGGTCTATGCTTTGGTGTGGCAAAGCGATCCCATTGTGCTACCACAATAGCAGTGATGCCCAGAACACAGACTATGGACAGGTATATGAGACGAGGCTGAGGGGAGCAGTAGAATGAGTAATACAGCCAGGGCACAAAGCTTCCCATGATGAGTAGGGCAATACCAGAATAGTCCAGCCTGGAAAATTGGAGGTGGTTAATACAAAGATGTATTTATAGAAAACATTGCCTAATCATTACTTTTACTGACATTGCATCAAATCATTTCATAGCTTTTAAGGTTTAAAGTAGAAGTATGTCCATCAAGTTCAACCCATACTATAGTCTAACATGCTGATTCAGAGGAAGGCAAAAAGCCCACGTGGCAGATGCGAATAGCACCATATTAGGGGAAGAAATGCTTCCCAAATCCACATACAGACATCAGACTAATTGCCTGGATCAAAGACCCATTACAGAATCTAGTGACCATAACCTGTAAAACTATATTTTTCAAGAAAGACATCCAGGCCCTTCTTGAATTTTAGTTGTGAATCATCCATTAAAAATCGCATGGCAGAGAGTTCAATAGTCTCACTGCTCTTACAGTAAAGAATCTGCGTCTGTGATTTTGATTAAAACTCATTTCCTCTAGACATAGCGAATTCCTCTGTCACTGTTGCAGGCCTAGATGTAAAAAGATCATTAGAAAGATCTATGCACAGTCCCTTCATATATGGGTACATTGTACTAAAAGTGCCCCTAAACTATCATTTTTCCTAACAGAACAACCCCGAGTTTGATAACGTGTCTTCGTATTGCAGTACATCAATCCCCTTAACCTTGCTCACTCTTCTCTGCAACCGTTCTAATTCAGCTATGTCCTTTTTATGTATTCGGAGTGTAGCTGCACTTTGAGAGGCAAAAGGGTAGTTACTCACCGATAACAGTGTTTCTCAGAGCCCATGACAGCACCACCAGAGAGAGGGGACAGGAAACCTACAGGATAAAAGGGCGGTACCTCTCCCCTGCATGTTTGTTAACAGAGCATCGGAGGTCCTCCAGGTTAGTCACAACAAAAAATATACAACTTTATCATATATTGCTTAACAAGTGAACACCGTGTCTATATAGAAAAAACACATTTCATACAAAAGTATGTGCTCATCGCACACGTGATGAGGGGGGGAATAAGCAGGTGCTGTCATGGGCTCTGAGAAAAACCGTTATCTGTGAGTTACTACGCTTTTCTCAGTCCCCCATGACAGCACCACCAGAGAGAATTGCAGAGATTATTGCTTAGGGAGGGACCACAGCCTGCAGAACCCTTCTTCTGAAGGTTAGGTCAGATGAAGAGGATAGGTCTAAGCGGTAGTGTCTAAAAAAGTGTGAAGGTGATGACCAAGTGGCCGCCTTACAAATTTGATCTAATGTTACCTCCGACCTTTCGGCCCAGGAAGTCGCCATAGCCCTTGTAAAGTGGGCCTTCAGACCCTCTGGAACTGCGTTCCCGGTGGACGAGTAGCCCAAGGCTATCGCATCTGTTATCCAACGTGCTATAGTGCCTTTAGAGGCTCTGAGTCCTTTCTTGGGTCCCTGGAAGCAGATTAAAAGAAACACTTCCTTCCTTTGCTGCTGGGTGGAATTTATATACTGAAATAGACACCTTCTCACATCTAATGTGTGGAATTTTTCTTCTGTCTTATTTCTAGGGTCTGGACAGAAGGAAGGAAAGATTATTTCCTGAGACCTATAGAATGTGGACGCTACTATTGGTAGATAGGCAGGGTCTGTTTTTAGTATAACCTTATCATTCAGGATTTGTGTAAAGGGAGGGTTTGCAGACAGGGCTTGGAGATCACTTATTCTGCAGGCCGATGTTAGGGCTATCAGGAGGGCAGTTAAGTGATAGAGTTTTAAGGGGTATTGATTCTACAGTCATGGCCAAAATTTTTGAGAATTACACCAAAATTATATTTTCACATGATCTGCTGCCCTCTGGTTTTTATTAGTGTTTGTCTGATGTTTATATCACATACAGAAATATAATTGCAATCATATTATGAGTACCAGTAGGTTATATTGACAGTTAGAATGAGTTAATGCAGCAAGTCAATATTTGCAGTGTTGACCCTTCTTCTTCAAGACCTCTGCAATTCTCCCTGGCATGCTATCAATCAACTTCTGGACCAAATCCTGACTGATAGCAGTCCATTCTTGCATAATGAATGCTTGTATTTTGTCAGAATTTGTTGGTTTTTGTTTGTCCACCCGTCTCTTGATGATTGACCACAAGTTCTCAATGGGATTAAGATCTGGGGAGTTTCCAGGCCACGGACCCAAAATCTCTATGTTTTGTTCCATGAGCCATTTAGTCATCACCTTTGCTTTATGGCAAGGTGCTCCATCATGCTGGAAAAGGCATTGTTGGGCGCCAAACTGCTCTTGGACGATTTGGAGAAGATGCTCTTGGAGGACATTCTGGTACCATTCTTTATTCATGGCTGTGTTTTTAGGCAAGACTGTGAGTGAGCCGATTCCCTTGGCTGAGAAGCAACCCCACACATGAATGGTTTCAGGATGCTTTACAGTTGGCATGAGACAAGACTGGTGGTAGCGCTCACCTCTTCTTCTCCGGATAAGCTGTTTTCCAGATGTCCCAAACAATCGAAAAGGGGATTCATCAGAGAAAATGACTTTGCCCCAGTCCTCAGCAGTCCACTCCCTGTACCTTTTGCAGAATATCAGTCGGTCCCTGATGTTTTTTCTGAAGAGAAGTGGCTTCTTTGCTGCCCTCCTTGAAACCAGGCCTTGCTCAAAGAGTCTCCGCCTCACAGTGCGTGCAGAAGCACTCACACCAGCCTGCTGCCATTCCGAACCCGCAGCTGAAACTGTTTTAAGATACGGTCCTGGCGCTTGCTGGTCTTTCTTGGGCGCCCTGGAGCCTTTTTGACAACAATGGAAGCTCTCTCCTTGAAGTTCTTGATGATGCGATAGATTGTTGACTGAGGTGCAATCTTTGTAGCTGCGATACTCTTCCCTGTTAGGCCATTTTTGTGCAGTGCAATGATGGCTGCACATGTTTCTTTAGAGATAACCATGGTTAACTGAAGAGAAACAATGATACCAATCACCAGCCTCCTTTTAAAGTGTCCAGTGATGTCATTCTTACTTAATCATGACTGATTGATCACCAGCCCTGTCCTCATCAACACCCACACCTGTGTTAATGGATCAATCACTAAAACAATGTTAGCTGCTCCTTTTAAGGCAGGACTGCAATGATGTTGAAATGTGTTTTGGGGGTTAAAGTTCATTTTCTGGGCAAATATTGACTTTGCAAGTACAGTAATTGCTGTTAAGCTGATGACTCTGACATTCAGGAGTATATGCAAATTGCCATTAGAAAAAATGAAGCAGTAGACTTTGGAAAAATTAATATTTGTCTCATTCTCAAAATTTTTGTCCATGACTGTATAGGCTCAAACGGGGATTCTGTTAAAGCTGACAAGACTAGGTTCAAATCCCAGGTTGGTAATCTATGTATAGTTACAGGTTTAGACCTTGCGGCTGCTCTGACAAACCGTATTACCCAAGGGTTGGCCGCTACGTTTTCACAGTACAATGCTCCTAGAGCTGCTATCTGCACTTTTAAAGTACCGTATATACTCAAGTATAAGCCGACCCGAGTATAAGCCGACCCCCCTAATTTTGCCACAAAAAACTGGAAAACTTAATGACTCGAGTATAAGCCTAGGGTGGAAAATGAAGCAGCTACCGGTAAATTTTCAAAAGTAAAAATAGATACCAATAAAAGTAAAATTAATTGAGACATCAGTAGGCTAAGTGTTTTTGAATATCCATATTGAATCAGGAGCCCCATATAATGCTCCATAAAGTTTGATGGGCCCCATTAGATGCTCCATATTAAAATATGCCCCATATAATCCTGCATAAAGGGTAAAAAGGGCTCCATAAGATGCTCCATAGAGATATTTGCCCCATATAGTGCTGCACAAGCGTTATGGCCCTATAAGATGCTCCATACAGTCACTTGCCCCATATAGTGCTGCACAAGCTTTATGGCCCCATAAGATGCTCCGTACAGCCACTTGCCCCATATAGTGCTGCACAAGAGTTATGGCCCCATAAGATGCTCGGTACAGTCACTTGCCCCATATAGTGCTGCACAAGAGTTATGGCCCCATAAGATGCTCCGTACAGTCACTTGCCCCATATAGTGCTGCACAAGTGTTATGGCCCCATAAGATGCTCCGTACAGTCACTTGCCCTATTATTGTGCTGCACAAACGTTATGGCCCCATAAGATGCTCTATACAGTCACTTGCCCAATTATAGTGCTGCACAAGCGTTATTGCCCCATAAGATGCTCCGTACAGTCACTTGCCCCATATCCTTTTGCTGCGATAAAAAAAATAAATAAATCACATACTCACCTCTCTTCGCTCAGGACCCCCGACACTTTCAATATTTACCTGCTGCTCGTGCGGCTCCGTCTTCAGCACTGACGTTCAGCAGAGGGCGCGCACTGACTACGTCACCGCGCCCTCTGACCTGAGCGTCACAGCCAGAGGATGCTGAAGACAGAGCCGCACCGGAACGAGGAGCGGTAAATATCGCGCAGCGCTCCCCTCCCCGTGTACTCACCTACTCCTAGCGCGGTCCCTGCACGTCCCTGCTTCTTCCACCGCTGCATCTTCTTCCTGTATTGAGCGGTCAGTGTTACCGCTCATTACAGTAATGAATATGCGGCTCCACCTCTATGGGAGGTTGAGCCGCATATTCATTACTGTAATGAGCAGTACCATGTGACCGCTCAGTACAGGAAGAATCTGCAGCACTGGAAGAAGCAGGGACCGCGCCAGGAGTAGGTGAGTATAATTAGAGAGCCCCCACTCCCCCTCCCCTGCCGACCCCTGGGTATGACTCGAGTATAAGCCGAGAGGGGGACTTTCAGCCCAAAAAATGGGCTGAAAATCTCGGATTATAGTCGAGTATATACGGTACTTACTGAAAGGCCTAGGTCTAACCCCTTTTGTAGAAATTCTAATATTTCAGCAACTGGGACCCCATCTTGCAACCTTACCCCGGAGGAGGACATTTTTTTCCAAGTCTTGCCATAAATTTTTGTGGTCACAGGTTTTCTACTTTTCATTAGTGTACAAACTAACTTGTCAGAAAAACCTCTTTCCTTCAATAGTGACCTCTCAAATTCCACGCTGTCAGGTGGAGATTCTCTGACTGAGGGTGGAACACCGGTCCCTGAGACAGCAAGTCCGGAAGAACCCAAGGATCGGTGACCGATAGCATCCTCAGCCGGGAGAACCAGGCCCTTTTGGGCCAGAAGCGGGCTATTAGGATGAGTCTGGATCTGTCCTGTCTGATTTTTCGCAGAACTGCTGGAATGAGGATAGTGGGAGGAAATGCATACGCAAGAGTCTGTGTCCAGGGAATCGTGAATGCATCTACAGCCTGAGGGTTCCCCCTGGGATCTAGGGAACAAAAGGTTTTCACCTTCCTGTTGTGCACGTTTGCGAAGAGGTCTATTACAGGGATTCCCCACAGATCTGTCATTTTGTCGAAGATGTCCTGATTTAGAGACCATTCCCCTTGCTTTAGTTGGATACGACTCAGGAAGTCCGCTTTCTGGTTCTCTACACCTTTTATATGTAGGGCCGGTAGGGATAGAAAGTTGTTCTGTACCAGGCTGAAAATTTCAGAGGTGATTTTCATTAATGTTTGAGACCTGGTCCCCCCGGTGGTTTAAGTAGGCTACTACTACTCTGTTGTCCGAAAATATTCGGACATGATGCCCTTGTAATTTGTCTAGAATAAATAGTAATGCATGACTCACTACCCTCAGTTCTTTTTGGTTTGAGGAAGCCCCGAGTTCCTGACTTGTCCATACCCTCTGAGCGACTCTGCTGTCCAGATGAGCCCCCACCCTGTGGGACTTGCGTCTGTGGTAACTGAGACACCTCTATCACCCAGGGAATCCCTTTTGATAGGTTGCTGGAATTTAACCAACAAGATAGGGAATGAATAGTAGGCAAACTTAAGAGTCATGCAACCTTCTAACCGTCCCCTTAGCAAACTCTGATTTCTTAAAATGTCCCACTGGAGAGGTCTTGTGTGGAGCTGTGCCCACTGAACTGCTGGAAGGCAAGCAGAGAGGGACCCCAGTAATGACATCGCTTTTCTGAGAGACATAGAAGGGTTTGAGCAAGCTTCCGACACTAGATTTATTATCTTTTGTCTTTTCTGGACTGGGAGGCGACATTCTTGAGAAATTGAGTCCAAGGTGATACCCAAAAATTCCTGAACCCTGGTTGGTTCTAGTTTTGAAGGTTAACCAGGCAGCCTAATTTTTTTTAGAGTATCTATCACCCTGTCGCATTGCTGACGGCAGTGTTGGGCCGAGTTGCTCACAATCAGAAAGTCGTCCAAATATGGAACAATCAGGATGTCTTTCTCTCTCAGATGTGCCATCATCTCTGCTATTAGTTTGGTGAAGATGCGGGGTGCAATTGATATACCAAAGGGAAGGGCTCTGTATTGATATTCGCTTATTTGTCCTTTCATGACTACTGCTAGTCTGAGAAATTTTTGAGAGTTCTTGTGGATGGGGACGTGATAATACGCATCGCCGAGATCCAGTAGTATTATAAAACAGTTTGGAAACAAGGTTTTTATTGTTGACTTTGACTCCATTTTGAATCTCTGGTTCCTTACATAAGTATTTAACTTCCGTAAATTTATTATAGTCCGGAAGGTCCCGTCCGGCTTGGGAACCAGGAATAATGGGGAGGAAAATCCCTTTCCTCTTTCCAGAGGGGGGACTTCCTGGATGACAGCTTTGTCTATCAGTTTTAAGATTTCTAGTTCCAGAGCTTCTTGTTGAGGAGAGGACCTCAACGGTGTTACCACATAGTTTCGGTGGGCTAGGGATAAAAAGTCTATTCGAAGCCCTACCCTTATTAAATTTAGTACCCAAGGGCTGGTTGAAATTTTCTCCCAGGTCGGGAGGAACTGAGACAATCTCCCTCCCACCCTGGGGGAGATGTCACTGGGGGGGGAGGGGGGTGTTTCTATCCCGTGAGGAATTACCGAAAAGGAATCCCCTATCTCTTCTTTTCCCATCATTCTATCGGTTTTGCTCCCTTGGTGGTCTTTTCCTAAAAAATTTCCTATTCCGAAAGGACCGCTTAGTGAACGTTGGGGCCAAGTTTGGAGACCCTTTCTTTTTGTCACCTGCTTTCTGCAGGATATCGTCCAGAGTCTCTCCAAAAAGAAACTTGCCCTCACATGGGATTGAACAAAGTTTTTGCTTAGTCTGTAAATCACCTGGCCAGCTCTTTAGCCATAAGGTTCTACGCGCTGCATTTGAAAGAGCTGCAGATTTAGATGCTAGTTTAATCGAGTCGGCCGATGAATCCACCAAAAACGCCGCTGCTCCTCTAATAATAGGGATAGATTCTAATATTTCTGGGCACCCCACCCTTTAGCTGTTTCTCTAAGTTATCAACCCAAATCATTAGGGATCGTGACGTGCAAGCGGCTGCTATGGCTGGTCTTAAACATCCCCCTGCCGACTCCCAGGCCCCTTTAAGAAAAGTTTCTGCTCTTTTATCAAGAGGATCTTTTAGGGTTCCCATATCCTCAAATGGTAGCGCAAATTTTTTTTGAGGCCTTAGCTACCGCAACGTCGACTTTGGGGGCTTTATTCCATGAAGTAGAAGCCTCCTCTTCAAAGGGATATTTTCTTTTTATAGAGGGAACCGATGAGTTCTTCCTCTCTGGTTTTCCCACTCCTTTTTAATTAATGCTTGTATGTTTTCATTAAGGGGAAAAACTTTACGCTTTTTTTGGCATAGTCCTCCAAACATAATATCCTGGACTGTTTTGTCAGGACGAGGGGTCCAATACCCCCATAGTCGATCTTACTGCCTTTACAAGGCCGTCAACCTCATCTAGGGGGAAGCAATGAAGACCTCCACTCATTATCCGAAGAAAAGAAGGAGGAGTCCTGTGTATCTGAGTTTCTACTCTCAGAACTGGAAGAGTCAGAGTTCATATAAGCAATAGGTTCTTTCCTATTAACTTCTTTTCATCTTTAAGGGAATTAAACACAGTTTCCACCTCTGATTTAATTATGGATCGTAACTCAGAGGTGAAGTTTGGGGTCTCCTCACAGAGGACTCGTCCTATACAGGAGTCACACAACTTATCCCAAGATTGCGGTAAAGCTTTTTCGCACAAGGGGCAGGTTCTGTGTTTTGTTTTCCCCGTTCTTTTTCTTGCCTAAGATAAATGCAGAAGAGGGAACCCCAATTACAAAAGCGAACTTTCACGAAGATCACTCACCAATCTGACGCAGCCACTGGTACCGGTTCTGGAGGAGGGGTAGGATCCTGAAGTGTTAGATCCGTAGGCGGTAGCTGGTTCACCACGTTGGAGTTCTTGCTATGCTGCGTGGAATGGCTACCGGACCGAGAACTCCGGGTGTCAGCAGAAGTTTGTTTCTTCCCTCCCCCTGTGGCTGCATTACTGAGGAAGCGCTCTTTTTTTTCTAAAAAACTCTACTGCGCATGCGCGCGCTGTCAGGGACCCGGAAATGAAGCATTCCGGTTCCAGGGCAGCGCCATCTTGGTGCACCTCACTCACTGCGCCGCCACCAAACCGGAAGTCCTCTTACTACTTCCGGTGCGGCACCATCTTGGAATCCAGGCATCCTATGCACGGCAGGTCTCGGAAGCCCGTAACTCCTATCCGGAGTGGTGGCTGCGCTTCCCCCCGCTCATGCTCTGGACTAATTGGTTGTAGTCGTGGCGGCCTCGGACACTGCACCAGTCGTGGCAGGGGCATCCCCGCTGCCAGAACTCGGACTGGCCGGCTCCGGATTCCTCGCCTTCGGTCGCTCTTTGGCTTTATACGTACGTCCTAGAAGGTTCCCCGTCAGGAACAGGAAATCAAACTGATGCAGGGGAGAGGTACCGCCCTTTTATCCTGTAGGTTTCCTGTCCCTGAAGGGCGGATCCCCTCTCTCTGGCGGTGCTGTCAAGGGGGACTGAGAAAACTATGTTCTGGTCATGAGCATCTATTCCTCTTTTAAAGCATCCCGCTATTTTATTAGCCTTGGCAGCAGCTCCCTGGCACTGGTCACTAAAGTTTAGTTTGCCATCCACCCAAGTCTTTGTCAGTGATAGTTTTACCCAGTGTTTTACCATTTAGTACATCAATGTACATTTTATTTCCTCCGTCCAAGAGCATGACCTTACAGTTATATATATTACAATTTAATTACCATTGCTCAGCACAAGTCTCCAACCTTCATTAATCCCACTGTAATATTACATTCTCTTATTTTGTGTTGAGTAGCTTTCAGAGTTTAATATCAACTCCAAATATTGAAATTCTACTCTGTATGACCTTTGCAAGGTCATTAATAAATGTTAAAAAGAAGAGGGCCCAATACAGACCTGTTCAAATGTGAACAATGAATATTTTAAGTTAATGTCTATAGTCTTTTGAGACATTACTCAACTTTACTCTAGTCCAATCTCGGACCATGAAAGGTGCCTAATACAGCACTTTTTTGTTATTCTTGTAAAAGAAAATCAGTTTCATAAACTGGCTACTAATTTGATTGTCTCCTAGCTTAGACTTCAAAGTATCAGAAGGCACCATCAGTAAAAGACATCAACAGTGATATCTGACCATGTTTAAATATTTTTTTATTACATTTCTTCTTTTAGTTATGATACCTTGTTTTTTAATTTAGAAAAAAAAATGCATGATTATGCATATACACTGGAGAATGAGCATCGATACGTCTCCAAAGCAATGTTAATCATTGTTAAAGGTAAGTTTCACACATTCCATATTGCAGTGGATATAACATTTTAAATTACATTATAAATTTGCTAAACATGCACATTTTTGCAGTCACTTTCACAACAAATATCAATGCAGGTAGAAATCTGTGGTGAGCAAGCAGCTAAATATGGTATTTTATCGTACTTGTTGATTCTGCTGTAGATTCCCCATGGATAGGTGGGAGAAAACCCCACTGAGGGTTCAACTTTCTTTAAATTTCCATATGGCTTTTTCACCTTACAATTGCAACTGTGTTCATTGTGCAGCATGTGATCTAAAACATACTTACTTAGAGAATGTGCGGGATACTTTCTCCGAGTGACAGTACACAGTGTGAAACAGCCAGGAGAAGCTGAGACACAACACTGCCCCCAAAAAGAACATTCCAAAAACCACCTTCTCTTGTAGCGGAGCCATGAAGTACATATTAGGTCTAAGCATCGTCAAAACCCCCAGGAAAAGGAATAGTAAAAAGCCTGCACAATAACGAAATTCAAACAAGTCAGACAAAAAAACAGAAATTAGAAGTGCATTTACATACATCAAGGTGTTCTAGAAAGAATAATTATTAATGTTGGGACAAAAAGCTTCATGACATTCTATTTTAGAAAAAATGTTCAGGAAAGTGTGAGCACAATGTGTGTACTGGTAAGCATGCTTGAAGGTCTCAAAAATACATAATCAAAAAAAAAAAATCACATCAATGGTAGACAGTTTGGAGAGACCAAAGATATTTTATCAATTTCTACAAATACTGGACATACAAGTTTATCCCATATGTAACGATATGTTATGATAAGAGACGAGATTCCTACAAGTTACAGCTTCCATCATATACTATATACCAGAAATGTACCTAGTAAATGAGTCCAGATATTTCCTGTCTCAGTATGTATTCTGAAAATGCTCCTGAAGCATGCCCGGAACGAAGGCATTGGTGGACGGTGTCCATGTAAAAGGTAATCATTATCCTTAAGCCAGTCGGGAAGCACGTCATATGGAATAACTCTCCACCGGCCTTCCCACACCTTTTGGACAAACAAAGAAACATATGCAAAGTCAAGCAGAACACTGACCACGGTCATCTTATTTAGCCATCCTACTTATACAAGATGCCGTTAGGAGAGCGTTTTATAAACATTTTCACCCATGAATCCTAAACCAAATTATGAATTGCATAGGTTTGGATTACACATCTGTCTTTTCATCTAGTACTCAGGTCCAGATTATTTACCCTTTTTAGCAACTTCCTGCTTTTAATGTAGCAATTTCATGACCACAAACTGTTGACACCAGAATTTAGTCTTGCAAAATGTAATCTATTAACATTAGCCGATTAGGTTTTGTGTGTGTTAAAGGGAATGCTAAAGGGTTATAGTGGAACTGTCCTATAGGTCCACCTTGTGCAAGTCATTGCAGCGGTTGCCAATTCACTACAGAGTACAATACAAACTTATCTTCTCTCACCCACAAAGTCCTCCATAGTTCTGCACCACCACACATCTCCATCATCTGTCTGTCACTCTACCCATGCTCTCCGTTCTGAAACTGATCTAAGACTAACATCTTCACTATCCCAGAATAGAAGAAAGACAGCGCCACAACGGTCAGTGATGAAGACCTTACATGTTTAATCTGCCTCCTGCGGCGACGTTTCGGTACAATAACCTTTATCAAGCTTGATAAAGGTTATTGTACCGAAACGTCGCCGCAGGAGGCAGATTAAACACGTATGGTCTTCATCACTGACCGTTGTGGCGCGGTCTTTCTTCTATTCTGGGATATGGACTTGCAGCCGGGCTGGACCCCTTGGCATTGACTTGCGCCAATATGCGAATGGAAGCTGTATGGACATAGGGTGCGGTTTTTCTCTTTTTGGATTTCTAACATCTTCACTAATCCGAAACTCACAGGTCCAAGACTCCTCCCATACTGCACCAGTTTTCTGGAACAGACTACACCGGGCGATACAACTAATACCTAGCCCCCACATTTGCACATTTAATTGGCATGCTAGGCAAGTGAATCTTCACAAGGTGAAACGTTTCCCTGAGTTCCCACTAAAATGCCTTTCACAGGCAGCACAGACACCAATGTAGGAGCTACAGGGTTCCTAGGCAGAGACTCTAGTATCTGTCCATATGACCACAATAAGCCGTACACTCCATAGAGTTGGCCTTTATGAAAGAGTGGACAAAAGCCTCTATACACAAATAAAAATTGTAAGGCTCATTTTGTGTTTGTCAAAAGACATGAGAGAGACTCTGCAGATATACGGAGGAAGGTGCTGTGGGTAGATGAGACCTAAATTGTACTTTTTGGCCATGAAGGTAAATGCTATGTCTAGCACCAAACCAACACAGCTAATTATCCCAAGAACACCATACCCACAGTGAAATATGGTTCTGGCAGCATTATGCTGTGGGGATCTTTTTCTGCAGGAAGAACAGGGAAAATGGTCAGAGTCAGAGGTTCACTTTCAACAAGACAATGACCCAAAGAGTTTGGAGTATGACTGTTTGAGGTTGTGGACAGGTGCCTTTTATACTGATAAGTTCAAACAGGTGCCATTACTACAGGTAATGAGTGGAGGACAGAGGAGCCTCTTGAAGAAGAAGTTACAGGTCTGTGAGAGCCAGAAATCTTGCATGTTTTTAGGTGACCAAATACTTATTTTCCACCATAATTTGCTAAATAAATCTTGCTAAATGAGACAAGTGGATTTTCTGGATTTGTTTTCTCATTTTGACTCTCATAATTGTGGTCTATCTACAATTACAGGCCTCTCTCATCGTTTTATATGGGAAAACTTGCACAATTGGTGGCTGACCAAATACTTTTTTCCCCCTCTGTATTTACCACTGACCATATGGCGGTAATAGTGTTGGTTTCTGTATAGAGATTTTCAGCAAGAGTGCGGTCATCTGCTGAGGTTCTCCTACATCCACTATTAGGGTGCGTCACCCAGCTGTAATTAAGGTTACCTGGTTAGGGGGACCCACTCAGAAGTTTTGCGACATCCTGAACCAAAACCCTAGCTACGCCTCTGGGCAGAGTGAAGGAGAGTTGAGCTCACAGAAACCAGCTAGTGATGAAAAACCACACTGCAGATTCACTAATGTAGGATTTTTTTTTCCCATTCACCGCTGCACTTTAGAACTAAATATGGTAGTCTCCAAGATAATATAAAGTAACTTAATGCATACATGTATAAAGTGCATCAAAATTGCAGCTGAAGGAAAATGGCAATGGTTTGGGGAGGTTAAATATTTGACTATTCACAAAAATAAGTAAAAAAAAAAAATAGAAAAATGGATATTAAGGCTTCTAGAAAATAAATGTATATTGAAAAAATACATACAAATAGCTGTGAGCCACACCAATTAGGTATGTGCACAAGTACTTGTGGCATCAGTTATCTTTTTCTAATCTTTATATGAGCGGGTGCAGGTGTACTTATTGACGGATACAGAAAATTAAATCAGCCAGGCAGGGTTCTGTACAGGAATGGAGCATGCGCATAAAAACAAGGGGAATTCTACACCTAGATCAGCGTGATGATAACTCAAAAGGGGGGTCTAGTCAGGATCCTCCAGTAAAGTAAGGGGAAAGAGAGGAAGAAGTAGGCGCTATTGGGAAACGTAGTTTCAGCAGTGTAAGGGTATGTTCACACTGTTTTTTCAGCAATTTTATAAGAGAGTCTGCAAAATAAAATGGCAGAAAACGACTTGCTAGTCATATATTCAGGCTTTTGAAGGTCTCTTAGAAGACGCCTGGCTGTCTAAATGTTTTGGCAACATTTGTATTAAAAAAATAAATATATAAAAAGCTTGTGTTTTATTTGGTTAATGGACTTAAAAAAAACACACCCCTAGAAAAAGACCACTGAAACAATCCAAAAACTACTCTAGAAAGAAATAATAGTGAATTGTGAAACTGACTAGCAGAACTACAAATCTCAGCAAAAGTTCTAATTTAACATATCCAGCTGTTAGTGGTTTCTCTGGAGTGTATACACAGCCATCATTGCATTCACATAGAGACAATGGGACATTTGAACAAGCATAGCTCCAGCAAACAGGCCCATATTAGCAGACCTGTTCTGAAAGGTGTAGGTTGTATAACTGCATCTCTTCAGAAGATGAGAATGAAGTGAAGGGGAGGGGGTAAGCAGCTAACTGCTGCATAGAAATCAATTGGCTGGAGAGAGCGGACTGGGATGTTAAGAGTTAAATCCACTCCATGAATGTATCTACTGCATTCTAAATCATGGATTGGAGGATGAGCTCCATGGAAACAAGCAGTACACTATGAAAGATAAAAGCGCTCATTGCACGAGAATTGAAGTTTAGAAAAGAAGAGCGCACTTAGCTTGATGGGTGGTGCAAACTGTGCTTGGGAGAATAGAATATGGAAAGAACAGCTGCGCTCAAATGGAATATGCTTTGCAAAAGTAGTGATACGTTTATTCACATGTATTGACAAAGAGGTATATACAGCAGGATGGTAAATAGCGAAGAAAAACAGCAAAGTGACGTTTTGACCCCACTTAAGGTACCTTCACACATAACGATATTGTTAACGATATCGTTGCTATTTGTGACGTAGCAACGATATCGTTAATGAAATCGTTCTGTGTGACAGCGACCAACGATCAGGCCCCTGCTGGGAGATCGTTGGTCGCTGAATAAAGTCCAGAACTTTATTTCGTCGCTGGACTCCCTGGAGACATCGCTGGATCGGCGTGTGTGACACCGATCCAGCGATGTCTTCACTGGTAACCAGGGTAAACATCGGGTAACTAAGCGCAGGGCCGCGCTTAGTAACCCGATGTTTACCCTGGTTACCATGCTAAAAGTAAAAAAAAAAAACACTAGATACTTACCTACCGCTGTCTGTCCTCCAGCGCTGTGCTCTGCACTCCTCCTGTACTGTCTGTGAGCCGGAAAGCAGAGCGGTGACGTCACCGCTCTGCTTTCCGGCTCACAGACAGTACAGGAGGAGAGCAGAGAAGCAGAGCGCAGCGCTGGAGGACAGACAGCGGTAGGTAAGTATCTAGTGTTTGTTTTTTTAAACTTTTAGCATGGTATCCAGGGTAAACATCGGGTTACTAAGCGCGGCCCTGCGCTTAGTTACCCGATGTTTACCCTGGTTACCGGCATCGTTGGTCGCTGGAGAGCTGTCTGTGTGACAGCTCTCCAGCGACCAAACAGCGACGCTGCAGCGATCCGGATCGTTGTCGGTATCGCTGCAGCGTCGCTTAATGTGAAGGGGCCTTTAGGGTCTTTCTCAAACTTCACTGTAAATAAACATACAGACCAAGATTAGTGTATACAAAAAAATGATAACATTTGAGTGCAGCTGTTCTTTGCATATTCATTGCACGAGAATGACAGCAGAAACAAAAAGCAAGTCATTCCCAAACTTGTTTATTTTTGTGCTATTAAAGCAATTTAATAACTTTAGAATACCCCTTTAAAAAAGATGACTCAGGTTTACAAAACTCCATAAAAAAGGTGCACTCCCTGAAGGGATTCCTGTGTGAACATAACCTAAGAATAGGAACACCCATTCAGCTTTGCAACGCTGGATGCACAGAAGAGTAGAAAGAAATTAGTAAATGACATTGATATAAAGTGGTAAAGTTATGTTGCGCCTAGCCTGTACATGAGCAATAACACTTACTGTGCGCTTTATGAAAAATAATGCAATTGGGGTAATAACACTTAACTCCTTAATAGTGATGAGCAAATATACTCGTTACTCGAGATTTCTCGAACACGCTCAGGGGTCCTCCGAGTATTTATGACTGCTCGGAGATTTAGGTTTTCTTGCCAAAGCTGAATGATTTACATCTGTTAGCCAGCATAAGTACATGTGGGGGTTGCCTGGCTGCTAGGTAATCCCCACATGTAATCAAGCAGGCTAAGAGATGTAAATCATTTAGCTGAGGTGAGGAAAACTAAATTCCCAAGCACTAAAAAAATACTCAAGAGGACACCCGAGAGTGCTCAGGAAATCTCGTGTAACGAGCATATTCGCTCATCACTAATTCTGAGGGCTATAACTTTTTTATTTTTTCACTGATGATGCTGTACGGCTTGTATTTTGCGGGACAAGATGACGTTTTCAGCAGTACCATATTTATTTGTATCCGTCTCTTTTTTTTTTTATCAGATAGATTTTTATTATCCGCAAAGAATAAACAATCAGAATATTTCTCATGGCAATGTTTCATTAAACATTTACAGATAACTTTTTCCCCCCGACCCAGAGCCCACCCACCCCACCCCGACCCACCCCAGAGACCTCAGCCAGAGCCACTTCCCATCATCATACAAACATTTGAATAAACATCCGTTATATTTCCATTGAATACTAGGTTCCCTATATTCTCATTTATCATCCTAATTCAAGTCCATCCACAGTTGCCACAGCTTGTGGAAGATGTCCAGCTTATTCCTTTTGGTGTAGATACTTTTCTCCAAAGTAAGTATATGCTCCGCTTGCTTAAGAAAGTCTCTTCTTGTTGGAGGTTCCTCTCTAATCCAAAATTTGGCGATCAATTTCCTAGCAATGAATAACAATCGTGCAATAGCTATTTTAAACATGTTGTCCGTAACAATTTCCTCCACATATCCCAATATGCAAGTCAGTGGAACCCTAGGGACAGAACATCCATACACCAGTTCAATACGATTTAAAACAACTATCCAGAAGGAGGACAGTCTAGGGCACTGCCAAATCATATGCAATATCCCCGCCTGGGATTGTGAGTAACCGTTTTACCTTCCTCTGTTCTTATGGAGTATACATGTGAAGAATCCCGCTGCGCAGAAACCACCACCGAGAGCAAATGTCCTACCTTCTCTCCCACAGAATAAAATGTTTCCTTTTGAAAGGCTCTCAACCTATCTGCCCTACGCATATGGAGTTCCTCGACCGCTACCTGAGCCGCCCTCATACGAAGTTGCGCTTCTCTTGAATTCTGAGAGGCCAGTGTCTCTTCCGCCACCCTCAGTTCCTCCATCACTGTATTGTCTTGAATTTTAGACTTAGTTTTATGTCTCGAGATGTCCCGGAATAAAATTCCTCTCAGGTATGCCTTCATGGTGTCCCACACTACAAGATTCCCCGCACTCCCTTCATTAATCCTGAAAAACTCCCCGAGTTCAGTTCCCACCTGTTCCATATCCAAATACTGTAGCCAGGAGGGGTGAAATTTCCATCCCAACCCCGTCAGACCACTCTTCCCAGTCATTTGTACCGAGACCAGTACTGGGCTATGGTCCGATATTACTCTAGGCCTATACTCCACCTCATGTATTAGATTATTCACCCCCCCATTTCCCAAAGCCTCATCAATGCGAGATAAAGATCCGTATGTTGCTGAATAACATGAGTAGGCATATGTCCTAGGATTACGCACCCGCCACAAATCTATCCATCCTATTTCTCTTAGATAATTTCCAAAAGGAGTAGAGTTCCCTTCACTTCTCAACTCCACATGTCTACCCTTGTCCCAGTGATCATTAGATATATTGTTCACATCCCCAACTATAAGGAGGGGCACCCCATCCCACCTACCCGTAATTTGTATCCGTCTCTTTGATCGCGTGTTATTCCACTTTTTGTTCGGCGGTATGATGATAAAGTATTGTTTTTTGTCTCGTTATTTACCGTATTTTTCTGACCATAAGACGCACTTTTTTCCCTCCAAATTTGGGAGGAAAGTGTGGGTGCGTCTTATGGTAGGGATGTAGCATGTGGGGAGGGGGCAGCAGCGAGTGGGATTGCAATGATATCCCACTTCAGGAGGCAGAAAAATGTCCCCACTGCAGGGAATCAGCTGCTGGGGAAACCATGTGGTCCTGATGATTAAGTGCAGTGTATATTCATTAGCTACTCCCTGCCCACCTATCAGCTGAGCGGTGAGCCGGCACACATGGATTCCTCAGCGCTGATTTCTGCAGCAGCTGGGGAGATCCATGTGTCCGGGGGAGGAGGAGGCAGCAGCAGCAGGATCCGGGGGAGAGGAGATCGCTGCTACCTTCCTGGGCTGGATGCTGAGTGCTGTGCAGGAGGACCTGTGATGATGTCAGAAGTGGGCGGGCTGGAAAATCACATGGCAGCACAGAGCCCTCCCTCTTCTTGACATCATCACAGGTCCTTCAGATTTCAACACTAGAATCTGCTGGCTTCCATTACCTGTGCTGTGGAAAGGCAACAAGAAGGAGGGCTCTGTGTGTGCAGTCATGGGATGCTTTTACCTCACCACAGTGTGGCTGGCTGCCACAATTAAGAGGTTAGTATTTGCAAAACACAATAAAGCACTCTGCCACTCCTTTAGTGAACTATACCTCCCAGCATGTCATAGGATCTGCAGGACATGCTGGGACTTAAAGTTCTCCCATGGGATTTTAAAGCAGCACTCCAGTGTTATTTTGCAGTGCTGGAGTGGTGCTTTCAATATCAGCCCTGCGTCCCCATTCTTATGCTCACCCTCCAGCGTCTTCATATAGTACTTCACAGACACCACACTGGTCCCGCAGCTTCCAAAATAATAACATACTATTATATATAACACCACATATAATAGTATGTTATTAAATATTTTACCACATTTTTTTGCTTCAAATATTATTTTCCACCTCTAAAACCTGGGTGCGCCTTATAGTCCGATGCGTCTTATAGTCCGAAAAATACGGTAATTTTTTTACAGTGTTCACTCAAGGGGTTAACTAGTGGGACAGTTTTTTTAGGTTGGGTCGTTATGGAAGCGACAATACTAAATATGTTTACTTTTATTGTTTTTTTTATTTACATAAAGATAAGTATTTATTGGAACAATATTTATTTTCTCTCTTTATTTAGGAATTCTCTATGCCACTGGAACGCTGCGATCTTGTTTGATCGCAGTGATCCGGGGGTTAAAGTGACGGCTGTGAGAATCAAATACTGCCACACATTCACAACAATTGGGTGGCAGTATAAGGGTATGTGCACACACTGAGTATGGTACTTGCAGAAGAGATTTATGCACCAAAAATCCATCTCTCTGCAAGAAAAATGCAGAAAATCTGAGTCTTTTTGATACATTTTTTTCCCCATTCATTTGAATGAGTGAAAAACACTGCAAAACAGCTGCAAGAACTGGCATACTGCAGATATGAAACTGCTGCAAATCTACAAGGAAAAGACAAGCAGGATGTGTATAAGCTTTCAGAAATCTCATCCATTTGGCTGGTACTGGAAACTGCAACGCTTTTGGTGCATAAATTTCTTCTGCAAATATTCAATATGTGCACATGGCCCAAGGAAGAGAAGTGGAAAGACATACATTAATTATATATGTATATGTTATGCCAAGTTTCAAACTATATACTTCACATTAGATGACACATTATCATGTCAAGCAGTATGCTTGGGAAAAATCCTGTCTGCTAACATTGGGCAGGCTTGGCACAAGTTTTACAAAGGTGTTATTAAAGGGCGGAAAGTCACAAGCAGTTATTTCTGTACTTGTCGCACCTATTGGAACAATTTATAACACTTTATAAGTTACTGATGTTCTGAATTACAATCTTCTATAACCAACACTTGGATTTCAGTAGGTGTAAAGCAAACCTCAGGTAAAAGCTTGCAAATGTTTTAAGACTTTAGAGAAAAGTCTTAAAGGGGCATTGTCATGTTATTAAATTGCTTTAGTTAGGCAGCATGAAAACAGGCAAATTTGCAACCAACTTGCTTTTTCTGTCTGCCTTCATTCTCTTGCTGTAAGAGAACCTGTTTCCTGAACCTGTGACCTGTTCAGCCCATCAGTTTCCAGAGCAGTTCTTCTAATCACAGCTCTCACTTTCCCTGGCTGTGTGCTTGTTCAAAGGCCGTGTTAGCTCTATATGAAGACTGGCAACTGTTAGGATGAAACGCCTGACCAGAAATGTCACTCAAAGAGGAGTGTTCACCCTCCAAGCAACAAAGAAGCAGGAAACTGCAGAGCTGTGAGCTGTTCAATAGACAACTTAAGAATATCCTTTTAAATAAGACAAGAATATATCCAAACGCAGTAAAATTGTTTTGTCATTTGAAACGTCATGGCGCAAAACAGTCGTCGCCTTGCAAATACCGCCTTCGTTCACAACCCCCAGTGACCACTTCATCGGTTTGTTGAATAAAGGTAGTAGAAGGGTAAGTGCCACTTATTATGACACCTACCAAAAACAATTGAAGCACCACCCATAATGTTGTAAGTTCTGGCCAGTCCTGTTACATGAATAAAGTGTCCTGTCCTCCTAAAAAGGTCTTTAGATACTGGTGTCAGTTTTTATATAACAGAGTAAGAACTATCATAGAAATGTCTATTTCCTCACCTTATAAACAAACTCTTCCATTTTCTCCATGGCATGATGTGCTTGAAGTGGTAGAGTCAATACTCTAACCTCCTCCTCCTCCTCCTCTTCTTCTTGAGACCCCTTTGCTGTTTGGTTTTCATTTCCCTAAAGCGGAATCAAGGCTTAGGTCATTACATGGCTTCTAGTATCATTGGTGCTTGCAAGCATTCAGTTCAGTTGGTCTGCTTTCTAGCTCAATAGAATTTTATGGCTTGTAATTTTACACCAACCCTTTGCATACGCCTTAATTAGATATCTTCTTGCTTTAGAGCGGTGTTCCCCAACTCTAGTCATCAAGGCCCACCAACAGATCATGTTTTCAGGATTTCCTCAGAAGATGAGGATTCCATAACCTGTGCAATGCTATGGGGAATCCCGATAACATGATTTGTTGACGCGCCTCGAGATGCTCTTGCAGAATTAAGCCATCCATATGAATAAGTGATGTAGTACTACATTTCCACTACAATGGCATCTGTATGGTAATTGTCTGGCTGGTCGCAGGTTCCTTTAACGATAACCTATGAAATGGCAGTGTTCCCAAAACTACTTCAAAGACTATAGCCCGTTTCTCCTAATGTAGCAAAGAGGACAAGGTTGGGCATTAAGAGGTTTTGTAGATCTAGCCATTTACATTTCTGAATCCTGATAATACAGGGTGGGCGATTTATATGGATACACCTAAATGAAATGGGAATAGTTGGTAACCCAGATCGGAGCGCTGAATTTGCAGAATTGGCAAAACAAAAATTTGAACATGACCCTCAGTTTACACAGAACTTTATGTGCAGTGATGAGGCAAACTTTTTTGGGTGACCCATTTATATGGATACACCTAAATAAAATGGGAATGGTGAGTATTCTTGTGTAGGGTGTCTTGCATTGAAATCTGCTGCAAAGACGCGGGTACTGTGTTCACCAGACATCAACACAATTTCTATCTGCTCCTCACATGCTAACCTCTGCAACATGTCAATGGCTGTAAACAAAGAGAAACTTGTAAATAACTCATGAAAGAATAAAGTTACGTTAAAACCAAGCACACCATTGTTTTTCTTGTGAAATTCTCATTAGGTTTGATTTGTCACAGGACCCTCTTCCCATTGAAAAGAATAAAGTTGGATCCAAAATGGCCGACTTCAAAATGGCCACCATGGTCACCACCCATCTTGAAAAGTTTCCCCCTCCCATATCCTAATGTGCCACAAACAGGAAGTTGATATCACCAATCATTCCCATTTTATTTAGGTGTATCCATATAAATGGCCCACCCTGTATAATGCAGCACAAACATTCTACAGACACAAAAAGAGATGCAATATACAAGTGCTTCTCAATAAATTAAAATCATAAAAAAAAGTTAATTTCAGTTCTTCAATACTAAAAGTGAAACTCATTACATAGAGTCATTACAGAGTGATCAATTTCAAATGTTTATTTCTGTTATTGTTGATTATGGCTTACAGACAATGAAAACCCGAAAGTCATTATCTCAGCAAATTAGAATAATTTATAACACCAGCTTGAAAAATGATTTTAAAATTTGAAATGTTGGCCTACTGAAATGTATGTTCAGTATATGCCCTCAATACTTGGACGGGGCTCCTTTTGCATCAATTACTGCATCAATGCGGCGTGGCATGGAGGAGATCAGCCTGTGGTAGTGCTGAGGTGTTATGGAAGCCCAGGTTGCTTTGATAGCAGCCTTCAGTTCGTCTGCATTGTGGGGTCTGGTGTCTCATCTTCCTCTTGACAATACCCCATAGATTCTCTATGGGGTTAAGGTCAGGCAAGTTTAAACCAGGTATTGGTACTTTTGGCAGTGTGGACAGGTGCCAAGTCCTGCTGGAGAATTAAATTTCCATCTCCAAAAAGCTTGTCGGCACAGGGAAGCATGAAGTGCTCTAAAATTTGTCCTGGTATACGGCTGCGCTGACTTTGGTCTTGATAAAACCCAGTGGACCTACACCAGCAGATGACATGGCTCCCCAAACCATCACTGAAAACTTCACACTAGACCTCAAGCAGCTTGGATTGTGGCCTCTCCACTCTTCCTCCAGACTCTGAGACCTTGATTTCCCAATGAAATGCAAAATTTACTTTCATCTGAAAACAATACCTTGTACCACTGAGCAACAGTCCAGTTTTTTTCTCCTTGGCACAGGTAAGATTCATCTGGCATTGTCTATTGGTCAGGAGTGGCTTGACACTTGTAGCCCATGTCCTGGATACGTCTTTGTGTGGTGGTTCTTGAAGCAATGACTCCAGCCCCATTCCACTCCTTGTGAATCTCCCCAACATTTTTGAATGACCATTTCTTAACAATCCTTTCAAGGCTGCGGTTATCCTGACTGTTTGTGCATCATTTTGCCACCACACTTTTTCCTTCCACTCAACTTTCCATTAATATGCTTGAATACAGCACTCTGAATAGCCAGCTTCATTAGCAATGAGCTTTTGTTGCATCCCCTCTTTGTAGAGTGTGTCAATGACTGCCTTCTGGACATCTGTCAAGTCAGCAGTCTTCCCCATGATTGTGGAGCCTAGTGAAACAAACTGACCTTTTTAAATGCTTAGAAGCCTTTGCAGGTGTTTTTTGTTAATTATTCTAATTTACTGAGATAATGACTTTTGGGTTTTCATTGGCTGTAAACCATAATCATCAACATTAACAGAAATAAACACGTGAAATAGATCACTCTGTTGGTAATGACTCTATATAATATAGGAGTTTCACTTTTTGAATTGAAGAACTGAAATAAATCAACTTTTTGATGATATTCTAATTTTGTGAGAAGCACTTGTATTAAGCTATTACACAAAGATTTCCGGTACTTACACAAGTTGAAGACTGGCCCTTTCTTTCTCTTCCCGTTTCCAAGAGTGGTCCCAATTCTGTTAACTCTAAGTCTTCTGGATCTCCCCGAGAACTACTGGGCAAGCTACCCTCCTGCCCTGATACTTTACAAGTGGACATCTGGCCTTTATATGGAGGGGTGGGGGAGGGGATTACAGTGCGGTTTAAGTCCAAATAGCCTGCTGTTCACTGTCTTGAACCTAAGAAACCAGGATAAGTTAAGGTCATTCATCCAAATAGATGCCATTTCACACGATACAATAATTAGAACGTACGTTCATGTGTATGTGTTTCAGTAAAAAAAAAAAAAAAAAAAAAAAAAAATCAGATGTTGGACTCCTGAAATCAATGCCACAAATTACATCTGTAGTTTTAGAGTATGTGCACACGTATTCTGGGTCCACTGTGGATTTTTCTGCAGCGGACTTCAGCAGATTTGATATCTGCATCGTGTGCACATATCCTTATAGTTACAGATTTTCATCTTTAACACATTATGCAAGCACCACAAAACAACTTGTTCATACCCTGCTAAACAAATACTACAAGTGATGCAATTCCTATACAGTGAAAAAATGCCTTGATTAAAGTGGTTAAAGGGACCTGACAGCTCATACATCATGGCCAATCCATGGGCACCAGGCACTGGCTGTATCTTCTCTGACTCTGGCTGCAGCATTTTGGAGAAAAGCATACTTTAAAAGCCTATGGGGACGGAGCCCCTCTGGTGGTTCTCCCCGCCCGCTGCCCTGGATTGGCAGGCTTCGCTGTGCGTGTACATTGGGCGTGACCTGTCAGTCAGTGACAGCAGAGAAGCCGACGGTGACCCGCGTGTCATCAGTTTCCAGCATGGTTGGTCACCAGCAGTTTAAGACTGAGATCATACAAGTAGCACCCGACACATGCTGCTCAAGGATCGGGTAGCATATGTCTGCTGTCAGATTCCCTCTACTATTTAAAAACCCAAATGATTCTTTCTGGTAAGACATAAAATAAATACTCTGATAGCGGCTTCACCGCCAATCTCTATAATGACTGCCTACCTTGAGTAAGCAATATACTTTTGGTAAAATGATTTCCCGCAGGAGAACTGGCCCCTATAAAAGTGTTATACTGTTTATGTACTTTGCTCAAGGCAAATAATATAGGAATAAACTCCCAGGGTCAAATTTAAAAAGGTTTTCAAAACAGATATCATATTTATCCTGAAAGGCCCTCTTCGGCACAAGTAATAATTTACCATACAAACAATAAGGCAGCAGTGATGTTCCCTCCATCTAACATTACTGATCACATTGCGTGGGGGTAGTGTAGTGTAAGCTAAATCTTTGACATGATGGAAAGTATATGACGTCCTACGGACAAATTGTCACTGTGGCCGTATTGTTTACAGTCAGCATTAGAAGCTAACGGATACGGAGCTTTCTGGTTTCAGAATTGTGTAGTGACAGGTCTGCAATTTTAGAATGTGTTCAGATTCTAAATTTACTCTCCATTGATGGCAGACTTGCGTGAAGCTTATTTTGCTCCTTTTCATGGTCCTAGTAATTCTAAAAAAAAAAAGGTTTATTTTTATAGAAAACGAGCCATTTTTTTGACTACAAAAAACTGAAAACGCAAAGTGTGAATAGAAGATGTGAATGTTTTGTAAAAACACACAACAGTCACATCTTCCGCCCTTCATTAGGCCCAGACGTTCCTAGTGTGTTCTCGGCGAATGCGTCTAATCACGCTGGGAGCACGACCTGAAGAGAGCTGGGACCACAGTCTTCAACATTACTGTTAGTAACACTCTACCCTGTCATGGGTTAAAATCCTACAGAGCATGCAAGGTCCACCTTCTCATGCCAGAACATGTCCTGGTCCATTTAAAGTCCATCAATGACAATCTGGATGAGGCATGGGAGAAGGTCATGTGGTGAGATGAGACCAAAATAGAACTTTTTGGTATCAACTCCACTCGCCGTGGAGGATGAGCACAACCCCAAGAACACTGTCCCAACCATGAAGCATGGTGGGGGAAACATCATACTTTAGGGATGCTTTTTTGCAAAGAGGACAGAAGGACTCCGTATTGAAGGGAGGATGAATGACATCATGTATTGCAAGATTTTAGCCAACAAGCTCCTTCCTCAGTAAGAGCATTGAAGATAGGTCGTGGCTGGGTCTTCCAGAATGAATGCTCGTTACTCGAGATTTCCGAGCATGCTCGGGTGTTCTCTGAGTATTTTGGGCATGCTTGTAGATTATGTTTGTGTCACTGCAGCTGCAATCCATGCATGTGTTCAGGTTGTCGAACAGCAACAAATCATGCAGTTGTGGTAACACAAACAGTCTACGAGCATGCCCAAAATGGAGAACACCTGAGCATGTTTGGAAATCTCGAGTAACGAGAACACTCGCTCATCACTAATGACATAATCACTGCAGCCACTTGGCACTTGGGCCTTTAGTACTGACTTGTCCTAGTACTATTCGGACAAATGACAGATCTGGTTTAAAAGTGTGCAGGTGGCCAACTAGGAAACACGACACACAATTATTGATATGTGTCCTTATGGTGACCTACCAGCAGCAGAATCACCAGCAAAAGCCATCTATGGCTGTTCGGGGTCAGCCCCATGATTTAAAAAAAAAAAAAAAAAAAAAAAAAAAAAACAGTCCTGGAATACTTCTTTAAAGTAAGCTTCTAACATTTATTAAAGGGCACTGGTCACTGGTCATATAAAATGGTATCTGACCTGCAGGCAAAATGTTACAGAGCAGGAGGAGCTGATCAGACATTTTATGGAAGAGATTCAGTATAACTTGCATTTTACTCACTGAAATCCCTGGTGTCTGCACTCATGAGTCCAGTGGGCGGGTCCAATCCAGTGATTGACAGTCTTCCCTGTATGACTCTGCATGCAGATAGCTGTCAGTCACTGAGTAGGAGGCCAACATAGAAAAACCCTTGCAAAATCATACTGAATAGTATTAAAATTCACAAAATAGATAATAAAACCTGATGTGATGCGAGATGATCCAGGTTTCAACAAACCCTTTATCACTCTGGTTTTTAGGTTTTCATTGTCTATTTTGGGGTATTTTAATGCAAAGCTAATATACGTTTCTAAAGGCTTTTTGTCTCGGTCAGCCCCCCATCCTGACGCCTAGCCATTAGCGGCGTTCTGTCACACAGCCCATACTGGACACACACAAATTATTGTGCTTGAAAAAGGTACACTTCTTGGACCGAAACATCGCCATCATGGGCTAAATAAAACAGCCCTCTTTTCACAAATAACGGTGTGCTGTATCTGTGATATATATATATATATATTCATATCTATATATATATATAATTGTCTAAGGGTTTGTCTGTCTGTCTGTCCTGGAAATCCCGCGTCTCTGATTGGTCGAGGCCGCCAGGGCACAGCATGGCGACGATGATGTCATAAAGGTTGCCTCGACCAATCAGCGACGAGCACAGTATCGACGTAGATGTCATAATGGTTGCCATGGCGACGATGTCAAAGGTTGCCTCGACCAATCAGCGGCGGGCACAGTCTGCCGCGTATTCTGGAATCATCATTGTCCATATACTACGTGGACATGCATATTCTAGAATACCCGATGCGTTTGAATCGGGCCAACATCTAGTCTATTATATAATTGTCTAAGGGTCACTTCCGTCTTTCTGTCTGTCTTTCTGTCACGGATATTCATTGGTCGCGGCCTCTGTCTGTCATGGAATCCAAGTCGCTGTTTGGTCGTGGCAAAACGCCCACGACCATTGCCACGACCAATCAGCGACGGGTGCAGTTCAGCGGCAACATGGCTGGTCCTTCCTCCCCGCAGTCAGTGCCCGCTCCGTACTCCCCTCCAGTCAGCACTCACACATGGTTAATGGCAGCATTAACGGACCGCGTTATGCCGCAGGTAACGCACTCCGTTAACGCTGCTATTAACCCTGTGTGACCAACTTTTTTACTATTGATGCTGCCTATGCGGCATCAATAGTAAAAAGATCTAATGTTAAAAATAATAAAAAAAATAAAAAATCATTATGTACTCACCTTCCATGGGCCCCCGGATCCAGCCGAGGCCTTTCCCGCTCCTCGCAACGCTCCGGTGACCGATCCATGCATTGCGGTCTCGCAAGATGATGATGTAGCGGTCTCGCCATCATCTCGCAAGACTGCAATGCACTCTTGGGACCGGAGCGTCGCGAGGAGCATTGGTAAACGCTTCGGCTGGATCCGGAGGCCGACGGAGGGTGAGTATATAACTATTTTTAATTTTAATTATTTTTTTTTTTAACAGGGATATGGTGCCCACATTGCTATATACTACGTGGGCTCTGTTAGATACTGCGTGGGCTGTGTTATATACTACCTCTCTGTGCTATATACTATATGCGAGGAGTGGGAAAGGCCTCGGCTGGATCCGGGGGCCCATGGAAGGTGATTACATAATGATTTTTTTTTTTATTATTATTATTTTTAACATTAGATCTTTTACTATTGAGGCTGCATAGGCAGCATCAATAGTAAAAAAAGTTGGTCACACAGGGTTAATAGCAGCATTAATGGAGTGCGTTACACTGCGGCATATCGTGGTCCATTAGCGCTGCCATTAACCCTGTGTGAGCGCTGACTGGAGGGGAGTACGGAGTGGGCACTGACTGCGGGGAGGAAGGAGCAGCCATGTTGCCGCCGGACTGCGCCCGTCGCTGATTGGTCGTGGCAATGGTCGTGGGCGTTTTGCCACGACCAAACAGCGACTTGGATTCCATGACAGACAAAAGCCGCGACCAATGAATATCCGTGACAGAAAGACAGACAGAAAGACGGAAGTGACCCTTAGACAATTATATAACAGATATAGATAGATATACACACACTAGATGGTGGCCTGATTCTAACGCATCGGGTATTCTAGAATATGCATGTCCACGTAGTATATTGCCCAGCCACGTAGTATATTGCACAGCCACGTAGTATATTGCCCAGCGACGTAGTATATTGCCCAGCCACATAGTATAATAGATGGCCTCCATTTTGAGGGTGAATCTCTACTGGTCTCAGCAGATGTTGAGTCCCTATACACCAGCATTAGACACAAGGATGGTATTGCTGCGGTTAAGTTCTTTTAGAAACATCTACCATGTCTATTGGACTTAGGGGACTCCTGCTGAGACTACTGGAGTTCACCCTCTCACACAATTTCTTTGTGTTTAAGGGGTCCTTCTACCTGCAGCTCCAGGGGACGGCCATGGGGGCGGCCTTTGCGCCGGCCTATGCCTGTCTGTTCCTGGGGCTGTGGGAGAGGGACCTCTTCCTGTCAGACGGGTTGTCATCGGTGGACCATATCCCCTTTTGGGTGCGGTACATCGATGACATCCTTTTTGTCTGGCAGGGTGGGGCCATCGACCTGGAGCAGTTCATTAAGCGTCTCAGCAGCAACGACCTGAATATTAGACTCACCTGTGTTTGGGATAAGTCTAGTATTAGTTTTCTTGATGTATTGGTCGGTAAGGATGAGTCTGGGGCTATATATACCGACATTTTTCGTAAATCTACATCAACTAACATGGTATTGCATGCATCTTCTTGCCACCCCAGACACATGGTGTCCTCTATACCGGTCGGCCAGTTCCTTCGCTTACGGAGGATCTGTTCTACAGACTCCGATTTTGAGAAACGTGCTATGGAGCTGACCACCCGTTTTAGTGAACGGGGTTATAGTAGACGGAACATAAAAAAAGCTTATCATAGGGCTAAACACTCTACGCGTAATCGTCTACTATATAGACCCCAGGGTGATGATAGATCTAATGGTGGTGACCAACTTCGATTTATCACCACCTATAATCCCCAGGCTGACAGAATAAGATCGGCACTGACCAGAGCTTGGCCCATTCTGCAAACCGACCCCATCATTGGGAAATTTCTTCCAAAGAGACCCCTTCTGACTTTTAGGCGAGCGAGGAACCTGAGAGATCTGTTAACGAGGAGCCATTATGATGGGCAGGGTCCTAGAACATTCTTGGATGAGATACCGGCCCTGGGGGGATCTGTACCATGTGGTCGTTGTGTCGCATGCCCGAACATGGATAGATGTGACAAATTTTTTAATTCTAATGGGTCCAAAGAATATACTATCAGGAGACGCATTACATGCACCTCCCGATATGTAATCTATTACGCCACCTGCCCGTGTGGATTGATCTATGTCGGGATGACCTCGAGGCAGCTGAAGGTCAGAATTAGGGAGCATGTCCTGGGGATTGAGGCAGCTGCTACTCAGGATACATATCTTTTGAAGACCATCCCTAGGCATTTCCTATTGTTCCATCAGAGTAATGGCTCACTCTTTAGGGTCCGCGGTATCGACATATTGAATGTCAATATTCGCGGGGGGAATTTATTTAAGCGCCTCGGCCAACTAGAGACACGCTGGATTTGGTTACTAAATACGGTGTGTCCGATGGGCTTGAACGAGAATATTAGCTACGCCCCTTACCTGTAATCGTCGTATTGCTGTGCCATATCTTGCCTCTCCGCATCTGTGTTGTTTTTTTGATTTTAATACTTTTTTTTATTCTTGTTATCTAGGATCCGTAATCTTTAATATTGTTCTTTGAATATTGGTGGTGTGTACTGTAGTCGGCAGTATAAAGAATGAAGGGCGACAGGACAAGCGGACATGAGAAATTCTACAGATATTTGTATCCCTGTGGCATAATTTCATTTGCATATTTATACAATGTTAAACTTATATTTTGCCTTTTCTTCTACATGCCTTTGTTTGTGCCTGCTGTGGTCGTATTGCCAGTCTTATTTATCTTACCACTAGGTGCTTTATGTATAATATTTTTTGATATTGTATGGCCCGTGGGCAGTGCAACTGGCATGTTGTGTGTTATGTGTATTCTAGTAATTAGGGCCCGTTTCTTCCATCCTTGTACTGGTTCTTTAGCACAAAATCTACTCCCCAGTATAATACATATTAGTGTCTTGACATAGGCTATGTAAGTTTTGCTTTTTGTACGTTAGATAGTCCGTGCGTTGTGGTGTGCCATCTATTTTTGTGCCCCTGGGCTGATTTTTATGTCCGTTTGGTTCCTGCACGTCCCTGCCCTCTTCTCTGCCCTTTTCACTAATGGCCGCCGCACATCTTCTATATTCGCGCGCATGCACCGCTCTCCTCTTGCAGCCCCGGCTACTTGTTATGCACTTCCGGATTACGTGGGGCCCGCGTACTTCCGGTTGCGCTGACTGGATGCTAGGGGCGGATGGAGGCGGCGCTGCATGGCGCGATCATTGCGGTCCTCTATAAATGACCGGTCCTTGCCCATATGACACCATGCGCCCCCTGAGGAAGGTACAGCTACCGAAACGCGCGTCGGGGTGTCCCGGTGTCCCCTGTGCTGGTCCGGATCCACTACAGCAGGTAACACGCACAGTGGACCACTGTGTCCACATGCCTCACTTTACATCTTTGGTGCAGTTTGCATGATACTATTTAGCCATGTCTGTGGTAGTTCTGCTGATAATTGTATGAGCAGTAGGTGGTTGATATGAGGCTATGTATGCGTTGTTATGCCAGCTGGGTGGTCCTGACCGTTACTAGGGTCACCGTACCTTGGATGACTGCTCTTTGATGATGCCTGTGGCATGTATTTTGTCATCTGCTGGTCTTATTTTTCATTATTTGTCTGGTTTATTGTATGTAATTTTTAGACTGTTTTTGTAATAAAGATACTTTTATTGGATTCAGTGACTGCATTTTCTTTTGGTTGTTCTACGTAGTATAATGCCCAGTGATGTAGTATATTGCACAGCCACGTAGTATATTGCACAGCTACGTAGTATATTGCACAGCCACGTAGTATAATGCCCAGTGATGTAGTATATTGCCGAGACACGTAGTATACTGCACAGTGACGTAGTATATTGCCCAGCCACGTAGTATAATGCCCAGCCACGTAGTATAATGCCCAGTGATGTAGTATATTGCACAGCCACGTAGTATATTGCACAGCCTCGTAGTATAATGCCCAGTGATGTAGTATATTGCCCAGTCACGTAGTATATTGCACAGCCACGTAGTATATTGCACAGCCACGTAGTATATTGCCCAGCGACGTAGTATATTGCCCAGCCACATAGTATATTGCACAGCCACGTAGTATATTGCACAGCCACGTAGTATATTGCACAGCCACGTAGTATATTGCACAGCCACTTAGTATAATGCCCAGTGATGTAGTATATTGCGCAGCCACGTAGTATATTGCGCAGCCACGTAGTATATTGCCCAGTGACGTAGTATACAGCACAGAGCCACGTAGTATATTGCACAGCGACGTAGTATACAGCAGAGCCATGTAGTATATTGCCCAACCACGTAGTATATTGCCCAGTCACGTAGTATATTGCCCAGCCACGTAGTATATTTGCCAACCACGTAGTATATTGGCCAACCACGTAGTATATTGGCCAACCATGTAGTATAATGGCCAACCACGTAGTATATTGCCCAGTGACATAGTATATTGCCCAGCCACGTAGTATATTGCACAGCTACGTAGTATATTGCACAGCCACGTAGTATAATGCCCAGTGATGTAGTATATTGCCGAGACACGTAGTATACTGCACAGTGACGTAGTATATTGCCCAGCCACGTAGTATAATGCCCAGTGATGTAGTATATTGCACAGCCACGTAGTATATTGCACAGCCTCGTAGTATATTGCACAGCCACGTAGTATAATGCCCAGTGATGTAGTATATTGCCGAGACACGTAGTATACTGCACAGTGACGTAGTATATTGCCCAGCCACGTAGTATAATGCCCAGCCACGTAGTATAATGCCCAGTGATGTAGTATATTGCACAGCCACGTAGTATATTGCACAGCCTCGTAGTATAATGCCCAGTGATGTAGTATATTGCCCAGTCACGTAGTATATTGCACAGCCACGTAGTATATTGCACAGCCACGTAGTATATTGCACAGCCACGTAGTATATTGCACAGCCACGTAGTATATTGCACAGCCACGTAGTATAATGCCCAGTGATGTAGTATATTGCGCAGCCACGTAGTATATTGCGCAGCCACGTAGTATATTGCCCAGTGACGTAGTATACAGCACAGAGCCACGTAGTATATTGCACAGCGACGTAGTATACAGCAGAGCCACGTAGTATATTGCCCAACCACGTAGTATATTGCCCAGTCACGTAGTATATTGCCCAGCCACGTAGTATATTTGCCAACCACGTAGTATATTGGCCAACCACGTAGTATATTGGCCAACCACGTAGTATATTGGCCAACCATGTAGTATAATGGCCAACCACGTAGTATATTGCCCAGTGACATAGTATATTGCCCAGCCACGTAGTATATTGGCCAGTCACGTAGTATATTGCCCAGCCAGGTTTGTCACAGGTTAAAAAATAAACATATACTCACCTTTCCGAGGGCCCCTTGTAGTCCACGGCAGCTTCTGGTCCCAGGGTTGGTATGAGCGCAGGACCTGTGATGACGTCGCGGTCACATGACCGTGACGTCATAGCAGGTCTTTCTAGCGCAGGCGCGCTGGGCCTGTGATGACGTCGCGGTCACATGACCGTGACGTCATGGCAGGTCCTTCTTGCGCAGGACCTGTGATGACGTCGCAGTCACATGACCGTGACGTCATGGCAGGTCCTTCTCCCATACCATCTTTGCCACCGGATCCTGCAACGGAAGATGGCGGCCGGCGCGAGCGACTACGAAGGGTGAGTATAGCAGGGTTTTTTTAAAAATTATTTTTAACATTACATTTTTTTTTTACTATCGATGCCGCATAGGCAGCGTCAATAGTAAAAAGTTGGGGACACACAGGGTTAACGCGATCCGTTACCGCCGTCATTAACCCTGTGTTAGCGGTGACCGGAGTATGCCATTGTGGCCCGATTCTAACGCATCGGGTATTCTAGAATATGCATGTCCCCGTAGTATATGGACAATGATGATTCCAGAACTCACGGCAGACTGTGCCCGTCGCTGATTGGTCGAGGCAACCTTTATGACATCATCGTCGCCATGGCAACCATTATGACATCTACGTCGATACTGTGCCCGTCGCTGATTGTTCGAGGCGAATTCGTGGCAGACTGTGCCCGTCGCTGATTGATCGAGGCAACCTTTATGACAGCATCGTCGCCATGCTGTGCCCGTCGCTGTTTGGCCGAGGCCTGGTGGCCTCGACCAATCAGAGACGCGGGATTTCCAGGACAGACAGACAGAAAAACCCTTAGACAATTATATATATACTAGATTGTGGCCCGATTCTAACGCATCGGGTATTCTAGAATATGCATGTCCCCGTAGTATATGGACAATGATGATTCCAGAATTTGCGGCAGACTGTGCCCGTCGCTGATTGGTCGAGGCAACCTTTATGACATCATCGTCGCTGTGCCCGTTGCTGATTGGAGACGCGGGATGTCTCTGTCCTTTATGACATCATCGTCGATGTGGCCGTCGCTGATTGGTCGAGGCCTGGCGGCCTCGACCAATCAGAGACGCGGGATTTCTACGTCGATACTGTGCCCGTCGCTGATTGGTCGAGGCCGCCAGGCCTAATTCTAATGCATCGGGTATTCTAGAATATGCATGTCCCCGTAGTATATGGATAATGATGATTCCAGAATTCGCGGCAGACTGTGCCCGTCGCTGATTGGTCGAGGCAACCTTTATGACATCATCGTTGCCATGGCAACCATTATGACATCTACGTCGATACTGTGCCCGTTGCTGATTGGTCGAGGCCGCCAGGCCTCGACCAATCAGACGCGGGATATCTACGTCCTTTATGACATCATCGTCGCTGTGACGTCGCTGATTGGTCGAGGCCGCCAGGCCTCGACCAATCAGAGAGGCGGGATTTCCAGGACAGACAGACAGAAAGACAGAC